>NC_090649.1:365022581-366222581 GCF_040937935.1 Hyperolius riggenbachi | reverse complement strand
AGACCTGTAGGGAAAAAAGAGCCCCAGGGGGGTACTTTACTCGGGAGGGGAAGCTTCTGAATTTTAATGAGGCTTCCTCTGTCTCCCTCTGCCAGTCTAATCCAGCAGTGACAGCCCTAAATGCAAACCACAATAATATTTTCATTGCCTGACTTGCGCAGGTGCCTTAATGGCTGTCCCTTTGGGCTCCAGCGGAAATAGCTGAGCTTGATCTGGTCCACTCTCTTGCGCAGGTGCAGATGGCTCGCGCCTGTGCAATAGAGTGGACCACATCGGACTTGGCTATTTCTGCTAGAGCCGAGCAGAGAGTTGCTAGTGCACCTGCATGAGCCTCCCGACAAGAGGCGTCAAGCGGATCTTTGGGGGTCCGAGAGTTGGATCCCCTCTGCTGAGGAGGAAAGGGAAAGCCTTTTTAGTATCTAGAGGTTTTCCCCTCCTGGATCTTTTTATTACAGGTACACTTAGAAGTCTTTGTTTACTAACTAAAGGACTAAATAGTGAATTCAAAGCACTGGGGAGCACCTTATGTTTTGAACCCTTCTCCATTCTGGGACACTTATCAAATAAGTCTGGTGAAAAGCTCAGCGCCTAGCACATAGGCGCTGAGCTTTGCGCCAGACTTATTTGAGTTGTATTCTCTGTTTCTATTGCCTGATGAAGCAGGAGATGCCAACGAAACGCGTTGCACATTCTAGAGTATATAAATAAATTTTAGTTGTTTTGAATATACACAACACTCGTGTGTGTCTGCTTGGAGGAGGTAAGTCCACCTCTGCCGCCTCTCATTTTAAACATTTTAAATTATTTTATCCTTTTGGCGACTCTGTCTGCTTATACAGTTCCTGAGTCCACCCTTATTTCCTATCTACAGAGAGCGACTTCTTAATCCTGAGTGGGGACAGGTCTAATCTCCTTACCTACTGATATAGTCTTTACCTTTACGGTAACCCATGTTTGTGAGTATAAATAGATACTTACTTGTCATATCCACATACCAGTACATACTACACTATATTGGGCTCTCAGTGTCTCTATTCTGTTTTCATCCATGCACGTGCCCCCGAGGTTGCCAAAGTAACAGGGGCGCATGTGTGACATCACACATGCACCAGCGTGTATGCCAGCATCCTTGTTGGGTGCGTGTATGGAGCAAGGAGTGCAATCGGAGACAGCGGACTGTAGTATTTCCAATATGGCGGTTCATTGATTTAGCGATTAATTGAACTCGTTTAGATGTTTGAATAAAGATGAGCATAATTTTTCCTTCCTTTAGGTATAGAAGGTGAAGTTCATGAGATTTATGATTTATTATATTTTAATAGAGTTGTTCTGATTAAATGTTATTCATAAACAACTATTGTATTCACTATAAATTATAGGTATTTCGTTTCACTTTATAGTAAGATTTAAGGATGAATCAGGTTATTTCTCCACTAGAGAGACAGAATGTTGATTTGAGGTATTTGTCTTAGATTAACCACTTGATGACCCACCCTTTACCCCCCCTTAAGGACCAGCGCTGTTTTTACTGATCTGTGCTGGGTGGGCTCTGCAGCCCCCAGCACAGATCAGGTAGCAGGCAGAGAGATCAGATTGCCCCCCTTTTTTCCCCCCTATGGGGATGATGTGCTGGGGGGGTCTGATCTCTTCTGCCTGCTGGGTGTTGCGGGGGGGGGGCACCTCAAAGCCCCCCTCCGCGGTGAAATTCCCACCTCCCTCTCCTACCTGCTGCCCCCACCCGGCGATCGAGGCTGCACAGGACGCTATCCGTCCTGTGCAGCCAGTGACAGGACGTCCCCTGTCACATGGAGGCGATCCCCGGCCGCTGATTGGCCGGGGATCGCCGATCTGCCTTACGGCGCTGCTGCGCAGCAGCGCCGTACAAATGTAAACAAAGCGGATTATTTCCGTTTGTGTTTACATTTAGCCTGCGAGCCGCCATCGGCGGCCCGCAGGCTATTCATGGAGCCCCCCGCCGTGAATTGACAGGAAACAGCCGCTTGCGCGAGCGGCTGCTTCCTGATTAATTAGCCTGCAGCTGGCGACGCAGTACTGCGTCGCTGGTCCTGCAGCTGCCACATGCCGACGCACGGTATAAGCGTGCGGTCGGCAAGTGGTTAAGTAACCTTGCAAATTCCTGGACTGTTGTCCCAAACCCAAATAGCTAACAAAGTTTGGAATGCAAAACAGAGATAGTCTTATGGTGTGTACATGCTTGAAAGATTAATGAAGGATCTTAGACCAAATTTACCACCTTCCATGTATTATGAGAGCTTACTCTACACAGTCTATTCTATTGAGCTGAACTCCCCATCAGATACAAATCTTTGCAAGATGCTGTACACAACGATGCTGTACACATTCAAAAGATCAGTATCTGCAAAAGATCTGTTCCTGCAAAAGATCCGTTCCTGCAAAATGCATTCATGGTCTGTGATATCTGCAGATCCTCATACACATCTTGTTTAACAGACATTCATATGCAGATCAGATCCACCAGGATGGATCTTCAGATCTGCAGATGATTGTCAGATATGCAGATGAATGTCTGATAAACAAGGTGTGTATGAGGATCTGCAGATATCATAGACTATGAATGCATTTTGCAGGAACAGATCTTTTGCAGATACAGATCTTTTGAATGTGCACAGCATCTTTGTGTGCAACATCTTGCAAAGATTTTTATCTGATGGGGAGTTCAGCTCAATAGATTAGACTGTGTAGAGCAGAGGTTCCCAACCGGTGTGCCGCGACACATTTATGTGTCGCGGCAGCACCAGCTATGTGTCGCCACTCTCTGCTCCCCCTGCTCGTCTCCCCCACAGATCGCTTTATTATCTTAGCAGCGGCCGCTCTCCCCTCTCCAGCGCATGTATTTATTCAAGCAGCGTATCTCCCGGCTGCTCTGTGTGTGATGCACAGGAAGCATGGCTCGGTTACCATAGTAACGGCGATACATATCGCCGCTACAGGAAGCCGCTGCCCTGCTTCCTGCGCATCACACACAGAGCAGCCGGGAGATACGCTGCTTGAATAAATACACGCGCCGGAGAGGTAATAACAGCGGCGGGGGTCACCACCTACCCATACTGGCTATACCGGGGCACTATACTAGCTATCCTGGGGCACTATACTGACTATACTGGGGCACTATACTGGCTATACTGGGGCGCTATACTGGGGCACTATTCTGGCTATACTGTGGCACTATAACGGCTATACTGGGGCACTATAACGGCTATACTGGGACACTATAACGGCTATACTGGGGCACTATACTGGCTATCCTGGGGCACTATACTGGCTATCCTGGGGCACTATACTGGCTATCCTGGGGCACTATACTGGCTATCCTGGGGCACTATACTGGCTATCCTGGGGCATTATACTGGGGCGCTATCCTGGGGCACTATACTGGCTATACTGGGGCACTATACTGGCTATACTGGGGCACTATTCTGGCTATACTCGGGCACTATTCTGGCTATACTCGGGCACTATTGTGGCTATACTGGGGCACTACACTGGCTATACTTGGCACTATACTGGGGCACTATACTAGCTATACTGGGGCACTATATTGGCTATACTGGGGCACTATACTAGCTATACTGGGGCACTATACTAGCTATACTGGGGCACTATACTGGCTATACTGGGGCACTATACTGGCTATACTGGGGCACTATACTGGCTATACTGGGGCACTATACTAGCTATACTGGGGTACTATACTGACTATACTGGGGCACTTTACTAGCTATACTGGGGCGCTATACTGGGGCACTATGCTAGCTATACTGAGGCAACTAAACTCCCTATGCGCATCACACACAGAGCAGCCGGGAGATACGCTTGAATAAATACACGCGCCGGAGAGGTAATAACAGCGGCGGGGATCACCACCTACCCATACTGGCTATACCGGGGCACTATACTAGCTATCCTGGGGCACTATACTGACTATACTGGGGCACTATACTGGCTATACTGGGGCGCTATACTGGGGCACTATTCTGGCTATACTGGGGCACTATACCGGCTATACTGGGGCACTATACTGGCTATACTGGGGCACTATACTGGTTATCCTGGGGCATTATACTGGCTATCCTGGGGCACTATACTGGCTATCCTGGGGCACTATACTGGCTATCCTGGGGCACTATACTGGCTATCCTGGGGCACTATACTGTCTATCCTGGGGCACTATACTGGGGTGCTATCCTAGGGCACTATACTGGCTATACTGGGGCACTATTCTGGCTATACTCGGGCACTATTCTGGCTATACTGGGGCACTATCCTGGGGCACTATACTAGCTATACTGGGGCACTATACTAGCTATACTGGGGCACTATACTAGCTATACTGGCTATACTGGGGCACTATACTGGGGCACTATACTGGCTATACTGGGGCACTATACCGGCTATACTGGGGCACTATACTGGCTATACTGCTATCCTGGGGCACTATACTGTCTATCCTGGGGCACTATACTGTCTATCCTGGGGCACTATACTGGGGCGCTATCCTAGGGCACTATACTGGCTATACTGGGGCACTATACTGGCTATACTGGGGCACTATTCTGGCTATACTCGGGCACTATCCTGGGGCACTATACTAGCTATACTGGGGCACTATACTGGCTATACTGGGGCACTATACTAGCTATACTGGGGCACTATACTAGCTATACTGGGGCACTATACTGTCTATACTGGGGCACTATACTGGCTATACTGGGGCACTATACTGGCTATACTGGGGCACTATACTGGCTATACTGGGGCACTATACTGGCTATACTGGGGCACTATACTGGCTATACTGGGGCACTATACTGGCTATACTGGGGCACTATACTAGCTATACTGGGGCATTGTACTGGGGCACTATACTGGGGCACTATACTGGGGCACTATACTGACTATACTGGGGCACTATACTAGCTATACTGGGGCGCTATACTGGGGCACTATACTAGCTATACTGAGGCAACTAAACTCCCTATACTGGGGGAACTATGCTAGCTATGCCACTGCACCCTCACCAACCCCACGTGATTGTTACTGAGCCCCTCAGTGTGCCTGCAGCATCAGCAGATTGTCACTGAGCCCCTCATTGTGCCTGCAGTATAACAGATTGTTTCTGAGCCCCTCACTGTGCCTGCAGCACCAGCAGATTGTTACTGAGCCCCTCATTGTGCCTGCAGCATCAGCAGATTGTCACTGAGCCCCTCATTGTGCCTGCAGCATCAGCAGATTGTCACTGAGCCCCACAGTGTGCCTGCAGCATCAGCAGATTGTTACTGAGCCCCTCATTGTGCCTGCAGCATCAGCAGATTGTTACTGAGCCCCTCATTGTGCCTGCAGCATCAGCAGATTGTTACTGAGCCCCTCTTTTCTATCGTACGGGACGTGTCATGTATATCTGAATGTTTGGCATGATGTGACGTGTCACGGATATCTGAATGTTTGTCGTGATGTGTCACGACCTGGAAAAGGTTGGGAACCACTGGTGTAAAGTATGCTCTCATACTACATGGAAGGTGGTAAAATTGGTCTAATGCTGGGCATACACGGGTCGATAATTCTTATCAATCGAGCCGCTGATGGCTCGATTGATAATTTCCGACACGTCCGATCACCGCGCGGATCGATTCCCCGCTCGATACCCGCAGGCGGACAATAGCGGAAAGCGTGCGGAAGATAAGGAAGCGCCCGCGGGGATGAGCGGGAATCGATCCGGGCGGGTGCAGGGATGCGGCGGGAGTCTAACAGTGTATTCCCAGCATAAGATCTTTCATTAATCTTTCAAGTGTGTACACACCATTAGGCCTCTTTCACAGTGAGACGTTAAAGTTGCACGTTATAAAAAAATTATAACGCAGACTAATGCACAGTAATACAAAGTCTGTGCGACATTCACAGTGCACACGTTGCGTTGTGTGTAACGTGTAGCAATATTTAGAAAGTGCTGCATGCTGTGCGTTTAGCAATACATTTGCTGCGTTATGTGTGTTGCACATGCTCAGTAATTTTTGTTTTGTTTTTGTACCGCATGCGCCGTTTTCATTCCATCAGTATGCGACAAAAACGGCGCACCAAGAGATGACGCAATGCAAAATAACGTGCAAAATAACAATGCATCAAACGCAACGTCCCACTGTGAAAGAGGCCTTAAAGTGAGTACACACTTCAGATAAAGGTCTTTGGAAAATAAAGGATCAAAGACCAATTTTACCCCCTACCATGTCGTATGAGAGCATACTCTACACAGTCTATTTTATTGAGCTGAGCTCCATCAGATACAAATCTTTGCCAGATGCTGTACACATGCAACAGATCAGTATCTGCAAAAGATCAGTTCCTGCAAAATGCATTCATAGACTATGATATCTGCAGATCTCATACACACCTTGTTTAATGGGCAATCATCTGCAGATCAGACAATCATCTGCAGATCTGAAGATCCATCCTGGTGGATCTGATCTGCAGATGATTGTCCGTTAAACAAGGTGTGTATGAGATCTGCAGATATCATAGTCTATGAATGCATTTTGCAGGAATGGGTCTTTTGCAGGAACTGATCTTTTGCAGATACTGATCTTTGCATGTGTACAGCATCTTTGTGTGCAGCATCTTGCAAAGATTTGTAGATCTGAAGTGTGTACTCACTTTAAAGGGGAACTGAAGAGAGAGGTATATGGAGGCTGTCATGTTTATTTCCTTTTAGACAATACCAGTTGCCTGGCAGCACTGCTGTTCCTCTGCTTCTAATACTATTAGCCATAGCCCCTGAACAAGCATGCAGCAGATCAGGTGTTTCAGTGGTTCAGACTTGTAAGTCTGATCTGACAAGACTAGCTGCATGCTTGTTTCTGGTTTTATTCAGATACTACTGTAGAGAAATAGACCAGCAGGGCTGCCAGGCAACTGGTATTGATTAAAAGGAAATAAACATGACAGCCTCCATATACCTCTCTCTTCAGTTCCCCTTTAAGGCCTCTTTCACAGTGGGACGTTGCGTTTGATGCATTGTTATTTTGCATTGTTATTTTGCATTGCGTCATCTCTTGGTGCGCCGTTTTTGTCGCATACTGATGGAATGAAAATGGCGCATGCGGTCTGTGATCTTTCATTTTCCAAAGACTTGCACTGAATGCACTGAAAAGAAAAACGTAGGATTTTATATATATCGGTATAATAGCCAGAATTATATGTAAACCTCCTATAAAATCAAAATGCTTTTTCCTTTATGAAGCAAGCTATTCCTGAAATTTACCACAGAGCCGGTATATAGACATAGGTGATTGTTGATCAGAGCAGAGACAGTCAGTCAGATAACTCAGAATTTGAGTTAAATGTTTGCACATGTAAGCCAAGTGTTTACCAAGTTTGCTATGTACGGGGTAAGCTGGATAAAGGGTTAGTTATTTTAGATATCAATGAAGCAATACCTATCTGTTGCAGTATAATATATGTATACATATATATTTGCTGATTTCCAAATATACCAATCTTAATTGTTATAAGGGTAACGATAAAACCCACATTACATTATTAGTTATTACCCGTTAAACATCAGTACGAGTGAATTCTCATAAGAAAGTGTATTGTTTAAAACGCTGATAATTAATTACAATATTAATCCAATGCAGATCATCAACAGTGATGATTGAAAATGCAAAAATTCTTTTTGCCGAATTTTCGCCGAAAAAGCACAATTACCATGCCTAGCTAAGTTTATACCGATTCATGGTCTTTTGTTATAATTAAGGTAGATCAAAGTAGTCCCAATTTGTCTTGTCCCTTATTATAAGTAAACATATGTAGAACCGTAGACAAAGATAGAAGTCTTGTCATTTAAAGGGGAACTGAAGTGAGAGGTATACGGAGGCTGCCATATTTATTTCCTTTTAATCAATACCAGTTGCCTGGCAGCCCTGCTGGTCTATTTCTCTGCAGTAGTATCTGAATAACACCAGAAATAAGCATGCAGCTAGTCTTGTCAGATTTGACTTTAAAGTCCGAAACACCTGATCTGCTGCATGCTTATTCAGGGGCTATGGCTAATAGTATTATAGGCAGAGGATCAGCAGGGCTGCCAGGCAACTGGTATTGCTTAAAAGGAAATAAACATGGCATCCTCCATATACCTCTCTCTTCAGTTGCCTTTTAATTGGTTGCTTGTAGATTGTATGAGGAACAACACCCATTATATGCTGATTCATAGTTATGGGCCATAGGTAAATATGACAGACTGTTTATATGAAATGGATTTGCTTGTTTGCTAATTGATCCATTGAAGTGGTATTATCCAGCTCATTGCAAAAATTATATTGTGAGCTTATATGAATCAAAAGTACAATGTTATATTGTTTTGATACATTGTTATATTTAGTTGATATTAAATTCATATTTTTCCAAATTGGTCTACGTTTCATGTTTCAACCAGTTGTGTGAGAAACCTAGGAAAAACGAACTGAAAAGTTGGGCGTATATCATAGTTTAAAGCTCCTCCCACTAATCAAGGAACTTCAAATTATTGATTTTATATTTCCGTAACGGTTTAAATAACAACAAAATGCCTGACAGGACACAGATAGTGCAGCGGGGGGCTCAATACACATTAGGGGGACTGCATCGGGCCAGCAAGGCAATGGATGCGGAGTCACAAGGCCGATTCTGGATCAATTTCAACATGACATTGATCGGGAATAGGCCTGCGGTGTATGGGCAGCTGACAGATCTCACTCTAATCAGATACGATTAGAGAGAGATTTGTCTCTTTGGTCGTATCTGCCCAGCATCACTAGATGTATGGCTACTGTTAGTGCATTGGAGAACTTTACTGTACTCTAGTTCCACCAGGAACATTTTCTCTCTCTTTTCTCAAACACACTCACTCACACTTATATATGTCACAACATTTTTAAGATAAAATAAATGACCTACTTGAATATCTGTGCAGCTGGTACAGGAAAAAAAAAAGAGTACAGGTACAGAAGAGAAGCAATGGTCTATTGTGCTCTAATAATTTACTGTCTTATTCAAAAAGACTGTAGATTACTTTCCTTTGGTCTGTGTCACCTGCAAGACACCTGTCCCATCATCAGAGGTTTTACACACAATTGAGATTCCTGTCTATGGACATAGAAGAACACAAAGTACATAGAAAAGTTCATCTGACTTTTGCTCAGTGAAAACATGGAGTGGTTTGAGCAAAGCACGGACCTTGCTAATTAGTGCTCACCAATATTTTTTGATGCACAATCACCTTTACATAAAAATGTCCAGCACTGATTGGAGGTTGCCTGGAGTGGAAGTTCCTGAATGGGTGGGACAAGGTCCATGCTGTTGGGCAATGTGAGTTTCTTCACAACACAAGGTGCAGTATTACTGAGGGCCCTTTTCCACTAGCAATCGCTAGCGTTCACGCTGAACGCTAGCGATTGCTGAATCGCAATTAGCGGCGATTCCCCGACGTTCGCGGGCGCGATTTTGCTATGCTATGCACTGCATAGCAAAATCGCGGCAAAAGTCGCTCCGCGGCGCGATCGCGATCAAGTAAAAAACGAATCGCGGTAGTGGAAATTACCTACCGCGATTCCTATGTTAAAAAGCAAACCGTAGCGATTGTAAAATCGCTAGCGGTTTGCGTTTTTGCGATTCAGCCAGCGCAAACGCGCTGGTGGAAAAGGGCCCTGAATCCTTACCAGGTTGGTCTTCCAATAAGCAATAATATCCACTCTACTAGTGAATTTAGTGGTTGGCTGTCACCACCAGCAAAGTTTACTAGCTGGCTGTAGCCACTAATGCCAGCAGAAATATTTTCTTAGGGTTATTCATACCAACTATAGCACCCAGAGTATATGCAACCAAAAGCCTTAAAGGATACCCGAAGTGACATGTGACATGATGAGACAGACATGTGTATGTACAGTGCCTAGCACACAAATAACTATGCTGTGTTCTTTTTTTCTTTCTCTGCCTGAAAGAGTTAAATATCAGGTATGTAAGTGGCTGACTCAGTCCTGACTCAGACAGGAAGGGACTACAGTGTGACCCTCACTGATAAAAAAAATTCCCCTTTTTATATCTGTCCTGCAATCAGAAGCCATTTTCTGCTAGAAAAGTGTTTTATAGTTGGAATTTATTATCAGTGAGGGTCACACTGTAGTCACTTCCTGTATGAGTCAGGACTGAGTCAGCCACTTACATACCTTTCAGACAGAGAAAGAAAAAAAGGAACACAGCATAGTTGTTTGTGTGCTAGGCACTGTACATACACATGTCTATCTCATCATGTCACATGTCACTTCGGGTATCCTTTAAGAATAAGGTTTTGTATTTGTAAATAAAATATATACCTTTTCTAAAGATAACATTGCTCATTTGTCCATGTGTGTGTTTGGAGCTCTCCAAACAAATTGTAGCCCATGAGTATGGGCCATTAAGCACACCTGGCCAAATGTAATACTACCTAAGGTAAACACAGAGGTATGTTCAGGATGGATTAACATACCTTTGTGCATTTCCCATTAAAGACAAACACTTATATAGCGCTTTTCTCCTGGCGGACTCAAAGCACCAGAGCTGCAGCCACTAGGACGCGCTCCATAGGCAGTAGCAGTGTTAGGGAGACTTGCCTAAGGTCTCCTACTGAATAGGTGCTGGCTTACTGAACAGGCAGAGCCGAGATTCGAACCCTGGTCTCCTGCGTCAGAGGCAGAGCCCTTAACCATTAGTTTCCTTATGCCCCATGATCTCTGTAATCAGTCCTTGAACAATTTGACTTTTGGCTAAAGTTTACTTTTCAGATAGAAAGAGGCAAGCTAGTTGTGATGTTTCCTCCTTATTACGTATCTAAATGCTACATAAAACAGAAGTTTGCCTTCTTAAAACAGAAAGTATTCACAATTATTTAGGTTGGAGTGAGCATATGTCTCCTACAATGCATCACTGATGAATATGCAAATCCTCCATTTGTTGTCCCTGAAAGCTAAACATATATCCAAAACCGCTGGAATGCCCTGGCTGAGATCTGAACCGGGGACCCAAGTGGAGAATAATTATAATCAGACAGGTCTTTACTGCTATCTGTGTCCCTGTTAGGAAGATTTTCAGTAAGTTAGAGGAACCCTCTTTTTAAAAAGGTGTGAAAATAACTTATGATATAAAATTGACAGTATTTCTAACCTTTCCTTCCCTAAACAGTATAAAAAAGTTTTGGCTGCATTTTATATTAAAGAAAGAGATGAAGAGAACCCGAACAGGAAAAATGTTTTAGAAAGATGAATAAAGGCAATATGCACAGAGGTAAAGCATGCAATATAAAATACAGTGCAGTTTCTAGGCTAAAATGCACCCAGGGCGAGTGTGTAAAAATTGCGCCCCCCCCCAAGCAAGGTATGGGTGCCCGCAGTATAGGTTAGCCAGGTCTAGTTGCACTTAGTATAGGTCCCCCCAGTATAGGTAGCCAAGAATAGGTATCCCAGTATAGGTAGCCAGGCATAGGTGAGCCAGTATAGTTGCCCCCGCTATAGGTGAGCCAGGTAGGTGCCTCCAGTATAGGTAGCCAGTATAGTTGCCCCCAGTATAGGTTAGATAGGCAGGCGCCCCCGGTATAAGTTAGTTAGGTAGGTGCCCCAGTACAGGTTAGCTAGGTGGGTGCCTCTAATATAGGTAGCCAGAATAGTTGCCCCCAGCATAGGTTAGATAGGTAGGTTCCCCCCAGTATAGGTTAGATGGGTAGCTGCCCCCCAGTATAGGTTAGATTAGGTAGGTGCCCCCCAGTATAGGTTAGATTAGGTAGCTGCTCCCCAGTATAGGTTAGATTAGGTAGCTGCCCCCCAGCGTAGGTTAGATTAAGTAGGTGCCCCCCAGTGTAGGTTAGATTAGGTAGGTTCCCCCCAGTATAGGTTAGATAGGTAGGTGCCCCCCAGCGTAGGTGAGATTAGGTAGCTGCCCCCCAGTATAGGTTAGATTAGGTAGCTGCCCCCCAGCATACGTTAGATTAGGTAGCTGCCCCCCAGTATAGGTTAGATTAGGTAGCTGCCCCCCAGCGTAGGTTAGATTAAGTAGGTGCCCCCCAGTGTAGGTTAGATTAGGCAGGTGCCCCCCAGTGTAGGTTAGATTAGGTAGCTGCCCCCAGTATAGGTTAGATTAGGTAGCTGCCCCCCAGCGTAGGTTAGATTAAGTAGGTGCCCCCCAGTGTAGGTTAGATTAGGTAGGTGCCCCCCAGTGTAGGTTAGATTAGGTAGGTGCCCCCCAGTGTAGGTTAGATAGGTAGGTGCCCCCCAGCGTAGGTTAGATTAGGTAGCTGCCCCCCAGTATAGGTTAGATTAGGTTGGTGCCCCCCAGGGTAGGTTACATTAGGTAGGTGCCCCCCAGGGTAGGTTAGATTAGGTAGGTGCCCCCCAGTATAGGATAGATAGGTAGGTGCCCCCCAGCGTAGGTTAGATTAGGTAGCTGCCCCCCCCCCCCCCCCTTCCAGTATAGGCTAGATTAGACAGGTGCCCCGCAGTATAGGTTAGATAGGTAGCTGCCCCCCAGTGTAGGTTAGATTAGGTAGGTGCCCCCCAGTATAGTATAGATAGGTAGGTGCCCCCCAGGGTAGGTTAGATAGGTAGCTGTCCCCCATAATGGAGGGGGGAGCCGGAGCCGCTGGGAGGGTAGCCCGACCTCTCTCTCCCTCTCCTGGGCCGCCCTCCGTGCTCCCCCCTCAGATGCAGAGCGCAGCAGCAGCAGCAGCCAGGGAGGAAGCGCTGTAAACAACATACCTCCCTGCGTTCCAAGCGCTGCTCTCTCGCCGCCGGTCTCTTCCTCTCTGCCTATACGATGATGCACACGCTGGTTCCTGTTAGCCGGAACTGGTGTGTGCATCATCGTATAGGCGGCAGAGAGGAAGAGACCGGCGGCGAGAGAGCAGCGCTTGGAACGCAGGGAGGTATGTTGTTTACAGCGCTTCCTCCCTGGCTGCTGCTGCTGCTGTTGAGCTCTGCATCTGAGGGGGGAGCACGGAGGGCGGCCCAGGAGAGGGAGGGAGAGGTCGGGCTGCCCTCCCAGCGGCTCCGGCTCCCCCCTCCATTTCAGCGCCCACCTCCCAACAGCGCCCCGGGCGGCGGCACGGGCCGCACGGCGCTAAAAACGGGCCTGATAAAATATACTGTAAAGTTGGTTGATATTGTAGAGTAGACAGTAATTACAGTTGCTGAACGTTTAAAGCTATAACATGCTGGACTTTACACTTTGCTCTTTTCCATACAGAAACGTATCCGTGTCAGTTCTTTCTCAAGAGAATTCTTGCTAAGTCACTGTGAACTGAACTTTTTCAACAATGGCTACACCCAGAATGTAGTGACATCATTAACCAGTTCTTCATTTTTCCGTAAAGATAAGTTGATGTTAAATGGTTGTTAAATATTGGAACTGCAGGTTTATTATTGTTTTCTTTATATTGTCCCCTCTACTAAAGATACATGTGATGTAAAATGTTTGTTTCCCAATCCTGACCCTGGTTAGGGATTAAGATTCTTTCAAATTCTTCTGTCTCCCTTCTCAAAAGATACAAACATGGATGCGCTCTTTGTCTAATAGGGCAGGCCCATTTGATTATTTGATAGGTGAAATGTCCTCTACAGAATGGTTATTTTAAATAGCTGCATGTTAAGATTTACTTTATCTGTCTCTCACAGATAGAGAAGTCGCGAACCTCCGATTTTCGGTTCGCAAACCCCGTTCGCGAACCTTCGCGGAAGGTTCGGTTCGCAGAAAAGTTCGCGAACCGCAATAGACTTCAATGGGGATGCGAACTTAATAGAAAAAATTATGCTGGCCACAAAAGTAATGGAAAAGATGTTTCAAGGGGTCTAACACCTGGAGGGGGGCATGGCGGAGTGGGATACATGCCCAAAGTCCCGGGGAAAAATCTGGATGTGACGCAAAACAGCGTTTTAAGGGCAGAAATCACATTGAATGCTAAATTGCAGGCCTAAAGTGCTTTCAAACATCTTGCATGTGTATACATCAATCAGGGAGTGTAATTAGAGTTCTGCTTCACACTGACGCACCAAACTCACTGTGTAACGCACCGCAAACAGCTGTTTGCATAGTGACGGCCGTGCTAGACTGGTGTGCACCGTGGCGAGAGTGTAGGCCGTGGCGGTTTTCAAGCCCATATGGTCGCCGGGCTGTGGTACTCAGTGATAGAACAACAGTGACTGTCCAGCTGATCAAATTTGGTCTGACCACAATGAAGCAACGACCTTATTATCTTTTGTGTGCCACCCCCACCCGAGACACTCAAATAGCCGGCGGTCATTGCTTCATTGTGATACACAAGCCCCTTCACCACGGCAAGGTAATGATCACGAAGGAAGATGGGCACATGTACATGCCTTTTTGTTTTTTTGTTGCAGCCGCCCGCAGTGCAGCCAGAAAAATTAGGCAGGCATGTACACGCACCAGAAAAATTAGTGTAGTGGCCGCTGCTAGCAGCGGCCTTAAAAATTCAGGTATCCGCCTAGAGTCCTGGACCCTGTTGGTGGTGGCAGACAAGGCAAGCGGCCTGCAGGCAGAGATGCTGTGTGTGGGGACTGACTTAGTCTTCGGTCATGCAGTAGCCCTCCGTGATCCATTCCTCATTCATTTTGATAAAGGTCAGGTACTGAACACTGTCGTGACTTAGGCGACTTCTCTTCTCAGTGACTATGCCTCCAGCTGCACTGAAGGTCCTTTCTGACAGGACGCTTGCAGCAGGGCAAGAGAGAAGTTGAATGGCAAATTGGGACAGCTCTGGTCACAGGTCAAGCCTGTGCAACCAGTAGTCCAAGGGTTTATCATCGCTTTTCGCAGTGTCTACATCCACACTCAAGGCCAGGTAGTCGGCTACCTGCCGGTCCAGGCATTGGTGGAGGGTGGATCTGGAAGGGCTATGGCGAGGAGTTGGACTAAAGAATGTCCGCATGTCCGACATCACCCTGAGATCGCTGGAGCGTCCTGTCCTTGCCTGCGTGGACTTGGGAGGAGGAGGGTTACTGCCAGTGGTATCTTGATTGCGTTGTGCAGCCACATCACCCTTAAATGCATTGTAAAGCATCATCGACAGCTGGTTCTGCAAGTGCTGCATCCTTTCCGCCAGGGTCGGACTGGGACACTGGGGGCCCACCAGAGAAATTTCAGCCTGGGGCCCACGCGCCCCACGATTTGCCGCTCACATACCCTCCACTGTTGGTCCCCATAACAGCATCACCTAGTTGTATAGTGGTCCCCCTCCCTCCTCTCCCTCCCCTATACAGTCCCTTTTACTCTGTTTACTGCTGCAGAAGATGTCAATGCTCTATAAATACATAATCATAATATGGCATGACATTAGACTATGACTATGGTAGGATTAGATTGTGAGCTCATCTGAGAACAGTCAGTGACATGAATATGTACTCTGTAAAATACTGCAGAAGGTGTCAATACTATATAAATACATTATAATCATATGTAAGGACATTAGACTATAACTATGGTAGGATTAGATTGTGACCTCTGAGGACTGTCATGACTATGTACTCTGTAATGTGCTGCAGGAGATGTCAGTGCTATATAAATACATAATACTAGTAGGACATTAGACAGGCTATGGTAGGGATTAGATAGTGAGCTCCTCTGAGGATAGTCAGTGACATGACTATAAGTGCTGCACTAGATTTCATTGCTATACAAATACACAATAATAATAATATGGTAGAATATTAGACTATGACTATGGTAGGATTAGAATGTGAGCTCCTCTGAGGACAGTCAGTGACATGACTATGTACTCTGTAAAGTGCTGCAGAAGATGGCAGTGCTGTATGAATACATAATAATAATATGGTAGGACATTATACTATGACTATGGTAGGATTAGAATGTGAGCTCCTCTGAGGACAGTCAGTGACATGACTATGCACTCTGAAAGGGCTGCAGAGGATGTCAGTACTATATAAATACATCATAATAATAATAATAATAATAATATGGTAGGGTATTAGACTATTATAGTAGGATAAGAGTTTGAGCCCCTCTGAGGACAGTCAGTGACATGACTATGTACCCTGTAATGTGCTGCAGAAGATGTCAGTACTATATTAATACATAATAATAATATGGTAGGACATTAGACTATGACTATGGTAGGATAAGAGTGTGAGCCCCTCTGAGGACAGTCAGTGTCATGACTATGCACTTTGTAAAGTGCTGCAGAAGACGTTCTGTTCAGGCAAAGCCAGAGTTCACGAATAAATATTTAAACATCAGTTACACTCTTCACTGAGGTTAAAAGCAGCATCTGAGCTGCTAAAAAATGAGCTCTACTTACCCGGTGCTTCTACCAGCCCCTGGCAGCCACTTTGTCGCTCGCCGCAGTTCCGGTGTCCTGGGATACGCTCTGTTTCAGAAGCCGACCTTGCCAGGTCGTCCTCTACTGCGCCTCCGCGGAACACTCCAGACCGTGTGAGCGTGACTGACAGCAGCACTCGCACAGGCGCAGTAGGGGCCGATCTGGCGAGGTTGGCATCTAAAATGGAGCAGATCCCGAGACACTGGAATTGCGGCAAAGAACACATAGGCTGTCAGGTGCTGGAGGAAGCCCGGGGTAAGTAGACTTAATTTTTTTTAGCTGCTTGGATGTTTCCTTTAAAGAAGTCATCAAGTAAAGTAAATGAGAGCCCATTTACTTACCTGGGGTTTCCTCCAGCCCCTTGCAGCTGTCTGTCTGACGCTGACAGCTCCATTCTCAGCCACCAGCCCGGGGTCCCCGCACAGTGCAGAGGCTGAGCCAGAGGTCGTCCTTCTGCACCTGCGTGAAGTGCCGCTGTCAATCAAGCCCACATTGTCCGCTGTGGACAATGTGGGCTTGATTGACAGTGGCCCTTTAAGTAGGTGCAGTAAGGACGACCTCTGGCTCGGCCTCTGCACCGTGCGGTGACCCCGGACTGGTGGCTGAGAATGGAGCTGCCAGCGTCAGACAGACAGCTGCAAGGGGCTGGAGGAAACCCCAGGTAAGTAAATTGGCTGTCATTTACTCTATCTGATGACTTCTTTAAGCATACATTTGGACCAAAACAGTTGTGGCAATACATGATACAGAACTCACCAGCCTTCTCTTGTCTGTTTACACTGGCCCAGTTGTAATGTAAACTATGCATATAGATGATCTTTGCTCTTTTCTCTGCGTTCTCTTCCTGCTTGGTCTTCTCTGCTGTGTACAAGTTAATCTTTCCTCTGTCATTCTTTCAGCTTAGTCATTGTTTATATTTTCTGTCCTTCTTTATCTTTCTCCTCCTGTATACATGTGTGTGTGTAATAGCTGTCCTCTCTCTCTGCAATGCTTCCTTACACCTTTTCCCTCTTCCATTGTCTCTGCCGTTTCTTATCTTTTCTGTCTTTGCTCTGTCAGCCCTATTCCCTCCTTCTCTCCTGTCAGACTTTACTGTTATCTCTCCCCCACGATCTCCTGCTTCCTCACAGCCCAGCATCAGCTCCAGCCAGCCAGCTCTCTCCTGCATATGTTAAAGAGGAGCTGTTAGGTATAAGGTCTCAGAGAAAATAAACACATATATCAGTAGCTAAAGATTGGCTGTACTTACATTACATATGCATTTCACTGTCCACGTTTGTACTTCACAGAATTTGTATATAGTATATGCAGAGATAGATGCTCCTGACAGCTCATGGCAGGCTCCATGTTTTTCTGTCAAATGTGTCCTCATGTCCTGCCTGCTTCCTGATCACAGATAAGCTCGTACTTGAACAACACAGTGTGCAGTGAATATTAATGAGCCATGTGGCTAGGAACAATAGCTGACTCCTGCAGTGTACTCTGCCCCGAGATTTATCAGTGCTACGCGCTGGACTGATTACAAGCTGCTGTAACGTCTCATTAGCAGCCGAGGGGAGGGCCCCAGAATGCTTTGCAGTATAGTATGCGGCTTGCGTCCTCTTGGGTTTTAACAGCCTTACTGATAAGCACACATCAAAGGTAACTGAGATTTTTATCTTCACTAATGGCTTTTGGGCTTCCTTCTAAACTGTTTAACACAGGAGAATAGAGGTTTAAATTAGCTTCTGCAGCCTGACAGTTACTCTTTAATTGAAAATCCCCGCGCTGCAGCCGAGAGGCGGAGGTCTGTGTGCCTGTGAGTCATGTGACTGTCACATGACTCACTGCTTCCCTGAAGCCATCCAGGGCCTGTCTGCTCATATTCCTGTGCCAGCAGCATTATTCATGATGCGACTGCTGGCCAGGGGAAGTTCCTCCTTAGCCTCCACTAAGCCGCTGGCTCAGACACAGGGAGTGCAGAGAGGAGAGGGGCCCACAACGTCACGCTACAGGCAGTGGCGTAGCTAGGGTGTTTGACACCCGGTGCGGATAATTCACAGACACCCCCCCACCCCCAAAAAAAGCGAAGCACGCAGCAGTGGACATGACATGGGTGGGGGTAACTGCATACCTCCCAACTTTTTGAGATGAGAAAAGGGGACACTTAAGCCACACCCCTGGCCACGCCCCCACCACGCCCCTAGTCATGCATACAATAAAGATTTCATAAGAAAAATATGTTGTTTTATAACTCGAACCACACTGGTCCTTTCTATCTTGGTTCATTTTCCTTCATATTAACACATGGAAATAAGATATATATCAATGTAATGGATGGGAATAAAGTTTAGAGTTAATCAAACACATTTTTAGTAGAGAAACCCTAAGCTAGCTAACGGGTAGATTTATTTTAGGTAACCCTCCAGGACAGGTATACTACGAGATCTGACCCCTCCCAGGAAACAGGAAACATCCAATAGATCTCTCTATAAGTACAAACCCACCGCAGGTGTCCGGCAGTATGTATCCAAGAAACCCTGAACATGGTCTACACACCAGACTACCTATAATATAAACTGAACTCTGTTAACAACACATATCTCACAATATATATGTTATAATAAATACATTTATTTTACCAGGGTGGGTTCGTAACCTGTCCTGGAGGGTTACCTAAAATAAATCTACCCGTTAGCTAGCTTAGGGTTTTTCCAGTAACCCTCCAGGACAGGTATACTACGAGATGATGAGCGAGAAAACAACAACATCACCAACCTTAGGGCGGGCTGACCGCATGCAGGACTTTTCTTCCAAACTCCTGATCTTTAGCAGTCATCTGATCTAGCTTGTAGTGGCGCATGAATGTGTTGATGTTCTTCCATGTCGCCGCTTTGCATATTTCCACTGGAGACACCCCTGCTCTGAAAGCCCAGGTCGTGGCAGTTGCCCTGGTAGAATGAGCCTTTACCTCACCCGGCACTTCTAAATTGCTAATCTTATAGGCTTCCACAATGCATAAATTGATCCATCTAGCTATCGTCTTTTTTGAAGCTCTCTGACCAACCATCTTACCAGAAAAATTAATAAACAAACTATCTGACTTTCTGATATCTTTTACTTTACTGAGATACTCTATCAGACACTTCCTTACATCTAATGTACTCCACGTTTTTTCTTTCTCATTTATAGGGTTATCATAAAAAGAAGGAAGTATGATCTCCTGGCATCTATGAAATCTGTCACCAACTTTAGGCAAAAACTCTTCACTGGTTCTGAGAATAATTCTGTCATCATATATTGTACAGAAAGGTTCCTTACATGATAATGCCTCTAACTCGCTAATACGCCTTGCTGGAGTTATGGCTATCAAAAAAACCGTCTTGAGCGTTAGGAACCTCAAATCTAAGTCCTCTGTTGGCACAAAAGGAGAGACTGTTAATGCTTTCAAAACCGTCGATAAATCCCATTTTGGATAAGGCTTCACCCGAACCGGCCTCTTACGGTCCACCGACTTCAAAAAACGAACAATTAAAGGATCCTCCGCTAATCGCTTGTCTAAAAAAACTGATAACGCTGATATCTGGACCCTAATAGTGCTTAGGGCCAATCCGCTATCAACTCCATTTTGCAAAAACTCCAAAATTGTGCCAATTTCAGAAGACTCAAACTTAGACTCCTGTAACCACAGGTTATAAGTTCTCCAATATTTATTATAAATTTTACGGGTATTCAATTTGCGACTATTCAAAAGGGTTTCAATCACCCTATTTGACAGTCCTTTTCCCCTGAGGATAACCCTCTCACTAACCAAGCCGTTAGATTCCACTTTGTTAGGTGAACTATATTCTCTCCCTGTACTGTGATTAATTTGTTCGACATTGGTAATCGTATTGGACCGGCTATCCTCATCTTCAACATTAGTGGATACCATGATCTTTTGTCCCAATCGGGTGCAATTAATATAACTGTTGTGCCTGATTTCCATATTTTTCTGAGAACCAGAGGCAATATGTTCAGAGGCGGAAATGCATATGCCAGATTGAATTCCCACTTCTGGGCTAGAGCATCTACTGCTACTGGATGATCCGACGCATTCAGAGAGAAGAAATGTTTGCATCTCGCATTCTCTCTGTTTGCAAATAAATCTATTTGTGGTACTCCCCACATCTCGACTAGCCATCTGAACACCTCTATATTCAAGGTCCATTCCATGTTTGATGTCTGGGTGCGACTTAGAAAATCCGCCTGATTGTTCAATGACCCCTTTAGATGCACTGCTGTCAGGGATTTTAGGCTGTCTTCTGCCAATGTCAGAATTTCCAAAGTCAATTCTAGTAACTTGAACGACTTTGTTCCCCCCTGTCTGTTTACATAAGCAACTACCGTTGCGTTGTCTGTTCTTAATTGAACATGCCTGTTTCTTAACAAATGCATTGCTGCCACTATGGCTAACTTTACTGCCATCAGTTCTCTGTAGTTTGAAGACTGAATTTTCAAACACTGATCCCAAAGACCTTGCACCTCGAACGTAAGTACGTGTGCTCCCCAACCTGACAAGCTTGCGTCTGTTGTCAACACTATCTCGGTTGGGAACTGCCACCGCCTTCCCTGTGATAGAACCTGACTCTTCCCCCACCACAGTAGGGATAATTTTACCTGATCTGGTATTTTTACCATTTGATCTAGCGTCTGAACTGTCTTTCCCCAGTTTTTTAATATCCACATCTGCAATATTCTTGTGTGGAGCATTGCCCATTGTATTGCTGGCGCTGATGAAGTTAACAGACCCAGAAGACTCATTGCTTCCCGGATCGATATAACTGACAGGGCTCTGAATCTCTCTGTCTCCTGTATCAACTTTATCACCTTTTGTTCGGGCAAAAATATCCTTTGTTCCACTGAATTTATTAAAAATCCCAGGAACTGAATAATCTGTGATGGGGCTCCATCTGTGATTTTTCGGTACTGATCACCCATCCTGCTTTCTGCAACTCTGCCATCACTATTTCCTTGTGACTTAACAAGTTGTGAACTGAATCTGCTTGAACCAATAGATCGTCCAGGTACGGGATTAACATGATCCCCTTCCTGTGAAGCTCTGCCACAATTTCTGCCATAACCTTCGTAAAAATCCGAGGTGCCGACTTTATTCCAAATGGGAGGCAACGGAACTGGTAATGTTGAATACCGTTCCTGTTGTTCACCGCGAATCTCAGAAACGCCTGAGACTTTTCCTCGACCGGCACATGCCAGTATGCGTCCTTCAGATCGATACTTATCATGTAACCCCCCGGAATCAGGAGATTCCGCACGGTATAAATTGATTCCATTCTGAACCTGGCATGCTTTATAAATGGATTTATTGGTTTGAGATTCAAGATCATTCGAAGTTTCCCTGTCGGCTTCCTGACCATGAAGATTTTTGAATAAAATCCTTTTTTCTCCTCGCCTATCGGGACAACTGTCAGTACTTGCCTTTGCAACATCTCTTGCAGAATATGCTCGAGATCCTTTGAATTCTCTATAATTTTTTCTGGCTTTGTTACCACATAACGTTTCGGAGGTCTTTCCTGAAACACTATGTGGTATCCGTTCTCGATCAGATTTATTATAAAAGGACTTGTCGCGACCGCTTTCCAGTATGAGAGGAATCTTCCCAGTCTTCCTCCCACCTGACTTTCGTTGTCACTTCCGCTTGGGCTGAGCATCCGTGCCTCTGAACAAGGCGTTCGGCTTACTCTGAACTTTGTTAAATGACCACTGCTTACGTTTATTCTGTTGGCCTGTTTTATTAAACTGACCGGGCGGACGAAAAAATTTCTTTGGAAAAGATTTCTTCCTATTAGCCGTGCGTTCAAGAATTTGTTCTAATTCGTGCCCAAATAATAAATCCCCCGAGAATGGTATTGTGCATACTTTGCTTTTGGATATAGTACTACCCTCCCATGTTTTTATCCAAAGGTTTCTTCTAGCCACATTAGCTAACGCTGCGGCCCTGGCAGTTAGTCGGATTGATTCCGACGCCGCATCTATTATAAAGTGGATTGCTTTGAACATAACCATGAATGAATTTAAAAACAATTCTTTACTTGAACCAATCTTGATGTGCCTTTCAACCTGCCGCATCCAAAGATTTAACGTACGGGCAACCACTGTCGTAGCTGCTGCAGGTCGAAAATTTGCACCAATAGCAGTCCAGGTTTTCTTTAATGCAAATTCTGCTTTCTTATCTGATGGCTCTTTGAGATTACCTACATCCTCAAAAGCCAACTCGTTTTCACGGTTCACCTGAGAAAACGCTGCATCCAACTTGGGACATTTGTCCCAATGTTTGCTGTCTTCTTCTGCGAAGGGAAACCTACGCTTAAATCCCTGGGACAAAAATACTTTTCTGTCCGGGTTCTTCCACTGACTATTAATCAAACTTTTTGTTGATGTATGTACCGGGAATACCAAGGGTTGCTCGCCTTCCATCCCTGCATACAATTCATCGTGAACCGAAGTTGTCTGAGGCTTCTCTGCCTTTAAATCCAAAGCCTCATAGATTGCTTTTAGCAATTCCTCTGTCTCGTTTGCTGCAAATTTAAATCTTGTAGGTTTATCAGAATTTAGTTCAACATCATCATCATTTTCCTCAGAATCAGAAACATCCTCAAACTCAACATCTTCTGGCTCTGAGTCAGACAAAACCTGCCTATTAGATTTGAAAACGGCTTTTCTATGTACAGCCCCCCGCTCGGCAGTATCAGCTGCCCCCTCAACAGGCATATCTCTACTCTCTGGAGGTGCCGAGGGAACCCCTGCTGGTATCGTGTTATTAGATTCAACCCCAACCGAGCCCGAGGCATTATCAGGGACAATATTAGCCACTGGTGCTGGCGACACAGAAACCGCCATTGCATCTCTAAATGCTTTTATAGATTCTGCCATTTCAATTCTCATTGCATTCATTAAATACTTATACGATGTGGCTGACTCCTGATTGAGTACCGTTATAGTACAAGCCTGACAAAGAGTTTTGACCCAGCTATGTGCAAGTTTAACATTACATGTTGGGCACCGCTTTGACCTGGGCTTATCAGAAGTATTGCTCTGTAAAAGATAGAAGCAGAAACAAACCATACCCCTGTCAAAAACAACTGAAGACAGATGTAACTAAATACATAGACATCTCAGTAAAAACAGCTAAGGCTAGCTGTTAAAAATAAGAGAACCACCATCAATCTCACCGCTCCTGCGTCTTTAATGGCTTCTCCCTCAGGTTTGTCTGCCCTGGGATCTTTCTTAGCCTCCTGCTTAGAATCCCCAGCATCCTGAGGCACGTCCATCTCTCACACTGTTTTCGAATTAGTGAGAGAGGACGCCAAGACGCTGCGGCTCTTCTGTACTGGCGGGCGGAAGTGACGTCATTACGGAAACCGGAAACGTCCGTTCCGCCATCTTAGGTGAGGGAATCAATGCGCACGGCCTCCTGCCCACCGCTCTGTTCCCCAACGCCCACTTCTCAGCCAGCCGCCTCCGCGAACAGCGTCTTCGCCGCAGCCCTCTCTTCCCCACACTTCCGATATCCTGCGGTATGAAGAGGTAAGCTGCCCGGCACCCATCCACCTTGTAACCACTGTGCATTTCCTCCAGGCAGCATGCCGCCATTAGCCCCTAGCCACCCAGGCTCTCCAGGACTCCGACATACTATATAGAGACCTGTTCCAGGGAACAGGAAACATCCATACTGCCGGACACCTGCGGTGGGTTTGTACTTATAGAGAGATCTATTGGATGTTTCCTGTTTCCTGGGAGGGGTCAGATCTCGTAGTATACCTGTCCTGGAGGGTTACTGGAAAAATATATATATATTTACATAGAAAGAGGGACAAAGTCCTAAAAGAGGGACAAATGAGAGTGAAAGAGGGACAAAGGGATAGGGCTCCCAAAAAGGGACTGTCCCTCCCAAAAAGGGACAGTTGGGAGCTATGGGTAACTGTAAGGCAGTGGGCTAATATAAGTAGCCAGAATAGTTGCCCCCAGCATAGGTTAGATAGGTAGGTGCCCCCCAGTATAGGTTAGTTAGGTAGGTGCCTCCGATATAGGTAGCCAGTATAGTTGCCACCAGTATAGGCTAGGTAGGTGCCCCCAATACAGGTTACATAGGTAGGTGCCCCCCAATATAGGTTAGATAGGCAGCTTCCCCCAGTGTAGGTTAGATAGGTAGGTGCCCCCCAGTATAGGTTAGATTAGGTAGGTGCCCCCCAGTATAGGTTAGATTAGGTAGGTGCTCCCAGTATAGGTTAGATAGGTAGGTGCCCCCCAGTATAAGTTAGATAGGTAGCTGCCCCCCAGTATAGGTTAGATAGGTAGCTGCCCCCCAGTATAGGTTAGATAGGTAGCTGCCCCCCAGTATAGGTTAGATTAGGTAGGTGCCCCCCAGTATAGGTTAGATAGGCAGCTTCCCCCAGTATAGGTTAGATAGGTAGGTGCCCCCCAGTATAGGTTAGATAGGTAGCTGCCCCCCAGTATAGGTTAGATAGGTAGCTGCCCCCCCAGTATAGGTTAGATAGGTAGGTGCCCCCCAGTATAAGTTAGATTATGTAGGTGCCCCCAGTATAGGTTAGATAGGTAGGTGCCCCCCAGTATAGGTTAGATAGGTAGCTGCCCCTCCCCCAGTATAGGTTAGATAGGTAGCTGCCCCCCCCCAGTATAGGTTAGATAGGTAGGTGCCCCCCCAGTATAGGTTAGATTAGGTAGGTGCCCCCAGTATAGGTTAGATAGGTAGGTGCCCCCCAGTATAGGTTAGATAGGTAGCTGCCCCCCAGTATAGGTTAGATTAGGTAGATGCCCCCCAGTATAGGTTAGATTAGGTAGGTGCCCCCCAGTATAGGTTAGATAGGTAGCTGCCCCCCCAGTATAGGTTAGATTAGGTAGGTGCCCCCCCAGTATAGGTTAGATTAGGTAGGTGCCCCCCAGTATAGGTTAGATTAGGTAGGTGCCCCCAGTATAGGATAGGTAGGTAGGTGCCCCCAGTATAGGATAGGTAGGTAGGTGCCCCCCAGTATAGGTTAGATAGGTAGCTGCCCCCCAGTATAGGTTAGATAGGTAGCTGCCCCCCAGTATAGGTTAGATTAGGTAGGTGCCCCCCAGTATAGGTTAGATAGGCAGCTTCCCCCAGTATAGGTTAGATAGGTAGGTGCCCCCCAGTATAGGTTAGATAGGTAGCTGCCCCCCAGTATAGGTTAGATAGGTAGCTGCCCCCCCCCAGTATAGGTTAGATAGGTAGGTGCCCCCCAGTATAAGTTAGATTATGTAGGTGCCCCCAGTATAGGTTAGATAGGTAGGTGCCCCCCAGTATAGGTTAGATAGGTAGCTGCCCCTCCCCCAGTATAGGTTAGATAGGTAGCTGCCCCCCCAGTATAGGTTAGATGGGTAGCTGCCCCCCAGTATAGGTTAGATTAGGTAGGTGCCCCCCAGTATAGGTTAGATTAGGTAGGTGCCCCCAGTATAGGATAGGTAGGTAGGTGCCCCCCAGTATAGGTTAGATAGGTAGGTAGGTGTCCCCCCTAATGGAGGGGAGAGCCGCAGCCTCGGGGAGGGCAGCCCGACCTCCCCCTCTCTCTCCCAGGGCTGCCCTCCGTGCTCCCCCCTCCAGACTTCATAGAGCAATGCGCAGGGGAGCCTGTGTACTAAACGACTCACCTCCCTGCGTTCCCATCGCCGCTCAGTCGCCGCTGGTCTTCTCCTCTCCGCATACGCTGTTACAGACACTGCTTCCGGCGAACACGAACCACCAAAGTTCGCCTGGAACCGTTTGCCGGCGAACCGTTCACTACATCTCTACTCACAGATAGGGCCGCACAGAGGGTCCTTAAGTGAGGGGTGCTCAAATTTAAGAAAGGGGCCCCCCCCCCCCCTCCCCCCCCAAATGCACAATATTACCTACCAGTGTTGGGGGACCTCCCCCCCCCTCCCGAGCCCCATTGACCTGCAGTGACATGTGACTTTCACCCCCCCCCCCTGCCCCCCCGGCTCTACAACTGTTTCAAATCATTCCCCTGAGCCCCTACGCTTGACACATTCAGTCACAGAAGCTCTGGCTGCATTCAGTGGTTTGGAGTAGCTGCACGTTCCCCCCTCCTCGTTTCTGGCTAGGGGGGATTGGTTGTCATCTGGGTTCTGAATGCATATGCTGGGGGTAATGTGGGTTCTTTTTTACTAAACGTCCGTGCTATGGTTGGGATACAATGGAAGATAAGCACATATACAGTATGAGGGTCTTGAGAGTGAGATCTACCACATATGGGTCATTTATGGGAGGCAGAGAATGATTAAATCCAAACTTTAGAGGAAAGTGGGCAGCATAAATATACTAAGCAAAAAAATGTGTGTTCACTGGCGGGGATGCAGAGATTGTGACTGCACCAAAGCCCCTGGACCTGAGTAGCCCACAGTGAGTGGCTTCATTAGCTCTTTACTCTTGCTGTAGTGGTAAAGCCACCTTGATACCTTAAACTGCTCAACAGTGGCTGTCCTTGGAAATCAATTCTGAGGGCCCATTCACACTAGAAGCGCTTTTCTGAGCGTTTTGCGATTGATTAGCGGTTTTAAAAATCTCTCCCATTCACTTTCATCAAAATTGCGGTAAAATTGCAGAAAAATCACTGTTATTTTCACATACACGATCGTGAAATCAAGGCGATTTTACTTAAAGTGAATGGGAGCGATTTTAAAAACCGCTAATCAATTGCAAAATGCTCAGAAAAGCTCTTCTATTGTGAATGGGCCCTCACTAGTGTTTATCATGTGATTATGCAAAACTTGAACAGGGCCCAATAGCTTTGTATTGTGTGTGTGTGTGTGTGTGTGTGTGTGTGTGTGTCACTGTGTGTGTGACTGTGTGTATGTGTGTGTCTGTGTGTGTGTGTCTGTGTGTGTGTGACTGTGTGTGTGTGACTGTGTACTTGTGGGAGGAGAATATCAAAGCATCAGCATTGAGGGCCCATTCACACTTACAATCGCAGAACGCCGGCGATTACCGCCGGCGTTCTGCGGGAGTGATTTTCCCGCGATTAGCGCGGAAAAATCACTGGACACTGCGGCGGTTTTGGAGCGATCGCGATTAGCGTGCTATGCACGCTAATCACAATCGCAAATCGCGGAACGCTCGTCGCCGGCAAACCGCTGCATGCAACGCGGTTGCGGTTATCGCTAACCGCAACCGCGGCAGTGAGAACACGGCCACTGGCTACAATGTGTAGCGGTTCTTGCAGAACCGCTAGCGGTTTGCCGCGAGCGGGAATCGTGCGATTCCCGCTCAGGTGTGAATGGGCCCTTAGAGACAGGGGCCCTTGTGCAATGTAAAATACATTTTATTAAGTTTTAAAATATCACTTAGGAGAAAACTCAGGAGTACAAAAAGTGAATTGCATATGGGCCAGGGTATGAGACTGACTTGTAAGCAGAGAAAGTGCAACACACTATACATATTTTGCTCCGCCCTGCTTACAGTACATGCTCAGTATGTAATACAGCCACACGTTTGGTGGAAGGCTTCTTTGTTCCAATCAAAGTCTCAACTGTTTTTTTTGGGATGCAACAATGTGGCAGGGTGCACTTTTAAGGGATTTAATCATATCTGAAATATTTCCACATGGCAGTAAAACTTGCCTTGAACGTTTACACTTCTATGTGTAAAGTTTTTATTCTTTGTTTGTTTCTTTTGAAATGGTGTTGTGGTTTGAAGAATTCTGCTATGGGGACCCAATTTTCTTTCTGCCTGTGGCCCTGTTTTTCTAAAGTTGTTAATTACAGTACTTCTTACTAGTTGCCCCATACTTCTCATGTAGTAGTGCCCCAGATGTACTGGAATAGCTGCCTAAGTGAAAATGTTAATCAGTTGGATGGATATTTCTTCAAATAGTATATGCCCTTCCAGAGCTAAGGGAGGCAGTAGAGATGATTAATGAGATGCAAATGTTCGAGATTGGCATGCAAACAACATGCAACTTGAAACACCTTACTCATTCATTAATTAGTAGTCAGTGCTAAACACATACACAGAGTGGCCAAAAACTTAGAGACATCCTCTAATAACGAGTTGGTCCTCCTTTAGCTCTGATCACAGCCGATATTCTTCTTGGCATGGACTCAACAATATGCTGATACAATTGCTGAGGAATGTTGGCCCATGCTGACATAATTTGGGTCAGATTGGATTCTAGGGGATTCAGAGAGAGAGAGAGAAAATAGAAAAAAAAAAAAAGAGTTACAGACTACCCAGCAAGCTCATGGTGAACCAGAACTCCTAGGAGTGTGTTCTGAACCAGAACTCCTAGAGGCTAACACTCCTAGGGGTTCTGATTCACCATGACCTTGCTGGGCAATCTGTAACTCTGGGGGTTTCAAGTCCTACTACATAGAGCCACATTAATCCATGCCATGCACTGATGAGGATCAACCATTTCGAAACAGTCTATATGATGTTGGATTATTGTGCCTCTGTACAATTAACAAGCTGACACATCATTGCATTACAGCGGATCTGGAGGTGTGGTTAGCTTACAGGGACAATAAAGGATGATTTGCATATTCAGCAGTGATGCATCGTGGGGGACATCATATGTTCATTCCAACCTGAATACTTTCTGTTTACCTTCCGAAATACCTTCTGTTTTAACCACTTCGGGACCAGCACCCTCTGCCCCCTTAAGGACCAGAGGGTGCTGGTCCAGTAAACCGCCGCTTCCCGACGAATCACCGCTAAAATCCGCCGCTCCCGCCGGTCACGGCGCTCTGTCCCCGCCCCAGGCTGCTCTTTCTGCCGTCGCTATGACGGCAGAGCGCTGTGCGCCGGTCAGGAGCCGCTTTCATTGGCTCCTGACCCTGTCACTCAATGTAAGCCAATGGGAATGGCTTACAGGAATGACAGGGCCAGGAGCCAATGAAAATGGCTCCTGCCTGGCTCACAGTGCTCTGCCGTCATAGAGGCGGCAGGGCAGCACATTGCGACGGAGATCGAGCGGCGACAGCGGCGGGGACGGGCGGGGGGCGCGCGGTGAATGGGACATAGAGTTTACTGTGGTCAGAACCGCAGCGCCCCCTGCCCGCCGTAGATTTATACTGCGGCGGTCCACAGATAGTTAAGAAGGCAAACTTTTGTTTTGTATAGATACACACACTCTCTCTCTCTCTCTCTCTCTCTCTCTGTTAAATATAAATAAGTATCCAATTCCCATGATTTTCTCAGATATACATACTGCATTACACAAGACTGAATAAGGCTTTATTTTATACAATAGTTTAGGAAATTAACTCCCGAGCATTCAATTTCCCCAGGATTTCTGTGCAAAAAGTGGTTAAATTAATTTCAAATAATATTCAAGCATTTTTTTTTGTAATCATTTTTTTTTTATATATAAAATTCAATACAGGTTATTGTGCCGCAGTATAGGTTACTCAGGTATAGTTGCCCCAGTATAGGTAGTCAGGTATACGTGCTGCAGTATAGGTTACTCAGATTTAGGTGCCCCCAGTATAGCTAGGTATAAGTGCTGCAGTATAGATGCCTCAGAAAGTATAGGTTAAGTCATGTCATGCATAGTATAGGCTAAGTATAATTGCAGGTTTATCCCCCTCCCCCCCCCCCCCCCCCCCCGCACTGATCCCCGGCAGTTGCTGGAAGTGAAAAATACTCACGGCGCCTGTTCCATGGCGATCACACATCCTCCTCCACCGTACAGCTCCATCTACTGTTTACAATACCGGGATGCGGCTTGATGATGTGAAGCCGCATCCTGGTACTGTAGACAGACAGAGCCATATACAGTGGTGGAGGATGTGCGATTGCCGCTGGACAAAGGCACCGTATTTTTCACTTCCAGGAAACATCTGGGGGAGGAGAAGGGGGAGATTGGAGGAGAGGGGGAAGTTCGTTGGAGGGAGGAGAGATTGCTGCAGGGAGGGTAGGAAGGAGGGAGCGGTGGGAAGGAGAAGAGAGAAATGGCTGCAGGGAGGGTGTTTGCTGCGGGCATGTGGGTGGGCGATGGCGGGAGGAGGATCGCTGCAGAGAAGCCACCGGAACTTCTCTGCTTTGCCGGGTCTGCTTTTAGGGTTCCCTAGGATGGCTGGATGGATGTTTGCACACTGTGGGTAGCACAGATCGCTACCCACAGTATGCCGACAGGCATCCCGCCATCCTAGGGAATACCATAATAGTGAAAAAAGCAGAGCCGGCGGAGCAGAGAAGCTAGAAATCTCCTTCGTGGCATGGACAAACCCGGCTTTCAGCCTCTTTTTGCTGGATGAGCCAGGCGGGGGGTGAAACATGAAAAAGGGATCAAACTACATGCATGAAATAGTAACTTTAATATGTGCAGTATTTTGCATAGTTTATCATCTCTCCCAGTTTTGTTCCAGCAAGATGCTCTTCAAACTTTGCATCCACCTCTTTGCTCTGTTCTTCAGTAAAGAGGCTCTTCCAATCCCCAACTTCACCTTTAAAAAAAAAAAAAAAAAAAAGTAGATATATTAAAGGACAACTATGCAGTTATAGCTGTTTAACCAAAATGAACAGCATTGAGAGCCTGCTCACATAGGCAGAAGTGCTGTGTCGTGCACAGGGCTGGTTCTCTCAGGAAGAAAGGTGAAACATTTGCATCAGGCGCAGAGATTACAGGGGCAGCATGTTTGTACTGTGTTTACACTAACACCATGTAGTCAGAGTAGGAGAAGAAGCGAGAGGAGAGTGAGGTTGTAAGATCCAGTGGCCGCTCATGGCGGTGTAACGCCGAGACCCACGCTTAGACGCAAGCCTCTGGGTCTCGGCCTGTCTCTGACGTCACTGGAGCGCATGGCGCTCAGCTTCCATTGGATGAGTGGCGGACGCGCTCTCAGTACGTGCTCTGCCGCTGTAAACATTAACCACTTGTGTGCATTGCGTGTCAGCCTCTCTGCTGACACGCTCTCTGCTGATTGGCTACTTTGGATTACTTTACTTTCTGATTAGTTAGTCCTTGTATAAATGTAAGGTGAGCACCCTCTGTCATCGCTCGTGATAGCCTATGCTGGGCTTGTTGCTGAGATTGCGCTCAGACCAAGTGCTTGTCTTGCTGCCGACTTGTGTCTGTCTCTTGACTAAGCATCTTCCAGATTGCCTTACCGTTACCAACCCGGCTTAAACCTGACCACGCTTCTCTATTGGATTATCTGTTACCAACCTTGGCTTGTTAAAGGATTCGCATGAACGCTGCCTGGACTGACTCTGGCTTGATTGACCACGCATCTGTCTAGTGATTATACTTCAGCCATTACCTGCTATCTTGCCATCATCTGGATTGCCTCAGCCTATAGGCCTCAGGTGACTATTCAGTATACTGTGTTTGCATTGCTCATAGCTGTGTTTGGTGTTTGCTGTCTGCCAGGTTGTATGCTACATCTGCCTGCAGGGTATTGTAGTTTGTATTAGGCAGGAGTTTCCGCAGGCGTTAGGGCTGGGCTATAGATCAGTCATATGGGCATACAGCCTGACTCATAGCAGGTGACCAGACAAGCCTGACAGAGGTGAAGAGGTCATCATTGGGGAAAAGCAGCTTGTTGTGCTGTGTGAGGAGTCTGACAGTGAGTGAAGAGGGGGGAGGCAGGAAATCAGCAATGTTTCATTTGACTTGCAGAGCAGAAAGGAGGAGGTGGCACTGCTGTCCTGACTGAGCAGGAATGGAGGATGGCTGGCTGAGGGTGAGCAGTTTGTTTGTCACAGACTTACAGCCAGCCAGTGTGCTTTAGCTGCAGCATGTCATGTGATACCATTAAAGTAGTAGAGTAAATTGTCGAACTGCTCGATCATTCCAAATCGGGGTTGGGGGGCGTATCCCACAAGTTTGCCTCAGGCAGCTAAAAGTCTAGAATCGGCCCTGGTGGTGCCCACAGCTTGACACTGCTGCTGGCTATTGTGGATCAAGTAGCTGTGTGGCTCCATTCTATAGTGAATAGGACAACCTCACACCACCACTTTGAAGTTTTCCTGAATACAGTTTTTTATATTGCCACACTTGTAGTGTAAATTGCATCACGTCAGTGGAGGGGATTGGTGGGAAGCAGCAGTAATGAAGTGGTACAGAGCAGGGAAGTAGAAAATTTGGGAGCCTACAGCTAATAGAATATTTAGGCGCCCCCACAGACACTAATGCAAAATATCGGCTATTGGGACCCAAAAGCAGAAATGTGGGCCCCCTAGCCGGCTCCAGGCTCGTCCAACCAAAATGTTTCATTTTGAGAATTATAAGGGTTAGGTTTAGTTGTAGTAAAATATTAGTTATATTTACCAATGTTTTACTATTGTCATTACGACTGTAAATATTTTTTCATTTTCATTGATAAAGGCGATATTCTGCATTTTCGGCTTTACCCTGCGCCCTTTTTAAAGAAAATCTGTAACTACAAAAAGTTCCCCTGGGGGTAGTCACCTCGGGTGGGGGAAGCCTCCAGATCCTATCGAGGCTTCCCTGTCCTCCTGTGTCCCACAGCGGCAGAGATAAAGCTCCCCGAGCGGCGGGGATGTAAATATTTAAGTCCAACATTGCTGTGACAGCGCTCCTCTTGCAGCCTAAAACTAAAGAAAAAAACAACCGCACATAGTGCATTACTGCATTCTCAGTCAACAGATATCATCCATTTCACCCAACATGTGCACAGGTGATGATAATGTGCTCCACTCTTAGTGAGACCAAACCCCCCACAATGTAGCAGCTCACCAGATGGACACCACCTCAGAGTCCAGGTGGGTCTAGCGCATAGCCTTCAGGCGGCTAACTATCAATCACAGCCTTCACGTTTGTTATTTCATATAGCCATATGACTTCAGATTTATTGCACAAATCCACATGTAAAACAATTTAAAAAACAGACATAGCGTAATCCAGTTTTAAAATCACAAAGGCCTGCGCAGTTCAGCGCACTCACATGAGTAGATGAATAAAGGGCATCTCGGGCATCTCGGGCTCCCCGCTAGTTCGCACGCACATACTAAAGGAGAGCGGAATGTCGGGGCGCAGGTGCCGCTACGAGAGTGAACGATATTGGTGGGCTGTGATGCCCGAGATGCCCTTTATTCATCTACTCATGTGAGTGCGCTGAACTGCGCAGGCCTTTGTGATTTTAAAACTGGATTACGCTATGTCTGTTTTTTAAATTGTTTTACATGTGGATTTGTGCAATAAATCTGAAGTCATATGGCTATATGAAATAACAAACGTGAAGGCTGTGATTGATAGTTAGCCGCCTGAAGGCTATGCGCTAGACCCACCTGGACTCTGAGGTGGTGTCCATCTGGTGAGCTGCTACATTGTGGGGAGTTTGGTCTCACTAAGAGTGGAGCACATTATCATCACCTGTGCACGTGTTGGGTGAAATGGATGATATCTGTTGACTGAGAATGCAGTAATGCACTATGTGCGGTTGTTTTTTTCTTTAGTTTTAGGCTGCAAGAGGAGCGCTGTCACAGCAACGTTGGACTTAAATTTTAGGTTTTGTGGTAGCGAATACTCATCATAAGGACTTACGGGTTATATTGTGGCAGGCTCAGTTTTCTTTTAATACGATGTAAATATTTACCTTCCCGGCTCCAGCGCAGACACAGTATCGGCTCTCCGCTCGGAAATAGGTGGAAATAGCCGATCTCTGTCAGTCCGCTCTACTGCGCAGGCGCAAGTTTCTTGAGCCTGCGTAGTAGAGCAGACCCGACAGAGATCGGCTATTTCTGCCTATTTCGGGGCAGAGAGCTGCAACAGCGCCCCCGCTGGATCCAGAGGCTACTCCCCGGGGGAACTTTTTTTCGTTACAGAGTTTCTTTAAGGAGAACAGGCAGGAGGAACCCAGGGCCCACTGCACCAGCACAGGGTTTGACTTTTTTTTCCTGCGTTTGATCAAAATGTGTTATCAGATATCGCGGACACAGTCCTGCAGTGCGAATGTCAGACATGTGCGGCAATCATGCACGCAGTGTTAAAAATAGAGAATCACAATCTTAGTTCATTTGTGTGATTTTTGGTGGAAAAAAGCCCTTCGCCATCCATGACTCAGCACTTTGATAGCTGTTCTTACCTGGTTCACTTGTGGTACGTACTAACCACTGCTTACTGGGAATAACTTCTCAGACCTGTTGTTTTGGAGATGCTCTGACCCAGTCATCTAGCCAGAACAATTTGGGCTATCAAAGTCGCTCAGATCCCTTGCTGAGGGTGCGTTTCCACTAACGCGAATTCGCATGCGTTCCCCGCATGCAAATTCGCATAACCAATAAAATTGAATGAGCCTGTGTCCACTTGTCAGGAAAACGGAGCGTTTTCTTGTGCAGGAAAAATCTGCTCAGCAGAGCCATCCGAATTCGGACACCGCACACACGCATGCGATTCGCATACAATGTATTTAATAGGGAATTCACATGGTGTTTTTTCATGCGAATTTTCATGCGAATTCGCATACGATTTCGCATGGAATCAATGAAAAAGCACACAGGCACTGACATGGTTAAATTCGCACACAGCGTCATCCATGCGAAATCGTATGCGAATTTGCGGTAAAATTCGCATACAACCGCATGCAATTTCGCTCCTGCATGCGAATTCGTCCGCGGAGAATCCGCGGCGATTTCCCACCGCACTAGTGGAAACGCACCATTAGACATTTTTCCTTAAATAACTGAATGATATGAAATGCATCCTACTCTTATTATTTTTTCTATTATGGGATATACTGCATATCAACAGTGCTGTACTTGGCCTCTGCAGCCATGTGTTGCACATGTGCACAGACTGTAATCTTAGGTCCAAAAACATGTGTATGAACCTTACATACTTACATAACATAACCAAGCAGCTCAGGGTGACCCAAACCACTAGGAATGTACTGTATAGGGGGATAAAAGAGACCATAGTTCACCTAACTTTTTTTTTTTTTTTTTTTTTTTTACATAAGTGTGACCCAAAGGTCAATGTTCTGCTATTTACTAGAGCTAACATTTTTGTTTCATTTTGGTTGTGCAACAGGACACTGTTTGCTCACTACTAGTACATTGTGATCTCTGGACATAAGAAAGACCTTAGAGATTCTTGGTCTAAATAAATATATTATAGTCCAGTGTTTCTCAACATTTTATTGGTACGTACCCCTTTTAAAGCCCTGTACTCACCAAGTACCCTCTAGCATAGTAAACATTATCACAAGTACCCCTTGACAAATATATATTTAATCGTAGTACATGTTAATTGGTTCCAAACACTTTTCAAACATTTACTATTACTTTTAATTAGCTAAAATACTAATTTGGTGTTGTTTAAATAAGATTTAAATCTCTACATTTGTTATTCTTGGTTAAGTTTATCAAGCCTGAGTACCCCCTGGAACCATCAGAAGTACCCCTCGGGGTACGCGTACCCCACGTTGAGAACCCAGGTTCTAGTCCATAGGAATATTAGTGTTTATAATGCAAAACATAACTCCTTCATAACGTACCTTTGCGGAAGAAAACATCTCCTAAATTTCCATGTGTGTTGGAGGATTTCTCCTTCATAAATGTGAACGTGGATTTTTCCTGCACCACATTTATCTGCTCCTCCGTCAGAGTTAATCCATAAAATTGACATATTTTTCTCAGCTGTGCTGGAAGGTCCTTTATAGGGTAATACAGACATAAAAAAATGTTTTCTTTATTGAACATCATCTTACAAGCCAGAATTTTATTGTTTAAAGGAATTATCAGGCAAAAAAAAAAATGAGTTTCACTTACCTGAGGCTTCTACCAGCCCCATGCAGCCATCCTGTGCCCTCGTAGTCACTCACTGCTGCTTCAGTCCCCCACCGCCAGCTAGTTTTGTTTTTGCCGACCTCGGGTCGGCGGGCCGCATTGCGTACATTTTTACGCATTCCCGCTGGTGCAGGAACATTAACACATACATTTTTACGCATCGTTTTTTACGAGTAAAAATTTACGCATTAAACCACTAACGCGTAAAAATGTATGTGTTAATGTTCCTGCACCAGCGGGAATGCGTAAAAATGTACGCAATGTGGCCCGCCGACCCCGAGGTCGGCAAAAACAAAACTAGCTGGCGGTGGGGGACTGGAGCAGCAGTGAGTGACTACGAGGGCACAGGATGGCTGCATGGAGCTGGTAGAAGCCCCAGGTAAGTGAAACTCATTTTTTTTTGCCTGATAACTCCTTTAAACATTTTAAGAGGAATTTAATTATAATATTAAATAAGTTTCCCCTTTGCAGCATTTTGAATTACCTGAATTTTAAAACTTGTGAAAACAACTTTTTTTTTTGGTCACATTTATCCTAATGTATTTAAAATTAAAAGGGACCTCCAAAGTTTAAGCTTCCTGTGATTTTCCTCCAGTGGGACTAGCTGGGGGAATAATAAAGCAGGGATAGGGGACATTTCCATGTTATTGTCTTATTCACTGAATGTGAAATATTCATTGGACAGCCAAGATCAGATACATTACATATGATGAAGAAACACTCACCTCTTTCATTTCTTCAAATGTCAGTGCCAGTATATTTCCATCATCAATATGCTTGTCCCATTCAAGGTGGTAGTCAAAGTATGATCCATACAACACTAAAGCAGAAAATACATGCAACACTTAGAATACAGTTTAAATACCAACTGTAGTGAGAGGTATATGGAGGCTGCCATATCTACTTCCATTTAAGCAATACCAGTTGCCTGGCTATCCTGCTGATCCTCTGTCTCTAGTACTTTTAGCCATAGACCCTGAACAAGCATGCAGCATATCAGGTGTTTCTGACAATATTGTCAGATCTGACAAGATTAGCTGCATGCTTGTTTCTGGTCTGATTCAGACACTACTGCAGTCATACAGATCAGCAGGACTGCCAGGCAACTGGTATTGCTTAAAAGGAAATAAATATGGCAGCCTCCATATACCGCTCACTACAGTTGTTGTTTCATAAATCATCTTCAGTTATTCCTGAGGATCCCCAGTCAGCATTCCATAAGTGATCCAGCAAATTAGAACTGGATTTTAAATGCACTTGAATTGTCTCAAAATGTAGCAATATAAGCAAGTCATTATATCCATTATAGCGTCCTGATACTCACAAGTTCTCTGGTTACGCAGGCCTCCTCTTCCGCTTTGCCCCCAGTTTGTTGACTGAAGGATGAAGGAGCTCTCCTCCTTTTGAGTATAATTTGTCCTACTCCACACTCCCTATTTGTCCATATTCCCACATGGCTGTGTGCAGCATCCTGGTTGCCATGGGAGCATACTGCAGACGAACAGAGAGCCCAGGGTAAGGCAGATAATGCGCCAAAGGAGGAGAGCTCCTATGGCTTCTGTTCAACTACTGGGAAATATGTAACTAGGGGATTTGTGAGTATCAGGATTCCTAATGGACACACTGTCATATTTAAAGGGTATTACTACATTTGGGTCACTTCTGGTGTCCTTTAAACCAGGGGTCCCCAACTCCTGGTCTACAGCCCAGCGCCATTCCGTGGGCTGCAGAGTGTTAGGAGGCGGTGCTACATAACACTGGGGGCACATCGAGATATCTATACTGAGGAGGGGGCTACATAACATTAGGGTCACATCTTCCTATCTATACTGAGAAAAAGAGCTACATAAAACTGAGGGCTCATATAGCTATCTATACTGGGGAGGGGGGCTACATAACACTGGGGACACATCTTACCGGGTAGGGGAGAGGAGTGCTACATAACACTAGGGGCACATCTAGTTATTGATACTGAGGATGGGAGCTACACAACACTGGGGGTACATTTAGCTATCTATACTGGGAAGGGGCTACATAACATTTGGGGCATATCTAGCTATCTGGGGAGGAGGCTACATAACATTGGGGTACATCTGACTATCTATCTTGGGACGGGGAGCTACCTAACACTGGGGAAAAATCTTTACCTGTGTGAGGTTTGTGGGGATCCTCAACAATAGCCCCTTCCCAGCTCCCTGGGTGACCTCCCAACCAGGGGTCGAGTGGTGCGTGGATGCGGGTGGACGGCGTCCACTTACTATTTCCAGAGAGTGGACGCCATCTACCCTGGCATGTGTGGAGGGGAGCAGCGCAGAGAAGAGGGAGAGCTGTGAGCAGCGGTGGAGAAGGGGGGCCATCTCCCCTCTCCTTCCCTCACCTTAGTGATCTCCCTCCCTCGCTCTCCCCTCCAGAAGTAATGTGCGGGCAGCCAGCAGCGAGCAGGACTTACCTCTCCTCTTTCTGACACCGGATCTGCGTGCTGCTGCTCTGGTCTGAACCAGACCAGATTAGCTTCAGTGGAGTGCTCGCGCCGGAACGAAGAGAGGTAAGTCCCGCTTGCTGCCGGCTGCCCGCACATTCCGTCTGGAGGGGAGAGCGAGGGAGGGAGAGCACTAAGGTGAGGGAAGGAGGGGGGAGATGGCCCCCCTTCTCCACCACTGCTCACAGCTCTCCCTCTTTTCTGCGCTGCTCCCCTCCTGCTGGGGGGACACCTGGCTACCTATTCTGGGACATATACCACTGACTACATATATACTGGGCACATATACCCCCTGACTACATATACTGGGCACATATACCCCCTGACTACATATACTGGGCACATATACCCCCTGACTACATATACTGGGCACATATACCCCTTGACTACATATATTGGGCACATATACCCCCTGACTACATATATACTGGGCACATTTACCCCCTGACTACATATATACTGGGCACATTTACCCCCTGACTACATATATACTGGGCACATTTACCCCCTGACCACATATACTTGGCACATTTACCCCCTGACTACATATACTGGGCACATATACCCCCTGACTACATATACTGGGCACATATACCCCCTGACTACATATACTGGGCACATATACCCCCTGACTACATATATACTGGGCACATATACCCCCTGACTACATATACTGGGCACATATACCCCCTGACTACATATACTGGGCACATATACCCCTGACTACATATGCTGGGCACATATACCCCTGACTACATATACTGGGCACATATACCCCTGACTACATATACTGGGCACATATACCTCGGACTACATGTATACTGGGCACATATACCCCCTGACTACATATACTGGGCACATATACCCCTGACTACATATACTGGGCACATATACCCCTGACTACATATACTGGGCACATATACCCCTGACTACATATACTGGGCACATATACCTCTGACTACATATATACTGGGCACATATACCCCCTGACTACATATATTGGGCACATGTACCCCTGCCTACATATACTGGGCACATATACCCCTGCCTACATATACTGGGACATATACCCCTGCCTACATATACTGGGACATATACCCCTGCCTACATATACTGGGCACATATACCCCTGACTACATATACTGGGCACATATACCTCTGGCTACATATACTGGGCACTTATACCCCTAACTACATATACTGGGACATACTGTATACCCCTGACTACATATACTGGCACATATATACCCCTGACTACATATACTGGGACATATACCCCTGGCTACATATACTGGGACATATACCCCTGGCTACATAAACTGGGCACATAAACCCCTGCCTACATATACGGGGCACATATACCCCTGCCTACATATACTGGGCACATATACCCCTGGCTACATATACTGGGCACATATACCCCTGGCTACATATACTAGGCACATATACCCCTGGCTACATATACTAGGCACATATACCTCTGGCTAGTGGCTACATATACTGAGGACTACTATACTCATGGCTACTTATACTGGGGACACCTATAGACCTGGCTACCTATGCTGGGGATACCTATTTTGGGGGAACTGTTGTCAGATTATCTGCATTTTTGTAGAACCACTGTTATGTATTTTGGGGAACAGCTGCCAGATTATGTGTATGTTAGGGGAACGGCTGCTGCCAGATTACGTTTATTTTGGGGAACAGCTGCTAGATTATGTGTATGTTAGGGGAATGGCTGCTGCCAGATTACGCATATTTTGGGGAACTGTTGCCAAATTGTGTATGTTTGGGGGACCACTGCTGCCAGATTATATGTATTTTGGGTGTTACGTGTATTTTGGGTGATCCGCTGCCAGGTATCGCGTATTTTGGGGAACTGCTTCCAAATTATGTGTATGTTGGGGGAACTGCTGCTGCCACATTATCTATTTTTGGGGAACCACTGCCATATTATCTGTATTTTGGAGGAACTTCTACCAGATTATGGGCCTGATTCACAAAACGGTGCAAACTTTTTCGCGGACTTTTGCGCGCGCAAAGTGCCGCGATTCGCGCGATCGCGGACTTTTGCGCGCACAATTTGCAATTGCGCGCGCAAAAGTCCGCGATCGCACGAATCGCGGCACTTTGCGCGCGCAAAAGTCCGCGAAAAAGTTTGCACCGCTTTATGAATCAGGCCCTATGTGTCTTTTTGGTGAAATGCTGTCAGATTACATCTATTTTGGGGGGATACACTACGGCAGAGCTCAAACTTCCCGGCAGACCTTTTACATCACTGCTAAGGTCATGTATATTTGGCCCCACCCATGACCACGCTCACAGTATGCTTGACCACGCCCATTTTTGGCGCAGGGGTTTTCCAGGTGAGTCCACTCACCTCTTTTTCCAGGACTAGACCCCTGCTCCCAACCATACCAATGCGGCAACACCACCACCACACTGGTCCCCAGCTAACTGTTTGGACTAAAACAGCGTCCCCTAGAGCCAAAAAAAGTTGAGGACCCCTGCTTTAAACTGTCTTTAGTTAAGTGATAAAATACTGCAGCCCTCACCTAAGTATAAAGGATTACAGTGGGGGTTGCTGAAAATTTTAAAGTAAATTACCAACGCAATTGCAGTGTCATGCACACAGTAAGAATTTGACTTTTAATAAACTCAGGCTGTCCTGGATACATGGATGTACCGTATTAATAAAGTCCCTTGCTGTGGATGCTGGGTGTAACTTAAGCCACAGTCACTAATTCAGTCCAAGTTGGCTGCATTATTTAGGTCAGCCCCAAAGTGGATACTCAAGGATCACTAGTGAACCAGTAATAAAATAAGTAAGTCAAACATCAAGTATCTCTACTAGCATTTTTGCAAGGGTAAGTATAACTAACTATGTCACATGCCTTAAATGTTAAATAAAACTTAAAGTGAGCTGAGTATGAACTGGAGGATGCCATCATTATCCTTTTCATAAATCCCACTAATTGCTATATTAACATTCTGTCCTTATCAGTGTATTCACTCACATCTGTACCCCACCCTTTAGATTGTAAGCCTCTGGCAGGGCCCTCCTCCCTAATGTATCCAGCTTTATTATGCAATCTTACTCACAACCACCCCTCTTGTAGACTCGAACAGTCTCTATTTTGACCTATGACAATGTATTGTTATCAAATCATTTGCATGATCTTGTTTTGTTGTGAGCTTCCGTATGTTCTACCTGTATGTTAACCCATTTATCTATTGTGCAGCGCGGCGTAATATGTTGGCGCTTTATAAATACAATAAATAATAATAATAATAATCTGTAGCTAGGGAAGTCAGTTCTGAATTAGAGAAGCCAATCTGCATTTGTGTTCTGCATTAAAGCATATTCACAGTGTAACGTTGCGGTTTAATGCGACGCTATAGTCACAACGTGTAGGCATTTAGAGGTAACGCACTGCAAGCAGTGAGTTACTACAACGCAACAATTTTTAACATGACGTTAACGTCGCAATGTGAACAGCCCATAGGTTTATCTTTGCAGTGCAGTAAGCTGCGTTATAAGACTTTATAACGCAGCTCTGCAACATGGCACTGTGAATGCGACCTTAGAGTCACCGAATAAACAAAAGGCAAAGGATCAGCACAACAGCCAGTCAGAGCAAGAGGGAGTTATAACTTCCAATTTTCTTCACATTAATGGTTCCCTTTGTGATGTATGCGCAGTCAACCACCAATTCCTATTCCCTTCGCTGCAGTGTACCATAAAGCCTCAGACCCTGAGGGAATCCTGAAGGCAGTCAGCACTGCTGGCAAAGTAACCTTTTGGATTGATTGGTGAGTCCACACACAGTCCAATTTCGATTGTATATACAATCAATACAATCTGGGATCTCATATAGAGGCCAGGTCGCTGCCACCAAGCGTGCGAATGCGCTAAGTCTAACTCTAGCTAAATCCTGTGGGGAAAAGGGTTAATTTGACAACCTTTCTAGAGATAGAAAAACTAACAACATTAATATCAAAACAGTTATGGTAACGTCTCAACTGAGATATGAATTTGTTTACAGAGATGTTCAGAACAGCACTTAGACAAACGATTTTTAATCGTTTATTTAAAGAAATAGTGCAGAACAAAAATATAGCAAATGAAACAAATCGATACAGAAATAATAAGGATTCAATATGAAAATAATACAGTCTGAGCAATTTGTCAAGTTATCGTATGTCCTTTGCGATAATAAGTCCAACAGAAGATATAAAGTCCAGTTATGGAAAGTTCTGTGGAAAGGGTAAAAGTCCTTTTATAATCCAGGCAAATCCGTGATGTTATAAGGATGGCTGGAGTCTCTACCTCTGCCTGAGTGTCCAGTCAGTTTTTAACCCTTTCTCTGCCAGAGGGTGTGGATGGTAACTAGAGATGTTCTCCCACCATTAGCAATCTGAAGTCCGGCCCCTATTCTCTGAGGGACCGATTTGGCATTTTCTCCAATTATGCCATAACTCAGCGGGTCTCGGACAGATCATATAAAAACCAGCATTTTAAACTCCGGCGTAAAGGTGTAATCGTTAAGGGCTCTGCCTCTGACACAGGAGACCAGGGTTCGAATCTCGGCTCTGCCTGATCAGTAAGCCAGCACCTATTCAGTAGGAGACCTTAGGCAAGTCTTCCTAACACTGCTACTGCCTATAGAGTGCGTCCTTGTGGCTGCAGCTCTGGCGCTTTGAGTCAGGAGAAAAGCGCGATATAAATGTTATTTGTCTTGTCTTGTTATGTCATCATGTTCTGAACCAATCGACATCAAACTTGCTTGGGCTGACACCCTCTATTCCCGAGGGATTTGATATCTCAGGTATAGAAGGTGCCAGATCAACGCTTTGTGGACCAGATACCCCCCCCCCTCCCCCCGTTCAGGTTTAAGGCATATCTGATAATTTTGACATGTTTGGCATCTACGGAGCATTTATTAATTTAGTAAAATGTCTGAATGACTTATTCTTTTATATCAAGGGAAATTAAAAGTCATTCTCTCTACCTCTCATCAGGCAGGAATGTGGATTTTACGAGGGGATCTGTTCTTCTCCTTATCTTTAAAACTAGGATGGAGAAACTTTATTGCCCCCCTGATAGATAACCTTTTTCCTGTGTGGCAGAGGTCTGGTTTTTGCAAGGAACACTGTCTTCTCAACACAGGCTAATGGATTTAAAGAGGTACTCCAGATCACATTTTGTGCGCATTTTCGTGAGCTTGCCGCAATGGCATTCGCGAAATCGTGACACCCTTATAGTAGATTCTGCCTAATTTGTATAATTTATGATGCTCAATAACATTTCTCCTGCATATAAGTGGGTAAGCAGCTCAAGGAAAGATGTGGTAAGATGACACAGCACCTTAAAAAGAAAGCACAGAGACAACAGAAGTCTAAATGGTGCACTATGCCACTGAAAAAGGGGGTGCAAAGAATTTGTAATAAAAAAATGAGGTTGCTTCAAGGGCAACCAACTGAGCAGGCAGGTGGAGAAGTATAAACCAGTCTCCACTCGGTCATTTCCAGACTGTTCCTGGCATGGTCGCTCTCTTAGAAAATACGACAAGGTCCCAGCTGCAGATGTGCAGCTGGGGATGAAGGTTCCTCATAAAGAAGGGTAAGAAGCACAATGGGATAAGATACTCTAAAGAATGCTTAAAACTTTGTTAAAAACAGCTAAAATTATAGGGAAATAGATGGTTTACCTCAAAGATGGCACTATTAAATGCAAAAAGTTTTATTTAGCACTGGTAATCCATTTCGTGGGTCTCTTCCCACCTCCTCTGGCCAAAAGCTGTGCCAAATGATTAATAAGCCGAGTACCGAGTGCACAGCTATTAGCCTATCAGCGGCAGCTGTTTTCTCAGGCAGCAGTTTCTGACATGGTACAGAAAGGCAGCTTTGAAAACTGACCTAGAAAGGTTATTCAAAAAATAAACTCACAACATGCATAAATACAAACCATGAACTAGGGTTTTTTTTTTTTTAACACATATGACATCTGAGGAAAGAACTTATTAGGCTTAGTACAACAGAAAGGGCTTGATTCACTTTTGCGCGAAAAACATTCGTGATTGCGCACAAAAATTCGCAATCGCGCTTAAACGTGAAAATGCGCGCGAAAACGGACGTGATATGAGTTTAGTGAATCAAGCCCAAAGTGTGAAAAAGTCAGTGGATGCCCATCCAGGATTAGTGTGCTATCAATGACAGAATTCCTGTTTTTAGGAATATTTTAAAGCAAGAAACAAGTTCAAAGATTAAGTATAATAGTGAAGTAATCAAAGAAAAAGAAGATGCCCCATAAATAGTGCCTATGAGAATTATTTTTGTGAAGGAAAGAAAAAGTAAAAAATGTCACCAAAAGATTAAATGCTCCACATCCCTATTACTGAACAGACTACAGAAAAATTACTTTTTCTCTCCCCCTGCCATAATCCTCCCCTCCCTCTCCCCACATTTTCTACCCTGCCCTTTTCCACCGTTTTTCATTTTCACCCTCTACTGTCTTTTTGCATATTTTTTTCAACTTTTTTTATTCTTCGAAACTTTATTATTATTTTACTAATTCATGAAGACGTTTTTTTGTATCACTGAGCTAATTATTGCATAATTCCCCTTCAAAGCCCCAGTGCTTTGAAGTCTTACTATTTTTAGTGCAATAAGTAATATTACTAAGGAAAAAAATGTATTTTATTGTAGGATGATGTAATTTGTGATATACAGTAATCATGCCTCATGCAATTACCAGTGATACCTGCCAGTACAAACAGCTCTTTCACACTCCTTGAGCAGCCTTCTGAAGTACTCCCCTTGCTGAGTACTTTTGAAGATGAACATATCCATACTTCACATGCGTGAGCTTGGAATCACGCATGTGTAGTATAGATGCGAGTAATTCTGAAGGCTGCAAGAGGAATGCCAAAAACCTAGAGGAACGGATATCTTCCACCATAGATGGTCTGGAAACGATGGTACAGATTGAGGACCAGGAAGGCTGTATAGTGTCCAAAGCCTTTTCTCTACATATAAAAACTTTGTTTTAAGGGTTGTACACTTATGGGTCTATGAAAACGGGTTATATAATGTACATGAAAACTGGTCATCTGACTGGAGAAGCTAAGCAAGTTTTTGTGGATTCTGTTTCTGTGTTCATTTTCATACACACACAGCCATCAATTACAATACCTTTTCCAGTTATAAAGTCCCTGAAGAACAAGTCCCAAGATTCATAAGTAGGAAGCACCGGATTTTTGTTAGTGAAATGAAAAAAAGATACAGCTGTGTCCTTTGGATTCCGAAGGATCACCAAAATCTGTACAAAAAAGAATCTCAGTTTTAAAATTGACTTGTCCAGTCGTTGGAGTTATTCAGTTACAATTGCAGCAATGTATATAGAACATTGTGGTTATCTCTGTCATCGTGTCACATGTTTACAGGCCTACAATCAGTGTTGCTTGCAAATTTTCACCAGTCATTTTCACATCCAAAATGCTTCGGTTTTGAGAAAATTTTCATGAAAATAGCTTGTATTTTTGAGTTTGCCACGAAAACGTGAACATTTTTCAATATTACTGTAAAACCGCAAAAAAACTAAATTTGTACCACAAAAAATTGAATGCGAAAAGTAAATATTTTTACCAACAAACACAAAAAATAAAACTTATTTATGCTTAAAAATCGAATTTAACATTATTTTTGCAAAAATTAAAGTGAAAAGAACATTGGCATTTTTGCTCATCACTGCTCATCTGAAAAAAGGTTTCTCACTTTTTGCTCTCTACCTTTCATATTCAGATTCACCACTTTTACAGTACCAGATTTATAAAGGTGTAATGGGTTTTGTTCCCCAGTTTGGCCTTGAAAAATTGAGATCTGTGGTACAGTATATACGCTACACTAACAATCAGACCCACAATTTACTTGCATTAGAAGTTGTAAATATTTAGTTCTGCACTTGTGATCATCATTTCTTGCCACGGCCATTATTGGAAAACTTGAGAACAGAGCACTGTTGACTTGGGGTCATTATGGTCGGGTATCACTACTTCTTGTGTGCATACTGATACTGTATATGAGAAGTGATGATAATTTGTAAAAGTGAACACCAATGGCCTTCACTATTTCCTATGGTGATCATTATAAGAATGGGCTTATAAGGTGGCAAGCTGGTTTCTTTACGTCTTTTTGGATACGGTGTTAGGTACAAAACTTTATACTAAATAACATTTTTTTTCCAGAAGTGATATGCATTCAGTCACGTCAGTCGGGCATGCATGCGCAGAAAAGCCTGACTGACGTGACTGAAGACAGATTACCGGGGCTGATAGCAAGTGAATGGAAGCACCGGGGAGGATGGCAAGGGAGGCAATGGTGGTCATGGGGCTGGAGGAAGCCCCAGGTAAGTATGAATTATTTTACCCACTTTGTCTCAGGTTACCTTTAAGAAGAGGGTCCAAGAAAAGAACCCTTATAAAGTCTAGTGAATTACAGATAATACAATATTGCCACAAATTATGTGTTAAATTACTTACAAATTTTGAGCAAATGTGTAAAGGTGCCCATTAACGGCACATTTCCGTGGCTGATCAATCGTTCCCGATTGGTCATGCCAATTAATGGACAAAGTCCCACTAACCAATCCAATCATACACGTGGGATTGATCTGAAAAAATGGATTGGTTCCATTAACCTGATCAAATTGGCTAGCGGGAATTTGGCTGTTAATGGGCATGACCGATCATTTCCAATCGATTTCCGTGGGAATTTTATTGTTAATGGGCACCTTAAGAGGTCCAATGCAAAAACTGCACCCATTAGCCAGGGAAGACGTATTTATCTGACTGCTTTGATTTGGGATCAATACATAGCACCATAAACTCTTGCCACTTATTGCTGGGAACCATCAAGCCAGGGTATGTCTGAAGAGCCTATGTGCCCACCACAAGTTGGCCCAGTGTTGCAAGGAGGGGGAGACTATGTTGGCCTTTCAGGCAAGTTTCCACTACCTACAGCTGACAGTGACAGCTATAGCAAACTGGTATATAGAGACACGCTGGATTTATGGAAAGGGCACAAAGGTCTAAGCCTTGGGCAGAATATAATCTGTTGCATATAAATGATGAGGCTGCAAGTGGAATAAGGATGCTGCAAATAGGGAACAACGCACAAAGAGGTGAGTTGCTGCCTAAGGGAGCAGTGCTGTATGAAAGAGTGGGGCTACTGTACATGGATGTAATGCTGACAACTCACCTACTGATGGATTGGGAACTTCACAGCGACAAGAGAGATTCCCTGAACCATCTTGCTCCCCGTGGGAATATGCAACTTCATGTGTCGGCACACGACGGGCATGAATGAGAGTTCAAATGATAGCGGCAGAAGCCCCAGGTAAGTGAAACTTTTTTTTTTTTTAATAGCTGCAGGTCTGCTTTAAGATAAATCATAGAATACCTTAGTTTTTTTTTCAAGAACATTTTTGGGAAGATTTCCATAGGTAACATGTGACGCGAGGAGTCTTGGTGAAGGCAATTGTTTCAGTTGCTTTAGAAAGAGAAAGATGACAAATTAATACATTTATCAACGAGGTTACTGTTAATAACTTATATTGAATCACTTGCTTCAGCCAAAAAAAAGAACCTGTCATGAATAAACATAGCAGAACTGGCAGGACACAGTATGCAATACCATAATACATCAGGTGAGAGGGGCCTGCCCATGGTAAACAGAGTTGTCAAATGATGTATAAGCTCGCAGTGGCACCTTGCTGGAGCAGAATAGAAAAAAGGTCAGCAGCTGGATAAAGTGTCCTAGGTATTTCCACTGGAGTTCTAGCGGAAAGCTGCTAGTGCACCTGCGCAGGCGGGCCAGTATTATTATTATTATTATTATTATTATTGTTTTGGACTGTTCAGGGGTGCTAGCACTGGATTGGGCTGGCTGAGGAGAACAAGAGAAGCCTCTGTTTTTTGGTTTTTTTTAATGTCAGGGATTCTCTTTAAAGGTGTTCTGTGGCATTCTAACAATCAAACAAGCTGACACTTACCTGGGGCTTCTATCGGCCACCTGCAGCTGTAATGTCCCTTGCTGTCCTTTTACAATGCTCCGTTTCCCGCCACTGGTCCAATATTCGTCTAAATAGACGAATAGTGCTCGCTCCTGTGCGCGTCAAAGGGAGCTTACTGCGCAGATGCAGCACGAAGTTTTCTTGTACTGAGCCTGAGCAGTAAGCTCCTGATGCAACGGCCACACAGCTGCAGAGTAATTACTCCCGTAATTAGACTGGGACCGGTGGCGGGGAACGGAGCATTGGTGGAAGATGGCGCAGGACATTACAGCTGCAGGGGGCTGATAGAAGCCCCAGGTAAGTGTCAGCTTGTTTGTTTCTTAGAATGCCAAAGAACTCCTTTAAAGCTACATACATTTTGCAGTGAGTCAGAAAGATACCCCAAAAAGTTAAGCTGAGAAGAGGCTACTTCTGATTTCTCCCCAGGAACAGATAACGGACTCGTGCCTGGAGAGTTTGTTTGACCAGGGGTGGGGGAGGGTAGGTAAAATAATTCTTCTGGCTCCAGGCAGGACTCTCCAATGGACACAAAAGGACCAGGAATAAATTACAATAATTCTTCTGGCTCCAGGCAGGACTCTCCAATGGACACAAAAGGACCAGGAATAAATATTCCAGGAGCAGAAAACAGGTGCATATCTAAAGTGGTTAAACTGGTTGAACAGGTGCAGGTGGGGGCTTTCAAAAATTTTTCAGGCTTGTGTTTCTTCAAGGGGCCATCCTGGAGCACGATTGAGGAAAAAGCATTTCATTAATGTTAAGAGAAAAAACAAAGTGAGTAGTGCCTGCTTAAGAGGCAGACTCCACTTTAAAGAGCTCTTAATGAGCATTTATTTAGAGTAAAATAGGAATATGCATGGACTGGTCTGCTTGGATGCTGCACCTCGAACAAGGCGGCCAATGACAGCCACCTCTACCAAGAATGCAACATGTGTACAGCAGTGGTGCTCATCCGTATTCTGGATATCCTGGTAACCCGGGGAAGGGGAAGGGGGGGGGGGGGGGGGGAATAGGTAATGCAATGAAAAAAAAAGACGTAAGAACCCAAACCACAGGGTAGATGTAAAAAGATTGATCACTGAATAACCCCCCCCCCCCTCAAATTAAAGTTGGAAAGGTTAATAATCAAACTTCTACTTTACTTAGAAGCTATTAAAATAATACAATATAAATGATAATAAATGATAATAAATAAAATATAATAACAGGTGAAATGTCAGAGATAGTGCTGAACAATTAAAAGGCAAAGGTAAGGCAAGATTTACAAGATCATGTATGCGTTCCCCTAGAAAAAGTAATCATTATCAGATAATCCCTGTAGAGCTCAGCTGTTTTACAAAGAGGCACACACATACAGTATGTACATGTTTACCAGGTCACACTTTGGAGCTCGACCTGTTTCATTGTAAAAGCTGCCTTGCATAGCTCTCAGCTGGCACTGAGATCGGCGAGGTGACTCCTAACTGTGCAAATGTAGAACCAGCATTTCTGCTGATGTGTAGTAGAATGCATGTGCCTTACAGTAAACTCAATAAAGTTGAAGAAGTAAAAACAAACAATACATTTTACACCTTGCTGTGTGTAGACACAGTGGCGTAACAGTAGGGGCTGCAAGGGATGCAGCAACGGGGGGCCCGCCCAGGGCTGTTTTGGGGGGCAAGAGGGGTGTCGCAGCGATTGAGGGGAGAGGCGCTCTCCCCCTCCAGCATAAATTGGCAGCGCAATCGGACAGGAACACAGAACACGGGCATACCTCCTCGTTCCATGTGTAAGAGGTTCCTCTCTGTAAGTGTCTGATGCTACTTCCTGTTTAGCGTCAGATACTTACAGAGAGGAACTTCCGCTGCATGGAAAAGGGAAGTATGCCCGTGTTCCTTGTTCCTGCCCGCTTGTGCTGCCAATAAATGCTGGAGGGGGAAGTGCTGAGGGGAGAGCCTGAGGTGAGGGAGGGGGGAGTTGGCCCCCCTCCCCGCCACTCTGTGTGGCCATTATTCTCCCCTCATGTGCTGGGGGACCTAACTGGCTACCTATACTTGGCTATACTGGGGGCACTTATGCCTAGCTATACTGTGGGAATCCATGCCTGGTTATACTGGGGACACCCATGCCTGGTTAAACTGGGGGCACCCATGCCTGGCTATACTGTGGGCACCCATGCCTGGTTATACTGGGGGCACCTATGCCTGGTTAAACTGGGGGCACCCATGCCTGGCTATACTGTGGGCACCAATACCTGGTTATACTGGGGGCACCCATGCCTGGTTAAACTGGGGGCACCCATGCCTGGCTATACTGTGGGCACCCATGCCTGGTTATACTGGGTACACCTATACCTAGCTATACTGTGGGGATCTATACCTAGCTATACTGAGGGCACCTATACCTGGCTATAATGAAGGCGCCCATGCCTGGCTATACTGGGGGCACCCATGCCTGGCTATACTGGAGGCACCCATGCCTGGCTATACTGGAGGCACCCATGCCTGGCTATACTGGAGGCACCCATGTCTGGCTATACTGGAGGCACCCATGCCTGGCTATACTGGGGGCACCAAAACCTAGCCATACTATGGGCACCTATGCCTGGCTATACTGGGGGCAGCTATATTGAGGGCACCTATACCTCCCCATACTGGGGGCACCTATACCTCACTATACTGAGGGCACCTACACCTGGCTATCTGTACTGGGGACACCCGGCGGTGAGCTACGTGTGCCAAAACCACCTGCTGCGACACCAATATCTGGGTGGGGGAGGGGGGGTGGACCTATCCAAATTTTTGCAGGAGGGCCCAGTGATTTCTAGTTACGCCCGTGTGTAGACATATAAAACCTAAAAGGAGTGGATGATTCCTGGGATCTTTAATGCAAGATAATTAGGTGGAGAGTCATTGGCCAATACCGTAAAAATACCCTATTGACAAAAATGAACCAGAACAATCTCTATGACTACCCCATCAATATAGTGGCAACATGCAGTCACAGTAAGAGTATTGTGTACTAACCTGATATTTCTCTGGTTTTCCAAATTCCAGCATTGCAAAACCTTTTGAGGGCTCTTTGTTATGCATTGCAGTTAACATTTCAGTAAGTATTTGTAAGGACCAGTTTGTTCCTAAAAAACAGTAAAACACTTTGATAAGGTAACTAATGAATTTAGAAATGAGTTGACTATAACATTGCGGAGAAAATAACCTTGCACAGATTTGCTAGTCAGCTCAGATTCACTAATGTCCGTAAAAATTGCTGTGCATGGTAGCAGCTAGTAATGTAGCATGTGATGAACACATAGCACAACTTGTATTATGTACGCATTCACATGTGTCTTTTCAATAGGCCTAGATTATGCTATTTACCAGGGCCAGATTTTCCATAAGGCACTGTAGGCACGTGCCTACAGGTGACTGAAGATGGAAATGAGGCTCACTCTTATCCCCAAGTGCCTTCCACCTGCCTTACCTATGCAGAGTCCCATGCGGAGTGTAAATGAGAGGGTACTCACCCAGGTCTCGGCATTCCACTGTCCAGATCCCTCTTCAGTGAGGGGCACCACTATCTCTATTACTGTGGATAGCTCTGGCTACATAATAGTAAGGGGCACCTGTAAGCTACCTATGGTTCGGCAGGCATTTATAAGTACATGGAGGGCGAAATCTAGGATGCCAGGTGTAAGTGAAATCTAGGATGCTTCTGTGATGTAAATCCGGGCTTGCCATTTACATATTGTGAAATATTAATAATACACACATTGTATACACAACACAAGTTGTACTATGAGCGCCAGAAGCATTATGTTACTTTTTACCAGTAAAATTGCCGTTCCACTTTGTGGCTGTGATTCATTGATGCACAGTAACATTTCCATGCACGAAGTATCTAAAACTCATGCATGCCCAGTAGAAGGCAAATCAAATTGACGGCTTCACCTCTGCAATGGCCAAACTTAGAGGGAATCTTAAGTCAAACAAAAATTAGATTTTAACTCAACTTGGTGTTCTTCCAGCCCCCTGGACTCCTAATGTGCCCACGACATCCTCCTAATCCCCTCCAGTCAGTGCCGGCAACCCCCACAAAGCTGGCCTGTTTGATGGCTACTGCGCATGCGCAGCCCTGAGCCGATCACACCCTGGTTGCGTTCTACACATGCGCAGTACGTGTAAATCGCTACTGCGCTAGTGCAGAATGCTCCTGGTGCCGGGAGTGCGACTGGTGGTGACAGGCCAGCTTTGCAGGGATTGCTGCTGCTGGCCAGAAGGAATCAGGAGGATGTTGTGGGCACAGTAGGAGTCCAGGGGGCTGGAAGAACCCCAAGGTAAGTTAAAATCGAATTTTTGTTTGACTTAAGATTCCCTTTAAGGAGCATGCCAGGCAATGGGGAGTGAGGTTCTGTGGAGTGGAACTGTAGAGAAATCCACAGAGAAAGGCTGCTACACTCACACTCACCCAACAAAGGGAACAGGGAATCTTGACCAGCATCAGCAAACATGCAAAGGAAATCCCGCTGCACCAATGTTTTATGGTGAAAGTAGAAAAAGTCTTTATTTAATAATCCAGCATCTCAGCATACAGATGCAAGCTCACGTGTATCGGAGCAAGAATGGCTCCTTAATCATAGCTATGATTAAGGAGCCATTCTTGCTCCGATACGCGTGACCTTGTATCTGTATGCTGTGATGCTGGATTATTAAATAAAGCCTTTTTCTACTTTCACCATAAAACATTGGTGCAGCAGGATTTCCTTTGCTTGTTTGTGTGGAACTGTACTTCAGCACCACGGCACTGCTACCCTGCTTCCTGGGTAGGGTGGAAGAGGGATCTGCTGCTCTCATGGCTCCCCACCACATGGCTCCCCACCACTCACCTGATGTCTGCTGCTACATGGCAGGCTCCCCTAGCACTGTTGAGTCCAGGGGGCTGAAAGAACCCCAAGGTAAGTTAAAATCTAATTTTTGTTTGATTTAAGATTCCCTTTAAGGAGCATGCCAGGCAATGAAGAGTGAGGTTATTTGGTGTGGAACTGTACTTCAGCCCCACGGCACTGCTACCCTGCTTCCTGGGGAGGAGGGGGGGAACTGCTGCTCACCCCTACCAGCACCACAAAGCTCCCCACCACTCACCTGATGTCTGCTGCTACATGACATGCTCCCCTAGCACTGTTGCTCCCCGCTGCTTGTACTGACCAGCCGGAGCTACCACCACTGCTCCCCTCTGCTTCTTCTTTAAAGATGCTTTTGCCGGTACTCTTGTCAATGGTGTTAGAAAAAGAAGTGGAGGAGAGCTCGAGCAGGTGTAAAGTAACACTCATCTGGACTCATGTTTGACAGGAAGCAAATTATGTCTCGCCATGCCTGGGGTCTAAGTAGAATAGGATAAGGCAAGGTCACCATGGGCTGATTTTAGATCTTGCCAGTGGTTGATGCTGGCGAGTTAGAGAATAGAATAGGGTCCTAGCTGGTGCAATATGGTATCATTTAGGATCTTTTATATTTAACCTCTTGAGGACTGCAGTGCTAACCCCCCCGAGTGACCAGGCCATTTTCAGTAAAATTGGCCACTGCAGCTTTAAGGCCAAGCTGCAGGGCCGCACAACACAGCACACAAGTGATCCCCCCCTCCCATTTTCTCCAAACCAACAGAGCTTTCTGTTGGTGGGGTCTGATCGCTCCCCCCATGTTTATTTTTTTTTTTTTATAAATGTTATTGTTGTCATTTTCTTTTTTTAAATACCCTGTTTCTTTAAATCCCTTCCTCCCTCCCTACAGCCAGCCAATTATGGCGATCGGCGATCGCTCTCTTGTCCCCCAGGGGGACAGCCTTGTCACACGGCTGTCCCCAGTGCAGCGCTGCTGCTGATCGCAGCGATGCACCATGTAAATAGACGGCGAGGTCGTCGTCTAACAGTCTCCCGAGCCTGAAGGCGGGGCGGAGCTCCGCCCCCCAAGCAGGAGATGCGCTCTCCTGCAAAATAGAGCCCCAGGACTTTACGCCAATTGGTGTTAGGCGGTCCTGGTGTCAGAATTCTAGCAGTTTTATTTATGCAGGAAAAGATGTCATATGTATATGTGTTAAGTTTTAATGTCCTATGCAAAATTTCATTGTAAAGTGAAAAGTTAGAGTACTTTATATTGCTCTGTGACATAGCATATTCCAGGCTGTAAAGCTTATGAGATTATTTTAACTTGCAAGCTGGAAGATTGTTGACGTACTGGTTATAAGAAGCCAGAACATTTTGTTTATGTTAGTGCGTGGCCTTGACATTTAAAGAGGCTTCTGTGTGAAGACAGAGAAGCAAGTTAAACTTACATTACTGCAGTAATTATATATGCACATATTCTTAATTCTTACACATATATTAATCTTAATATTAATTATCAATACAGACCCTTTAAAGAAAGAAATAGTTATTGTTAAACCCTATATAATAGAATCTATTACTTTAAAATATATTTAAAAGCTAGTGATGATTTGGGTCTGTGAAACCTTCTTGTGAGATTGTTTTAGTTTTAGAAGATGTTGACATGTTTCTTAGCTTGAAGGCCAAGGCCAGCAAGAAAATATAAACATTTCCCAGACAGAGAAAGTCAAAACATGAAAGAGATAAAATATAAAACAAGGGGTTTTCCCAATTAGTGAAAGATGATTCAATGCTGCCACCTGGTAGTTTTATAGTCTGATAATTATTATTAGCTGTCACAGGAGCCCTAGTGGCTGACCGCACTTAGCCTTCTAAACGGTGCCAGCGCACAGATCGTGCGAACTCTGGTCGCAGTCAATGCGCAGGAACCGTTAAGAATTAGCCGCAGACAACTCAGAAGGGAGCCTGTGAGACACGGGTAATTACAACGTCACCTACTGGTTCAGAGTAAACTGCCACCACCGCGGTTACCATGGGACCGTGGAGCCCACTAACTGACTGACTAGTCCTGCGAATAAAACGGTTAAACACACGGTATTCTGTCTAGCCAACAACAAACAAACAGTAGCGTATCTTCAGAGACCCGGGATCAGTTCTGTGTGTGTGCTGATAAGCAGGGTAGCGGACAGTGAATGACTTGGAGAAAGTCGTTTATTCACGCAATATAAATAATTAATATATACAGACAATTATTAAAATCACAATTATTAAGACAGTAATAGCCAGTATAAAAAATAAAAGAAGGGAGAAAAATACTTAGCTCCTGGAAAGATGTCCTTTTTGTGGGAAAACAGAGTTCTGGGTTTCAATTTGAGTTCAGAGTTCAGACCAGGTGGATGCCAGCATATCCTCAAGCTGGCATCTGATGAGTTCAAGATGTTTCAGTGTGGAGGACTCCTTTCCCAGGCAGCTTATTCACTTTTAATGGAGCTGAGATCAGAGGCGGGCTTCCAGAGTCGGCCCCCAGGCTGGACTATGGTAATCACATCTGGGCAGGGGCTTTAGCAACCTCATAATCATGACATGTTCCCTAGGCAGACCGGCGCGGCCGGCACACAAATAATAATTACATATTCTCGATCCCCAGAACCTACCGATTAATATGATATCAAACTTGGGCATGTTTGCATGCCCGGTTAAAAAATGGTGGAATTCCCAGAGTTCTGATTCTGCCAGTGGCCCCAATTTAATATCAAAATACTCACAAGATCTGGACCAGCAGAATGATATAACTTCTACAGCTCTCCGATGTATGGTACTTCTAAAACATGCATACAGATCATAACTCTATGTTTCCCTATCCTGGCTGAATGGTTCCGCTAAGTCTGCCCCCTGCTGGGATTAGCTTCCTTGGCTCTGAAAAGACTCCTGGTTTGTTAATTAACATCTGAGTGTTACCCCTCTGGCTTCATTAGCAAGTCAAAAGAGCCATCCAGCCTTTAGGATGGTGCTCTCTCTGCTAAGAAAAGGACTTCAGCTCCCCCTACACACTCAACCCAGATTGTATCGGTTTGAAGCGCAATCGATGCAGGGAATCGAGTGCGATCGCTTTTTCTTCACGGGCGGTTACAGGACGCGCCTGCGGCCCCGCAACCGTCCGTGACATTAGCTGTTTGTTATTTATGATGAGATAGCGACATCTGCCGGTTAGATATATAATATTTATCTAATAGGAAAGACAAAAATATAGACAATGATTTTATATTATCAGTAATTAATATGCAATTATCAAATCATGAAAAAGGCAAGAACCGCTCAGGTTTTTGACACTGGGGCGTGATGCGGTCGGCAAGAGTTTAAACTAACTTCTGTTTGGCCACTATCATAATGACAAATGTGCTGATTTTTTAGAAAGGTCCTGTCCAAGTAATGTACTGTAGCTATCTAGTTTTGGCAGATAGCACACATGGGTGCTCATGCATTGGTTTTGCATACTTGATTGTGAATTTAAGTGTTTGGTCACGGCCAGACCTGAACAACATGGCATAAGGGTTTCCCACTAACAGATGTCGGGTTATGCATCATGGCTTCAGTGTGCATGAGAACTTGAGAAACCTATGTGCACATTTTCAAGCCAAATAGCCTATTCAAGCCTAGGAAGTTACTGACCGGTACTGTAGTTCTACAGATAGTTACTGTATGTGTCTTAGTTCTGTGATCCTGACCATTATAAGTTTGATTGCCTACCCTGTTACCATAGACCCTGAACAAGCATATAGATCAGATATTTTTGACTGGATTAGCCGCATGCTTGTTTCAGGTGTGTGATCTAGACACTACTACTAGAAATTAGGAGCACATAGCCTGACTACTGCCAGGTGACATCTATCTAATACACACGCTAGATAGAGGTTACCTGACAAGGATCATGGCCGATACCTCAGATGACCTCTGTTGAAATGTGCGTGGCAGAGGGGAAATAGGGAGAATGGATCTGCCTAGCGGATCGCTGGCTGATCGGCCATCTTGAGTACGGGGACTGCTGTACACATGCCGGAATATTGCCAGAGGCATTAGTTCAGCAAGTGTACAGGCCTTAAATTTACTTAACACTCAAACTGCTTCTCATTTTGAAAAGAGACAGAAAATGAGATAGAAATATAGCAACCCAGAATCTGAAGAGGCCAGTTCTGTTCAAAGTACTGTTACTGTTTGTGTGCAAAAGCTTTAAAGATACAGAGACCTTGGGTTGATGATACAGTTGTTGATGCAAGATAGAGCTGCCCAGCTAAAGTGAAGAAATCTTCTGCCGCTTCTATAAAGTGTATTAAGAGTAAAGGCCTTGCTACCACTAAGAGACATTAACAGCCTCCATAAGTGCCCCGCAAGGCTGACACAGCCCCCCGCTTGCATTAAGTCCTGTTATAGAAACATTGTTCCTGTCAAGTCCGTTTCAAGTCAAGAGTTAAAGTTCAAGTACTCTTCTGTGCTATGTTCTGAAGTGTTACTGAGAGTTTGATACAAGAATTGAATCAAAGTGTGATTTATGCATATTACTTAAGTACACGGTCCTAAAGAAACTGGAAATTACTAAGGCCATGAGAGTAAAGAGAATCTTTCAGTATTAAAGAAGATAAGTGAAAGAGGAGGAGTTGCTTTGTGATACTAAAAGTGTGCTACAGTAAGAAGTGAACTGACATCTGACCAAGATACAGAGTTAACTTACTTGGAGTACAAGTTTTGCAACAACTCTAAATTAGAGCTTATTCAGCCTAAAAGTCAAAGTGCACTAAAAGAGAGTTATATTGTAGGAGAGTAATTTGGGTGGCATAGCTGGGTACATTGGTCACTGTATCTTTTATTTTGTTTACTTTTATTTTCCTAACCTTTTTGTTTATTTGATTTATATTTTATTTTGTTTGTTATTTTGGGAGGCCCTGTCCAGAGAGGTGAGTTAAGTGTAAAGTGGGTTTGTTGTAGATTATCAAGGGTAAAGAGTGTAAGAGATCTTTGAGCAAGGTGAACATCCTTTTTGGGATTAACCAACAAACTGTGCAACTATACAGTACCATCTTTAAGAACTGTCACAAGTTCCCCCGAGGTTTTGCTGAGCAATATAGCTTGGACTTGGTTGCAAGGGACCGAGAACTGTTTAGGAACTGAAATTGCTCTGTAGACCATCCCCTTTCCCAGCCCACTCCACAACAGTGGTACTGTGATGTAAAACATGCTGTCAAGTGATTGATTATTGTACAAGACCATTGTAGCTTACATTTCTTATATAATTTGTATGTAACTTAAACTTTTTATTCCGCAGCATTTATCGGTGCAACGGCTGTGAAGACTAGGAGAATGTTTATTTTGACCTGTGATGTGCAAGGGAGGTGTATTGTGTTGTTGAAGTGTTACATTATTACTAAGCTCTGGTTTCCTTTAAAGGGAACCAGAGAGGATTCAATATACATACCTGGGGCTTCCTCCAGCCCCATACGCACGGATCGCTCCCACGCCGCCGTCCTCCGCTGCCTGGATCCGCCGCCACCGGGTCCCGTCATTGCCGCGAGTCGGCAAGTCGGCCGGCGGACGCGGCCAATTCTCCGCATTACAGGGTGCTCTCTCCCCATACAGATACGCATGTGGCTGCTTACTGCGCTGCCGCATGCGTACATGTATGGAGGGAGCCCCTGTGATGCGGACAATTGGCCGCGTCCGCCGGAAGTGACGGGCCCGGTACCGGCGGATCCAGGAAGCTGAGGACGGCGGCGTGGGAGCGATTCAGGCTTATGGAGCTGGAAGAAGCCCCAGGTATGTATAAAATCATTTTCTATTTTCAACCCCCCGTTCCTCTCTGGTTCCCTTTAAATACACACCTTCAATACAAATCTGCAAACTATGCACTAAACCCTAATCTAGATAAATTGAATGCAAACTGATATACATGAATGCAGCTAACCACAAGTAAACTTACATTTTTGTACAACAGAAGAAAATGGCAGCACTTCCAAATGCAGATGGCCATATGCTTATAAAATGGAACCAATAATGAATTACTTCTTCGGATGTGCCAGCTCTTCACTCTTTTGAACATTGCACAGAGGGTGTCATCCCTCTTTTTTTCTGCTGCAGCACTCCCCTTGTTATGCATTGGGTTTGACCCTCTAGTGTGTGTGAGACAATACTACAATGCTGATGGAAGTGTGTGAAGGCGTCATCATAACAAAATAGTCAATCATTCCTAGAAAAGGAATGTGCGTGGAGAGAGAGAGAGAGAGAGAGGGAGAAAACGAATGAACAAAACAGTTTGCTATGTCATAAGGTACAGGGCTGCCAAAGCAAATACTGTAGATGGTTTTACAAACAGCTAATCAGCTTGCACGATACATGCCACTTACAGTTGCCATTTCCTCAGCTTACCACATTTGGGGTACGTTATAATCAGCACATCATCTTCTCTGGCTTCCAAAGTCTCCATGGCTTGGAGTCCTTCTTCACTGCACATGAGAGTGGGGTACAAAATCCCCTTGTATTCAAATTGCAGTTCTGCTGGAGTCATATTCTTAGCTCTTTCCTGCACTTCTGCAAAGTGTTGTGCTCGCTTTCTCTTTTCCTCTTCAGAAACAGACATTTTCCCTGCTGTGTATAGAAACTGGATACTGAGAAAACACAAGCACAAGAACTGCCTTTATATATGTGTGAGGCCCTGGAAGGGGTGTGTTTGTACGTCTGTCTTGCAACTACACAAGACAAGAGTCTAGAACGGATCACGCAACCACTGAAACAAAGCAGTAATACTGTTTTGTTTAGCTTAGTCATGCAAGTCAGCAAGATTGCTGAAGAAAGTTTAATTGGACAGCTTTGCAACCAAACCTAGGAGAAGTACCAAGTTGGATGAAAAGTCACTTTAAAATGAATACACCAAAAGTCCCTGGAACAGTATGGGGCAGGGCTTAGTGGGACACAGAGAAGAGGCAGAGCTGGCTGCTGAGCTCAGCTGCTGACCTGTGTCTCCACCACATGTGTCTGTGTGCTAACTTGTAGATGTTACCGTATTGTTATAGTATCTAGCAGGCGTCTTTATGGATGGACAGTCCCCGGCTGGAGAACTTACATATTTGATCTAAACTACTGGCAGATATTGATTGTGCAACATGGAGTTCCATTGGTTGGGATAAGACTTCTCTGTTTTGCCAAGGGGCTAGAGGGAGACATACAGAGTACAGTTTAGGTCACTTACTACTGTCTTCTTGGAATATAGCCGGATTGGCAAAGAAGCCACCCCCCCCCCCAACATAATCAGACATAGCACATTAGTGAATGGTGGATAATTGCATTGGCGAGTGTGATGGGTATGTGCCAGAGAACTATTACCTGAGAACTATTACATATATATATATATATATATATATATATATATATATATATATATATATATATATATATATATATATATATATATATATATATACATGGCTGGATTTACTATAAGGCACAGTAGGCACATGATGGAAAGGCGGCTCACTCCCCACCCATAGTGCCTCCCTCCCTCCTTCCCTGTGCAGAGTCCTGATGCAAGTGTAAGGCCCCATTCACACTTTAAAGCGCAAAACATTTTGCAGGAGTGAGTTTTCCGCTATAGAAGCGCTAAACGCAGAAAGATCGCCGGGAAATCGCCTAAAAATGGTGCAGGCTACACTTTTGCGTTTGGCGATTTGCGTTAATCACCAGCGATTAATGCAAATCGCCCAAGTAGGAATGGGCTCATAGGGTATTGTAGCACTAGTGTTTTAAAAAGCGCTAGTGCTTAAGCATTTTGCCAAAATTGCCAGCAAAACGCTCTAGTGTGAATGAATGTCCGATGAATGAGTGCCCGGTGTACTCCAAATGCGGAAGTGACTAATGACGTCACTTCCGCATTTGAAGTACACCGGGCGCGAATAGCGTGCGTCCCTCTATGCCTCCTCTGTCACGCAGATCGGAGGACTGATACTGGCTGCAAAGAAGATGCTCAGGTGGCGGGGGCTTCACTGACTTATCGGACTCATCTGGTTGCTGACAGGTCATAAGGTAATAACACCCAGCGAGCACCCAGCCCAAGCCTGCACCCAGCCCAAGCCTGCCCTGCACCCAGCCCAAGCCTACACCCAGCCCACCTCTTCCACTTAACTTTGTAATACTGACAGGTTCTCTTTAAATATCAAACTCTTTGTAATCATGCAGAACATATCAACATCAGAAGTTTAACTCTTTGACTTGAAATGGACTTGACAGGGATAAAGTCTCTATACAACAGTACCATAGGCAAGCGGGGGCTGTGTCAGCTTAGCAGGGCACTTTGGGTCAGAGGCGGGACAAGGTCCTCCAGCACCCAAGGCTGAGACACCAAATTGCGCCCCTCCATCCCTGCCACCCCAGCCGTCACACACTGATTATATAGTTCAGTTGTACTGCTGCGCTCTCCAATGCTGTAATAAAAAACACACTCCACATAGGGCAGTATTGTTCAAGTTCTGTGCCCCCAATTAACACCAATGTCTTGTGCTCCCCCGGTGTCATACACTTATCCCTCGTCCCCTCTCACTAGATGCTCACCTAGTTCTAGCCCCTGATGAGTCTGGCGTGAAGACGAAACGCGTGTAGGGCGGAGCTGTACGTTTGACGTCGCATAGGATCGAGGAGGCGCACGGACCGGCCGGTCGATAGTGAAGCGCAGAACGGGAGGACACGGAAGTGTTGGAGCGGACCCGGGAGCCAGACGGATGGGCATTGGCATCCACCTGTACGATATGCATAGAGTGCTTCAGGAGGCGTAAGTGCAATAGGTTGCGCACTGAGGCACTGTTGTCAGTAATACGCTATATGCATCTCCTTGTTTTTATGTTTTGAGCAATATTTTAGTGAAAATAAATGAAAAGCCCTCGCCAGAGGCTTGTTTGAACTACTGAGGATCGCTGAATTGATTGGAGTCAAAAGTGCAATATCCACCTGTATATGGAGGTGGGCTACATCTGGTGAGCAGTGTGGCATGCGGATTGGTGTAGTAACACGGTCAACGGGTGGCGTTGCACGATTGGAGTGTGTGTAGCACTTGAATAGCCTTATTTGAACTTTACTACTCTATGTGGAGCTTTTTTTCGTTTTATAGGAACAAGTGAATATAGTGACATGCTTAACACCCACCTGAAAAGCTGAGGTGGTATCAATCTGGTGAGCATCTAGTGAGAGGGGACGAGGGATGACACCGGGGGAGCACAAGACACTGGTGATAATTGGGGGCACAGAACTTGAACAATACTGCCCTATGTGGAGTGTGTTTTTTATTACAGGATTGGAGAGCGCAGCAGTACAACTGAACTATATGGCCCAGTGACTGGATTTTTTCTGCAGCGATCCCATTAACTGTTGATTGTGAACGGACTGGTAATCACTGTATGAACTTTGTGGCGCGGTATTACACAATTTGGTCACACACTGATTGCTATTAGACTAAGAGGTGCCACAGGGCCCACAACCTCCCCAATGTTATAATTTAAGTAGGCCTCAGTTACTTGGCCTGAGTTTTATGTAAAAGGCTTGTCCGCAGTGTATGCCTTTAAAATAGATAGAGGTTTGGTGATGCAGGCAGAGGCATCTCAGGGTCTGCGTGTAGCAGAAGATACACGCAGATACTGAGAACATGTTCCTAAAGAAGGCCATCGGACTACTCTGACCTCAACCACAGGAACAGAAAACATTGGCCATGTTTACTAAACATCCACGGTCCTGCATCTGGGTCAAGTGCCTCATCGATTATTAATCGAGTAGGCGGGTATGATGACACCACGAGTGGGTCCACCAATAGACTGATATAGGGGGTGGCGAAGATGATGTCATATTTAACTCTTTCCTAGTCGGTATTAAATCTGGAGCGAGCGATGGGGAACTCACTTCTGCTTCTTCCTTCTGCACTAGCTCGCAAGGCCGACTTGGACCTCTAAGCATGTTCTTCCTTTATGTAATCTGATATAATGTTTGCTGTACATAGGTAGTTAGTGGAACGTAGGTTAGCAAGAAGTGCCTGAGTGACTTCAGTAGGGAGTCTAATCATGAGCTTGTAACGCAACATGAAGATTGGCATGGCTAGGATATGATGAATGTATCTATCTGTATTTCTGTAGTCCTGAATAAATAACGTAAACATTTAAGAAGCCTGAGAAAGTCTATCTACTGTTTGCTGTGTGGAGAGTCAAGTGATCTCACAGTCTGTGAGACGATGGTGTCGAAGCAAGGTGATAAGAACAGTTTATAACAGTGGTGCCTGAAATCCTTCCCTGCCTAGCAATACAGGCAGACGGGGCCGGGGCCGAAGTAAAATGGTTTCAAGATATTCCACAGCAAAACAAGCGGAATAGAAGGACACGGACTGTAAAGCTTATCAAGCTGAGACTGATAAGCTGGTGTGAGTAGTGTGTGGGAGCCGAGCACACACGGGCTGCAATTCGAGAGAACCAGCGGCGACACTCGTGGATGTTAAACTTAGACTGAAAGTGCACATCAGTCCTAGCCTAAACCGGATCGCAGGTGTCTGGAAGCTCCGAGGCCGGCTGGCAGCTGCCGCTGGAGATTGATCCGCTGAGCCAGTGTGGGTACACAGAGCTGACGCTCAGTAGTTCCAGAGATCCACTCAGTGTCGTGGAAAGTTGCCAAAAGCTGGTCGAATTCGCAGGCTTACAAAGTCTTCTGCTCAGGCAAGTATGTTTTACGTTGTTATATGGCGTTATCTGTGTTAATGTGTACATTCTGTGTTAATTGCAGAGTGGAGGCTGCGGGCTTCTCATTTCTCCTGTGCGTGAAGGGAGGGGTGAGGAGAGGTGTAGCTCCGATGTAAATACAGAACGTGTTTTCAGAGTTTATGCGCTTTGATTGTTTCTTAGGATTCGATGTTCCTGTGTGGCAGATGTTTTGTTTTCTCTCTCTCTCTGGGTTTTGTTTTGTTTTTCTCTCCCTGTCCAGAGACTGGGCAGGATGATAGATAAGGGGGGGGGGGGGGTCCCCCGCGGCAGAGGGAAACCAACAGTGTTAGTGGTGGACAGGGGGGAGAGGTAGCAGAGTAGACAGGAGAGAACAGTTGTAAAACTTAGAAGTAAGTTTTTCTCGGGGAGCTGGGTGGACAGCCCTTGTCTCTGGGTAGCTGTGGAAGTTCGCAGAGGGACAGCTGAGATAATGGGTGAGGTTTTTGTTTGTCTTTCCTCCGCGCGGTTCCAGTCAGAGTTGCTAACATGCTTGTAAATATCTGCATCTGTTATGTTGTTCAGCCAGCTCGTCTGTTGTTCGTCTCAGTAATGGCGCTGTAATAGTTCTGAGTTATGGCTGAGATAAGCTGCAGATGAGTTGTGGAGAGAGGGGATAGAGGGAGAGAGGAGGAAAGCGAGTGTCTTTCTGTTTGTGAGATGTTCTGCACGTTTCTCGCATTTCCAGTCGGTGCTGCTGCTAACATGTTTTTTCAATGTCTGTATTGTGTTGAAGTTCGAGCTGGGATGTTAACAGTTAAAACAGTTACAGTGGTTTGGAGTCGTATAGCTCGCTCGGGCGGTTCTTAGTTATGTCTGTGATAGAGTGAGAAAGATTCCTACGTCTCTGGGGATCCGTATGTCTGATTGCAGTTCGGATTACAGCTGAGACGTGAAGGAATGCTGAGGCTGATTTTTGTGCACTGTGGATAGATGCTGTGTGTAACTATGCATAAAAAAAAAAATGTATGTTCTATTTGATTTTGTTCTTTCCTAAGGTATAGGAACGAGAGGCTGTTATGGGAGCAGCCATCTTAGCTGGCAGTCCAGGACTCAAAATGGCGGCAGTGGAGAGAGCCCGCCCCCGAGAGTCATGGCCCCCACACGTCATGGCAGGGGGGGAGGAGGGGCTGGGGGGATCCACGTCACGTCAGGCTGTGCTCGCGGCTCCGGGCAGAGCAGCTGAAAGGGAGGGGGGTAGAAATACAGAGACATTCTCCTGTGTGTCTCGGTTCTCAAAGTATTTCCCCAGAGCTTTTCCCTGGGTCCATGGACAGGAATGCCAGAATAGGAAGTGTTTCCCAGCTGGGTGCAGGGACACACGTAGCAGTACAGATCAGAAATGGATCTGTACTGTGTTGCTTATGGGATTATTCCTGTAAGTGGGGCACCTTAATGGGTGGTGCAGCATGAGTTCCCAATAGAAGGAAAGGGGGACAGCGCATCAAGGGGGGTGCCGGAGTTGGAAAAAAAGGGAGTTGACCAATCCGGGTTTCCGGTTTTTGTCGTGGACAGGGCCAGAGCTGGACTGAGAGGTCTATGCTGGGCTGGGGCTGTTTTTTTTGTGTGTTTTTTTTTTCGTCCACTGATTGGTCAAATATGTTTTTTCCAGCTCCTATCAATTGTAGCACAAAGAACAAGGACTGACAACAGTTCATGGGGCAATTATACAGATGATAAAATTGCCGTTTACAGAGTGACCGTGTATCAGTCCGCTGTTTGCCATGTGACTACCTTCCATGTGGGCATTCAGGGATCTGCATACAGGCATGTGACGCTGGTATGCTTAGCCCTGCACCCTGTGTAGTTTAAGTGTAAAGTGCTCCTTCCTACAGGGAGGCAGCCGTTTTTTTTGTGAAGTCTGGGGGTAGTGGCACGGCAAACATGGATCAGAGGGTACAACACACAGAACTTCTAGCAGAGCTGGTATCGCGATGAAGTTCTAGATAAATAAATGCGATAATGAGTAAGAGCATTGCAGGCTCACCTGCAAAGCAGCATCAGGTGTGGCATCCGTAATCTGTGCATGCGACGGCCGCGCATGGACAGATAAGGGGGGATGTAGAGTGAACTGCAATGGGGTGAGAGCTTCCAAAGGTGAAGCGAGCTTCCAAAGGTGAAGTCCGCGGGAGCATATTTAAAACAGGTAAGTACTGAGGATAGTACTGAGGTAGGGGGGTGAAGTTTAACTCCAATCTACCAATAAGAGTAAACAGAGTTCATGAGAACCATAAAGCAACGAGATCAATTACGATATATATTGATCAATCTAAAGTGTAAAGAGTACAAGCCGCAGGGCGAATCCCAAATCATTAATAAGAATTGATTTGTTTGTATTTCGATTTCAGGTGTTTGGCAATATGGATTTGAGACAGATGCAGTGCTGGCAGCAAAGATGGAGATGTCAGTCAGATAAGCGAAAGGTTCCAGATGCCGATCTAAGCTTGGAGGAACACGAGATTCCTGAAATCGGAAAGAGACTAAAACACGAGATTCCTGAAATTGGAAAGAGACTAAAACACGAGATTCCTGAAATCGGAAAGAGACTAAAACACGAGATTTCGGAGATCGGAAAGAGACTAACAAAACTGTCGGAGCAAAGCATAATGCAAAGTGCTAATGTTTTTCTTTCCCAGGGTGGTGCTTTTATAATGAAGAGTACCATGCTGATGGTGATCCTAGGTTGCCATTCCGTCCTAGGAGAACGAAGAGAGGACATTCTCATGTATAATAAGGGGTTAATAAGGGGTTAATGAGAATGCAAGGCCCAAGCATGTTAATGTTGGGTGACAAAGGTACTGATCCTTTCACACCTCCCTCCGCTTGGCACAGATGGACCATGCAGGGACGGAGGAAAAGAGCACTTGTGCCAGGAGAAAGCAAATTTCATGGCACAAGGTGGGTGAAAGGTCTGAAGGGTCAAGTGTGCGGGCAGTGGGAATTTAATGGCAGTGTAAATCTGCTATTGAATGCCACACTCCCAGAATCGATGCACCGATCCAAAGGTTTGTTAAAAGGTACATTGCAGTACAATGGGTACATGCAAAAGGTGGAGTGTGTGATTCAGGGGTACCTTGTCTTGGTTATGCAGAGTGAGATGGGTCCAGATTGGAGAGGAACGAGCAGGAGGTGTCAATTCTCTTACCAGAGAGACGCAGGGGACCACATCACACTCTGGAGCTACCAACAGAGAGTGCCTCTGAAACAACTATACACACGTAAAGGCTGGAAAGCCAAGGGTGGGTGGTTCTCGAAACAAGAAGTAACAATCGAGATCAAGCCACATTTCCAGGTGACAAAGAGGGTGGGGAGAGCGGTCCCGGGGGAGGGAAAGCCCACACAGGGAACCCCATTCACACCACACGGGTCACAACAGGGGACGATATTACACAGTCCATATGCAGCAGCTTATCCTCAGGATAGTTGGGTAAGTGAAGAGGTACTCTTAATCGAAAGATTGCAGAGAGTACAGTCTTCCCGACCTCAGGTACATATTGTGCCTCAGGACGTAAGGGGGGAAGAGGTCCAATCAGGACAGCTGGGGACATATTATATATATATAACAGAGATTGGACAAGGGGAGGTATATTAATTTTTCTGGAGAAGGATCTTTTGCATGGCAGCTTCGAGATGTTTGGGTGAACAAATGGAAACGGTGCAACATTCCTTTAGGCACCGCTACTTCCTTAGTTCCCACCTCAACCCGTGTCTTACACCAGGACCTGAGAGGTCAACCTTTTTGGTGCGAGACGGGGAGGTGAAGCAAGTAGAGTTGTCCTCATGTGGGCAATTCTTGCAGAAGTATCTGCGTTGGCCGGGGCAAGCCAAATTTAGTGAAGAAGCCTGCAGGCTCAATAACGCAGAATGCGAGGCTACCATTTAAAAGATCCACCCTGAAGCCAAACCAATAGTTCCGGTGGCTGAAGGAAAGGTTTGGTTTTTTAACATAAGGTCTAGTGATACATTCAAGGTATATTCTCATAATTGTTCCGATAAGGGGGAGTTTCCAAGGGGAACATATTGTGTGAGTGGAGATCCCATATGGATCCTGTCATCCAGGTTTGATGACGTTGTTTCTCAAATTGTTAAGAGAACTCTAAAGGTCAAAGTTTCACGGGTAGTTCCCGTCCTGAAAGAGAACCCGACATGGGACAAAGGGGAACAGGGTGTGATCCAAGACGACCACATTTTGTTACAAAGGTTAAACAAACAGTACACTAAGTTAGAGGTAAGATTTCACCATGATACAGGTGATCTTAACGAGGTAGAACACAAAAATGAGCAGGTGAGTTCCAGTCTGCCCTGGTGGACAAAGGTTCCGGTGATGTTCCAGGGACACTCGGACGGGGCATCTGCAGTTCCAAAGTTATTTCTACACCCACTGGTCGTCTGGATGGGGATGACAACTTTAGGCATCATTGTCCAGGTGAGGTTGTGGGTTAAAATTACATAAAATAAATTAACCTGGTCCAGAGATTGGTGCCTCATAAACAATCTACTGAACCAATAGTTTAAATTAAGGGATCTACAGGGTTACGGGTATAGGTTTAGTAGTACCTGTGATGGAGCTGATTGTATAAAGGCGCTCTTTTAGAAGGCACCTGGCACTGCTCCATCGAGTAACAAACAAACGAGTTTCACTTTTCTGTGGTCATGCAAGTTTGTGAGTGATACGCAAGTGACGCAAATGCTGAGCATGTGGTATTGAGGGACTTAGAAGTAGGGCCTCCCCAGAGAGCCTGGTTACAGGAAGACCAAGAGGTCTTGCTCTCTCTCTTCCAGGGGTAACCGCCTAGAGCAGAGAAGTTGTGTGAGCACGAACATCGAAAAGTGAAACATACAAGAAAGAAACCAGGTACTGGGAGGTTCAGACGCTGGGATCTGCGGGTCAAGCCGTTTTAGGGGGGATTGTTATAATTTAAGTAGGCCTCAGTTACTTGGCCTGAGTTTTATGTAAAAGGCTTGTCCGCAGTGTATGCCTTTAAAATAGATAGAGGTTTGGTGATGCAGGCAGAGGCATCTCAGGGTCTGCGTGTAGCAGAAGATACACGCAGATACTGAGAACATGTTCCTAAAGAAGGCCATCGGACTACTCTGACCTCAACCACAGGAACAGAAAACATTGGCCATGTTTACTAAACATCCACGGTCCTGCATCTGGGTCAAGTGCCTCATCGATTATTAATCGAGTAGGCGGGTATGATGACACCACGAGTGGGTCCACCAATAGACTGATATAGGGGGTGGCGAAGATGATGTCATATTTAACTCTTTCCTAGTCGGTATTAAATCTGGAGCGAGCGATGGGGAACTCACTTCTGCTTCTTCCTTCTGCACTAGCTCGCAAGGCCGACTTGGACCTCTAAGCATGTTCTTCCTTTATGTAATCTGATATAATGTTTGCTGTACATAGGTAGTTAGTGGAACGTAGGTTAGCAAGAAGTGCCTGAGTGACTTCAGTAGGGAGTCTAATCATGAGCTTGTAACGCAACATGAAGATTGACATGGCTAGGATATGATGAATGTATCTATCTGTATTTCTGTAGTCCTGAATAAATAACGTAAACATTTAAGAAGCCTGAGAAAGTCTATCTACTGTTTGCTGTGTGGAGAGTCAAGTGATCTCACAGTCTGTGAGACGATGGTGTCGAAGCAAGGTGATAAGAACAGTTTATAACACCCAACACCTTAATATCTAGTTATCTGGCTTGCAGTCACTGCTATGTACCCCTTTTCTAGGGATGGGACGAATCCACAATTTCTTCGAATCCGGATCCGAATCTAAAAAGGTTCTCGAATATCTCGAACCTTTCGAATCCCGAATGTAACGAATCCTGCACATAAGAATTGTGTGATCCGTGGTATAGTTGCCCGCAGTATAGGTACCCAGGCATAGGTGCCCGCAGTATAGGTACCCAGGCATAGGTGCCCGCAGTATAGGTAGCTAGGTATGGGTGCCTTCAATATTGGTAGCTTTCAGTATAGGTAGCAAGGTATATGGGCCTTCAGTATAGGTAGCAGGGTATATGGGCCTTCAGTATAGGTAGCAGGGTATATGGGCCTTCAGTATAGGTAGTAAGGTACATGTGGCTTCAGTATAGGTAGGTAGGTAAAGGGACCTTCAGTATAGGTAGCAGGGTATAGTGCCTTAATTATAGGTAGGTATGTAGGTAGGTAGGTAGGTATAGGGGCCTTTAGGTAGGTATAGGGGCCTTTAGGTAGGTAGATAAAGGGACCTTCAGTATAGGTAGCAGGGTATAGGGCCTTAAGTATAGGTAGGTATGTAGGTAGGTATAGGGGCATTTAGGTAGGTAGGTAAAGGGACCTTCAGTATAGGTAGCAGGGTATAGGGCCTTAAGTATAGGTAGGTATGTAGGTAGGTATGTAGGTAGGTAGGTATAGGGGCCTTTAGGTAGGTATAGGGGCCTTTAGGTAGGTAGATAAAGGGACCTTCAGTATAGGTAGCAGGGTATAGGGCCTTAAGTATAGGTAGGTATGTAGGTAGTTTTAGGGGCATTTAGGTAGGTAGGTAAAGGGACCTTCAGTATAGGTAGCAGGGTATAGGGCCTTAAGTATAGGTAGGTATGTAGGTAGGTATGTAGGTAGGTAGGTATAGGGGCCTTTAGGTAGGTAGGTACGTATAGGGGGGGCCTTTAGGTAGGTGGGTAGGTAGGTAGGTAGAGGGACCTTCAGTATAGGTAGCAGGGTATAGGGCCTTATGTATAGGTAGGTATGTAGGTAGGTAGAGGGGCCTTTAGGTAGGTAGTCTAGTGCCCCCCAGCAGCATAGGTAGGTAGTCTAGTGCCCCCCAGCATAGGTAGGTAGTCTAGTGCCCCCCAGCAGCATAGGTAGGTAGTCTAGTGCCCCCCAGCAGCATAGGTAGGTAGTCTAGTGCCCCCCAGCATAGGTAGGTAGTCTAGTGCCCCCCAGCATAGGTAGGTAGTCTAGTGCCCCCCAGCATAGGTAGGTAATCTAGTGCCCCCCAGCATAGGTAGGTAATCTAGTGCCCCCCAGCATAGGTAGGTAATCTAGTGCCCCCCAGCATAGGTAGGTAATCTAGTGCCCCCCAGCATAGGTAGGTAATCTAGTGCCCCCCAGGATAGTTAGTTTAGTGCCCCCCCCACCTGCATAGGTAGTTTAGTGCCCCCCAGCAGCATAGGTAGTTTAGTGGCGCATAGGTAGTTCAGTGCCCGAGCCCCCCCCCCTGCCCCCATACTGTACCTGTCTGTTGTTCTCTCTCCCTCAGTCCGTCCGTCCGTCTTCAGTCTCAGCCAGGTCTTCTACGCGAGAGCGACGTCCACACCGTCCACACCTCGGGCCTTCACTGAACTATAGGCGGAGCGGCGTCAACGTCATCACGCGGCGACGGAACGCGAGGTCGTCAGTGGTCACGATGACGTGTTGGCGCATCACACTGCGATGGAACGCGAGGTCGGCGGAGGTCGCGATGACGTCACAAGCGGCGCAGGTAATGTATACACAGCGATCGCGGCGGTGAAACGTTGCGGCGGATGCGGCGGATTCGTCGGATTCGTATGCCCTAAAATGGCATGGGGATTTGAATCCACGAATCTCGAATCTTTCTTAAGATTCGAGGGATTCATGGATTCGCCAGATTCGAGGTCCCATCCCTACCCTTTTCTTATCTCTTTCTGCTTCAAACACAATTAGGAATGACAGCTGAATGAATTGTGCGCCCCCTCCTACACTGCGCCCTGAGGCTGGAGCCTCTCCAGCCTATGCCTCGGCCCGGCCCTGCGTTCCCGTATTCGGCCTAAAGCGCAAAGCTGACCCGAATACGAAAACGAGGATTGCGCGCTAAGGACTCGACAGCAGAGTGGAAGTGTCTAGCGACAGCTAGTGGTCGCAGTGAGAAGTGTTCTGAGGGGTCCCAGCCTTGTTTTAGCTTGACTAAGGCTGCTTCCCCTCTTGATCTGGTCAAACCCGCAGTCAGGAACTGTATATGCAGGTGTGCCGCGGGCCGGTTCCTGACATAATTGGCTGGCAGTGGTGGGAACGTTTAGTACATTAGTACGCAGTTTAGCTCGCTATTCTGAGTACTTAAGGCTGGAAGCTTGCTAGAAGCGACTAGCCTACAGAAGTCTACTCAGTGCAGAATCTATATACTTTTTTTTTTCAAAGATACACACTTGGTGTTTTGCTTTCCCTCCCCCCCTTTTTTCTTTTTCTTTTGCAACACGATGGCTCAGAAAGCATCCAGCTATGCAAGGCAAAGCAAAGAGATACTACTCAACCTGTGTGAGCACAAAGGCATCAAGACGGCGAGCGGCCAGACTAAGGAGCAGTTAGTTTGTGCCCTCAAGGAGTATGAGGCAGAGCAAGCCCGTGCTACAACGCCAGCGGATGCAGCTCACGACACGCCAGAGGAGGAATCGCTCCCGCCACAGAATGCGAGTGGAGACGATGTCCTGGACGATCCACAGAGCAGGGAGATACCATCTCTGGAAGCTGATCTACAGCTACTGAACTCGGCTGATCCCGAACTGCGCCTAAAGCTGATCCTACTGCACCGACAGGCAGAGGAGGGGAGAGCTGAACGGCAACACCAGGCCGAGAGGGAAAGTGCTGAACGGCTACACCAGCTGGAGATGGCTAAACTTCAGCAGCAAAACCGGTCTGCTGGACCCGCAGAACGCGAAGGTGAGCGAGTCCACAGAATCCCCCTGGATAAGTTCCCCGCTATGGACAAAGACTCTGACATAGACACTTTCCTACAGGGGTTTGAAAGGACTTGTCGTCAGTATGGGGTGCCCCGTGAGCAGTGGGCAAGATACCTCACACCAGGGCTGAGAGGCAAGGCCCTGGAGGCGTTTGTGAGTCTCCCCCAGGAGGAAGAAACAGACTTTGAGGCAATTAAGAAAGCCATCATTGCACAATACCACCTCACGCCAGAGGTGTATCGCAAACGTTTCAGGACAGTGCAGCGAGGTCCTAATGACAGCTACCTGGATCATGCGTGCAACCTGCGCACTGCCTTCCAGCAGTGGGTAAAAGGACTGGCGGTTGAAACCTTTGATGCCCTGCAGGAACTGATAGTAAAAGACCAGTTCCTCCACACTTGTCCTGTTGAGGTCCGGCAGTTTGTACGGGACCAAGAGCCGAAGACCGTGGATGAGGCCGCGAAAGTCTCTGATTCCTACACGTCCAATCGTGCATCGGATTTTCGGAGGACTACGGTGCCCAGCTGGAAGGGAGAAAAGCCCGCGAGACTTTCTCCTCTGAGCACCCAGTGAAGCCAAGCACCGCAGCCTCCTGGAGGTAGAACAGCCACCGTTGACACTCGGAAATGTTTTGCCTGTAACAAACCGGGTCACATCATTGCTACGTGCCCAGAAAAGAAGAAGGAAGCCCCAAACTCTGACGGGGCCCGGAATGCATTGTGTGCCACCAGGAATGCAGGTAGCTATGCAGAGAATCTGCAACCTGTCACGGTTGGGGATACGGGTACCACCGGTCTAAGAGACGCTGGAGCAGAGGTGACTCTAGTGCACCCCCAGCTTGTGAACCCCGAGGAGTACATTCCTGGCAAGACTATGGCTGTCAAAGGAGTTGGGGGTGTCAACCCTGCCATACCCACTGCCTTGGTCCACCTGGATTGGGGGGCCGGCAGCGGAATGAAAGAAGTGAGGGTAACGGATGCCATCCCCACGAACGTTTTGTTGGGTACTGACCTGGGATGGTTAGTGGCCCGATATGAGCCTACTCCAAACCCCGTGGAGCCTGCATCCCCAGCAGAAGTTCAAGACTCTTGCAAGGTACTGTTTGATAATGCTGTGCAAGTGGGGAGCACTGGTGAGGCCCCAGGGGCTACGGACTGTGTACTAGGAGCCAGCCCTAGTGAGTCTCTAGTGCCCAGGCCTGGAGGGGGACACGTTGTTACCATGAATGCAGATAATGTTGATGTAATATGTGATGTGTTGCATAATGACATGGCCAGGCTCTGAAGTGGAAGAGCCCGACCCAGTGACATCAGCCCCTTCAGTGAACGCTCCGTCACTGCAGTGGTGACCCGCAGTGCTCACCGGGCTGCAGCAGACGAATTGTCCACTGAAGGGGCTGATGTCACTGGGTCGGGCTCTTCCACTTCAGAGCCTGGCTCTGAGGACCCAGAGGCCTCTCAGTTTGCCACCTCCCTGGTGCCTGTGGCCGACAGCGCTGAGTTCTCCGAGGCTGTACAACTTAATAGCAGCCTGGAAGAGCTCAGGAGTCTGGTGGACAGGGCACCGGTGGAGGGCGACAGAGTGAGGGTGTACTGGGAGCAAGGCAGACTGTACAGAGAGGTTATTCCCTCTGAGCCGTCTGAAGTGGAGGAGGCAGACCGGCAGTTGATTGTTTCCCACAGGTACAGGGAGCAGCTATTAAGAATAGCACATGAGGTGCCCCTGGCTGGTCACTTGGGGATCCGCAAGACCAAATCCCGGCTTGCCCACAATTTTTATTGGCCCCACATGGGGACAGATATTGCCGATTTCTGCCGGTCTTGTGTTGCATGTCAGCGGGTCGGCAAAGCAGGTGACACAGACAAAGCCCCACTGAGGCCCTTACCCATAATAGAGGAGCCCTTCCAAAGGGTTGCTGTTGACATAATTGGGCCTCTAGCAATACCCAGCAGCACAGGGAAACGTTTCATTCTTACAGTGGTAGATTATGCCACTCGCTACCCTGAAGCTGTAGCCCTGAGCTCCATACGGGCAGACAAGGTTGCGGACACATTGGTGCGCATTTTCTCACGGGTCGGTTTTCCCCACGAAATGCTCACCGATCATGGCCCACAATTCATGTCACGCCTAATGGAATGCCTCTGTAAGCAAATGCAGGTAGAACACATCATGGCCAGCCCTTACCACCCCCAGACAAATAGGTTATGTGAGCGGTTCAATGGTACTCTGAAACAGATGCTAAGGGTGTTTGTTGAATCACAAGGGAGAGACTGGGAGCGATACCTGCCCCACTTGCTTATCGTGAGGTGCCCCAGGCATCCACTGGGTTCTCGCCCTTTTAGAGGAGGGTACGCGAACCCCTCGATCTCATTCGAGAGGCCTGGGAGGGGCAGGATATGGGTCCCGGGGTCTCCATAGTGGAATACGTTCTAAAGTTCCGGGAAAAGATGGACACCCTGGTGGGGTTAGTGCGAGAGAATCTTACTCAAGCCCAGGCCACCCAGAAGCAGTGGTATGACCACGGGGCTAGGGAGAGAGTTTATGAGGTAGGTCACAAGGTATGGGTCCTAAACCCGATGCGACAGAATAAGCTGCAGGCCACTTGGGATGGGCCCTATACCATACATAGGAAGATTAATGATGTGACCTATGTGGTCGCGCTGGATGACCGAGGTAAGCAGCTGAAAACGTACCATGTCAATATGTTAAAGGAACATCATGATAGAACCACTTGCGCTCTCCCTGTCTGCAGTTTGCTACCGGACGGTGAAGCAGAGGCCCTGGTTGACATCCTGGCCTCCACCCAGGAAACCGACTCTGTTACCGAGGTGCAGATCAATCCGGAGTTGACAGCAGAGCAGCAGGCTGGGCTATCTGATGTGCTGACCCTTTACCGTGGTACCTTTACAGCCCGCCCTGGTCTGACCAGCCTGGCTGTACACCATGTTGACACCGGAAATAACAAGCCGGTTAGACAGTCAGCATATAGAGTCTCCCCTGAGGTTCAGGCCCACATTAGCAAGGAGATTGAGGAAATGCTGTCACTAGGGGTGATCCAATGGTCGCACAGCGCATGGGCATCACCTGTAGTGCTAGTACCCAAACGGGACCAGACCACTCGGTTCTGTGTAGATTATCGAAAACTAAATTTGATAACTGCATCAGATGCTTGCCCAATGCCGAGGGTCGACGAATTGTTAGATAAGCTAGCTGGCGCGCAATATCTAACAATCGTGGATTTGAGTCGGGGATACTGGCAGGTCCCTCTAACAGCTGAGGCACAGGAGAGGTCTGCCTTTATCAACCCCTCAGGTCTGTTTGAATTTAATGTAATGCCTTTTGGAATGAAAAACGCCCCAGCCACCTTCCAAAGGGTTGTAAATGGTCTCCTGGAAGGTTTGGAACACTGCGCTGTCGCCTACCTAGATGACATCGCCGTGTTTAGCGCCAACTGGGAAGACCACTTAGCGCAGCTGTCACAGGTTTTGGGACGCATCACTGCAGCAGGACTAACAGTCAAGCCTAGCAAGTGTCAGATAGGTATGAAACAGGTACAGTACCTGGGACATGTGGTGTGGGGGGGGGGGGGGGAGCTTCGTCCAGATACTGGGAAGGTAGATGCCATTGTGTCCTGGCCCACCGCCCAAATGAAGAAACAGATTCAGTCCTTCTTAGGAACTGCTGGGTACTATAGAAAGTTTGTCCCCAACTACAGTGCCCTCGCCAAGCCATTGACAGATCTCACCAAAAAGAAGCTTCCCAAGCAGATTCTCTGGATGCCAGAATGTGAACAATCATTCACAGCTCTGAAAAGGACCCTAGCCAGCCCTCCTGTGTTGCAAGCGCCAGACTTCAGCCGACGGTTTGTAGTCCAGACGGACGCCTCAGCCTTTAGCCTAGGTGCTGTGTTAAGCCAGGTAAACCAAACTGGGGAAGAACATCCGATTCTGTATTTAAGTCGGAAGCTGCTACCCCGGGAGGTAGCTTACGCCACCATAGAGAAGGAGTGCTTGGCAATTGTATGGGCCCTACAAAAGCTGCAGCACTATCTCTACGGTCGCGTATTCACGGTCGTCACCGACCGCAACCCTCTTCGTTGGTTACAGGGTTTCTGGTGACAATGTCACATTGCTGAGATGGAGCTTAGTTCTCCAACAATATAGCTTCACTATTCAACACAGGAAAGGGAGCAATCATGGGAATGCTGATGGGCTGTCCCGTCAAGCAGAACCAACAAGGTAGGCGCTGGCAGGATAATCTGGGAAGATCATCTGCCTTGCCCCATTCTAAAGAGGGGAGGTGTGGTGATATATTGGGGTGCTGATAATGTTAAGGATAATAACAGAACATATTTCTGTCCTGTTTCTGTCTACTGGGTAAAACCTCAGATGTGTATTGTGCTTGGGAGTAATTGGTCACCTGGCCAGAGTAAACTGAAGGCTAATGTGAGTCTGCATGTAAATATACATTACCTCTGCCCTCATTGTCCAGCAGGGGAAACTGTGTCTACTGCTAATTAGCTGCCAATTGAGGAAGAATAGGCTGGTCAGCATGGCTTTTGAACTCTGGAGTCAGCCATTGTCCCATTATACAAAGCAAGCCTACCAGAGTCTTGGGGACAGGGGAAGCTGACACCTGAAGGTTTGAAATTTACATGACAGCCGGCTGGAAGGGGTTGGAAATCTCTGCAGACTTTAAAAACGGAGACAGGAAAGCTTTGATGCTAGGAAATAATGTTGAGGAAGCCTTTTGATGTCTGTTAGGATACAATCTTACCTGTTGAATTCTGCAACCTTTAAAAAGCTAAAACAGGAACCCTTTAAAGTTCGCATATCACAGGAAGACTATGACAAGCGTTCGGTGATGTCACAATCTAGGAGATTGCATTAGTTCCTGGGGGCTGGACATTAAATGCCCCACACTTCGGACTATTTAAGTTGGTCCAGGACAGTCACAGGGCATCTTCTCCTGGAGATAGCGCATTTTTTCGACTCCTGGTCGAAAAAATGGTGTGCTCCCGCCAACAACGTTTAGACCTTCAAGTTGGTAACGTTTTAACCCCCATTTTTATTTTTACGCAAATATCCTTGTGTGTATTTTTGTAACTTTTACCTTGTAACTTTTTTGCTTTGTTTTTTGTACATCTGTTGTATATATTACTTTCTGCATTGTTCCACTTTTTTCCTGGAATATTAAATTGTTATTTAATAAGCTTGGCTTCTGCTGTACTAAACTAACACTCACAGCCTAGAAGAGACTGCAGTGTAACTGTGTATAAGTCCATGCCTAATTGTATGCTTGAGCAACACTACCATATGAAATTGTAATTGCATTGTGTGTATGGGGCACTTCTGCGCTTGACAGCAGAGTAGGAGTGGCTAACAGTATCGTTCGGAACGACTGTTAGTGGTTTTGCTGCACGACAGTGTAACTTGCATTACAAGTCAGTTTCTGATTGTGCTGTGTGTTACTGTACAACTGTACTGTGTGTGTGGGTGCGAGTCGTTCCCGTATTCGGCCTAAAGCGCAAAGCTGACCCGAATACGAAAACACGGATTTCGCGCTGAGGACTGGAAAGCAGAGTGGAAGTGTCTAGCGACAGCTAGTGGTGGCAGTGAGAAGTGTTTTGAGGGGTCCCAGCCTTGTTTTAGCTTGACTAAGGCTGCTTCCCCTCTCGATCTGGTCAAACCCGCAGTCGGGAACCATATACGCAGGCGTGCCGCGGGCCAGTTCCTGACACTTACACTTTTTAAAATCTCTCCCAAAAGCACCGGAAAACGCTCATGAAATTGCTTACAAAACTCTGAATTAAAACGCAAGCGATTGCGATAGCGTTTTGAGATTTGTAGTGGGTTCCAGGCCTTAGAGGCTGCTATCAATAACATGTGGATGCTACAAATAATAGGCAGATATTAATGACTAAAAATGATCAATGAGATGCAAATGATTCTGAGTTAATGCAGGATTATGTAAATTTGTATGCAAAATTATGCAGCATGAAAAAGCAGGCCAAACAAATTCCACCTTGCCAGGATTTAATTAGACCTTTTTCAGGCTGGGTTCACATATGGCATAGCGTGAAAAAGTAGCATTTTAGGATGGTGCTTTGCCATTTGCTATTGCGTTTACTGCATTTTTGGTGCGTTTTGAGTTTGCGGTTTTTTTTACGCAGATGAGTTTTTCATGCATTTTGTGTACATGTTAATGCGTTTGCGGTTCGCTAATGGAAAATGCATATGCATTTTGTATGCGTTTCTATTTTTAATTTATGCAAATTAGAGGCCTGCAGCGTGTCGGGTAGCCACGGGTACCCACAGGTTACCCAAAATGCGGGTTGGGTGCGGGTACCCGAATTGCGGGTACTGCGGGCGCGGGTTGGGTCGTGGGTAGAGAGTTGCGGGCGCAGTTCGGGTGCGGGTAGCGGGTCTGCGGGTGCGGGTAGTCAAAACAAGCATAAAATGCTGACACCAGAATACTTTCTTGCTGACTTTTTTACTGCTTCTCATCTTTAATGCCAGCAGACTCCTTCCTGCTCTTAAGTTGAGACCTCCCCTCCCCACATACTAGTGCATATACAGTGGAGGAAACAATTATTTGACTCCTCACTGATTTTGTAAGTTTGTCCAATGACAAAGAAATGAAAAGTCTCAGAACAGTATCATTTCAATGGTAGGTTTATTTTAACAGTGGCAGATAGCACATCAAAAGGAAAATCGAAAAAATAACCTTAAATAAAAGATAGCAACTGATTTGCATTTCATTGAGTGAAATAAGTTTTTGAACCCCTACCAACCATTAAGAGTTCTGGCTCCCACAGAGTGGTTAGACACTTCTACTCAATTAGTCACCCTCATTAAGGACACCTGTCTTAACTAGTCACCTGTATAAAAGACACCTGTCTACGGAATCAATCAATCAAGCAGACTCCAAACTCTCCAACATGGGAAAGACCAAAGAGCTGTCCAAGGATGTCAGAGACAAAATTGTAGACCTGCACAAGGCTGGAATGGGCTACAAAACCATTAGCAAGAAGCTGGGAGAGAAGGTGACAACTGTTGGTGCGATTGTTCGAAAATGGAAGGAGCACAAAATGACCATCAATCGACCTCGCTCTGGGGCTCCACGCAAGATCTCACCTCGTGGGGTGTCAATGGTTCTGAGAAAGGTGAAAAATCATCCTAGAACTACACGGGAGGAGTTAGTGAATGACCTCAAATTAGCAGGGACTACAGTCACCAAGAAAACCATCGGAAACACATTACACCGCAATGGATTAAAATCCTGCAGGGCTCGCAAGGTCCCCCTGCTCAAGAAGGCACATGTGCAGGCCCGTCTGAAGTTTGCCAATAAACACCTGAATGATTCTGTGAGTGACTGGGAGAAGGTGCTGTGGTCTGATGAGACCAAAATAGAGCTCTGTGGCATTAACTCAACTCGCTGTGTTTGGAGGAAGAAAAATGCTGCCTATGACCCCCAAAACACCGTCCCCACCGTCAAGCATGGGGGTGGAAACAGTTTGCTTTTGGGGTGTTTTTCTGCTTAGGGCACAGGACAACTTAATCGCAATAACTGGAAAATGGACGGAGCCATGTATCGTGAAATCCTGAACGACAACCTCCTTCCCTCTGCCAGGAAACTGAAAATGGGTCGTGGATGGGTGTTCCAGCACGACAATGACCCAAAACATACAGCAAAGGCAACAAAGGAGTGGCTCAAGAAGAAGTACATTAAGGTCATGGAGTGGCCTAGTCAGTCTCCGGACCTTAATCCAATAGAAAACCTATGGAGGGAGCTCAAGCTCAGAGTTGCACAGAGACAGTCTCGAAACATTAGGGATTTAGAGATGATCTGCAAAGAGGAGTGGACCAACATTCCTCCTAAAATGTGTGCAAACTTGGTCATCAATTACAAGAAACGTTTGACCTCTGTGCTTGCAAACAAGGGTTTTTCCACTAAGTATTAAGTCTTTTATTGTTAGAGGGTTCAAAAACGTATTTCACTCAATGAAATGCAAATCAGTTGCTATCTTTTATTTAAGGTTATTTTTTCGATTTTCCTTTTGATGTGCTATCTGCCACTGTTAAAATAAACCTACCATTGAAATGATACTGTTCTGAGACTTTTCATTTCTTTGTCATTGGACAAACTTACAAAATCAGTGAGGGGTCAAATAATTATTTCCTCCACTGTAACTGGGAACGTGCCAGTGTGAGATTAAAGATGTGTTTTTCATAGATGGCCAGAAATCACTGGGGTATGCTCTGTTAGAGGAAAAAGGTGTGACAGGAAAGCTCTGTCTGTTAGTGACTGGGGATATTTGAAAGAACAGGAGCTAGAGAATGTTCTGGCATGTTCTCTAAAGCTGGAGGGAGGAGGCAGAGAAGCACATGGCAGATAGAGAAGCACATGCCTCATGTGACAAGATCTGCAGACAGTGTAGCTGCATCCACAGCCATCTAACACACACACAGTGGCGTAACAATAGGCCCTACAGCCCCTGCGCCCGCGGGGGGGGGGGGGGGGTTATGCAGCCCCCCCCCCCGGGGCAAGCTTGGGGCCGTTTTGTGGGGGCTGGAGGGGTGGCAGCATGGGGGAAAGCCTTAGCCACAGTCGGCGGGGAGAGGAGAAGTTCCCCCCCTCTCCCTCACCTCGGGGCTCTCCCCTCTGCGCTCCCCTCCAGCTAGCTACAGTGTGCGGGCAGCGGCGGGCAGATACATACCTTCTTCCGTGCGTTCCATTGCAGACTTCTCGCTCTAGTGGCTGACATCACTTCCGGAAGTGACGTCAGCCGCTAGAGCGAGAAGTCTGCGATGGAACGCACGGAAAAAGGTATGTATCTGCCCGCCGCTGCCCACACACTGTAGCTAGCTGGAGGGGAGCGCCTCGAGGTGAGGGAGAGGGGGGGAACTTCCCCTCTCCCCGCCGACTGTGGCCAAGGCTTTCCCTTCATGCTGCCACCCCTCCAGCCCACAAAACGGCCACGAGCGGGCCCCTGAAATTCTGCAGGGGGGCCCGGTGGGGACTAGTTACGCCCCTGCACACACAGGTATGTTTTTGCTGCATATGACAATAATAATTAAATACAGGATTTTATCAGACAGATACAAGACAATGAGGCAGATTTATCAACACAAGTGCATGCAAAATGGAGGGAAATCTATTGCAAAAGTTATACAATTGATGTGTTCTGGTTTTTATTTTCTTTTGGTTGTGATATATCTGTTCCAGTTAACTTTGATTCTGACTGGTAAGTCCTGAGTAGGTGTGCACATACAGTATATTTGTTCTTCCTTCCTGCTTTAAAGCCTTGTTGTACTCTTATGTAGAGTGACCAGATTTTTGTCTGTTCAACCTGGGACAGGGGTGGGGGGGAGCGCACCGAAAAATGGGGGGGATGCACAGCGCGCCAAAAAAACGGTGTAATAGCGAGGCATAAGAAAGCAGTGTGTACACCATGATGTGGTCAAACGAGGTTTCGCATCATGGGTGTGCAGAAACTGTGTGATGCTATTTAATAGTATACCGTAACCCCAAAGCAGCAAACATAGCCAACTATGACCATTAAATAATAATGCAGCAACAGTTACCCCAGACACCAGAAAATAAACGCAATGTGGGCAACATGTCAGCACAAAATAAACGCAATGTTGGCAACATGTCAGTACAAAATAAACACAATGTGGGCAACATGTCAGTACAAAATAAACGCAATGTGGGCAACATGTCAGTACAAAATAAACGCAATGGGGGCAACATGTCAGTACAAAATAAATGCAATGTGGGCAACATGTAAGTACATAATAAACGCAATGTGGGCAACATGTCAGTACAAAATAAACGCAATGTGGGCAACATGTCAGTACAAAATAAATGCAATTTACTCACCTGACAGAAGTCTCCGGCCTCTGGCGCGCTGCTCCCCGGACCATCTTGCTCCTCCTGCAGTCTCCCGCACTGGAATGTAATAGCAGGGCTACAGGAAGATGGCGCCCGAAGCCCTGTACTGGAGACACAAATAGTCTCCAGTACAGGGCTTCGGCAGCCATCTTCCCATAGCCCTGCTCTGCCTGCCGGAGACTATGCAGGCTGGAGCGGGGCTACAGGCTATGAACTGTCGCAGCGCCTATCAGACACTGCGGCCAGTTCATTCAGACCGGTGGGCAGAGTCCCGAGGCCGGGACGTTTCCCGGGACCTCATGCAGCCTGGGACAGCGGACCCCGAAGGCGGGATGCATCCCAGGTAAAGCGGGACGTATGGTCACTGTATCTTATGCAATCCTGATTTTCTTAATGAGGTACCGTTTATTTTACTGTTGAGCTACTGTAATAAAGAAAAGATAATTTAGGGTGTATATACACATTCAATTTGGATTGGCCAATTGTCTTTCGATATTACATCTCCCATGTAGTATGAGAGATTACCTACTCAATTTGCTCATAGTCGTTACAGCTGCACGATGCAAAGCGATCCCACATACTCATATCCTAGTTGACAAGTTAATTTTGGCACATAACAATATTTCTTCTCAATCCTACACGTTTTTGCACAGGTAGATCTGCCAAGCACCTTCATTCAGCAGTAGTTCATCATTAACAAATAAAGGTTCTAATAGAAGTAATTGCACTTTGGGTGCATACACATACACACACACACAATTTTGATTGGCCCTCATACTACATGGAAGATCAAGATTCTGTGTGTATATTCACTCTTAAATATGAAAATTATTTATATGAGCCTGGACGCAGTGACTATTACTTGCAACTCATAGCTGCAGTGGTGAAAGTGTCACCCTGGCCACCACAATGCATGCTGGGAGATGTAGTACATTAATGTGCCTACATCTCCTGTGATTACATTAATGTATTGCATTTCCCAGTGTGCATCGCAGTGACCGGGGGGGCACTTCCTCTAGATGTAGTGTAGATGGGGAACAGCATACAGGGACAAGGATATGGGTGCTCTGCTAAGCTATTTGTTGTTTGAGCAGGGCTGTTACTTCTCGGTTTTTATTGATTTAAATAAGAGTATAAAAAAAAAATCTTTAAAGCACTTCTTTGGCTTTGGTTTGTGTATAAAAAAAAAGGTTTTATTTACTTTACAGCTCCCCAATGTTGCTTTAAATGTGTACTTTAAACGAAAATGGAAAAAGTGGGTTGCGGGTCGGGTAGCGGGTCGGGTGCTGGTAGAGGGTGTGCGGGTCGGGTGTGGGTATTAACCACTTAAGCCTATCTGGACAGATATATCCATCCAGATAGACTCTGCTGCTGCCACTGTGCCTTGCTCGCGATCGCGCACGCTCCCACCACCTGCCGTTAGCCCCAAGATCAATGAATGGGAATATAGTTCCCATTCATTGATCTAAGTCCCCTGCAGAAAAACAGACGGCCTCTTATCAGCGGCCGCGGTCTTTGTACAGAAAAAAAATTCCCGTGCTTCTAATGCTTCCTGGAAGTGAGATTGTTCGCTCCTAGGACTTTTTGACCGTGGTCATCTTGTGGCCAAATAGTAAAACTACACCCACATACTTTTTTTTATTAAATAAATACATTATATTACATTTAAAATTAGCTGTTTACCTCCCACACCAAAAATTACCCAAATAATTTTTTTTTCAATTTCTTTCTTAATCTTCCTGTTAAAATGGATTCAGAATAAAATAATTCTTAGCAAAATGTACCACCCAAAGAAAGCCTAAATGGTGGCGGAAAAAACAAGATATAGATCATTTCAGTGTGATAAGTAGTGATAAAGTTATTGGCGAATGAATGGGAGATGAAAGCTGCTCGGATGCACAAGGTGAACAACACTGTAGGCTGAAGTGGTTAAATTCAGCAGAAAAGCGGGTTGCGGGTCAGGTGTGGGTAGCGGATCTGCGGGTCGGGTGTGAAAAATTGGATCCGCGCAGAAGACAACAGGAAGCGGAAACACATCAGAGATCTTTATTTTTTAATTAAAAATGCATTAAAAAATGCATATGCGTTACCATAGACGTTCATTATGTGCGTTTTGGCAGCCAACCTGCATATTATGCAACACTACGGCCCCATTCACACTTGAGTGGGAATCGTGCGATTCCCACTCAGCGCAAAACGCTAGCGCTTTTTTAAAAACTGCTAGCCCATGTAAGCCTATGGCTAGCGTTAACCACAAACGCGTAATATGCAGCATTTTGCCGGCGATTCGCGATTAGCATGCATAGCATCGCTAATCGCGATCGCTCCCAAAACGCTGCAGTGTCCAGTGATTTTTCAGAAAAGCATAAGTAGTCCCGTTTGCAGTTTGCCACAAGCCATGTGGGGGACACAGCAAACATGTGGAAGAAGGTGCTCTGGTCAGATGAGACCAAAATGGAACTTTTTGGCCAAAATGCAAAACGCTATGTGTGGTGGAAAAGTTTACACTGCACATCACTTTGAACACACCAGCCCCACTGTCAAATATGGTAGTGGCAGCATCATGCTCTGGGGGTGCTTCTCTTCAGCAGGGACGGGGAAGCTGGTCAGAGTTGATGGGAAGATGGATGGAGCCAAATACAGGACAATCTTGGAAGAAAACCTCTTGAAGTTTGCAAAAGACTTGAGACTGGGGCAGAGGTTCACCTTCCAGCAGGACAACAACCCTAAACATAAAGCCAGGGCAACAATGGAATGGGTTAAACAAGACATATCCATGTGTTAGACTGGCCCAGTCAAAGTCCAGATCTAAATCCAATAGAGAATCGGTGGCAAGAGCTGAAAACTGCTGTTCACAAACACTGTCCATCTAATCTGACTGAGGTGGAGCTGTTTTGCAAAGCAGAATGGACAAGGATTACTGTCTCTAGATGTGCAAAGCTGGTAGAGACATACCCTAAAAGACTAGCAGCTGTAATTGCAGCAAAAGGTACAAAGATACAAAGTATTGACTCAGGGGGCTGAATAATTACGCACACCCCACTTTGCAGTTATTGATTTGTAAAAAATGTTTGGAATCGTGTATGATTTTCGTTCCACTTCTCACGTGTACACCACTTTGTATTGGTCTTTCACGTGGAATTCCAATTAAATTAATTCATGTTTGTGGCAGTAATGGAAAACTTCAAGGGGGCCGAGTACTTTTGCAAGCAACTATATATATATATATATATATATATATATATATATATATATATATATATAATTTTAGCAGCACATATCAGTCCACCTGGTCAGTCTCAGCTGGGCATGCTCACAGGTATACATCTTGCATCGCACGAGAGACTGAATAATGACTTTATTTTATACAAGCATTTAAGACATTCAAAATGAAATAGGGAACCATCTAATACTAACTAATATGTGCAGTATTTTGCATAGTTTATCATCTTTCCCAGTTTTGTTCCAGCAAGACACTCTTCAAACTTTGCATCCACCTCTTTGCTCTGTTCTTTAGTAAAAAGGCTCTTCCAATCCCCAACTTCACCTGCAAAAAATAAATAATTAGATACATTTAATAAAATGTTAAAGTACAACTGTTTGGGGCTCGGCTCAGTCGTGGACTCTGCACATGTGCAGTCCCGGCAACTCAGCTGTAACAAAAAGGCGGTTTTGGCGCTTGGCGCAGAGTGCCGAGAGCCTGAGCTGGGCGCTGCTATAGCACTGATTAGTGATGGGCGAACAGTGTTCGCCACTGTTCGGGTTCGCCCGGATTTTGGCCTGTTCAGGTTCGGTTCGGCACCCCCCGAACACCTCATGGTGTTCGGGAGGGTGCTCGGGCACGCTGCCCGAACCCGAATAGGCCTTCTTTGTTCGGCCGAACACAGCCGTGTCCGGCCGAACATAGCCCCCTATAGGGTCCCAGCATAAAGGGAGAGCATGCCCCGAGCGCGGGGGGGGGGGTCGGAAATGCCCCCCACCCCTCCCCGCTAAGCTCTCCCTTCTGCCGGTACCCTATAATTAAATTTAAGTGCCCAAAAGTACCTGAGGAGGAGGAGGGCAGGAAGAGGGAAGCCGGAGTTCTTGGGCGCTAGTACCATCTGGTACTTCCGCCCTCTCTTGACGCACTTCCTGTTTACATTTGAAGTCGCGTCAAGAGTGCGCAGAAGTACCGCGATGACGCGTACTAGGGTACGTGTCATCATGTTAAATGCAAACAGGAAGTGCGTCAAGAGAGGGCGGAAGCACCAGATGGTACTAGTGCCCAAGAACTCCGGCGAAATATGGAGCTAGTGTGTGCCCCTAAATAGCGATCAGGCCCCCGCAGTCTGAACTCGGCTGCTCCCGTTGAAAACACTGTAGTGGAGATAGAAAGAGAAGAGGGGCGCTCTAAGTCCGCTGCACCACTATACTATGCATCAATAGGACAGGTCTCACCTGTTTACGATGGGGCTGGCACAGCGTACACAGCCCGGATTCGCCTTGTCCCTCTTAGCCGAGCCGGGGACTGAGCTCTAGCGCGGGGCGGAAGTGACGTCACTCGCTCCAGGAAGTGGTGGATCAATAGCCAGACGACGCTAGGCAGCTCTATACAGAGCTTCTGGTGCTGGAAAGCGTGTGTCACCGAGTTATAAACTTCACAGGAGTGAAGATATATGGACAGGGAAGTAGTTGGGATAGAAAATTTTATTAAAACAACGCGTTTCGCGGAGATACAGTCTCCGCTTTTTCAAGTTAATGCTTAAATGACAAAAAGTGCTCTCAGAAATAAATACCCTCCCCTCCCTACAAAAATCCAAATTGACCAATCCGCACTGCAGTAGGTGTGGTCCAGAAGTTCATATTACCTCTAAACAAGGAGAAAGGTGCCGTAAGGTACCTAAGGTATGAACTTCTGGACCACACCTACTGCAGTGCGGATTGGTCAATTTGGATTTTTGTAGGGAGGGGAGGGTATTTATTTCTGAGAGCACTTTTTGTCATTTAAGCATTAACTTGAAAAAGCGGAGACTGTATCTCCACGAAACGTGTTGTTTTAATAAAATTTTCTATCCCAACTACTTCCCTGTCCATATATTTTCACTCCTGTGAAGTTTATAACTCGGTGACACACGCTTTCCAGCACCAGAAGCTCTGTATAGAGCTGCCTAGCGTCGTCTGGCTATTGATCCACCACTTCCTGGAGCGAGTGACGTCACTTCCGCCCCGCGCTAGAGCTCAGTCCCCGGCTCGGCTAAGAGGGACAAGGCGAATCCGGGCTGTGTACGCTGTGCCAGCCCCATCGTAAACAGGTGAGACCTGTCCTATTGATGCATAGTATAGTGGTGCAGCGGACTTAGAGCGCCCCTCTTCTCTTTCTATCTCAAGAACTCCGGCTTCCCTCTTCCTGCCCTCCTCCTCCTCAGGTACTTTTGGGCACTTAAATTTAATTATAGGGTACCGGCAGAAGGGAGAGCTTAGCAGGGAGGGGTGGGGGCATTTCAGACTCCCCCCCCCCCCGCGCTCGGGGCATGCTCTCCTTTTATGCTGGGACCCTATAGGGGCCCCAAAGGGACATGTTCGGGTTGGGTTCGGGGTTTGGCTCGAACATGCCGAACATCAGGGGCATGTTCGGCCGAACTACACTGAACCCGAACATCCAGATGTTCGCCCAACACTAGCACTGATCACTGGACCCCAAATTACTTCTTCCTCTGAGTTAGCCACTAGGAATTTGAGCAGCAGCAGGGTGAGCCATCATTCAGCTCACCCTGCTCTCAAGTCACCGGTGGCAGTATAATATGTATGCAGCTGTAACTGCGCTTGTGCAGAATTCTCCTGGTCACGGGAGTGCAATGGAGGAGGCATATGACCTGTAGTGATGGTCATATCTAGGAGAACTCATGGAGAAGCATGTGATCAGTTTGGTCAGGTGATAGATATGCAAGCCTCTAATTTGGTAGTCATGACCATGTGCTAAAGCAGGAAGTGATCACAGAAAATCTAGAGTCTTGCAAATTTATCATGTAATCAAACAAATCACATGCTTCTCCAATGGGAGTGCTGTAAAAACAGTGCTGCCGCTGCCATAGCATAGACCTTAATAGGAATTACGGCTATAGCGGTGCTCAGTGAGTAATTTGAGTGCCGACAGATGACAGAGCAATAATTACAATAAAAACACTGTAATTCGACAACCCGCCAGCAATACCTGGAAGCCGAATTACATCTTTCCCCACTATCCACGGTGACTTGGAGAGGGAATAGTAAATAACGCCGCCGGGACTTTTGCAGGAGCAGGGTGAGCCGTTTTTCAACTTTTCAACTATCCAGTTCATCTCTGGTTTACTTTAAAGTTGTGTAACCAAAATGAACAGCATTGAGAGCCTGCTCACATAGGCAGCACTGCTGAGTGGTGCACAGTAGCTTGACACTGCTGCTGGCTATTGTAGGGCAAAAAGCCACATGGCCCCATTCTCTAGTGAATGCAGGGGCAAACCCAGGATTTTCAAGGGGGTATTCCTGAAGGTCTCCCTCAATATAGTATAATATTATGGTAGGACATCATGCTAGGTACACATAATGCAATTTCCCATCCGACTGACAGGATCTGACAATTATTTCCTAAATGTCTGATCTGCTCCCTATTGACAGCAGGATCGACCAGGAGCAGTTTGGATACAAATAATAATGAGGACATCTGACATTGCTAATGAAGGGGAAAGTGAAGCACTCACACAGCAGGGCACAGGGTTGTGCTCATACCTGACTCTGTCAAGTTCCCCAGAGCTGCTGCATGCTCTGTACACATGCCGCTGCTCCATGCTCTGTACACACTGCTGCTCCATGCTCTGTATAAACACTGCTGCTACATCCAAAGTCAACTGTAGCAGGTAAAGAAAGGGGGCGGAACATAGTACAGAAAGCAGCATGGTACTGAGAGCTGCAGGATGCCTAAAGATACTCTGGTATCTCAAATTATGCCTGTCCCCAGACACTGCACCATCCCTGGTCTGAGGGGGGATTCTTGGCAGCTGTAATCCCCCCTCTGTTTGCCAATGAATGGAACTTCTAGACACCACCACTTCAAAGTGATCTCAAATACATTTTTGTATTGTATGTCGCCACACTGCATAACTTGCATCATCTCAGTGAAGGACTCTCCGAATCCCTGGGCACCAGAAGTGATGAAGTGGTGCAGAACAAGGTTAACAGGAGCTAATACTAGTATTAGAGCCAGTAATCTTTTAGAAAAAAATTCTTGCTTTCTTCAAATATCATTGACCGAGAGCACGCAATTATCATAGTAGAAGCCCTTTTTTCCACTGCTGCATTTATATTTTTTAATTGGATTTAGGTTAGGTAGCATGGAGGCAAGTCATTCGTATTGATACCTTCATCCTCCAAGAACTACCTGCGTACTCTCGCCACAGGAGGATGGGCAGGAAGAGCCCAGAGTCCACTGTGTAGTGGATAGCCCTCATCTTGCAGCACTGGGTCCCCGGTTCAAATCCCAGCCAGGGCCCACTGCACAACCAGTTTGGTGGTGTAGTGGATAGAATTCTCGCCTTGCAGCACTGTGTCCCGGCTCACATCCCGGCCAGGACACTATCTTCATGGAGTTTGTACATTCTCACCCTGTCTGTGTGGTTTACCTCTGGGCACTCCAATTTCCTCCTACACCCACAGTGTCCTTCCCCTAAAATTGGCTCTAGACTGTGATGGACATATGGCTATGGTAGGGATTAGATTGTGAGCACCTTTGAGGAACAGTTAAATGACAAGACTATATACTCTGTACAGAGCTGCAAAAGATGTTGGTGCTAAATAATAATAAAAGTGGGGTCTGGTAATTTTTTCTGCATCTGCAGTCAGTCAATATTGCCAACCCAGTCCCACAGTGTGAAAGTCAGATATGTGCAATAATCACACGTGCAGTGTATAAAAAATGAATTACGATCCCACTGCATTTGCAATGCTGCTCACACATGATTATTGGTGGAAAAGAGCCCTTTGGCATCCATGCCATTTAATGCAATCCAATATATATATTATATATATTTTATATATATTTTCTAAGCCCGTGCAGACAGTGCGACTGGCTGCTTTGAGCGCCGTGCGGAGCGATAGGTGGGGGGGGGGGGGGGACGCAGCGGCGGGAGAGTGGGTATAGTGCTACAACTCACCTTCCTTGATCCTTGCATGCACACAGCCTCTATCTTCTTCCTGTTCTGGCATCTGTCGCGTTGGTAACAGCGCCCCCCTGTGATGAAGTGACCACATGTCATCACAGGGGGCGCTCTTACCAATGCAATGGACACTGGGACAAGAAGAAGTTAGAGGCTGTGTGTGGGAATCGAAGAAGGTGAGTTGTAGCACTTTACCTGCTTTCCCCTGCCCCTACGCTAGAGGCACCTACCTATCTAACCTATACTGCGGGCAGTGGCGGACACAGGCAGCAGTGGGCCCCTGTGCAAAATATCAATTGTGGGCCCCCCTGACCTGCGGCGCGCGAAGCGCGCCGCGCCCAAAAATGGGTGCAGCTATAACCTGCGGCGCGCGAAGGGCGTGGATAGAACCTGCGGCGCATAGCGCCGCGGCAAAAAAATGGGCGTGGCAATGACCGGATAAGGGCGGAGCTAACTGTAATTTAAAGTGATCCCGGGGTGAGAGTGATATGGAGGCTGCCATATTTATTTCCTTTTAAACAATACTAGTTGCCTGGCGGCCCTGCTGATCTATTTGGCTGCAGTAATAAACTGAATTACACCAGCAACAAGCATGCAGCTTAATCTTCTCAGTTCTGACAATATTGTCAGAAACCCCTGACCTGCTGCATGCTTGTTCAGGGTCTATGGTTGAAAGAATAAGAGGCAGAGGACCAGAACGGCAACCAGGCAACTGGTATTGCTTAAAAGGAGAGAAATATGGCAGCCTCAATATTATTCTCACCTCAGGTTCCCTTGAAAAGTGCAACGCAAAGACAGTGGGCCCAAGTTTTGGTGACCCTTTCCCCAGAAAATTCACATAATTGTGCAGGTTTTCTCAAGAAAATACACATAATGTGAGCAGATTTGCCCAGAAAATACATTCAATCATGTCGGCAGATTTGCCCAGAAAATACGTGCAATGATGTCGGCAGATATGCCCAGAAAATACGTGCAATGATGTCGGCAGATATGCCCAGAAAATACGTGCAATCATGTCGGCAGATATGCCCAGAAAATACGTGCAATCATGTCGGCAGATATGCCCAGAAAATACGTGCAATCATGTCGGCAGATATGCCCAGAAAATACGTGCAATCATGTCGGCAGATATGCCCAGAAAATACGTGCAATCATGTCGGCAGATATGCCCAGAAAATACGTGCAATCATGTCGGCAGATATGCCCAGAAAATACGTGCAATCATGTCGGCAGATATGCCCAGAAAATACGTGCAATCATGTCGGCAGATATGCCCAGAAAATACCTGCAATCATGTCGGCAGATATGCCCAGAAAATACGTGCAATCATGTCGGCAGATTTGCCCAGAAAACACATGCAATCATGTAGCAAATTTGCCCAGAACATACATGCAATCATGTGGCAGACCTGCCCAGAACATACACGCAATCATGTGGCAGACCTGCCCAGAACATACACGCAATCATGTGGCAGACCTGCCCAGAACATACACCTGCTAAAATAAATAATAAAAAAAAAACATTTACTCACCTGCAGCAGCAGACCTCCTGTCCCAGCCTCCATCCGGCGCGCAGCTCCCATGGGTGGTTGGGTGGATAGGTAGCCTGGTGGGTAGGTAGGCAGCCGGGTGGGTAGGTAGGTAGCCCTTAGCCGGGTGGGTAAGTAGCCTGGTGGGTGGCTGGGTAGCCGGGTGGGTAGCCTGGTGGGTGGCTGGGTAGGCGGGTGGGTAGGTAGCCTGGTGGGTGGGTAGGTGGGTGGTTAGGTAGCTGGGTGGGTGGGTAGGTAGCCTGGTGGGTTGGTAGGTAGCCGGGTGGGTAGGTAGGTAGGTAGCCTGGTGGGTAGGTAGGTAGCCGGGTGGGTGTGTAGGTAGCCGGGTGGGTGGTTAGGTAGCCGGGTGGGTGGTTAGGTAGCCGGGTGGGTGGGTAGGTAGCCGGGTAGGTAGGTATCCGGGTGGGTAGGTAGCCGGGTGGGTGGGTAGGTAGCCGGGTGGGTAGGTAGCCAGGTAGATAGCCGGCAGGGTGGTTAGGTAGCCGGGTGGGTAGGTAGCCAGGTAGATAGCCGGCAGGGTGGTTAGGTAGCCGGGTGGGTAGCTAGGTAGCCGGGTGGGTAGGTAGCCGGGTGGGTAGGTAGCCAGGTAGATAGCCGGCAGGGTGGTTAGGTAGCCGGGTGGGTAGGTAGCCGGGTGGGTGGGTAGGTAGCCGGGTGGGTAGGTAGGTATCCGGGTGGGTAGGTAGCCGGGTGGGTAGGTAGCCGGGTGGGTGGGTAGGTAGCCGGGTGGGTAGGTAGCCAGCAGGGTGGGTAGGTAGCCGGGTGGGTAGGTAGCCAGGTAGATAGCCGGCAGGGTGGTTAGGTAGCCGGGTGGGTAGCTAGGTAGCCGGGTGGGTAGGTAGCCAGGTAGATAGCCGGCAGGGTGGTTAGGTAGCCGGGTGGGTAGCTAGGTAGCCGGGTGGGTAGGTAGCCGGCAGGGTGGTTAGGTAGCCGGGTGGGTAGCTAGGTAGCCGGGTGGGTAGGTAGCCAGGTAGATAGCCGGCAGGGTGGTTAGGTAGCCGGGTGGGTAGCTAGGTAGCCGGGTGGGTAGGTAGCCAGGTAGATAGCCGGCAGGGTGGTTAGGTAGCCGGGTGGGTAGCTAGGTAGCCGGGTGGGTAGGTAGCCAGGTAGATAGCCGGCAGGGTGGTCAGGTAGCCGGGTGGGTAGCTAGGTAGCCGGGTGGGTAGGTAGCCAGGTAGGTAGCCGGCAGGGTGGTTAGGTAGCTAGGTAGCCGGGTGGGTAGGTAGCCGGGTGGGTAGGTAGCCAGGTAGATAGCCGGCAGGGTGGTTAGGTAGCCGGGTGGGTAGGTAGCCAGGTAGATAGCCGGCAGGGTGGTTAGGTAGCCGGGTGGGTAGCTAGGTAGCCGGGTGGGTGGGTAGGTAGCCTGGTTAGGTAGCCGGGTAGGTAGCCGGGTGGATGGTTAGGTAGCGGGGTAGGTAGCCGGGTGGGTGGGTAAGGTAGCCGGGTGGGTAGCTATCCGGGTGGGGGGCCCGACTCCTATCCTCCCTCACTCACCTCGGGGCCCCCCTCCCGGTATGCGCTGCAGCCGGCGGGAGAGCAGAAAATACAGGAAGTCTCCGGCCGGGGCTGCAGCAGACGCTAGAGGCAGCTGCTGCTTAGTTTCCGATATGTCTCCAAAGTTGGAGACCAAGCGGCAGCTGCCGCCCCGGCCGGAGACTTCTTGTATTTTCCGCTCTCCCGCCGCATGAGGGGGGGGGGGGCGAGGTGAGGGGGGAGGACAGGAGTTGGGCCCCCCAGGTTAAAAAAAAAATAAATAAAAAAAAAAAAAAAAAAAAAAAAAAAACCTGCAATACTTAATGGGCCCCTGAAGCAGCAGAACTTCAGGGGCCCTCGTGCGGCGGCACGGCCTGCACGGCCGTATGTCCGCCACTGACTGCGGGTACCTAACAATCTAACCTATACTGTGGGCACCTACCTATCTAACCTATACTGGAGGCACCTACCTATCTATCCTATATGGGGGCACCTACCTATCTAACCTATACTGGGGCAACTATACTGGCTACCTATGCTGGAGGCACCTACCTAGCTAATCTATACTAAGGGCACCTACCTATCTAACCTATATGGGGGCACCTACCTATCTAACCTATACTGGAGGCACCTACCTATCTAACCTATACTGCGAGCACCTTACCTATCTAACCTATACTGTGGGCACCTACCTATCTGATCTATACTGTGGGTACCTACCTATCTAACCTATACTGCCGGCACCTACCTATCTATCCTATATTGGGGCACCTACCTAGCTAACCTATACTGGGGCAACTATACTGGCTACCTATGCTGGAGGCACCCACCTATCTAACCTATACTATGGGCAACTATACTGGCTACCTATGCTGGAGGCACCTACCTATCTAACCTATACTGGAAGCAATTATATGGGCTACCTATACTGGGGTGGGGGCCTATAGCCGGCTACCTATACTGGGGGCAACTAGACAACTAGACCTGTCTACACTATACTGTGGGCAACTATACCTGTCTCCACTTGGGGGTGGGGACTTTTACACCCTCGCCTTCGTTGCAATTTAGCCCAGAAACTGCCCAGCATACGTGTGACCCAAGGGTCAATGTTTTTATTTCATTTTTGTTGTGCAACAGGGCACTGTTTGCTCACTAGTCCATAGTGATCTATGGAAGTAAGGAAAACCTCAGAGGTTCTGGGATTTTCATAATATGTGGGAGAGCATATTTTTAGCACGAGGGGATAGGTGGTCGAACAAAACAAGAAATAGATGAACAATAGACAGAAATGTATCTCTATGATGAATACACATGAATCACTTTCTTAAAGGATTCATCAGCCAAAATAAGCTTACCGCCATCTACTTACCTGGGGCTTCCTCCAGCCCCTTGCCGCCGATACGTCCAGCGCCACAGCTCCGCTCCCAGCATCCGGCCCGGGGTCCCTGCCGGTGCAGATGCCGGCACGCACCTACTGCGCCTGCGCGACAGCCTTTGTCAATCACTCGCACATGGTGTGTACTGTGCAGGCACAGTAGTTCTACTGGTACACTCCACACCATGTGCGAGTGATTGATATTGTTTGTGCAGGCACACTAGAGGACGACCTCAAAGTCGGCCTGTGCACCGGTAGAGACCCCGGGCCGGCAGCTGGGAGCAGGGAAGCAGGAGATTTGGGCGCATGAGACAAGTGGACAAAAAGGGCGCCCCATTCACTCCCATTATAAATATCGTTTTATGGGCGCCGAACAGGGAAAAAAAGGCGCCGGAGATTATTAACGTTTTACAAACGGCGCCCGGAGATTTTTAAGGTTTTATAACTGTGCTTGTGATTATTTAACTTTACAAAATGAGCCTGTGACGAATAACGTTTATAAAGATACTAAATCACTATTTGTAAAACATTTCTAAAACATTATTATCCACCCCAAAAAATTATTTACATTTTTTTATTAAATTTTTTTATTTATTAATGTTTGTAAAACATTATTATCCATAGGGGGTCTTAGGTTTAGGCACCACCAGGGGGGTCTTAGGTTTAGGCACCACCAGGGGGTCTTAGGTTTAGGCACCACCAGTGGGGTCTTAGGTTTAGGTACCACCAGGGGGGTCTTAGGTTTAGGCACCACCAGGGGGGTCTTAGGTTTAGGCACCCCCAGGGGGTCTAGGGGTTAGGGATAGGTACAGGGAGGGCTTTGGGGTGGTTAGTTTTAGGCACCAACAGGGGGGTCTTAGGTTTAGGCACCACCAGGGGGGTCTTAGGTTTAGGCACCACCAGGGGGGTCTTAGGTTTAGGCACCACCAGGGGGGTCTTAGGTTTAGGCACAACCAGGGGGTCTAGGGGTTAGGGATAGGTACAGGGAGGGTTTTTAACAAACGAAATTATAAGTTTCAGTTTAGAAACAGGGAAGATTAATGTTTTAAGAATTGCCGATTTCATACACATTATTTAATGATTTATAAATTCTTAAAACACTATTTGTAAATGAAATTCTACACAATATTTTTTATAAACGATAATACTGCTTATCGTTTAGACCACGCGCCCTTTTTTCCCGACGCCCTTTTTTGATGTACGCTGGGAGCAGAGGTGCGGTACTGGATGTATCAGCGGCTAGAGGCAGGAGGAAGCCCCAGGTAAGTAGATTGGGGGGTAGCATATTTTGGCTGATTATTCCTTTTAGGCCTCTTCCACACCAGGACGTTGCGTTTATAGGACGTTATAGGGTGCATAACGTGCCCCTAACGCAACGCCTGGTGGTGTTGGAGCAGGACGCTACCAAGAGCCGCGTTAAAAGCAGCTCTTGGTGCGCCTGCACTGTCGGATTCGCTGCTGAGACCACGTGAGCCGAGCTCTCCGCATCACGTGGTCCCGCCAGCCAATCAGCGGCCGCTCCTCGAAGTAAACACTGCAAGTGCAGTGAATATAAAGTAGCCATGTGCCTGGCTATGTAGCGGCCTCTCCCCGCCTCCTCTCCACCCACAAAATAAAAAAACACCCATACTGAGCATGTGCAAACAGTCTAATGCGGCTTAAGCCGCTAGAACGCACAGTATGCTGCACTTCAAACGAACGTGCAGCGTTACTGTGTAACGCAACGTGGGCACTGTGAACAGCCCATTGATTTTTCATTGCTGTGTGGTGGGGTGCGTTACAGGCTGCACTAACGTGCGCCTGTAACGTCCCACTGTGAAAGCAGTCTAAGATAGAGTGACCAGACGTCCCGGGTTGCCCGGGACACGTCCCGGATTCGGGGTCCGCTGTCCCAGGCTGCATGAGGTCCCGGGAAACGTCCCGCTTTCAGCAGCGGGACGTCCCGGCCTCGGGACTCTGGCCACTCTCCTCATGAACTGGCAGCGGCGTCTATAGACGCCATGCCAGTTCATTGCCCACAGCCCCGCTCCAGCCTCGTCTTCCGGTGTCTGTTCCGACACCGGCAGGCGAGCAGGGCTACGGCAAGATGGCTGCCGAAGCCCTGTACTGGAGACTATTTGTGTCTCCAGTACAGGGCTTCGGGCGCCATCTTGCCGTAGCCCTGCTCTGCCAGGCTGTCAGCGCGGGAGTGGGAGACGAGCAGGAGAAGGAAGGAGGTCCCGGGAGCAGCGCGCCAGAGGCCGGAGACTTCTGCCAGGTGAGTAAATGCTTTCTTTCCCAGGTGAAATGTTTGCCCGCATTGTGTTTCTTTTTCAGGTGAAATGTTTGCCCGCATTGCGTTTCTTTTCTGGGGAAATGTTTGCCCGCATTGCGTTTCTTTTCTGGTGAAATGTTTTCCCGCATTGCGTTTTTTTTCTGGTGAAATGTTTGCCCGCATTGCGTTTCTTTTCTGGTGAAATGTTTGCCCGCATTGCGTTTTCTTTTCTGGTGAAATGTTTGCCCGCATTGCGTTTTCTTTTCTGGTGAAATGTTTGCCCGCATTGCGTTTCTTTTCTGGTGAAATGTTTGCCCGCATTGCGTTTACTTTCTAGTGAAATGTTTGCCCGCATTGCGTTTCTTTTCTGGGGAAATGTTTGCCCGCATTGCGTTTCTTTTCTGGGGAAATGCTTGCCCGCATTGCGTTTCTTTTCTGGGGAAATGTTTGCCCGCATTGCGTTAATTTTCTGGGGAAATGTTTGCCCGCATTGCAGTAATTTTCTGGGGAAATGTTTGCCCGCATTGCAGTAATTTTCTGGTGAAATGTTTGCCCGCATTGCAGTAATTATCTGGGGAAATGTTTGCCCGCATTGCAGTAATTTTCTGGTGAAATGTTTGCCCGCATTGCGTTTATTTTGTACTGACATGTTGCCCGCATTGCATTTATTTTGTACTGACATGTTTGCCCGCATTGCGTTTATTTTGTACTGACATGTTGCCCACATTGCGTTTATTTTGTACTGACATGGTTGCCCGCATTGCGTTTATTTTGTACTAAAATGTTGCCCGCATTGCGTTTATTTTGTACTGACATGTTGCCTGCATTGCATTTATTTTATACTGACATGTTGCCCGCATTGCGTTTATTTTGTGCTGACATGTTGCCCATTGCATTTAGTTTCTGGTGTCCGGGGTAACTGTTACTGCATTTATTATTTAATGGTCATAGATGGCTATGTTTGCTGCTTTGTGGTTACGGTATACTATTAGCATCACACAGTTTCTGCACACCCATGATGCAAAGTCTCGTTTGTCCACATCATGGCGTAAACACTGCTTTCTTATGCCTCGCTGTTACATCATTACGTTAGCTCCGCCCATACAATGTCATGGTCACGCCCATTTTTCGTCGCGGCGCCCCCCCCTCTGGTCTTCATCGCTGTGGGCTCCTCAGTCCTCCCCACTTTTCGCTGCGGGGCGCTGCGCGCGCCGCCCCCCTCCCCGCGCCCACCCTCCCTGTCCCAGGTTGGACCCACAAAAATCTGATCACTCTATCTAAGACTAAATTTATATATTTCAGTCCATATGAATTTATTTTCATAGTGCAAATCAATACCCCTTGATAACGTACCTTTTCGGAAGAAAACATCTCCCAAATTTCCATGTGTGGTGGAGGATTTCTCCTTCATAGATGTGAAAGTGGATTTTTCCTGCACCAGACTTATCTGCTCCTCTGTCAGAGTTAATCCATAAAAATTGCATATTTTTCTCAGCTGTGCTGGAAGGTCCTTTAGAGAATAATTCAGAAATAAAAAAATGTTTATTTTAGTTATCAGCGAACAAGCCAGGATTTTATACAAAAGTTTCCCCTTTATTTTTACATTTTAGGCCAGTTTTCCACGTAATATCAGTGGTGTGATGCGGTGCAAGCACTGCATCATGCCACAAAAAACAGCCTTCATGTGAACATGCGCCACGGTGCAACAGGGTCATATGCAATGCACTGCCCCCTGGCTAGTGATGTACTCCTTGCAGGAAGTGTGTCTCTGAGATTCCAGTCAGTCCGCACATGCGTGCTGCATTGCACCGCTCTGCCGACATTAACACTCGCTGTGTCACCCATTGAGTTCCATGGCTGCATAATCTGTGCAGCAGTGCTCTGCAGACTTTGCGTTGGGTATGTGCCGATTTGGATACGTCCGGCACATTGTGTCGCATCGCGTTAAATGTGCAAGTTTCCATAGACTTGTGTGGCCTTTGCAACGGAGATGTGGTGGGGAAGCGTAACGTCGGGCGACGCAGTCAGCAGTTGAAAAGGGGCCTCAAGAAGAATTAAATTATAGTATTCTTATATACATTTCTTCCTTACAGCATTTTGAGTTACTTGAACTCCCCCACCCCCACCAACATTGTGTGCATGATTATCGCATGGTAAAGTCCACTAAAATTGGATTTCCAAGAACAGTCACTCCTTCAAAGAAGTGTAAACAGAGGAAAGGAAATACCAGTAGTTTAATTATTAACACTGTTCAAAATCATACCTCTAAAGTAAATTAAAGCAACTAAAGATCCAATGCAACAACTGGAGTAAGGCCTCTTTTCCACAGACTGTTGATAGCCTTTGAAATGCCTCTCAAACTCTTGCTGCTGCCTGGTAACTGCTCACTGCTGCCTGGTAACTGCTTGCTGAGCACACAGTTCAATCAGCAGTCTGTGGAAAAGAGACCTAAGTCCTCATGCCCAGGAGCCCTGGTGCTAGCTCAGCCTCTGCATCCCCTATTGATGCCTGTGCCAGTGCTCTGCAAATAGTCATTTTATTGTAGTAAAGCTTGTAAATACCCAATTATTCACATGAATATTTCAGTCAGATGACCGCAACATTTAGGCCTCTTTTCCACAGGCAGATGAACTGTGTGCTCAGCAAGCAGTTGCCATGCAGCAGTGAACACAGGGGCGTAGCAATCGCCATAGCAACCATAGCGGTTGCTATGGGGCCTGCCCGAGCCCTACGTCACACGGGGCCCGCAGCAGGATGCCCCCTAGGACCTGGAGGGGTTGCAGCATGAGGGGAGAGCTTGGTGGCATGTCGGTGGGGAGGGGGGATGCCCCCCCTCTTTCTATTTCAATATTTTTATTGAGCATTAACAAAGTATAAGCAGACATACAAACCGATAAATTGGGCATGCTTAATGTTACATCTCTTTGGTGCAAGTACATAGAATGTTGAGCTATACATCTTAAGAGCATGTACAACATATTTGGTGCGGTAGCTAGTATTAGTTTGTATCTCGAATTTAACTTAACAGCTTATCTTATTGTGAACGAGCTAGAAACTATGAGAAACATATTGAAAGGCTATGCAACTTTATAAACATTAATCTTTAACCTTGTTTCCACCTACGATGTCATTCCACGGGTCTAGAATGAGTCTTCTTAACTTGGATTAAGTTACTCTAGTGACCCATCGTGCGACCTTGTATTGTGAACCCACACAGTGCCTTAAATTCCCGAACCGAGCACTCAGGTGTCAGAATGACTCCTGAATGAAGTTGGCAAGAGGTGACAAGCTAGACCTTAGAGTGTCATGGAGGGTGGTGATCCGTTTAGTTTAGTTTAGTACCTAGTGTGGCCTAGGAGTGTTATTGTGTGTGTGTAATTAATCTGCATTACCAGTTGCTGCTCTAATCTTATAGTGTCTGATATGTTAGCCAGTCATTTGTTTGGGTGAAATCTATCCATCTGTCCCATATTTGGTGAAATGTATCCATTGAATATTGGGTACTGTGTATCAGTTCCTCCATTTTTTGGATTTTGCTCACTTTTTGTAGCCAGCCTTGACTAGTGGGTGCTGCTTTTTGCTTCCAGAGGGCAGGTATCTGAGATCTAGCTGCATTTATCAAGTGTGGCAGAATTGAGTTTTTATACGCCTTGTGGTATGTATTACTGTTGTGTAGTAGGAATGTGTCGGGCTCAAATGGGATAGGTGAACCGTTTATTTTTTGCGTTATGTTGTGGATATTGGTCCAGTACGTTTGTAGGGCCGGGCATTGGCAAGTTAAGTGGATGAAGGACCCATCGTTCATTCCGCATCTCCAGCAGCTGTTTGGTGTCTCAGGGGCAAATCTATGAATAGCCTCAGGTGTTTTGTACCATAAGGACTGGAATTTGAAATTCTGCTCCTGCGCCCAGGTGCTTCTGGAGGATTTGTGAGTGTTAGCAGCTATAGTCTCCCATTGTTCTGGTGTAATGTTCTTTTTTAGGGCCAGATTCCACTTTTTTTGATAGTGTAGGAGTTCGTTACTTTTGTTATTGTTTAAGATAGCGTATGCCCAGGCTAGTAGATGTTTTTGTATTTTATCGGAGAGAATCTTCTCTTCGAAGGCTGTGGTAGTGCTTTTTAGTATTTTCTTGGATTTTAGGGAATTTATATAATGCCTTATTAGAAAATATTGCCATTTTAGAATGCTGTTTGGAGTGGTGTAGTCTTTAATTTGTAGATAGGGTAGGACCTCACCTTTGTATATGAAATCCGCTATTCTCGGAGCTGAATTTTTATTCCAACCTGTTAAGAAGTTCTTCTCTAGTCCAGGAGGAAAGTCACTGTTGTTGAGTAAGGGAGTCAAAAGGCTTCCCTTACCTGTTAAGTTGTATTTTTTGTTACATACCCAGAAGGCTTTCAGCGTTGGCTCTATTAGAGGGTGGTATTGGGTGGCCTTGGAGCGGGAGGGGATGGATTCCCACAAGAGGGATTGTATATTTCGAATCTGGGGTTGGATGCTAGTATTTTCTATTTGTACCCAGTCCTTTTTAGAGTTAAGTTCTGCCTAACCCAGGGTCCTGACTAGATGTGTGGCCAAGTAGTATTTAAATAGATCTGGGAGGCCTGTTCCTCCAGAGAGCTTAGGTCTTGTGAGGATGTCAAACCTTAATCTGGGTCTTTGTTTGTTCCATATGAACTCAGTGAGTTTCCTTTGCATGTTGGTTAAATACGCTTTGGGGATCTTGATTGGGAGGTTTTAAAATATGTACAAAAATCTGGGCAGAATGTTCATTTTTATTATTGACATTTTCCCAAACCATGAAATTCCTTGCATTTTCCCCCATAGTTCCAGGTCGGCCGTTATTTTTGTTTCTAGGGGGGTGTAGTTTAGGGCGAATATTTTTTGTAAATCTGAGGGGATTTTGATTCCCAGATAAGTGATGGCTATCAACTCCCACCTTAGGGGGAAGGATATTTGACATTGATGCAATGTGGCCTGAGGTAAGGAGATGTTGTTTAGTAGGGAGATGGGTCTATAGCTTGCGCAATTTGAAGGGTCTTTGCCCGGTTTGTGGAGAATTGTGATATGAGCTTCTAGAAGCTGTCGAGATGGGTTGGGGTTAGGCCCTATTGAGTTGAAAGCTGCCAAGAAGGGGTCTGCTAGTGTTGTCGCAAAAGTTTTATAGTATAGGTCGGTCAGTCCGTCTGGACCTGGACTTTTCCCTGCCTTTAATTTGCTAACAGTGTTAGTGAACTCTTCTTTTGTGATTGGTGCATCTAGATTCTCCGCTTTGATCTTTTCTAGAGGGTTGGGGCCATATTTGGAGAGGAATTTTTGAATTTTGTGTTGTCTGATAGTTTTTTGTTGGGCAGGCAGGTTTCCCTGGTCTATATTGTATAGATCCTCGTAATATTGTCTAAATGTTTTTAATATGGATTTGGAGATTGTATGTTTCTGGCCTTTTTTATCTATTATCATGTCTATCTGTTGCTGGGCTTGTCTCTTCCTGAGTTTCCTAGCCAAGAACGCACCTGCTTTATTGGACCATTCATAGATTGTTTTTTCAGCCCTCAGTATTCTCTTTTTTGCTGATATATGTAATAAATGTTCAATTTCCTCTCTAGTGGTAGTAAGTTCAGTGAGAATTTGTGCCGCTTGTTTCATTTTATGTTTTTTCTCAAGTTGTTGGAGTTTTAAGAGTAGGGAGGTTAGTTTTGCTTCTTTTTCTATCTTCTTCTCTTTTCCCAATCTAATGAATTCTCCTCTAACTACTGGTTTATGTGCTTCCCAGGTCAGTAATGGTGAACTGTCTGGGGTCGAGTTGTTTTGTAGGTATTCCTTTAGCGAGTCATTTATCCTTGCCTGGGACTTTTCTGTGTCTAGCAAATCTGGATTAAGTATCCATATGAATTGATTTGATCTGACTGTGGGGAATTGCAATGTTAGATATACTGGCGCATGGTCGGACAGTAATTGTTGTCCTATTGTAATGATCGCTGCTGCAGCAGCTATTACTGGAAGTATTAGTGCTGCAGCTCAGGCAGTTCTGATCTATTTCCATGCAAGTTGCATAGCTTTGTCTGTCTTTCCCTGCTGTCAGCTTGTGACTGATTATCATTCACCTGTGTGGGAATCTGCATGTCTGCTCCCATTGGATGACCTCAGTATAAAGATCTGCTTCCTGCAGGGTTTCCTTGGGTTTTCATAGCTTCAGCTTAGCCTGTCTTGCTGTCGCTTTAGCCCCCGATCGTGTTTCTTGTTAAAGATACTTTGCTGGTCTTTGCATCATATATTGGTTCATTGCCAATATATATGCATACCAGCACGTTTATTATTTTCCTTGTATTTGTGTTACGTTGATATATCAGTGTTGCTGATATATACGTACACGAACTGTTTATTTCCTGTGTTCAGTTAGTCAGTTTTCCAGCACGTTTTGGTAGTTTGCGCGTACCGTGAACACCCGTGCTGAGCTAGTTATCCTGTTCCTGTTCCTGTTTGTGGATTGCGTTCATCTCTGCGAAGAGATAACGAATCCTTCTGAATCCTGTTCTGTTACTGTTTGTGGATTGCGTTCATCTCTGCGAAGAGATAGCGAATCCTTCTGAGTCCTGTTCCCTGTATTACTCCAGTCCTAGTCAGCGTTCCTGCTTATGTCATATATCGGTTCATTGCCGATATATACATATGTTAGTCAGAAGTTACAAATAGTTTAATTGATAGCTGTAATTGTAATACGCTAGGAAAACATACTTATTGTATATTTATCTGTGTTACGTTCATCTATCTTAATCCTGCTATTTTCTGACTGTCCTGTCCTGTCTTTGTGAGGCACGCCATCGCCGCAGCGCATTGGCTGCCTCATTCCAGTCTGTCTGGTTTTGGACGCTTGCTGTCGCTAAGTAGCCGCTAGCTAGCAAGCGTTCATTCTGTCTACCTGTTCTGATCTCCTCAGTTCTGGTTTATGCGCTCAGCGCTACTTTGCGCTGAGACGTTATAACGAAAGCATTGTTTGTGGCTGTCAGATCTGCACCGGCTCTGTGCGCCACAATCTCCTATTGGAGTCAGTCCTCCCCTCCACTATACTAGGGATAGCCTGTTTCCTGGTGCTAGTGTGTGTACCTCCTCCACGCCAGCTCATGCGTTGCATGCTGACTGTGGAGAATACACCACCAAGCGTTACACCTATGTTGGTGTCAGTTGCCCACTCCAGGTCTGCTTGTGTTAGGAATAGATAATCTATTCTGGAGTACTTGGCGTGGGGGTCTGAGTAATGAGTGTAGTCTTTTGTTTTTTTGTGCTGGAGTCTCTAAACATCCATGAGTCTTAGAGAGAGTAGGTTTTGCTTGATGTTTTTAATGGCTCTGAAGGGTAGGGAGGATTTGCCATTTGATGTGTCTATGCTGGGGTTTAGTGGTGTATTCATGTCTGCGCCTAGAATTATCATGCCCTGTGCAAAATCATGTAGTAGATTGGAGGTTCTGTTTATGAAAGCTTCTTGTTTTTCATTTGGGGCGTATAAAGCTGCTATGGTAATTACTCTATTTCCGTAGTTACCTTTAATGAGAAGATACCTGCCCTCTGGATCCTTTTTGCAGTCTGTGACTGTGAGTGAGCAGTTATTGTGAATTAAAATGGAAACCCCTTTGTTTTTACCCTCCTTGGAAGTGGCATGGTAACACTGCGTAAAGTTCCTGTCTCTCAGGACTGGGACTTTGTTTTCCCTAAAGTGCGTTTCTTGGAGGATAGCAATGGAAGTTTTTTGTTTTTGTAGGAATTTTAATAGGGTAGAGCGTTTTTCTGGTGTATTTAGGCCATCTATGTTCCAGGATGTCACCTTCCATTTTACTCCCTTCCCCCCAACGTGGGAGCCCCCCTGTTTGGTTGTCATTATCCCCCAAAAAGTTTGGTGAGTTGATTAACTTTGGTTCGGTCGGTCAGGCTTTACTGCAAGGGTTCACTATCGCACGATAAGTATCAGTACAAAGTATCTGTACGGTGGATGAAAGTAGAATCCCCTTTGAGAGGTAGTTTGAGGCGGGCAACCAGTACCCACCCCTAAATACCAGCTCAAATTCAATTAGGGGTGTTGTCAGAGAGCTTGTAATACAGGCTCTCTGGTGTGGGGTGGTGATGGTATATTTTTGGCACTTCAAAAGTGAGAGGTGGAAAATCTTTTATAATAAGAGCATCTGACTATTGGACCCTTATTTGAACAGGGTACTTTGGACCCAATATGTATGCTGCAATCTCCTAACCCCTGGCTGTGTAATTGCTATAACAAAGTGGAGTGACCTGCTGTTATGTATATTGAGCAGGTGGATGATGTGACTCAATGATGGGAATGGCCCCTCTTGTTTCTGTAACACGGGGCTTGTTGGTACCTGGAGTTCCTTACCAAATGTAAGAGTGTTGATAGATGAATGTGTACTGATCATTCTAAGCAGGCACTAAATTCTCTTTCTACTGAATCGCTTTCGTGGAGCGGTGTTGGAGGTGGTCCCGGTCCCCGCAGAAGGCGGGTTCCGGGAGTGCAGCGATCCAGGACTATCAGTATTGATTTAGTGTAGTTAATATTTATTTTCTGAGGTGCTCTGCCAGCAAGGCAGAGGTAGCTTAATAGGCATTGCCTAGTATAATCATTGCTTAGTATAATCTGCCCACACTGCATCCCGGTTCCCCTCCCCTCCCCCATCAGCAACCAAAACACAGATATCATACAGTAATCCTTCTAATGCACTTTTGTGTTAATATCCACTAGGAATAAAGTTAATGAGAAAAACCGTTACATCAGAAAATGTGTTAGTAGCGGTGCATGCATAGGGGTAAGCACGGGATAGGGACCTCGCTCAGAGTGTCCATGCGTGGATGGATGGCTCGCATTCAATGATTAGATTGTGAGAGGAAAGAGGTTAGGCTGCAGTATGAGAAGGGGCAGTGGTCTGTTCGATCCTATTGGTACGTTTGAGGGAAAACAGTGGAAGTAAAGGTCAGGTCACATCATCTCTGCATACTTATGTGTCCGAGTTCTATCGCTTTCTTTTCATATATACTTTCCCTCTATCGCAAGGCCATATTGAACCCAATAGGTATCTGTCACTTCTTGCCACGGGATTTATGGCTTGCAGTCTGTTGTGGAACTGAAGCCTCAGCCGCATATTGGCCTCTTTGCGGAGTAAGAGAATCGTCTCCTTGTATTGGTTGTTTCCGCGTGTCTGTATCTCAAAAGTACAGGGAACAGTGGGAGGTGGTCATTATGTCCCAATGGTTTGCGTAGGGGAAAGCACATAGAGCAAAACTTATTGCTATATTTTAGGGGACCGAAATGAGGATAAAGCCTCTGCGGGTGAGAGAACGGGCTAAATAGCTTGAGCGATAAAACTTACAGTTCGCAAGTCCTGTTAGGCCGCGTCTCCTTCTTCTGAGCCCGAACGGCTTGCCTCGTTGTGAGGAAGTGATCCCATGCTCCTGTGTGACATAGCCGGGGATTGAGGCATTTCTTCATTTCCCTCTGCGTTCGCGGGCTTGGGATCTGCAAGACGGTATTCCTCGTACCAGTCGGGCAAGGCGACTCTAGGCAGACCTAAGATCTTCAGGAAGCCCGTCAGGTCGTGTGGAGTGCGCAAGATGGCAGTGCGGCCTTTGTGTAGAACAGTCAGGGCGAAGGGGAAGCACCATCTGTACTGGAAGCCTTTCTCCTGCAGTACCTTTGTGAGGGGTTTTAAAGCCTTTCGGTTCGTGAGGGTAATTAAAGATAGGTCTTGGTAGAGAGAAATGGAAGTATCGTTGAAGAAGATCTCGTCCTGCGCCCTGGCTGTCTTCATTATGTTTTCCTTTAGTTGGAACGAGGTGAGGCAGCAGACCACATCTTTCGGGGGGTCTCCGTCGGGGCCGCATGGTTTTAAGGCTCTGTGAGCTGCCTCTGACGAACTCTATTGGTGTCTCTTTAGCTCTGTCAAGAAGTTCATTGAAGATTGCAGTAAGGGCGGCCACGAGGGAGTCCGCAGTAACGGTTTCTGGTAAGCCCTTTACTCTTATGTTTGATCTTCTCCCCCTGTTATCCAGATCTTCCAGGTGCCTGCAGTGGTCAATTAGTCGTCTGTTGTGAACAACCGCTGTATTGTGCAGCCATTTTAGCTTAGTGTCTCTCTTCCTCCCGGCCTGCTCTATGTCCTGAATCCTGATGTTGATGGCGGCTACCTCCTCTCTTACTCCTGCTACGGCCGTTGTTATAGTGGCTTTGATTTCTTCTGCTAGTGCCCTCATATCATCCATAGTGGGGAGATCTGCTCTAGTTGTCTGTATAGCGTTGGGCGAGCCCTTACTTTTGTCTGGAGAGCCTCCCGAGGATGCCGGAGAGGAGGCTGTTGTTTCGCTGCGGGACTGCGCCATCTTGCCGGCCGCGTTACTCTGGCTCCGAGATTGATGCGACTTGAATAACTCAGGAACCGTCTTGCCCGCTGAGCCGAAATTGTCCCTTTGAACCCCGCTGTTGGTTCTGATGCGGGTCTGCATGCCCAGGTATTAGGGTGCGAGCTGTATTTTTCGTCCTGCTTGTTTAGTTTAGCTCTGGGTCCGGAGCGCAGCTCTTAAGCGTCCATCTTCACTGCGTGCCTAGCCACGCCCCCCCCCCCTCTTTCACCTCGGGCTCTCCCCTCTGCACTCCCCTCCAGCATTAAATAGTGTGGTTATGCAGGCGGCAGGCAGCGGCAGATACATTCCTTCCGTGCGCTCCAGCGCGGATGTTTCTACCTCTAGTGTCTGACGCTACTTCCTGTTTATACAGGAAGTCGCGTCAGACGCTAGAGAGAGGAGCATCCGTGCCACCAAGCTCTCCCCTCATGCTGCAACCCCTCCAGGTCCTAGGGGGGACATCCTGCTGCGGGCCCCCTGTGACGTAGGGATCAGGCGGGCCCCATAGCTTTCCCCTCATGCTGCAACCCCTCCAGCCCCCAAAAACGGCCCTGAGCGGGAGAGGGGCGGGTTAACCTAACCTGGGGGGGCCGCCTTTCACTCACTACCTAACCTGGGGGTCCCTGTCACTCACAACCTAACCTGGGGGGCGCCTGTCACTCACTACCTAACCAGGGGGTTCCTGTCACTCACTACCTGACCTGGAGGTCGCTGTCACTCACTTCCTAACTGGGGGTCCCTGTCACTCACAACCTAACCTGGGGGGTGCCTGTCACTCACTACCTAACCTGGGGGTCCCTGTCACTCACTACCTAACCTGGGGGTCCCTGTCACTACCTAACTGGGGGTCCCTGTCACTCACTACCTAACCTGGGGGCTACTGTCACTACATACACTGGGGGGGTCCCTGTCACTACCTGAACTGGGGGGGCCCTGTCACTACATGACCTGGGGGGCACCTGTCACTACTTACACTGGGAGGGCTCCTGTCACTGCCTGAACTTGGGGGCTCCTGTCACTGTCTGAACTTGGGGGCTCCTGTCACTGCTTGAACTGGGAGGCTCCTATCACTACCTGAACTGGGGGGCTCCTGTCACTACCTAAACTGGGGGACTCGTGGCGCTACCTTAACTAGGGGGGAACCTGTCACTACCTAAACTATCCAGGCCAGCCAGCCCAGCATCACCACCAGCCAACCAGCCCAGAATCACTGTCAAAAAGGCCACAGCATCACCACCAGTCAGGCCAGCATTTACTTCAACCAGCCAAGCACAGCCCAGCATTACCGCTAGCCAGCCCGGCCACAGCATCACCGCCAACCCAGCCACAGCATTGGCCACAGCATCACCGCCACCCAACCCGGCCACAGCATCACCGCCAGACAGGCCACAGCATCACTGCCAGGCCTTTTAGCCCACACATCATCCCCAATCCAGTCAAAAACAGTATTGCTAGGCACAGCAGCCAGTGCAGGAGAATTCAGAAGCCAGGTGAGAGGTGTCTACCATGTTAAGGGGGCATTCTGCCTATTTATATGAAATGCTGTCTATTTATGTGCCTCATGACTGCTGAATTTGTCTTGTTGGGGGCCTCATGATTGCTGAATTTGTCTTGTTGGGGGCCTCATGATTGCTGATTTTGTCTTGTTGGGGGCCTCATGATTGCTGAGTTTGTCTTGATAGGGGCCTCATGATTGCTAAATTTGTCTTGTTGGGGGTCACATGATTGCTAACTGCAGGACTATGGGAAAAGCTGAATCATCATCATATGAGACAATAACATTAAACCTACTTTTTTAGCTTTTTAAAACAGAAAATAAAATTGGGAGGTTCTAAAAAAAATGAATATATTTTTCAGAAGTAGGATGGATGAAATTGTTTATCTTCACAGTTTATTTTCAACTTGGATTTTCCATAATGTTCATGTATGAGTTAAAACGTTTGTACAGTATTTAGTTTAAATTGCTGTTGCCACAAGGGGGCCCAGTGATTTCTAGTTATGCCCCTGACTATTACCCAAACTGGGGACACCTATAGACCTGGCTACTTATACTGTACTTAGAGGGGTGTGGGAATGTTGGGGTGGAGGGTCCTGGATGAATGTTTGGGTGGGAGTTCCGAGGTCCGTGGGGTTGGAAGGTCGTGGTGGGGGGGCCATAAAACTTTTTTGCTATGGGGCCCAGTCATTTCTAGTTACGCCCCTGAGTGAACAGTTACCAGGCAGCAGCCAGCAATTGTGAGAGATTGAGAGACATTTCACTGCCTATGAACTGCCCATGGAAATGAGGCCTGATTCCTATTCTGGATTGCTAGGCAGTACTAAGTTTTTGCAGTTCAGGAAACATTCCCTCCCATAGTTGCCAGACAGCAGCAAGCAGTTGTAAGAGTTTGACAGTAAGAACTGAGAGGGATATGGCCATAGCTTCCAACTGTCCCTCTTCCAAATAAAATATTGTCGCCATACATTGTACTAGGGACATAATTTCAAAGTAATAACTGGGAAAATGGGCAAACAAAATATGTGGGTTTCAATTACAGTAGTACTTATTTTATTTTTTTATTTGAAAACCTGAGAAATAATGATTTTTTTCTTATTATTACATTTTAAAATGCATATAAAAATTAAATAATTCGTAGCGAAAAGTACCACTCAAAGAAAGCCTAATTGGTGGCAAAAAAAAACAAGATATAGATCTTTTTGATGTGATAAGTAGTGATAAAATTATTGGCAAATGAAAAGGAGGAGCGTTGAAATGTGAAAATTGCTCTGGTCCATAAGGGGGAAACCTCCTTAGTGGTGAAGGAGGCCATTCACAGTGAGTCCGTTGCATTGTGATCAATTCACAAGGCAATGTAGCCAAGATATGGCACCGCATGTTACCACTACAGTGCAGCCATACAGGCATACAGTGTAATAAAAGTATACCTCACTTCCAATGTAAACATTATCCGGTTAACACACAGCATGCAGTGCAGTACTATGCTGGAACCCGCCGCGCCGCACCACATTTGATGTGTTAGGGCTCATTTCCATATAGGGCGCTTACAGGGGCGCTTAGGGAAACACAGTTGTAGAGACAGCAGACAGTGCATAGACTGCACTGTTTGACGTTACCATTCATGTACGGAGATTCACCACTGAATCACCACCCATGTTTTTCTGCATTTAAGGGTGATTTAGCCCGCGGTCCCATTCAGTGTAATGAATGGGATCGCTAGCTCCCACTCCTGGCGTATAACGCGCAATGCAGTGCTGCATGGCTCTGCGTTAAAGTGGAAACTAGCCATCAAACACCATAGGAAAATCATTGCATTGTGATGCAGTATGGTGGTATTGTCTTTTGCAATGCAACACAGCAGACTCAATGTGGAAGGACCCTTATCCTTCTGGATGGATAGTGTAATGGTTAAGGGCTCTGCCTCTGACATGGGAGACCAGGGTTCGAATCTTGGCTCTGCCTGTTCAGTAAGCCAGCACCTATTTCAGCAGGAGACCTTGGGCAAGTCTCCCTAACACTGCTACTGCCTATAGAGCGCGTCCTAGTGGCTGCAGCTCTGGCGCTTTGAGTCCGCCAGGAGAAAAGCGCAATATAAATGTTTGTCTTTGTCTTTTGTCTTTTTATCCTGACATATTGAAAGTCAAAAGGGATCACAAAGGTTCAAGCCCCCTGTGGTTTTCCTCAAGTGCATACCTGGGTGAAGCCAGCTGAAGCAGGGATAGGGGACATTTCCATGTTATTGTTTTACTAATAAAAAAGCCTCACCCATTAAATAGGGCCCCCCTACCCCCCCCCCCCCCCCCCAGCAATGCGAGCACAGATGTGTCCCGCTCGCCCATCCTCCACTGCTGTCTGCAGTATCTGCACACAGGGAGATGTTTCTTGCTTGGCAGTTGGAAAAAGATGTTATTTCCCACAATGCAATGAGGTTCACATACAGCAAATTGTAAGGTCTGAAAGCATGGACACACACACACGCACACACACACAGGGACAGGACGCAGAAACACCCGAATTTTATTATATAGGATTACACATCATTTTAGGTGAATGAGAAACAGATGAGCGAAAATGCCAATATACTTTTTGCCTAATTTTCACGAAAATAACAAGCGACTTTTGTGGTTAATAGCAAAGCCCCCTTACCAGATAGAATCACCAAATTTGCAGGGTATGTTAAAGAGAAAAGTGGGTACAAGAAGAAAATCGATTTTAAAGTCACGATAGGAAAAAAAGTGTACATTTACTGTAAATGACAGATAATGTAGCAACCTAATGGTAGTGTAAATTTACATATATCAAAAGAAAGAGCAATGAATTTCATGATGGGGTTTCCGAGGGGGTCCATACGCAGTGCGTGCGGACCCCTTGGAAACCCTGTAGAAGTGGCAACGCTTTGGCCAGGGAACGCTATACTGCCGCAATAAGGCTGTGTAAGGATTCCTGGCAACTTTACCTATTTTGTAAAACATTTTTTGTTCATGGTGTGAGAAATGAATAAAAAATAAACAAAGGGTCCTCCCCAAGCCTCTTCCCCCATGCAGGCTGGGATAGCCAGAATGCAGAGCGTGGGGCTTCATACCCTGAGCTATACCAGCCTGCACAGTCCATGGTATGGCAAAGCCTCCTACTCTCCACCGGAGCCCTTGTCCAATTCATGGACCAGTGACTTTTCCCCACCTCCAGAGCCCCAAAAGGAGGTGGGGCGACGACACCCTGGAGATTTCATGGTGGCATCTGGGTGTCCCATTTAAGAAGGGGACCCTCAGATGCCCGCCCCTCCACAAGAGAATTGAGTATAGGGGTACATAGTACCCAGTAACAATTTCCACAAAGGGTTAAATGAAATAAAAACACAACCACAAAAAAGTATTTTAATATTCTTTTAATTAACCAGAAATACTTACCTGTACCTTTAAAAAAAAATATTTCCATTTCAATATCTTCGGAACTGTCCCACTCCAATATCCTCTAATGATAATACTAGTTATACTTAGTATACCTAGACCTCCGTCCGTCCCTCTTTCATGGCTTTTCGCTCTCCTCCCCCCCCCCCCACCACACCTATCGCGCTCACCCAAGCAGGCACCTTGGAGCAGAAGGATCCCCACTGGTCTGTTTATAGACCAATGGGAAGCTTTGGAGCCAAATTCAAAGATGCTTTGGCTCTAGCTATACTTAGTATAGCTAGAGCTGTGCAGGGAGCGGCAGTGTGTGGCGGCAGATGTGCAGAGATCTTCAATCGAGATTGCAATATTAGAGGATATTGGCGGGGGAAATTTCCGAGGGTATTGGCGTGGGAACATTTTTTTTTTTTAAAGGTAAATGTAACATTTTTTTTTTAAAGGTAGAGGAAAGTATTTATGGTTAATTAAGAATAATAAAGGGGTATTTTGTACCTCTGTACTTCATTTCTCCTGGGTTGGGGGCTAGTATCTGGGGGTCTCCTTCTTAAAGGGGACTTTTAAATGCCACCATGAACCCCTCCCCTGGGCGGCGGCGCTCCTACCTCCTCTTGGGGCACCGGAGGTTGGGAAGATCGCCTTGTCCATGGATTGGACATGGGCTCTGGGGGAGAGGGGGAGGCTTGTCAGCCCCTCTCCTTCAGAGCCCCCACATACGGGCTGGTATAGCTCAGGGTGCGAAGCCCCATGTGGCCGGGGCTCCGCATCCTGGCTATCCCACCCAGCATGGGGGACAAGGGGTTAAAAAGGCTTGGGAGGGGGAACCCCATGTCATTTTTTTTTATTTCCCACACTCAAACAAATAAATGTTTAGAAAAGTAGGTAAAGTTGCCAGGGATCCTTGTGCAGCCTTATTGTGGCTGTATAGCGTTCCCTGGCCAAAGCATTGCCACTTCCACAGAGTTTCCAGGCAGTCTGGACACCCTGTCTTGAAATTCATTGCTCTTTCTTTTGATATATGTAAATTTACACTACCACTAGGTTGCTACATTATCTGTCATTTACCACATTCAAATGTATATTTTTTTCCTATCATAATTTAAAATCTCCAAAACTATAAGGTTTTTTTCCTCTTGTACCCACTTTTCTCCTTAACATATCCTGTGAAAACATGAAAATTTTAGCGTATTTACATGGAAAATCTCAAACGAAAATGGCATTTTCGAAGCAGAAATGCCTTTGGCAAAAATTCTCAAGAAACACTTGTGAGAAATATTCACTTGACAGTCAAGATCTGAGATATTAACCATTTATGTCACGTGGAGGGTGAGCCTCACGTCTGCAGCGGCAGCTGCTACAGCCACAGGGACGCGCTAGTTATGTCCCTGCAGTTTTTTTTTTGGGGGGGGGGGTTGCATGCGTTCGTGCAGGCAAATGCCCAGGATCACGATGTTGCTAATAGCAGGGCGGATTGGCTGCAGGGGACAAATGTCCCCTGTGCCAATCCGTACATGTCCGCCAAGAATAAACACTGTTTTTTTTCAAAAACAGTGTTTATTCTTAAATAGATCCGCCCCGCTTCCTTCCGCGGCCAATTTCAACCGATTTCCACCACTGATCATTAGATTTATGATGGTAACTTCCCATTCATTAATCTCCCCGCAGGCCACCCGTGATGCAGGCTTCCGTTGAAGCCTGCGTCACTTCCCTAGTTATAATGTAGCAACACATTGTTTCTTATGTAGCGTACTTGTACTCTACATAGGGATTTGCTCAGCGGGGACATCTTGTGGCCAAATAGTAAAATCACACCCACTGACTTTAGGGATTAAATTTTTCCCAGAACGTCTCAGGACAGCAACCCTGAGACTTGTCTCCTTCCACACACACTGGACAGGAAGCTAGTTAAAAGATTTACATAATTGATTAGTCAGGGATTAGACAGGTATATAACATCATGTGCCCTTACCCCATCAGTTGTTTTTCCTGTCCACGCAGGATGCTAGGTGGAGGGAGGTCTGGCCACCCATGCTTTCTGCAGGAGCCGCGGCTCGTGTGTTCCCCTTGGTAGGCGCTGACTAGTAGCTTTAGCGCGGGGACACGCTGCGCGCAATAGCCTCCCTCTCGTCGGACTAAATGCGGAAGTGCGCGTATGCGGAAGTCCCGCCCGCGGGTCACGTGACTGGCGCCTCACGTGACAGGAAGCCGGAAGCAGGAAGGTCCTGGCCCGGCGTGCGCTCCAGCGGCGGTATGCAGCATGGTGCAGCGTGGTATCAGCAGAGGCTGCCCGGGATGAGCTGCTGCAGAGACCGTTGATTGGGGCAATTAAAGGTATGTGCATTAGGGTATGCTGTGGGCGGAGTTGTTTCGACTGGAAAACCTATTTAAATGAATTTCATAGTCAGAATCGGTGACTGACTATGGAGGCTGCCACTGGATCTTCCTCCCAGGGCTCTGTGGAGTGTCGCTCCGTTCCCTCTCTGGTATGATCATATAACATATATGAGGCATATTAGTTGTTGTTGAAGGGTTCTCAGGCTGATGGCTGGTTTTGTCTGTATTTTATTGCAGCCTGAAGCTATTACTATGGAAGCCAAATCAGATTCTAGATCTGACAGGACGGACAGACCAGACAAGCCTGCTAACCCTGTGAAAACTGATACATCCGCTAGAGCTAGTAGATCAGCTGGATCTTCTGGAACTAAAACTACTCAGAAGTCAGTGAAAAAGTGTGCAGTATGTCATGAGAAATTGTCATCATCTTCAAATAAATTACTATGCCAGTCATGTACTGAAAAAGTGGTGAGGGAAGAATCTCCATCTATGTTTAAAGACTTAAGGGGATGGATTAAGTCAGAGATAACCTCTGCTATGGAGTTAATGAGATGTAATCCTGTTAATACTACTCCTGAAGCTGATACTGAGCTGATGGCTGCAGCATCTACTAGTGCTCCACCGGTTGAGTTACCTAAATCTGTTTCTGTACCGATTCCTCCCCAGAGGGAAGGAAAGGCAAAAAAGAGGAGACTAGAGGAAGATGCTGAGGAATCAGATAAATCGGAGGGAGAACTAGAGATCTCTTCATTTGAAGAAATATCTTCTGAATCTGAACAGACGGGGGAAAAAGGTGTTAAAGAGCAGAAATTTGCCTTTTCCACTGAGTTTATGAAGGAGTTGTTAGAACACATGCATAAAGCAATGGGGATTACTACAGAGAAGAAATCATTAACACCACTAGATCAGATGTATGAGACTTTAGCAGACCCTCAGACTTCCTTTATTCCAGTACATGGTACTCTCAAATATTTAATTCAAAGAGAGTGGGAGGTCCCAGAGAAAAGAGCGTTTTGGCCTAAATCTCTGTCCAAAAGATATCCATATAGTTCTGAAGATCAAAAGTACTGAGGGGTTGCTCCAAAACTGGACCCCTCCTTGTCTAAAGTTTCCAGAAAAACGGATCTTCAATTTGAGGACTTTGGTTGCCTGAGGGATCCGATTGATAAAAAGATCGATAATATCCTGAGAAGAGCTTGGGAAGCTGCTTCATTGAACTTTAAACCATCCATAGCTTCTACAGCAGTAGCTAGATCCCTACAACTGTGGTTGGTAGATGTACAATCACAAATTGCTTCAGGGGTTCCCAGGGAAGAGATATTGAATTTATTTCCTAAGATTATGCATGCTTCTAATTATCTTTCTGATGCAGCAGATGATTCAGTCCGGCTTACAGCAAGGACAACGGCCTTGGTCAACTCGGCTAGGAGAGGAGTCTGGGTGAAGACCTGGCAAGGGGACACCTCTTCCAAATCAAAGCTATGTGGGTTACCCTGTGAAGGCAATATGTTGTTTGGATCCAAGCTGGAGGAAACATTAGAGAGAACGGCTGATAAGAAAAAGAATTTTCCCCTGAAAAGAAGGAATTTTCGAGTCAATCGGTCCTTTCGTCCGCAAGGGAAGACAGAGTCAGAAAATAGAGGACAGAAAAGGAGGTGGATACCGAATAAGACCCAAAGACCAAGGGGTAATCCTTCATACTCCTCTACAACACAGCCTCCAAAACAATGACGCCAGTCTTCCAGTGGGCGGAAGGTTAGCCCACTTCTTCGAGGAATGGCAATCAAAGTTTCAAAACAAGTGGCTATTGGACATAATCCTTCAGGGATACAGAATAGAATTTGTCTCTCACCCACCAAATCAGTTCTTCATCACCCCGTCTCCAAGAGCTCAAGGTCAAGCACAGGCTCTAGAAAGCGAAGTGAATATTCTGCTGGAGAAAAGAGTCATTCGTCAGGTCCCAAGATGTCAAGAAGGTCTGTGGTTTTACTCTCCGGTCTTCTTAATAAAGAAACCTCAGGGAAGTTACAGGTTTATCCTAAACTTAAGGAAATTAAACAAAGCAGTCAGATACAGGAAATTTCGAATGGACAATATTCGCTCAGTTCTGAATCTGCTTCAAGAGAGTTGCTGGCTGGCTTCACTGGATCTAAGGGATGCATATCTCCATCTTCCCATACATCTGGAGTCGCAACAGTACCTGAGGTTTGCAGTGTATCTTCAGGGAGAGGTAAGGCATTTTCAATTTAACGCTCTCCCTTTTGGGTTGTCATCCGCCCCTTGGTTGTTTACAAAAGTTATGGCAGAAGTACTGGCTTCTCTAAGATTGAATTCTATCCAGATTATCGCCTACCTAGATGATTTACTTATTTGGGGTCCCTCTGTGAACTCAGTAAATCTTCAACTGGAATTTGCACTGAATTTCCTCCAATCCCTGGGGTGGTTGATTAACTGGGGGAAATCTTCCGTAATTCCTCAACAATGTATGGAATTTTTAGGGTTTGAAATTTCTTCCTCCAGTAAAAGACTGTTTCTACCAGAAAGAAAATCTGCTGTGTTACTGAAATCTGTTCTTTCTTTTCAGAAATTCAAGACTATATCATTAAGGAAAGCCATGGCATTACTGGGGTTACTGACTTCATCCTTTCCAGCAGTGCAGTGGGGTCAGCTTCACTCCAGGACCCTACAGTCCTGGATCCTTTCCAAATGGGACAAACGGCTATCTTCCCTAGACAAGAGATTCTCCATTCCTTGGAACATAAAACACTCTCTGCTATGGTGGTTGGAACCAACACGGTTATCCAAAGGAAATCTATGGGAGCTTCCAACAGAAGTCATAATAACGACAGATGCGAGCTCTTGAGGATGGGGAGCCCACTTGGATACTCTTCTGGCACAAGGTCAGTGGTCACCACTAGTGAGCAGAAGTTCATCGAACAACAGGGAGTTGCAAGCAGTGGGGCAAGCTCTACGGGCCTTCGAATCACAGATTCTTCATTCCCATGTAACAGTGCGGACAGACAACAAGACGGTAGTCGCTTATTTGAACCGCCAGGGAGGAACCAAGAGCAGGACTTTGTGGTGCCAAGCCTCAAAGATCCTTCACTGGGCCGAAAACGAACTAAATTCTCTAAGGGCGGTGCACTTAAAGGGAACCTTGAATTGTCTAGCGGACTACCTGAGCAGACGTCATCTGTTACAGGACGAATGGAGTCTGAACAATCAAGTGTTTCTACAGATCTCAGAGCTATTTGGAATTCCACAAGTAGATCTTTTTGCAACAAGAGCAAATGCAAAATGTCCTCTGTTTTGTTCTCTGAATCCTCAGGACAAGCCTTGGAAGATAGACGCATTCTCAATCAGTTGGAGTCACCACAAGATGTACATTTTTCCTCCGTTTCATCTGATTTCAAGGGTGGTGAACAAGATTTGTCAGGACAAGGCTCAGGCTATCCTGATAGTACCTTACTGGCCCAAAAGACCGTGGTTTGCGCCACTTCAGAGATCTGCTTCCAGTTATCTCCTTCTACCGAGCAATCAGGATCTGCTGACCCAGGGCCCAGCTCGTCATCCCAATTTACACCTTCTACAGCTTTCTGCATGGAGCCTGAGTGGGCAATACTGAAGAGCAAAGGTTTCTCTAATAAGCTATCAGAGACACTCATACAAAGTAGGAAGAAGGTTACCAGACAGATCTATTATAAAGTATGGAAAGTCTACAATAACTGGTGTTTGCAGAATTCGGTGGATACATCAAGATCTACATCAGTACTGGAGTTCTTGCAAGAAGGTTTCCAGAAGGGGTTGAGCATTAGCACCCTGAAGGGTCAGGTCTCGGCATTAAGTGTCTTCCTGGAAAGGAGGTTGGCGGAAGAACAATATGTAATTCGTTTCTTTAAAGCTCTGAAAAGACTTCGACCTATAGCTCGGTCTAAAGTACCTGCATGGGATCTTAATACAGTGTTACAAGGGTTATGCGAACCCCCCTTTGAACCAATTGAGGACAGTTCAGATAAACACCTGACGATAAAAACAGCCTTTCTTTTGGCAATAACATCAGCCAGAAGGATTGGGGAGTTACAGGCGCTTTCGATCAATGAGCCTTATTGTATAATCAGCGAAGATAGAATTACTCTCCGGCTAGATGTAGCCTTCCTGCCTAAAGTGGTTTCTAAATTCCACAGGTCCCAGGAGATTTACTTACCATCCTTCTGTAAGAATCCATCAAACCAGAAAGAAGAGAAATTACACTGCTTAGATGTTAGAAGATGTGTGTTGGAATATCTACAACGTTCTAAACCTTGGAGGAAGTCCAATGCTTTATTGGTGCTCTTTGCTGGAAAATTCAGAGGCAATCAAGCCTCTAGAGCAACCATAGCAAGATGGATCAAACAGGCCATTGCATTAGCATACTTTCAGCAAGGAAAATCACTTCTTTCTTCAGTTAAGGCACACTCAACCAGAGCAGTTGCTACTTCCTGGGCAGAGAGGGCTGGAGCTACAATTGAGCAAATCTGCAAGGCAGCCACATGGTCAAACCACAATACGTTTGTTAAACATTATAAACTTGATGTATTATCTTGTTCTGATTTGTCTTTTGGCAGAAAAGTGTTGCAAGCGGTGGTCCCTCCCTAATAAAGTCTTGTATATCATCTCAGGGTTGCTGTCCTGAGACGTTCTGGGAAAGACAGGAATTACTTACGGTAATGTCTTTTCCAGAAGTCGAAAGGACAGCACCCTATTTACCCACCCGAATGTTTGTTATTAAAAGATTTGAAGCATCATTCTGTGTGGAGTCTTTTTTATTACTGATGGGGTAAGGGCACATGATGTTATATACCTGTCTAATCCCTGACTAATCAATTATGTAAATCTTTTAACTAGCTTCCTGTCCAGTGTGTGTGGAAGGAGACAAGTCTCAGGGTTGCTGTCCTTTCGACTTCTGGAAAAGACATTACCGTAAGTAATTCCTGTCTTTTTTTTATATGTATGTTAAAAGGGCATATTAATATACATTTATGGGCTAAACATTAGCTATGGATGTACAACTAAAAAAATTTACCTTTATTTCCAAATAAAATATTGTTACCATATATTATACTAGGGATATCATTTTAACGTTGCGATAACCGGGACACATGGGCAAATAAAATGTGTGGATTTTAATTACGGTAGCATGTGGTATTTTAAAACTATAATGGCCGAAAACTGTGAAATAATGATTTTTTCATTTTTTTTATTAATTATTCCTATCAAAATGCATTTAGAATAAAAGAATTCTAAACATACAGTAATGTACCACCCAAAGAAAGCCTATTTAGTGGCGTAAAAAACAAGGTATAGATCATTTCTTTGTGATAAGTAGTGATAAAGTTAATGGGGAATGAAAGGGAGGAGCGCTGAAGTGGGAAAATTCCTCTCGTCCATAAGGTGCAAAATACCCGTGGGCTGAAATGGTTAAATATGATGAAGAATCACTCACCTCTTTCATTTCTTCAAATGTCAGTACCAGTAAATTCCCATCATCAATATGTTTGTCCCATTCAAGATGGTAGTCAAAGTATGATCCATACAATACTAAAGCAGAAAATATATGATGCATACATTACTAAAGCAGAAAATACATGCAACACTTGCAAATTAAAAAATCAGTTTTCCCTGAGGATCCCCAGTCAACATTCCATAAGTGACCCAGCAAATTTGGACTGTTTTTTTGTTTTTGAAAGGCACCTGAATTGACCCAAAATCTAATCAGAGGACCTGTGAGTATCTGGACCTCATAATGAACATACTGACTAGTTTATGTTAGCCTCTCCTCTGTTTTACAATTTTTTCCCATGTTCGTTGAATGGAAGCGAAGGAACTCTCCTCCTTTTGCACATGATCTGTCCTACTCCACCCTCCCTAATTTTCCATGTCCCCGCATGGCTGTGTGCAGCGTCCTAGTAGCCACAGGAGTGCAGACAATCAGGGAGTGTGAAGTAGGCCAGATCATGCACCAAAGCCAAAGTGCCTACGGCTTATGGCTATAGTCAGACCCACAAATAGGGGCAACAACACCCCCCACACACACAGACAAACACACACACACTTCCTTCCTTTTGCATTTAATTAATTTTATTAGCATAGCTAAGTTCATAAAGGATTTTTTTTGTATCATTGCGTTAATTATTGCATGGTTCCTTTCTGTTTTGAAGTCTTATTTTGTAGTATAGTGAGTAATATTACTAAGAATAAAACATATTTTATGAATTAAGAAGTTCTGTCTTAAAGGACAACTGAGGTGACATGTGACACGATGAGCTAGAAATGTGTATGTACAGTGTCAAGCACACAAATAACTAGACTGTCTTCCTTTTTTTTTTTTTTTTTTTCTTTCTCTGCCTGAAAAAGTTAAAATCAGGTATTGAAGTGACAGTTTCTGCCTGGGTTTGGACCGGGTCAGACTGGGTCAGACTATAGCATAACCCTCACTGATAAGTAATTACAGCCATAAAACAATTTCCTGCAAATGGCTTCTGGAAGCAGGAAAGAGATAAAAAGGGTCAATAATAATTATTTATAGATTGTGCTCTAACATACTTCAATGGTAGTGTCATCTAGCAGAAACAGTGAAACAGTGATTGAGCAGAAACAGTGAAACAGTAAAAACTTAAAATATAGATTAAAATATAAAATAAAACTGTGGGATATCTAAAAAAAAGTCATTTTTAGAAGACTGAAGATAATTACAATTGTTTTGCTCACCAGTTTATTCTCACCCCGGTTGTCCTTTAACCTTTTGGGGACCAAGTACATTGAATCAACATCCAGCATGTGGTGCTACCGTTCTGACTGGACGTTGATTCAACGTCCACGCTAACGAACCGTCCCGACGCGATCGTGGGCACCGGAGAGGGGAGATTAAGCTGTCATATGACAGCTGACATCTCCACTCAGTGATCAGCAGCCATCGCGTATGGCTGCTGATCCTGTGATCACTACGATCGCTGCCGGATCGTAGTGATCACTTTGACAGCTGCGGCGGCAGGGGGGAAAGAAGAGGATCCACTCACCTCCCTGCCGTTCCCGCGACGATCGACGCCCTCCACCACTCTTACCGGCATCTCTGCTCCTTCTAATGTCAGCACCGGGTCCTGGCTTGATGACGTCATCAAACCGCGACCTGGAACTGAGTGGCAGTAGGAGCAGAGATGCCGGCCGGAGCGGAGGGGTCCGCTGCGGCTCGTCGCTGGAGCTTGGAAGGTGAGAGATTGCTGCTGACAAGGGGGGACACTTGGCCACACAGGGGGAAGACAGCCCAGCAAGACCCTGCAGGGATCCGGCTGCCTGACCCCCTAAATGCGCCCCCCCCACCCCTTCTGCAAAAATGCCTGGTCCTGAAGGGGGGTTAGGCGGCCGGTCCCCAAAAGGTTAATGCTTTGATGGTGGAATTAGTTAAAGAGGCAAGTGTGAAAAAAATGCATAACATGTAAAGATTCTGCAGTGCTGTGCAATACATGAGCCGAAGTTCGGGTACACAACATCAGATACTTACTCAAAGAGAGGGAAACCTCAGGATCCTATCGAGGTTTCCCTCCCTGCTGTGTTGTCCCCCGTCACTGAGTGCAACCCCCCAGAAGATTAGGGACAATTAATTGTTGTTAATCCTAATGATGCCACACAGCTCCTCCTTCTCCTGCGTGGCCACGCAATAGCCGACCCAGCCCGCGCACATGCGCAGTAAGCTAAAGCAGCAGGCTCCGTGATACAGCTCATGCGCGGCTACTGCGTGACCCATCAGGAAGAAGAGCTGAGCAGCCCCGATGTGGAGAGGGGCTGCATTCAAAACTGGGGGTTGTAGATCAGTGAGGGAAGCCTCAGTAAGATTCTGAGGCTTCCCTCTCTTAGGGTATGTATGCGATTTTGATCCCGAGCGTCGGCTCGGGATCACTTTAAAGGGCTTAGATTACAAAATAAATACAGCAATGATAATTTAGTGGTGGCATAGTCTAAGACATTGAAATTAAGAGTGTAAAAAAACCTGGAAGAAGGGGAAAAGGGCAAATAAGGCTAATGGACAAAAAGGGCGTGCCATAGGCTGCAATGCAAAATATTGGCTATTGGATGCTAGTGAAGAAATTAGGGCGCCCGAGAAACAGCTGTTGCAGGGATCGTGATAACAAAACTTTTCCTTTACAGAATAAGGTTTATGACAAATATTGTTTATAAATTCTTACAAAACTTATTTTATCGTTTTTAAATTTCCTTTTCAGGAGTGTAATAAACAAATTTTCATTTTCAATTATTTTATCACTTTAAAATTTGTTTTCATAAGTATAATGCTTAAATATCATTTTAAAGCATTTTTGTATTACAAATATATAACTTTTGGTATTAAAGTTGTTTTCAGTCTTATAATGCGTAAATTATAGTTTTCAAATTTATTATGTTACAAATATATTGCTTTTAACATTACTGTTATTTTAAGAATTTTAATGCGTATGTGATTGTAAGGCTATTTATTCTATTATAAATATATAACTTTTTCTATTTATAAGATTTTGAATACGTACGTGATTGTAAGACTATTTATTCTATTACAAATACAGTATAAAACTTTTACTATTCACAATATTTTTAACGTGTACGTGATTGTAAGGCTATTTATTCTATTAAAAATATATAAATTATTCTTTTCATGTTATTTGCAGGGAAGTATTTTACGGTATCAAATCTATTATTGTTTTTATGTGTGTAAGGGTGTTTGTGCAGGGCGGATGGTTAGGGTTAGGCACCACCAGGGGGTGGTTAGGGTTAGGCACCACCAGTGGGATGGTTAGGGTTATGAACCACGTGTGTGGGGGGGTGGTTAGGGTTAGGCATCACCAGGGGGATGGTTAGGTTTAGGCACCACCAGGGGGGTGGTTAGGGTCAGGCACCACCAGGGGAGTGGTTAGGGTTAGGCATCACTGGCGGGGTGGCGGTTAGGGTTAGGAACCACCAGGGGGGTTTTAGGGTTAGGCACCACCAGGGGGGTCTAGGGGTTAGGGATAGGTACAGGGAAGGTTCTGTGTGAGAGTAGGCTTAGGTATAGTTCCAGTACAATATTTGTAATATATACACTTCATTAAACTATGCTTATTACCACCAAGGGGGGTCTAGAGGTCAGGAATAGGTATAGGGAGAGTTCTGTGTGAAAGTACAGTTAGGCATAGTTGCACTAAAATACTTGTAATATCTACAATTGTATTCCTATGCTTAATACAAGTGTAAATATCGTTTTTTGTTATAGACGGTATTTTGCTATTTCATTACCGTTCATTCAACATATTTAGCCCTTGATTTTCAATTATAATATAGTGTGAGAGAACATGGAAAAGCCGCCGCGTGTGCTGCTGAGGAGGCGGCTGATTCCGCGTCCAATGCGGCGGTTTGCACGCGGAAGCGTGCGTCTGGTAACAGGGCAGAACGCGGAAAAGCCGCCGCATGTAATAACAGTAAGGCGGCTGGTTCCGCGTCCAGCGCGGCGGTTTGCACGCGGCAGCGTGTGTCTGGTGTGGCTGAGTCTGTTAGTGCACACAGGCTTAGGAATACACGCACGCGCGCTGAGAGGCAGAACTCTTATACTGGGCATGGAGAGATCAGCTGATCACGCCGATCAGCTGACTCCAGAGCAGGATACTATTGGTTGATCAATTAGGGGTGGTGCTGGAGAGCACTACTCCATATATAGTTACTGCTGGCCAGTTGCAAGTTGTCTGCCGTTGCGAACACTACGTGGAAGCACTCAGATCTTAGTCAGATTCAACAGTGTGTTTGAACCAGGTGGACCTGGGAATTCACACTGAGCCAGATTACTTATACTTATTCTGTTTATGCTTAGGCTAGTTCCAGGGTGTAGAGACCACGGACCTCACACCCAGACTAGGGAACTGTATTATCATTTGTGTTATACTCCAGACTAGTTCCAGGGTGTAGAGACCACGGACCTCGCACCCAAGACTAGGGAACTGTATTATCATTTGTGTTATACTTCAGACTAGTTCCCGGGTACTGAGACCACGGACCTCGCACCCAAGACTAGGGAACTTGTACGATCATTCTGTTATACTTCAGACTAGTTCCAGGGTGTAGAGACCACGGACCTCACACCCAGACTAGGCATTGTTTGATATCTGTTATGACTTATTGCTTTCCTGACTACTCCTCTGTCCTCTGATTCTGTACCTCGCATATCTGATACTCCGTTGCCGAACCCTGCATGCCCTGGATACCGAATCAGTCTTCTGTCTTTGTACTTTATCTGTCCGTGTGTTACCGACCAGGCATGCCCGACCTCGAGAGCTATCTCTCCTCTTAAGAGATAGTCTCCAGATCAGATAGTGAAATCCACCTTCAGGTGTCACTCACTTTCTGGTCCTTCCTATCTCCAGCCTGACTCCACCCCTTGGAGAGTCTCAGGCTGCTGGAAGGTTCCTGTGTCCTCAAGTGCAGTATTCCTTTACTGCCTATGATCACCTGCTCAGCAGGTGCATTACTCAAAGTACTACTGTTACACCAAACTCTCTTATATACATAGGTGTCCAGAGGTTAGTAATATATCTGTATTGTCGGTGATTCTGCAGATCATCAATAATCAGGTATATATCTGTATTCTTGGTGATACTGCAGATCACCAATAATCAGATTCTCTCTGCGTGCTGACACCGATCTTTACATATAGAAATGAAAAATATTGTTTTAGATAAAAACTTATAATTTCATCTATATCCCACGCAGGGCCGGATTTCTGGAAAGGACACAAAGGTCAAGGCCTAGGGCGATAAAATTCAGCAGGGCGCAGGACTTGGAGAGATAAGAGGTCACATGTCAAAGTAAATCACTTCTGCTTTGCTCTATTCTGCCTGAATTCCAGAGATCCCTGCATCTCTCTCACTGTAGAGTGTGTGTGATGACAGTCAGCATCTGTTGTCATCTGAGGATCTTGTCCTTAGTATAATGAGTGGGGACATACAAGCTGCTGTGAGAAGAAAAATATATGGGCTCAAGTAGTAGAACTTTTGAGTTCAGATTAGTTTCTTTATGCAGCACGCATTCACGGACAGGAATTATCAGCTCTCCTCTCCCCCTGACTGATGTTTTATTACTTGGTCAGAGCTGTTAAAGACCTGAGACCTGTTGAATTTATGGTTTGTTTTCTTTCCTGACAGCAACATTCTCTTTGCTACAGTTTAACTCTTTCCTGACATGTTTTAGAAGCAGCAAAGCATTGTTCTGTGTTAGCCATCAGTGAAAGCAGGATGTTTTGAAACAGAATGACAACTGTATTACATTTATTTATATTTACAAAACAATGTATGCATCTCCTGCTGACTTTATATATATCTGGGTTCCCCAACAGCTTACATCTTGTATACAGGAACAAAGTCTGAAGATGACTCATTAGCCAAAGGCTCACTATTTTCTTTTGGTTAGCCAATAAATATTATCATTCTATTACAAAACGTAAAAACTTCCTGCTGACTGATTAAGATCTGTCTTAACTTGCCCCAAGTGCTAAATTGTCACTGTGTAAAGTACACCTGAGCTTATGCTAGATACACATGATGCAATTTTCTGACAGATTTACTGTCAGATCGACTATTTCCAACATGTCCCATCTGCTATCCGATAGATTTTCTGAATGATTTTTTTCATAGAAATGAACGGAAAATCGATTGAAAAATTGATCGGAAATCAGATCAGACATTGGAAATAATCGATCTGACAGTAAATCTGTCAGAATTGCATCGTGTGTACCTAGCATTACACTACATCTATGCCAGCGTGTGTAGTGTTGGATCCTTCTACTTACCTGTTCTGCTTTGGATGGGTTTCTCTCCTTTGTGCTGCACCATCACCTGTTTGTGACTCTGACTGAAGCAAGTCGCACAAAGGGCAAAGAAGCAGCGCATTTTCTGTCCTCTCTGGCTTCTTGTTATTACGCACTCCTGTACTGATGTGCACAGCAGCCGAGGCTGGGAGTGATATGGGTATGTGTACTTGACAAGTGCTGCTCATATATGAGCATCATTTCTGAATTATGCAAGCCCAGAACACTATCGGCTGCTGTGCATCCAGGCTGGAGTGCAAAATTACATGGAGTGGACAGAGCTTGCACTGCTTCTTTGAACGGGGGGGGGGGGGGCAAAGCAGCAAAACAGACAGGAGCCCATGTAACCCAGTGATCACTAGTCAAAGTTGGACAGAATGGGGGGGGGGGGGGGCGGTTGGTGACAGCCGGCCTAGGGCGCTGGAAAGTACAAATCCGGCCCTGATCCCATGCCCTTTTTTCCAGACACCCTTTTTGCAGGTACGCAAAAAAAACCCAAACCTTCAAAACATTTAGAGTGGGTTTTTAAGTGTCTTGCACATATGGGGCCATGAAAGCGGGTCACATAAAGTACATGAAAACTCATGTACTGATTAGTTGATTTTATTTTTGTGTTCATTTTAAAACACAAACGATCCACTATTACAATACCATTTCCAGTTATAAAGTCCTTGAAGAACAAGTCCCAGGATTCATATGTAGGAAGCACCGGATTTTTGTTAGTGAAATGGAAAAAAGATACAGCTGTGTCCTTTGGATTCCTTAAGATCACCAAAATCTGAAACAAAAACAGAATCTGTTTTATGAATATAATTGACTTGTCCAGTTTAAATAATTCAATCACAAATTCACCAATGTATATAGAATAGTGCGGTCATCACTGTGACTGGCAATCTGCAAAAAAGATTTCTCATTTTTTTTGTCCACTAATTGTAGTGTTGGTAAAAGTGGCAAAAAAAGGTGTTAGACACAAACTCCAATGGCCTCCACGATTTCCTATGGTGACTGCCATTATGAGAATGGACCCATAAAGTGGGGAATTGGTTTCTTTACTTTTTTATGGACATGGTGTCATACTATATTATGGTACTATAGTATGAATAACTAATGTTTTTTTAGAAGTGAATATCACTCTAAATAATCATAATATTTGAATCTTAATGTGCCCATCGACAGTTCAAGTGTCTCACCTAATCGATGGAATAGGAGGGTAAACTAAATACAACTTTTAACTAATATTTTAGGTAGTCCTTCTTATTACTTAGATGTTGTAATATTGTACAATCAAGATTGTATCATCTACGACATACATGTCAAACTCTGGCCCCCGGGTCAAATTTAGCCCTCGGAGCCATACAATTTGGCCCTCAAGTGGTTTACCCACTTTGCATTATGTTTGGCCCACTCTAGACCACCAGGGAAGCTATATTGGAGGTGAAGCCCTAGAACACCAGGGAAGACATATGGAGGAGGTAGGGAGCACTAAACACCAGGGAACTGTATAGAGGAGGGAGGACCACTAGACACCAGGAAACTGAATAGGGGAGGGAGGAGGATCACTAGACACCAGGAACTGTATAGGGGAGAGAGGGAGGAAGGAGGTCCACTAAGCCACCAGGGAACTGTATAGGGGTTGGAGGGGGCTATTAGACACCAGGGAACTTTAAGGGAGGAAGGTGGCCAGTAGACATTGAGGTTGGCCCGCGACCAGACTGGACCCCAGGGCAATATGGGCACAAGCTCATACAAATGTGCCTCTTGGCTACAGTCGAGTGGCACATCCTATTAATGTGGGGAGGGGAGGAGGGATGATGGTTCAGCACATCATGGAGCAGCTTCTGGTGGGCTGGGCAAGGAGGGAAACAATGCATTCAGCAGTTGTCATACCTGAAAGAGAGCCCGAGGTGAAAATAAACTGATGAGATAAACAATTGTATTTATCCTCCTACTACTAAAAAGTGACCTTTTTTAGATGTTTCATGATTTTATGTTACATTTAAACATTTACAAAGTAGAGTGAGGCAGGATTCACACTGCTAACCTGTGGTTGTGGTGCAATCGGCTGAACGCACTGCAACACTAAAAAAAAGCCTTTGGAGATTACTGTGGCAGTGTGCAGTAATCTGCATTGTGGCTGCAGGCCAAGCAAGGACTGAGGCTCTCTAGTACTCACTTCCTGTGGACAAAATAAGAATTGCATGGAAGTGTATTGAAAAAATATGCATCTTCACATGTATTCTGCAATGTGAAAAATTGCAAAAAAACCTCCATTGCTGTAGACTTACATGACTTCTGGTTTGCCACACGCCACCACACAAGTTGCCTAACAACATGCTGTTGCTCTCGCATTGAGTCGGGCATTTCCGGCAGAACACATCACACCACACTAGGTAAGAAATGCCCCATAGAATTTCACTGGCATAGCGTTGGCCTACTGCCACATTATATATAGAAATACATACATATTTATAATTTGTTAACCCCTTACTGACGTCATTTAAAAAAAATAAATACATAGTTACCTTTTGGACTTTTTAATAGGTATGTCATGAGGGTATATTACTGTTCATTTTGCAAATAAAGGCTTGTAATTAGTGATATAGTATTGAAAATCACTAAATGGGAAAAAAAAATCACCTTTATTTCCAGATAAAATATTATCACCATACATTGTACTAGGGACAAATGGTGGTTCGCGATCGCGGCGAACCGGGAACTTTTCCGGAAGTTTGGTTCGCCCCCATAGTGCATCATGGGGGCCAACTTTGACCCTCTACATAACAGTCAGCAGGCACATTGTAGCCAATTAGGCTACACTCCCTCCTGGAGCCCCCCTCCCCCTTATAAAAGGCAGGCAGCATCAGGCAGTGGACTCACTCGTGTGCCTGCAGTAATTAGTGAAGGGATAGCTGCTGCAGACTCTCATAGGTAAAGCTTAGTTAGGTTCTTGTAGGCTTGTTAGCTTGCTCCTGGCTAATTGTTAATGCTAAAAAAAGCACCCCTCAACAGCTCTTTTGAGAGCTAATTTTGTTCTTGTGATCTATTTTTTGTTTTTTGTGTGTGGCCCACTTGCATTATATACAGCCCTGTCAGTCAGTGTCACTGTGCCTGTCTGTGTGTGACAGGTGCACATGTAATACGCATCACTGCATATACCTACCTGTTGTTCACTTCAGTGCACCCACCTACCTGCGTGAGCGCACGCAGTGTCACTGTGCCTATCCAGTACCTGTCTGTGTGTGACAGGTGCTCATGTAATACCCATCACTGCAAATACCTACTACCTGTTGTTCACTTCAGTGCACCCACCTACCTACGTGAGCGCACGCAGTGTGATATACCACTCCGTGCATACCTGTTAACTGCATCTGTGTGACTGACTGCACATTGTATTAGTCAAGTCAGTGCATACCTTTCACTTCATCCCCCCCAATATGGACAAAAAAAAGGCAGAGGCAGGCCACCTGGCAGGTCTGTTCGAGGTCGCACTTTCGTGATTTTGTGCGGCCCGCGACCAAAGTACAGTGTTCAGAAGAAGGCACGTGCCATCAACCCCCAATATTGACTATTTAACACAGAACACCTCATCTTTCTCAGCTTCCGCACGGAAGCGTGACATATCTTCCTCCTCCTGCTCTAATTCTGGCACCCCACTTAACACTCAGTCGGCCTCCACCACCAAAGTGCCATAATCCCAGGGCACAGCGGTGTGGAAATGTTTTTGTGTGTCTGCCTCAGATGAGAGCAATGCCATGTACTCTCTGCCACTGTAAATTGAGCCGTGGAAAGACCAAGACCCGCGTAGGGACTACTACCTTACGAAGGCACATGATTACAAAGCACAAACTGCAATGGGATGACCACCTGAGGGAAAGCAGCACACAAAAGCAAATCCACACACCACAGTGGAAGATATGCAATTATTTCTCAAAAAAGGCGATACCCAAACTGTACCGTGATGTTGAAAGGCAAGTGGTGTCATCTCTGGCACACAGCGTTGGGTCAAGGGTCCATCTGACCACGGATGCCTGGTCTGCAAAGCACTGTCTGGCCTGCCCGAAGACTAAGTCAGTCCCCACACACAGCATCTTCCTGCACGCCGGGTGACTGCCTGCCCCAAGACTAAGTTGGTACCCATTCCCCACACAGCATCACTGCCTGCAGGCTGCTTGACTGCCTTCTCCGCCACCACCAACAGGGTCCAGGACTCCAGGCGGATTCCTGAATTTTTAAGGCCGCTGCTAGCAGCGGCCGCTATAATAATTTTTCTGGTGCTTGTACATGCCTGCCTAATTTTTCTGGCTGCACTGCGGCTGCAACAACAAAACAAAAGGCATGTACATGTGCCAATTCCCCTTCGTGATCATTACCTTGCCGCGGTGAAGGGGCTTGCGTATCACAATGAAGCAATGACCGCCGGCTATATGAGTGTCTCGGGGGGGGGGGGGGGGGAGGAGGGCACACTCAAGATAATAAGGTCATTGCTTCATTGTGGACAGACCAAATTTGATCAGCTGGACAGTCACTGTTCTGTCATTCAGCTACTTCAGCCCGGCGACCATATGGGCTTCGAAACCGCCACGGCCTGCACTTTGGCCATGGTGTGCACCAGTCCAGCACAGCCATCACTACACAAACAGCTGTTTGCGGTGCATTACACAGTGAGTTTGGTGTGTCAGTGTGAAGCAGTACTCTAATTACTCTCCCTGGTTGATGTATACACATGCAAGATGTTTTAAAGCACTTTAGGCCTGCAATTTAGCATTCAATGTGATTTCGGCCCTTAAAACGCTGCTTTGCATCAAATCCAGATTTTTCCCCTGGACTTTTGGTGTCTATCCCACTCCGCCATGCCCCCCTCCAGGTGTTAGACCCCTTGAAACATCTTTTCCATCACTTTTGTGACCAGCATAAATTTTTCTAGTTTTCCAAGATCTACTCAGAAGTTGTATTATTAGGAAAGCTGTTATGGCTGTAATTTGCTTATCAGTGATGTGTATTATATTTCTGACAAGGTACAGACAAGACAGAAGTTGTTACTTGCATGCCTTAAAATGAACTCTTTCAGACAGCAAAATAAAAAAGTCAAAACAACCTGGTTATAAATATGTTTTGCACTGTACATACATGTTTATCTCATCATGTCACATACCGCTTCGGGTATAACTTAAAGATTTGGCATGCCGAATCTTTATGTGACCTTGCGGCCACCTGTGCACATGCTAGATTCCCCAAATGGCTGCCTTAGCTAAATTACATCTAGTTGTGGATGAGGCTTCATAGACGTGCTGTGAAATAAAGTGATGATAATTTAGTTCAAATATCTGCATTTTCCTATCGAACAGCAGGGGCGTTCCTAGGGTCCTTGGAGATCGGTGGCATCTGGGGGCACTAGGTGGGGGCTATGTGCGGCGCGCAAAAAAATGGGTGTGGTCATGCAGTGAGTGGGCATGGCCATGGGTGGGGCCATTCGTACATTAGATTAGGACAGTGGTGGCGAACTTTTTGGAGGCCCAAACTGCAACCCACAAGTGACTTATTTATCGCAAAGTGGCAACAGCAATGTAAAGTAAATACTATACAAACGTTTTAACACATACATGAACATTATGAAAAATCCAAGTTGAAAAACTGAAAAGATAAACAATTTCATCCATCCTACTCCTGAAAAAATATATTCATTTTTTTTAGAACCTCCCAGTTTTATTTTCTCTTTTAAAAAGCTAAAAAAGTAGGTTTAATGCTATTGTCTCATATGATGATGATTCAGCTTTTCCAATAGTCTCGCAGTTAGCAATCATGTGACCCCCAACAAGACAAATTCAGCAATCATGAGGCCTCTATCAAGACAAATTCAGAAATCATGAGGCCCCCAACAAGACAAATTCAGCAATCATGAGGCCCCCAACATGACAAAGTCAGCAAGCGTGAGGCCCCCCAACAAGACAAATTCAGCAATCATGAGGCCCCCAACAAATCATGAGGCACCCAACAAGACAAATTCAGCAATCTTGAGGCCCTCAACAAGACAAATCCAGCAATCATGAGGCCCCCAACAAGACAAATTCAGCAGTCATGAGGCACATAAATAGACAGCATTTCACATAAATAGGCAGAATGCCCCCTTAAAGCGGAATATAACCCTGCATTTCAACTTTGCTCTAAAACATTATTTACAGCATATTATATGCAAAAAGCATTTTTTTTTACTAGACCAGCATTGGAAGGGTTAAACACAGAGGTTTTAAGTTCCGTGCAGACGTTCAGATAGTTACATTCTATTTAGTTAGATGTATCTATTGATAAACAGTTACACACTCTTTGGCTGTCCTCCAAGCTCCTTCTCAGTGAGAGAGATGAGTCACAATAAACACTTAAAAGATACATATTTGTAAACAAAAAGTATCTAACTGAAGTTCGGATGCGTCTGCAGAAATCTCTAGGGACTTTAAAGCCCTGTGTAACCCTTCCAATGCTGGTCTAGTAAAAAAAAAAAATGCCGGTTGCATATAATATACTGTAAATAATGTTTTAGAGCAAAGTTGAAATGCAGGGTTATATTCCGCTTTATATGGTAGACACCTCTCACCTGGCTTCTGAATTCTCCTCTACTGGCTGCTGTACCTGGCAACCAAGGTTTAGGTGGAGGGTTTCCTTATATCTTAGTAGAATCCAATCAGCATCTGTATATTTTTGCTTTGCGGTAGGCAGAAACCTCAGCTGACCAATTATTGCATATAGGTCCGTTTGAGGGTCAAGTATAGTTAGACTGCCCAGCAAAGTATTAGAAAGGAATTAAAGGAAAAAAGACTAAAGTTAAACAAATGTAATAAAGAATTTAGTATTAAACTGATATTTTATAAGAGATGAATTAAAAGTTATATTTTATTGTTTCATAGTCTCAAACAGGGTCAAAAATTGTGTTTATAGTTTAGGTAGCGACAGGTGCCCCTTAGTTAAGGTAGCGCCAGGAGTACCCCAGTTTAGGTAGTGACAGGCACCCCCCAGTTAGGTAGTGACAGGCACCCCCCAGTTAGGTAGTGAGTGACAGGGACCCCCAGTTGGGTAGTGAGTGACAGCAGGGACCCCCAGTTGGGTAGTGAGTGACAGCAGGGACCCCCAGTTGGGTAGTGAGTGACAGCAGGGACCCCAGTTAGATAGTGAGTGACAGCAGGGACCCCCAGTTAGATAGTGAGTGACAGCAGGGACCCCCAGTTAGATAGTGAGTGAAAGCAGGGACCCCCAGTTAAATAGTGAGTGACAGCAGGGACCCCCAGTTAAATAGTGAGTGACAGCAGGGGCCCCTGTTTAGATAGTGACAGTAGGGACCCCCAGTTAAATAGTGAGTGACAGCAGGGACCCCCAGTTAAATAGTGAGTGACAGCAGGGACCCCCGTTTAGATAGTGAGTGACAGCAGGGATCCCCGTTTAGATAGTGAGTGACAGCAGGGACCCCAGTTAGGTAGTGAGTGACAGCAGGGACTCCCGTTAGGTAGTGAGTGACAGCAGGGACCCCCGTTAGGTAGTGAGTGACAGCAGGGACCCCCGTTAGGTAGTGAGTGACAGCAGGGACCCCCAGTTAAATAGTGAGTGACAGCAGGGACCCCCGTTAGGTAGTGAGTGACAGCAGGGACCCCTGTTAGGTAGTGAGTGACAGCAGGGACCCCCAGTTAAATAGTGAGTGACAGCAGGGACCCCCGTTAGGTAGTGAGTGGCAGCAGGGACCCCCGTTAGGTAGTGAGTGACAGCAGGGACCCCAGTTAGGTAGTGAGTGACAGCAGGGACCCCTGTTAGGTAGTGAGTGAGTGACAGGGGCGCTCCCCACCCCACCTACCTTGCCGCGTCAGACCTCAGGATCAGCGGGCGACCCGATCAGATAGAGCGGGCGCCCGGCACAAATATGCGGAAGTGATGTCCCTTCCGCATATCAGCGGTGTCCGCTAGGTCCTAGCGCCCGCTCTATCTGGTCGCCCGGCGCTGATCGAGGTCTGAATGGCAGCGGGGACAGCGGAGCAGGGCAGAGCGGGGCAGCGGCGGCCGGGAGATCCGTGGCACCCCAGGACAGATTGGGGGCACGGGCCTCCCCAAAATAGGGCTAGCGACGCATGCTTTTTCTTTTTATAAATGGTCCTCATGCTCCAACAACAATCAACGTCATTTCATCACATACATATAACCTAGTATTGAGCCTTCTCAAGGGGACTCATTGTCTACTCACACAAGCTCTGGACCACACTGAGCTGATTCTGCCTCCATCACTGGGCCAATCTATCTTCCTACAAGAAAGTATCAGGATGAGTGGCCAACTGTGCCCTTTCCCCATAGACCCTTTAAGTGCATACCAGAAACCAACCTTTTTATTTCTGTGTCACGTAGACTCTGTAGTTTCAGCTTTACCTTAGCCCCCCTCTGGGAATGGGAAGGTTAGTGGCTTTAACAGCTATGACCATCCCATTCAATAGCTGACAAGGAAAAAGATGTGTTGTATCACACCTCTCCCAAAAGCTGACAATGGCATGGACACATGAGCAGGGTGGAGTTTTTATAAATAACGCTGAGGGAGAAGGAAGCTTTACCTAAAAAGAAGGGGGGTCTTTTTAAGATGGGAGGGTAGTGATGGACGAACGTCTTGAAAATCAGTTCCCAGATGGTTTGTAACCAATTCCGTGTCCGTTTGCAAACCAGTGAACCTCCATAGACTTAAATGACGCTAACATCTATAAGCAGGGGTCTCAAACTCAATTTCCCTGGGGGCCGCATAAGGCATTTCACAAAAAAAGTCAATCAGCAGCTCCCTCCCCCCCCCCCCATCCCTTGCATTGATTTTTATTTCAAAATCAAATTCACTCCAAAGCGCACTATTTTGCCTATTTTACCTTATAGTTCGGCGATTGACGTCAGGAGGGGAAGAGCTGAAGCTGAAATTTCATTCCAGGAAATGCTGGCGGATTACCCCCCGCGCGATTTGGGGGCTCTGCAGCCCTCGTTTAGCGGCGGGGATGCGGCGGATTACTTGGGAGCACTGAAGCGAACTATAAGAAAGCTTTTGCCGGCGCGGGCCACAAAATATTGTATCGAGGGCCGCAAACGGCCCACGGGCCGCGAGTTTGAAACCCCTGATCTATAGGGACTATTTCTGGTCAGAAAACTGATGCAAAAGATATTTAAAGGGTCCTAACACCTGGACAGTGGTATGTCGGAGGGGGATACGTGTCAAAATTTCCATGAAAAAATATGTATTTTACGCTTTTTTTATTAATCTCAAAAGGGCAGAAATAACAGTGCATTTCTAAATTTGTGGAATAAAGTGCTTTCAAACGTCCGGTGTGTACACGCTGATCAGGTAGTGTAAGGGTTAGACCCAGTTCATACTGACAGACGAAATGCCACGTTTACTACAGCACAAACAACCGCAAAGAGCATTAGTAATAATATCACATGAGTGAATAATTGTTTTTACTAGTTGACACTAGTTGAATTTTGAAAAATACACTTTTTGTTGCAGCCGCTGTAGCAAAGGCCAGAAGATTTTAGCATATACATGTACATTTTCAAAAATGTATTTTTGTTGTACCCACTGTAGCAGAGGCGAGAAGAATTTGACAAATTGGCATATATATATTTTTTTTGCATCTTGTTCACAAGATTCAGTTTAATAAACCCTGAAAATGTGGTGTTTCTAGGGCTTACGGGGGCTTTGCTATTAACCGCTAAATTTGGCGGATTTTTACTGTAATGTAAAATGCAGAAAATCTGCATCTAGTTTGACAAAGCGGCAAGAGAAGGATGGATATCAGTTAGGAAATGTATAATAAACGAGGAATGGAGAGAAATGTATTTTAAGTATGTTCATAGGGCTTATATACCTATAAAGGGACCGTATAGACACGACACGCTGATGTCTTCCTCCAAATGCCCCAAATGTTTAGATACTTCTCCTGATCTGAATCATATGATGTGGTTGTGCCCATCTGTTCAATCGTTCTGAGACCAAGTATTGGCTTTTTCGAGCTCTGTAGCTGTATCCAAAAGGAAAAAAGATCCTCTACTGTGTCTATTTCATAGCACCTCTCTATCTGAAGCAGACAAAGTGTTGCCACTATCTAAATTTGAACATTTTTTGTTATTAGCAGCTAAAAAACTGTGTTAAACAGTGGTTGGAAGAAAAACCTCCGTCCCTTCCTTTGTTACATAACATTTTAAATCATCTTCTTCATATGGAGAGGCTAAATTTAGACAAATTTTCTTACAAATCCATACAGGGATTTTTCAAGATATGGAGAAAATATGTTGAAAAAGTTTTTACTAGAGATCAAATTATTGACTTAATGAAGCCATTGGAAGGAACGGAATGGTATCTAAAACAAAAAATTGGGGGGTATCTGGGTTCCCTGGAGATTTGAGGGATGTAGGAGGTGAATGGGTGACGGGTAAACGGCATAAAAGGGCAGGTAGTGTATTAGGTTGTTAGTATTAAACAATGTTTCTTTATTCTTAGTGCATTAATGCACAAACTTTCTTCTCGTTATGTATGCAGTTGGAATTGGCAAAAAATGATCATCGAAATAATTATTGGTATATTATAGATAGGGTTATTCATCACTATTGTTCTTCTGTTAACGTGGATCAACAAAAAGGACACTATACACAAGAATGCTATGTAATCCAGATGTTTATTGAAGAAAATTGTGCATGACTCATTAGTATGAGAAGCAATGACAAAACAATGATAGTTGTAATTTTTCTCTTTGTTGTACATCTCTCATTGCATATATGTTTAATCATCTATAAAATATGTTTAAAAAAAAAAAAATCTGCATCTGCCTATTTTCTGCATTTTACATTACAGTAAAAATCCGCCGAATTTAGCAGTTATTAGTAAAGCCCTCGTAAGTCCTAGAAACACCAAATTTCTAGGGTTTATTAAACAGAATCTTGTGAACAAGATGCAAAAAAAGTTTTCAAAAAGACCTTATAGTTTTTGAGAAAATCAATGTTAAAATCGGGCGGAATTTCCACGATTTCCGGGGGGAAATTCCGCATCGGAATGCGGAAATTGGTAGCGGAAAGCGGAACCGGTAATTGGCAATGGCGGAATGCGGATTTACCGCGGAATCGGAACTTGCCATTTCCAACCATCCCTATGCAGTCATGTTACACTTAAGGAATCTACTATTTCCACCTTGATCTTTGATTTGTAGCATGGAATGAGAGGGGGTTGAGGACGGGGGAAAAATGAGTTAAGGTATTGCAACATTTGAAGAAAATAAAAGTGGATGTGACCTTGCTGCAGGAGACTTATTTGGGTATTGGTGGAGTTTATTTATATGCAAAAATAATGGGTAGGGGCAGTGATTGGGTCTCCAGCTAAAGCTAGAAAGGTGGGAACCTTTTGATACACAAGTCGCTCCAGTTTTTGATTCTTGATCAGCAAATAGACCAAGAAGAGGGGAGATGGATAAAAGTTACACTAGATGGAAAACAAACTGTTCTGTTTAACCTATATGGCCCGAATACCTCTAATGAGATGTTTCTAAGCAAGGTCACAATCCTTTTGTGAAATGTTGACCAACACACTGTATTATAGGGGGAGATGTAAATGTGGTGGTGAACACCTCAGAGGGAAGACAGACCTCTGTGCGGGATGGGGCAACACAGAGAATTGGTGACAATGATATAAGGTTGGCTGCTTTTGTTGATTCCCTGAATCTGACCGATACATGGTGATTTCTGAACCTCCTTCAGAGGGAATATACTTTCTACTCGCCATCTCACCAATCATTATCGCGACTAGATATCTTTTACACTACCTCTTGCGCTATGTCTTTGGTAAAACAGATAACTATTTCCAATACAACAATTTCTGAACATGCGCCTGTCTTGTTAGAGATTCAGATCATGAGAGCGGCTATATCTTTCTTTAGGCATTGGTGGTTTCCCATTTATTTAATAAATTATCAAGAGTTCCTTGATCAGTTACATTGATGGTGGTTAGACTATGTTAGACTATGTTCTGAGCACACACAGAACATAATATTGTTTTGGGAAACCTCCAAGGCCATCTTATGGTGTGAAATTATAAAATATATTAGCCAGAGGTGGAAAAAAAGCCCTTTCTATGTTGCAAAGTCTAATATTTCCAAAAGAACTTATTTGGAATATGTTGCTAATATGTGTGAAAGTGTAACGATTGTGGAATTCTCTCCGTGAGCAGCGCACAAGACGTGCGCTGACACTGCGGAAATCCTCCACAAGCGTATAATTTGAGGAAACCCAGCAAAAGGTGCAATGCACCTGTAGAGGGAAATTCCTGTCGGCAGGTGGAGCTGTGGAGTGCAGAGGAACAGCTCCTCTGCCCTGCCACACACGCCAGACAGGAATTGCACGAAGGAAGAAACGCAGGGCAAGATAGCCCTGAAAGAGAGAGATCAAAGTGACAGAGGGTATGTGTGTTCACCAATCTAGTCGCCACCCTGTGACGATGAACACACAACCAGGAAGATAAAATGAGAAGGCAATCGCCGGAGATGGCGGTTGCTAACAGCGACACAAGACCGAATAAGCACAGATGAGGAATGTATGTATGTCCACCAATCTAGCCGCCCACCTGCAACGGCGGACACACAACAAAGGAAACCAAGTGAGAATGCAATCACCTGAGAAGCGATTGCGAATGAGATTGAGCAAAGGGACAGATTGTATGTGTGTGCACCAAACTAGTCGCCAACCCGCGACCGTGCATACACAACAGCAGATATGAAGTAGGAACGCAATCGCGAGAGAGGCGATTGCCAGAGGTGACACAAGGCTACAGCAAGGCAGAGCACGAGAGTAGCAAAGGCACAGCAAATATACAATGAGAAGATAAGGAAAATAACAAACGCTAACTAAACGCGAACACCGCACTCATTCGCAACAGTGCACGCGTTTATGCGCAGTCTCCGCGTGTTAAGCACAACAGAGACAAGCACGCCTAACTAACCACCGACAGACAAACATGAAACAGAGGACGCGAGCGCTTGCTTAACGGTTACCTCACCGAGCCTCCAGCAAGCGTTCGTAGCAGACAAGACAGATACACGAAAACAGGAATGAGTGAGAGAGACGGATCCACAGCACTAGTGCAAGGCGAGTGCGATCCAGGCAAGACAGATTAGATGAGATAGCTGGTAGCAACCGCTGCTCCAGCTATACTCCAAGAACAAAGATCAGAACGACTTCCTGTCGACCACCGCTGGGACAGAACAATCGCAACAGACAAACAAAACAGATATGCAATCCTAACTGCACTAGGGAATCTGCCTAGTGCCGTCTCAGGAATTACTCTAAGCTAATCTTTAAACAATGAGCAAGGCTGACACTCTAGGAGTGTTTCACAGGACTAACCCTTATGACCAGCCCAGGTCTGTGATATCACATGGTATTTATAGTACAAACCTCCAGAGGATGTGGCTAGGGAATTTGCATGACAAACGTATGCAAATTCCTCAGCAGCAGCAAGCTGCAAAACTGACAAAAGGTCTCTCTCCCAGAGACCTGCAGAATGCAGACCTGAACAGTGGTCAAAAAACTGCCTGCCTGCGCAGGCAGCTGAGCGGATCATTACAGAAAGTACCAGATAAGCCTGGATGGATGCCAAAGATGCATTGGATTTGGGCTATGATACATATGCTATGTTTTGGAAGGCTAAGTCTGACTGGACCCTTTTTTTTTTTTAACTTTGACAACATAGAAAGAGTTTGCCACCTACCTATCTTCTCTATATAATAAGATTTTGGACAGTGGATCTTAACCCTCAATGGGTCATGAGGCTTATATTAATGTTCTGCCTAAAAGGGATTAGGGTCCTTTGGACCCTGGGTCGTACAGACCAATATCACTATTAAATTGTGACATGAAAATCTTCTCTAAAATCCTAGCTGAATGACTGGCCTTGTTTAATTGAGTATTCGCAGGTGGGGTTTGTGGGGGCCAGAGTGGCGGTGACATACATACGAAGGGTGATGATTGTGTTGGAACAATACAGATCTTGCATGCTGTGCCCTGGTTCACAGACGTAAACCAGTGGCCCAACACTTCTGTGAACCAGGACACAGCATGCAAGATCTGAAAGTACTTATTCTTAAAGGGAGCCTTAACCACCCTGGCGTTCTATTGATTGTGCGAGGGTGGCGGCGCAGCACTATTTTTTTTTTTGTTAAATCATGTAGCTAGCCGAGCGCTAGCTACATGATGGCCGCTGAGCAGTGGCATCCCCCCGACCCTTCCGATCGCCTCCGGCGATCAGAGCAAACAGGAAATCCCGTTCAGAACAGGATTTCCTGTTTGGCTTCCCCCGTCGCCATGGCGACGATCGTGATGACATCACCAACATCATCGACGTCGTGACATCAGAGGGAGTCCCGATCCACCCCTCAGCGCTGCCTGGCACTGATTGGCCAGGCTGCGCAGGGGTCTCGGAGGGGGGGGGGCGCCTGTTATGCGTCAGGTAGCGGTGGATCGGCGGTGAGCAGCGGCGATCGCGTCCAACACGCAGCTAGCAAAGTGCTAGGTGCGTGTTTAAAAAAAAAAGTGAAAATCGGCCCAACAGGGCCTGAGAAATCCACCGCGGCGGTAATGGACGAGCTGAGCTCGTCATTACCGCCAACTGCAGCCAATTTAAAAATGGCTTTTTACCTTTTATTTATGTTAGGCATGTTTGCCCATGTTAAAACGCCGCTATCCCGCAGCAGAACGAGGGTTTTTTTACCCTCCAAATCCTCTGGGGCACATTGCGGGGAGCGCTTCCGTAAGAGGCAGAGCTTTTGGCTTCAGCTCTGCCTCTACACCCGTCTATCAGTGCGAATCGCCGCCTCTCTCGGCCCCTCTCAGTCTTCCTTCACTGAGAGGGGCGGAGGAGAGCCGGAGATACGCGCTGATTGACGCGCATAGAGGCAGAGCTGCAGCCAAAAGTTCTGCTTCCCTGGGCAGCAAAATCCACGACCAAGAAAGTCGTGGATTTTGCACAGGAGATTTGGGGGGTAAAAAATCCTCGTTCTGCCACGGGATAGCGACCGTTTTAACAGGGGCAAACATGCCTAACATAAATAAAAGGTAAAAAGTCGTTTTATAAGTGGCTTTAGAGTCTTTTTAAGCCTGGAATAAAAAAATCAGTTTTACTCACCTGGGACTTCTACCAGCCCCCTGCAGCCATCCGGTGCCCTCGCAGTCACTCGCGGATCCTCCTGTCCCCCACTGCCAGCTAGTTTAGTTTTCGGCCGACAGGCTCGCTGCGCCTGCGCAGGCATGGCCACGCGTCTCCTTCTTCGTGTTCCCGTCTACAATACCATCCTGTGCCGCTATTGCAGACAGAAATGCGAAGAAGGCTACGCGTGGCCAGGCCTGTCAGTGAAACAAAACTAGCTGGCGGCAGGTGAACCGGTGGATGCATGAGTGACTGCGAGGGCACGGGGCGGCTGCAGGGGGCTGGTAGAAGCCCCATGAGTAAAACTCATTTTTTTCTCCCTGACTTAAGTTCCTCTTTAAGAGTAACTTCAAAAATGAACAATCAAAAAGTACAAATTTATGAAAATGTTCAAGACATTAACAGAAGGTTTAAATTGTGGAATGGGTTGCATGACACCTTATTTAACATAATCATAGTCCCCAACCGTCCCGTTTTCGTCGTGATTCTCGCGATTTTGGGGGGCTCTCCCGCTATCCCGGTAAGAGCCCCCCAAGTCCCGTGCGGCTGTCAGTATTGACAGCCGCCTGTAGCAGGAGGAGAGCAGCGCAGTGGAGGGAAAGCGGTGGGCAGCGACGGAGAAGGGGGCCATCTCCCCCCCTTCTCTCACCTTAGGTGCTCTCCGTCCCTCGCTCTCTCCTCCGATGTGTGTGTGGCTGACTGGCGGTGGCGCTTGGCAGCGGGCGGGACTTACCTTCCGTGTCTCTCCAAGCGCTGGCCGGAAGTTCTGGTGCCGCAGCCGCTGCTCTGGTCTGGATCAGGCCAGAGTAGTGGCAAATCATCCCGCGCCGGCGACGAGACCAGACGGAGGACACGGAAGGTAAGTTCCGCCCCTCTGCCAGCCACCGCACTTCGTTCCGGAGGGGACAGCGAGGAAGGAGAGCACCTTAAGGTGAGAGAAGGGGGGAGATGGCCCCCCTTCTCCACCGCTGCCCACCACCCTCCCTCATCTCTGCTCCCCTCCTGGGGGGGGGGGGGGGACACCTGGCTAACTATTCTGGGGACATATACACCCTGGCTACATATACTGGGCAAATATACACCCTGGCTACATATACTGGGCAAATATACACCGTGGCTACATATACTGGGGACATATACACCCTGGCTACATATACTGGGGACATATACCCCTGGCTACATATACTGGGGACATATACACCCTGGCTACATATACTGTGCACATATACACCTGGCTACATATACTGGGGATATATACACCTGGCTACATATACTGGGGACATATACCCCTGGCTACATATACTGGGGACATATACACCCTGTCTACATATACTGTGCACATATACACCTGGCTACATATACTGGGGATATATACACCTGGCTACATATACTGGGGACATATACCCCTGGCTACATATACTGGGGACATATACACCCTGGCTACATATACTGGGGACATTTACCCCTGGCTACATATACTGGGGACATATACCCCTGGCTACATATACTGGGGACATATACACCCTGGCTACATATACTGGGCACATATACACCCTGGCTACATATACTGGGGACATATACCCCTGGCTACATATACTGGGGACATATACACCCTGGCTACATATACTGGGCACATATACACCTGGCTACATATACTGGGGACATATACCCCTGGCTACATATACTAGGGGCATTATACACCCTGGCTACATATACTGGGCACATATACACCTGGCTACATATACTGGGGACATGTACACCTGGCTACATATACTGGGGATATATACACCTGGCTACATATACTGGGGACATATACACCCTGGCTACATATACTGTGCACATATACACCTGGCTACATATACTGGGGACATATACACCTGGCTACATATACTGGGGATATATACACCTGGCTACATATACTGGGGACATATACACCCTGGCTACATATACTGGGCACGTATACACCCTGGCTACATATACTGGGGACATATACCCCTGGCTACATATACTGGGGACATATACCCCTGGCTACATATACTGGGGACATATACACCCTGGCTACATATACTGGGCACATATACACCTGGCTACATATACTGGGGACATATACCCCTGGCTACATATACTGGGGACATATACACCCTGGCTACATATACTGGGCACATATACACCTGGCTACATATACTGGGGGCATATACACCTGGCTACATATACTGGGGATATATACACCTGGCTACATATACTGGGGACATATACACCCTGGCTACATATACTGGGCACATATACACCTGGCTACATATACTGGGGACATATACACCTGGCTACATATACTGGGGATATATACACCTGGCTACATATACTGGGGACATATACACCCTGGCTACATATACTGGGGACATATACACCCTGGCTACATATACTGGGGACATATACCCCTGGCTACATATACTGGGGACATATACCTCTGGCTACATATACTGGGCACATATATCCCTGGCTACATATACTGGGGACAACTGGCTGTCATTATGTGCATTTACTGGTGAAATGCTGTCTCTTATTATGTGCATTTACTGGTGAAAAGCTGTCTCTTATTATGTGCATTTAGTGGTGAAAAGATGTCTCTTATGTGCATTTAGTGGTGAAAAGATGTCTCTTATGTGCATTTAGTGGTGAAAAGTTTTCTCTTATGTGCATTTAGTGGTGAAAAGCTTTCTCTTATGTGCATTTAGTGGTGAAAAGCTGTCTCTTATTATGTGCATTTAGTGGTGAAAAGCTGTCTCTTATTATGTGCATTTACTGGTGAAAAGCTGTCTCTCATGTACATTTACTGGGGAAACACTGTCTCTCATTATGTGCATTTACTTCATATTTTTTTTTATGTAACTACATTTGCTGGTACTACATTACAGTTAGCCCCACCCATGGGCAGGGTATATGAGGGATATATTTATTAAAAAATATAAGGGCATCAATGTTAAAAAAAAAATCTTCAAAAACTTTATAGTAGGCGTGACTTGGGGGTGTGGTTAGGGTGTGTGTTGGGGGTGTGGTTAGGGGTGTGGCCTGTGTCCCGATTTGTAATTTTAAAATGTTGGGAGGTATGCATAATTGACTTGGCTTTATGATCTTCAGAAACCTGCTGGACTTCATATACTCTTGCATGAGCTTGCTGACTCCAGCCTACCATTCACCTGACATCTCACTGCTAAATAGTAACCAGCACAACTGTCATCATTGCTTGCACCAGTGTTTTACTTCTGCTAACATCTGCAAATATGCCTGAAGGGGTCTAGATCCCAGAAAGCTTGCATGATTTAACTTTATCAGTTAGCCATTAAAAGGTATTGATTTTACAAAACTTAGTTTTTTTTTCTTCTACACAGTAAAAAATAGAAATCTGACAGATGGAACAGGTTTTGAACTATCTTCAAGCGGGATTCTCAGTATTCCTTTATTATTTACAAAATCACTCCCTGGAAAGGATCTATACAAAGATGATGGGCGGCTGACCTATTTGTTAGCACACTATTTCCGCAGATGGAATGAGCAACTGCCAATCAGCAAGTGGTTTTAAGAATAAAGAATAACCCTGCGACTCCCCCATGAGGAGATGGACTAGGCGACAGACATTTATAGTGCATTTTGATGCATGTAGATTTTATATGTATGTATACCCGGTTCAGCGCCGCAGTGCCGAAAATCTTATGCATCCGAGCAACGTTCACCTCCCATTCATTCGCCTATAACTTTATTGCTACTTATCACAATGAATTGATCTATATCTTGTTTTTTCCGCCACTAATTAGGCTTTCTTTGGGGGGTACATTTTGCTAAGAGCCACTTTACTGTAAATGCATTTTAACAGGAAGAATAAGAAAAAACGGAAAAAATTCATTATTTCTCAGTTTTTGGCCAATATAGTTTGAAATTAATATACGCTACCGTAATTAAAACGCATGTATTTTATTTGCCCATATGTCCCGGTTCTTACACCGTTTAAACGATGTCCCTATCACAATTTATGGTGCCAATATTTCATTCAGAAATAAAGGTGCATTTTTTCAATTTGCGTCCATCCCTATTTATAAGCTTATAATTTTAAATAATATAATATCATATTCTCTTGACATGCATAATTAAAAAGTTCAGACCCTTGGGTAACTATTTATGTTGTTTTTGTTTTTTTTTAAATTGTATTTATTTTTATTTTTTTTAATAAAAAAAGTGTATGTGGGTAATTTTTGGTGTGGGAGGGAAACTACTAATTTTAAATGTAAAATTATATATTTTTTTAATCAAAAATGTATGTGGGTGCAGTTTACTATTTGGCCAAAAGATGGCCACAGTGAAAAAAGTCCTGGATGCGAACGATCTCGCATCCAGGAACTAAAATGCTGGGGAAAAGTTTCCTGGGGGCAGAAATACCGCGCTCTCTGGAGAGAAAGCGTCGGTATTTCTGCGGGGAAGTTAGATCGGTGAATGGGAATTATATTCCCATTCACTGATCGGGGGGCTAGCGGCGGGCATCGCGCGCACCACGCAGGTAAAGCAGCAGTGCCTATCTGGACGAGGAAACTCGTCCAGATAGGCCGAACTGGATACACATGTATTTTAAATTTTACAATTTTCAAGATACAGTACATGACAAAACAGGAATTAATGGTTCCAAAGACATTCTCTGAATCAACCCCAAATTCTGAAATTCAGTTTACAAACTCAAATATTAATATATAGATAAACTATACCATACCTTGGTCTTCTTTTCAAGAAAACTTTTAGGAAGATTTCCATAGGTAACATGTGATGCGAAGAGTCTTGGTGAAGGCAGTTGTTTCAGTTGCTTTAGAAATGGGAAGTAGACAAATGAATACCTTTATCAATTAGGTTCCTATTAAAAATGTATATTCATTCACTTGCTTCAGGTGCAAAAAACTTGAGAACTTGCTCTAGCAAAACTGGCAGGATGCAGTATACAATACCATAATACATTAGGCTAGTTGGTCCTGCCTACTGAAGCTTATAGTCTAAAGAAATAAATATACTGAAGCTCATGGTAAACAGAGCTGGTAAGTGGTGTATAAGCTGGCAGTAGCACCTTGCTGAAGTAGAATAGGAAAAGATCAATGGCTGCATACAATGTCCTAGGTCAGATTATAAACTTGCCTTGAGGTTGTCAGAGTTTGCCTTTTCCTTATGCGGACTAGTCTAGGAATGGTCAATGACGTGCAAATAATTCCAAGTTGATGCAATTTTTATGAAAATGTATTGTGTTTGAAAATACTATAAATGATTCTGATTCTGAAATAGACCAGTCAAATGTTGCTCTTGCTGTAAAGCTGCAAAAAAAAAGCGAGACAGAGGTTTTCCAGTAAGGATTCTGTCTGATACCCCAAAAAGACAAGCTGAGTGTAGGGGCTAATTCTGATTTCTTCTCAGGAACAGATAACATGCTCAAGCTCTGTTGTTCAAAAAGGACCTTGTGATAAAGCCAGCAGATGGGGGGGGGGGGGGATTGTGTTTTATTGGATAAAAAGGATTATAAGGAAGAAATGGCTAGACTATTAAGTGATAGTTGTACCTACCTACTTCTGAAGAAGGATCCTGGTTTTGGTTTTTATAGTACATCTTGTAAAACAAGGGGAAATAAAAGGTTTTATTGGGACAAACAAGGCGGATTATCTTAATTCCTCATTTATTAGGGCCCAAGTTATATATTATCTTCTAAAGAGCCACAATAATCTTAAGAAACTGCCTGGAAGGTCTATTGTTTGTGGGATCTCTTCCATAGCTTCAAGGCTGGGAGAGTTTGTGGTTTGATTTATCTAGCCCTTAAAGGAATACTTAAGTCATTAAAAAAAAATGACTTTTACTCACCTGGGGCTCCCCTCAGCCCCCTGTAGCTGAACGGTGCCCTCGCCGTGTCCCACCGATGCGGCTGGTCTCGCCGGTGGCCACTTCCGGTTTGGCCGTCACCGGCCGACAGGCTGTGAACGCGGCTGATTATCCGCGTCCCCGGACGCAATAGCGCCTTCTACAATGCTATTGCGTCCGGGGACGCGGCTAATCAGCCGCGTTCACAGCCTGTCGGCCGGTGACGGCCAAACCGGAAGTGGCCGCCGGCGAGACCAGCCGCATCGGAGGGACACGGCGAGGGCACCGTTCAGCTGCAGGGGGCTGAGGGGAGCCCAAGGTGAGTAAAAGTCATTTTTTTTAAATGACTTAAGTATTCCTTTAAAGCTACATCTACATGTGCAGATGACGCGCCGATGTTACTTATCAATCGAGCCACTGATGCGGCTCGATTGATAAGATCCTATTCATAAGCTCTTCAAACCTTTATTGCATTAAAATCGACAAGGCAGCGACAGCCCGCTGTTTCGGCCCAAGATGGCCTTTTTCAAGTTGCCAAAAAAAGTCAAATACTGGTATTTGACTTTTTTTGGCAACTTGAAAAAGGCCATCTTGGGCCGAAACAGCGGGCTGTCGCTGCCTTTTCAATTTTAATGCAATAAAGGTTTGAAGAGCTTATGTATACAACCTTTTGTGTGGTGCCGATCCTTCCAGGAAGTCTTGCAGTTTTTGCCCCTTGTGGTATAGGGGCCAGGATCTTGGCACACACTTTATATCCAGAGCTTGGAGGGTGCTCCCAAGTGTTTGTTTACATCGATTGATAAGATCCGACAGGTTGGATCTTGCCACCGCCGATTCCCTGCTCGTTCCCCGCAAGGGGACAATGGCAGGTAATCGAGCGGAAGATAAGCGGCGCCGGCGGGGACAAGTGGGGAATCAAATCCGACGCACGCGCAGGCGAGTGGGGACGCGGCGGGTACGCGCGGAGATGCGGAAGAGGCGATCCGGCGGACAATCGAGCCGCCGGATCGCCTCATGTAGATGAGACTTTATACGTAAAATGCCCTCTTTTTTTGCGAGATTCTAAGCACCTTATAGATGTACTAAAAGATTTATCTTCGGAATCACCATGTTTATTAATGGCAGCCGACATTTCGTCACCATACACGGTGACTGACCAAAAAGCCGGTATCGATGAAGTCCAAAAGTGTTTAGAAAGGAGTGATACACTTAATTATGGACAAATTAATTTTTGTGTGGAATGTTTACAATTTGCGATGTCTCATAATTAGGGATGGTCGGAATGCCAATTTCCGATTCCGCGGTAAATCCGCATTCCGTCATGTACCGATTACCGATTCCGCTTTCCGCTACCAATTTCCGCATTCTAAGGCGGAATTTCCGCCGGAAATCGCGGAAATTCCGCCCGACTTTAACATAGATTTTCTCAAAAACTATAAGGTCTTTTTGAAAAATTTTTTTTGCATCTTGTTCAGAAGATTCTGGTTAATAAACCCTGATAATTTGGTGTTTCTAGGACTTACGGGGGCTTTGCTATTAACTGCTAAAGTCGGCCGGATTTTTACTGTAATGTAAAATGCAGAAAATAGGCAGATGCAGATTTTCTGCATTTTACATTACAGTAAAAATCCGCCGACTTTAGCAGTTAATAGAAAAGCCCCCTTAAGTCCTAGAAACACCAAATTTTCAGGGTTTATTAAACCGAATCTTGTGAACAAGATGCAAAGAAAAGTTTTCAAAAAGACCTTATAGTTTTTGAGAAAATCGATGTTAAAGTCGGGTGGAATTTCCGCGATTTCCGGCGGAAATTTCCGCGATTTCCAGCGGAAATCCGCCTACGGCACTTGCATTACCGATTTCCGCATTCCGATGCGGAAATGCAATTTCCGATCGGAATTATCCGAATGAGCATCCCTACTCATAATTATTTTTGGTTTCATGAAACGTTTTATTTACAGCAAGTGGGTGTGACTATGGGGGCAAAATATGCCCCTAGCCTTGACAACTTGTTTTTATCCATTTGGGAAGAACATTTTATTGATTACTCCAGATTCCCAGAGTTGAAGCTCTGGAAAAGATATATTGGATGATGTGGTGGTTATTTGGGAAGTGCCCCAAGCCTCCCTACAATTACTGGTTATATCAATACCATCTATGACCACCTAGTCTGTCAGTGATACAGATATTCAGATATTTCTTGACCTGTCCATTATATAGTACTTGAGGAGAATTACCTTATTATAAGGAACTTTTTTAAATAAACAGATAGAAATAGCTTTATTCCCACCAGCAGCTGTCACTATCCCCTTCGCTTAAAGGAGTACCTAAGAGTCAATTCATTAGGCTACATAAAAATTCCACCAGACGCTCTGATTTTGTCGATCAAACTGAACTCCTTATTACTAGGCTCACTGAGCAGGGCCTGCCTAGGAGCCAGACTCCACTTAAAGAGTGCTTTAAAAAAGTTTGTTTAGAGTAGAATATATATTGTGTTATTTTCCCACAGCCATGGGCAACCGCCCCCCTGGCCATCCCCACTGCCTATAATGTAATACAGCAGCCAGTGCCAGACCTCCGATCAGCCAGCGACCTGTGAGTGCAGGCGCTAGGACCTTTTGGACACCGCACTGATATGCGGAGGTACCGTGCGCTCGCTCTCACTGGTTGCCGGCTAATTATGAGGTCTGACGCTGGCTGCTGGGACGACTGACGGTGAGTGAGGTCCCTGTCACTAAACATGGGGGGGGCACCTGTCACTACCTAAACTGGGGGGCAACCTTTCACCACCTAAACTAGGGGGCACCTGTAACTACCTAAACTAGGGGGCACCTGTCACTACCTAACCCGGGGGTTCACCTGTCACCACCTAAACTGGGGGGGTGGAATCCCTGTCACTAAACATGGGGGTCCTTGTCACTACCTAAACCCGGGGGCACCTGTCATCACCTAAGCTAGGGGGGGTTCCTGTCACTAAACATGGGGGGTCCCTGTCACTACACATGGGGGATACCTGTCACTTCCTAAACTGGGAGGCACCTGTGTCGCAGGTGCTCACAATCTAATCCCTACCATAGTCCGAGTCTAATGTCCAACCATTGCACGCGCCACATGTCTTGCCCCCTGCTTTTTTGTCCCCCCTGGAAAATTTTCTGCGGATGCCCATGCCCACAGCCTCTTTTATTCAATGAAAGAACAGTTATATTTACATAAAATTAACTTAAATTATTTTGTACAAACTTGTAATCGTATAAATACTGGTCTTTTCAATCCCCTCCTAACACTGAGGCTAGTTTCAGACTGTCAACCAGTGTTGGGGGAGTGCTGTGGTGTGCCATTTCACTGCAATGTAAAAAATTGCCTCCTAGGATTACCACAGCAATGCACGGTAATCTCTCTTCTGGCTGCAAGACAAGCAGGAAGTGAGTCTCTCTAGTGCTCACTTCCTGTGGCGAATTGCGTGGAAGTGTATTGAAAAAGTACGCTACTGTGCATGCACGCTGCAACGTGAACACATTTTTCTTTTTAAAAAAGCTGCATCGCCATAGACTTACATGTCATCCAGTTCACCACATGTCACTGTGCATGTAGCCCGACAACACGCTGTTGCTTTTGTGGCGAATCGGGAACTTCCATCAGATCGCATTGCACTGCGACGGGTATGAAATGCCCCATAGACTTTCATTGGCATGTGGCAAAACAGGGTAACACACCACACTAGTGTGAAAGGGGCCTCATGGGAGAGGAACTTCAGGGAGTTCCAGACCTTATAACATCCCCCCCATCTCTAGGAAGAAGCATGGCCTGGCCTTCTATGTAGTTGCACCTCACCTGGCTGTCTTTGACTAGGAGGAAGATCTTAATTACATGATTGTTAAGCCCCCTACACATGCTAGAAGAAACTCAACCAAGGCTGCCAATAACAACCTCCTTTGCCGAGAATCCAGTTTGTGCAAGGCAGCCTCCATCCCTCTCCGGACTTACCATAATTTTTCAGACCATAAGACGCTCCTGACCATAAAATGCACATAGGTTTAGAGGGAAAAATAGGGAAAAAATATTCTAAACCCGGTGCATCTCCATCTAAGCTACACTGCCCAGCTACAATAATCCCTGCTGCTGCTCCAACTATAGTAAGATGGGTGTGTAGCTATCTGGTGTCCCATAGGCCAACTAAAGAAGCAGTCATTAATGTCCGGGATAGTGAAAGGAAAGGAGGAATCACCTGTCCCTGCAGCACTGGTGAATCTACACAGAAGCCTACCTCGTCTAGAGATATATCTGGCCCTTATATACGACTCCGAAAAATAAAGGGAACACTTAAAAAACACAATGTAACTCCAAGTCAGTCACACTTCTGTGACATCAAACTGTCCACTTAGGTAGCAACACTGATTGACAATCAGTTTATCATGCTGTTGTGCAAATGGAATAGACAACAGGTAGAAATTATAGGTGCAGGTAATTAGCAAGACAGCCCCAATAAAGAACTAGTTCTGGCTGATGTTTTGGTTACTTTTGAATGCTGGCGGTGCTTTCACACTAGTGGTAGCATGAGATGAAGTCTACAACCCACCCAAGTGGCTCAAGTAGTGCAGCTCATCCAGGATGGCACATCAATCTAAACTGTGCCAAGATTTGCTGTGTCTGTCAGCATAGTGTCTAGAGCATGGAAGTGCTACCAGGAGTCAGGCCAGTACAACAGGAGACGTGGAGGAGGGCAACAACCCAGCAGCAGGTCTGCTACCTCTGCCTTTGTGCAAGGAGGAACAGGAGGTGCACTGCCAAAGCCCTGCAAAATTACCTCCAGCAGGCCACAAATGTGCATGTACCTGCTCAACGGTCAGAAACAGACTCCATGAGAGTGGTATGAGGGCCCGACGTCCACACGTGGGGTAGTGCTTACAGCCTAACACCATGCAGGACGTTTAGCATTTGCCATAGAACACCAGGATTTGCAAATTTGCCACTGGTGCCCTGTGCTCTTCACAGATGAAAGCAGGTTCACACTGAGCACATGTGACAAACGTGACAGAGTCTGGATACGCCTAGGAGAATGTTCTGTTGCATGCAACATCCTCCAGCATGACCGGTTTGGCAGTGGGTCAGTAATAGTGTGTGGTGGCATTTTTTCGGGGGGCCTCACAGCCCTCCATGTGCTCGCCAGAGGTAGCCTGGCTGCCATTAGGTACCGAGATAAGATCCTCAAACCCCTTGTGGGACCATATACTGGTGTGGTTGGCCCTGGGTTCCTTCTAATGCAAGACAATGCTAGACCTCTTGTGGCTGGAGTGTGTCAGCATTTTCTGCAAAACAATGGCATTGATGCTATTGGCTGGCTTGAATCCAGACCTGAATCAAATTGAGCACATCTGGGACATCATGTCTCGCTCCATCCACCACGCCATATTGCACCACAGACCGTCCAGGAGTTGGTGGATGATTTAGTCCAGGTCTGGGGGAGATCCCTCAGGAGACTATCCTCCACCTCATCAGCAGCATGCTCAGGCATTGTAGGGAGGTTATACAGGCATGTGGAGAACCGACAGAACCAACAGGTTTTGGACTAGTCCATCTCCTCATGGGGGATTCTCAGGGTTTTCTTTATTTTCAAAAGTCCTTCGTGAATGGCAGTTGCTCCGTCCAACTCCCAAAAAAGTGTGCAGCGAGCATGAAGCCTGGCCAGTATCTTTGTATAAATCTTTTGTTAAGGAGTGTCTTTATAAAAAATAAAGGCTATGCTGAAAATCCGCTATGGAAAGATGGACTAGCCCAAAACCTGTCGGTAATGTCAGATTCCTACTACCTACTGTAAGTGACAGCAACATAGTGGAAAAGTACTTTATAGCTCATTTTATTCTGTAAGAAACATGCTTCTTATTTGTATGTGTTTACATATATTTTAAATTTTAAGATTTTTGCGACAGTGGTCCTTTAATATATTTTACAACCTGTTTTGTGCAGACTTATAAAACCTACAGAGAATGGATAATTCCTGATATCTTTAACACAAGATAATTATAGTTGGAGATTTATTGGCCGAAACCATAAAAATAACTATTGACAAAAATCCGAACTATCTTTATGACTATTCGATGTAGTATCCCCATGCAGTCACAGTAATAGTAATTTGTACCAACCTGAAATTTCTCTGGTTTTCCGAATTCCAACATTGCAAAATCTTTTGAGGGCGCTTTGTTATGCATTGCAGTTAGCATTTCAGTAAGTATTTGTAATGACCAGTTTGTTCCTAAAAGACAGTAAAACACATTGAGAAGGTAACTAATTAATTTAGAGATTAAAATGGGTTGACTATAAAAGGTGCATACACACACACTACCGCCGGATAAGGCTGTTTCTGAATGATCCGCTGATGCAGGATGTAGTGCGTGTGTACGCACCTTAACATTGCAGAGAGAATCACCTTTCACAGATGTGCTAGTTATTAAAGGAACCCTGAGCAGTGCCAAAAACTGGAAATCTGGACTTTTTATTTTAATTCTCTGTGCATGAGTGCTTCTCTCTACTGAGCATGTGCAGGCTGTACTTGTGCATGCTCAGTACAACTGTGCTCCCGGCTAGAAAAAGCCTATTCAACCCACTGAGTCCAATAGTTAAAGAGGGACCCAAGCCATCACTCGAGGATTACAAGCAAATCGAATTGTTGGCTTAACCTGCGCAATAGCCAAACTTAAAGAGCATCACTCAAGCAAATAATGGCTATTCAATTGAGCATTGCTCCTACATGACGGTGATGGGGAGGTTTTGTGGTGTGGAGCTGTCCTTCAGCACTACTACCTTGCTCCCCGCTTTTAAAAAATTAATTTAAATAAAATTGGCATAATACCCTTCTAACTTTAAACTGTCTTTAACCTCTTTTCACTCATACAGGCTGGTATAGCCAGGATGGACTGGAGACGCTTGTGACAACCCACTGGAACCGCCATCACTGCTGTCCTCCACTTTTTCTTCTAACACTATAGACTGGAGCAACGGTAAAAGCATATTCAAAGAAGAAGCAGAGAAGAGTGGTGCAGCGGCCCCGGCTGGGTCAGCACAATTGGTGGAGAGCAACAGTGTCAGGGGAGCCTGCCAGGTAGTGGCGGACATCAGGTGAACGACAGGGAGCTTTGTGACTCTAGCTGCGGCGAACAACGGAAACAGCGGTCCTCCAGAGGGCGCAAGATAGCAGTGCTGTAGGACAGCTCCACACCACAAAACTTCCCCATCACCATCACATAGAAGCAATGCTCAGGCAAATAGCCTTATGTGACACTCTTTTAATTTGGCCATTGCACGGGTGAAGCCGATAATTGGCTTTGCAGGTAATCCTCGTGCGATGAGCAGGTGGTAAGTAGCTTACACACAGCGAGCTACTTATCACTAGCTAGGGGGAGGTACATCTAGAAAAAAGGGGGGAGGGGAAATTATCAATTTGACCCATTGATCTGATAGGAAATAGCATTGTGTGTGCCAGCCTTTAGGGAAGGAGATAATAATCAAGTCATACTCTAAATCTGAGTAAGTAAGGAACTGCAGAATGACTTTTTTGAGTTAGGATGAATCAACTCACTCTCTAAACCCAATCTGCTTGTTACTAGGGATGATAAATAATATATCCTTGCAGTTAAAATTCATGTAAATGCTATGCAGCTTGAACTTGAACCAATAAAAATTGACAGGAAATAATTCTGATTGGTCCAATTTCAAGCTTCATATAATTGACATTAAATTTGAAAGGAAGGAGAAATTATTTACATCTCATTGTTACCACAGTACCAGCTGCCCTAGCTTGAGTCACTGAAACACACTGGAGCAGAGCCAATTCTGAACATTTTCTGAGGACAGACTACAGTTCATCATGGCCTTCAAGAATGTCTGCCATCTTTATCTTGCCTTGCAATCCCATACCTCCGCAGACCAATCCATCTGGGTAGGTTTTCTTTGTTTCCTTTCCTCAAGGAGAACTTAATTCTTGGGCCCACCAATGGCTGGAACAAAATAGCACACACTAAAGCCTGGTACACAGCTTCAATTTCGATTGGCCAATCACAGACCAAAACCACCTTCATGTAGTATGAGGGTCAACAGATTTTGAATAATATGAACAGATTGTATAAGTAAACCCTCACTCAACATGGAGGTGGTACAATTGGTCAGTGATTGGCCAATAAAAGTTGAAGATGTGTACCAGGTTTTTACCACAACTACCACCTTTTTTGTTTCTATGTCCCATCTCTACGAAGAGTCTGTGTATTGTTATGACTTACTGCTAAAATTTTGGTTTAAAAGATGGAGGGAATAGTGGTAGTAAAATATCAGTAAATTTATTGACATTCTACAACCCAATTCATATAGTGAAATATTGATATTTGCTGATATTTCACTATGACCTTACCTCTCCCTACTCATACATAGAACACCCCGCATAATATCTAACCTAAACTCCCCCGGTCGGCGCATAACCTTAACTCTCCCTGGTGGGAGCTTAACCTTACTCCATCTGGTGGGCAACTAACCTTAATCCTGTGGTCACCTAACCTTAGCCTCCCCCCAAACCTTAAACCCTATGCTAAACTGGGTGCCCACTAAGTAGCACCACTATTAGCTGCTGCAGTTTGCAGGTTGCCCGCTATTTAGTGGGCATCTAAATTTGTTGCGCCATTTGTAGCTGTTGTGCTCTATAGGTTGGTAATAAATCTCCACAGACAATCAATAGAGGAGGATGTTACTGAGTCTTGACAGCTGTAAACTTAAAAAATAAACATGCAGTTTATTAAAAAATAAATTGCTAATATCACTATGGGATCTGTAGTAGGAACGATCAGATACAGTGCCCCTACCTACTGTATCTTCGTGACTGCCATGCTGGAGACTAATTTCAGGGTAAGAGTCAGGGCCTTCAGGTAGAAACAGGAAATTTGGGGGCCCGCTTGCAGCAGAAGTTTGGGGCCCTCCATAGACGCCCATTTAATTATCGTTGAGGGGAAATTGGAGCTCACTAAATATTGGGAGTTTGTTAGCAGTTTGGTTGTCAGCTATCTTGAATGTGGTAGTCAGTCTTTGTTTATTGTCTTTGCTAAGTGGGGTTCAAAAATAAGACAAAAGCAAGGATACTGTATCCCTATTCTGATGGAAGGTCTCTAATTTTAAGTTATGATCTATGCTCCATGTTGAAACAAAATCAATACTGTACATGGCTTTATTATTATGGGGATGGCCAACCGAGGATGATTTCAAAGTAAACAAGCTGCATTCTTGCTGACATCAGCAGTAACTTTACAATCAAGATGGATGGATGATGATAGCTAAAGGGAATCTTAAGTGAAATACATTATTCCAAATAAAATAAACCGTATAAACCTGTATAAACCGAATAATTTTCACTAAAACCACAGCCTTGGACTAATTATTTTTCCTTTTACTGACTTGTTTAAGTTTTATAATTTATTCAAAATATCGATGGTCGCCGGAACTATTTCCGGGACAGCCAGTGCTTTATTTTGTAGTCGCCCGTGCACTGCTTTCTCTGCTTCAGTGCACAAGCAGAATCATTAGAAAGTGCTGCTCCCGAGGGTGCATGTCCCCGGGAGCATGCGCAGTAAAGTCATTCAGTGGCAGGCTGCATTTAGAACCCAGGGAAGGAGGGACCTTTAGCACCTTTCCCTTCCAGGTCATCTGGCGACTGGCACCGACAGGCAGTGATAACGGGGAGAATTGCAGGTCAATGGAGGACTGCATCAGGGATAGAGAACAGACACTGTGTTAAAGTGAATGGGAACCGCATTAAAAAAAATGAAGTAAATAATTACTTAAGGAGAGGGAAGGCTCTGGGTCATATAGAGCCTTCCGTCTCCTCTTTTGGTGCCCTCTATCCTGTGCTGGCTCCCCCCCCCCCCGTTTCAATCCCCCACCGAAAGGGTATTTGGAAGTCTTCGGGAGCCGTGTCCTCCTGAAGACGTGCAGCTCCATACTGCACAGGCGTAAGCGTGCAAGAGAGCGTGCTTGCACAGGTGCAGTACAGGGCCGACCTTCTTCAAGAGCACTTGGGTTCCCTGAAGACTTCTGAAGCCTCCTTCGGCCGGGTAGCACATAGAGGGCGGCTGGCTCTCGCACGCGCGGAGCGTTAGCATCTTCATGGGCTGAGGAGACGTGTCAGCTGACCTGGAGGTCAGCTATTTAGCGTTATAAGTGTTAAAAAATGGCGCAGGCAGTGTGCCTTACACTTATAACGCTAAATAGCGTTATAAGTGTTCAAAAATGCAGCGGGGTCGGGGGAGGAGGGAGGCAGCAGGACACTGGAGGGAATAGGCATTGGGGGAGGATGTGTGCAGAAGCATATGTTACCTTGTCCCGGCCGCCGATCGCTCCTTCCCTCCGCTCCTTCACTTCTTCCATTTGTTTACTGTAGTCCTGCAGCCGGCCAATCACCATGTGGCTTCAGTCTCCGCATGGTGATTGGCCGGCTGCAGGACTACAGCAAACGAATGGAAGGAGCGGAGGGAAGGAGCGATCACCGGCCCAGGATAAGGTAACGTATGCCTCTGCATACATCCGCTGCCTATGCCCTCTAGTGTCCCGCTGCCTCTCTCCCCCAGCCCCCGCTGCCTATACTAGCCCTGCATGTTTATCATGGCGCACCGCTCTGCAATCAATGTAGCATAAAACGAAACTTACCGTTTTATTGTATTTACATTAAAACGGTAAATAGCGTTTTATGATACATTTATCGGCAGAACGGTGCACCATTTTTCTCCCTGCGCCATTTTCAGATGGACCCATCAAACGTATATATCAGGAGGGTTAAGGATTAGGGTTAGGGGAGGGGGAGGGGATAGTAAAGTCTATGGGATGTAGGTTAGTCAATGGTGTAGGTTACATTGTTGAAGCACCGGCACCATGGAAGACTGGACTGGAGGAGGACTGGCAGTGGAAGAGAAAGCATGCCTGTAGGACAGGTGAAACTCTTCTGCTCTTCTCCGTTGACTTTTCTTTTTTTTGGGGGGGGGGGGGGGGGGATATTGGGAGGGTTTTTTAGCTTACCTAATTCTGATATCTGGGAGAAGTGGGGATTTCATCAACGTACCTGATTCTGATATATAGAGGGAAGAGAGGGGTTGGGGTTTTCACCAGCTTTCATAATTTTGATATTTGTAGGGAAGGGAGAGAGAATACAACAACCTGCCTCAATTTGATATCTGTGGGAGGTTATACCGGTCAACTCAGTTCCGATAATTTTTGAGTGGGAGAAGGTTACTCCAGGCTACCTAATTCTGTTGGGGGTGGCGGATTTACACCATGCTTCCCAATTCCGATGTCTATGGGAGGGATACACTATAGGGAGGGATACATGCAACTTAATTCTTAGTTCTATGGGGGGTGGTGATGGTTGCATAAAGCTACCCAGGGGCTCTAGTACATTGCTTTACAATGCAAGCAGCCATGCATTTTACAAAAACGCATGGTCACTACATTGTTCTTTATTGTAGCTTTGCCCCCATTCAATAACACTGAATGGAGCAGTTCTGCGTTGTGCACATAAATGCGTGCAGCAGAGTGTTCTAATTTACAAATGTGTACTACTGTTTATCAGTCAGTGCTGTTTGCACACCCATCCTGAGAGCTATTTAGCCTATAAGCTGCTGTGGATAAAACATTCTTGTTCTTCTGGTCGTAGTGGAGTCTATGGGCCCCATAAGATCTATGGTTACAAAAGAAAATAGGAGATGAACCCTCCTCTGAAATGTCATCCTAATATTTTGATATGTGGAAGTCAATTCTGTTCTCATTCATCTACTGATGGAGACTGCTCCCTAGTTGTCTGTTTGATGCATGATTGGCATAAGTATTTTGTAGGAGTAGAAATCCTGGCAGAACACATTAAAGGGAACCAGAGAGGATGAACTATACATACCTGGGGCTTCCTCCAGCCCCATACGCACGGATCGCTCCCACGCCGCCGTCCCCCGCTGCCTGGATCCGCCGCCACCGGGTCCCGTCATTGCCGCAAGTCGGCAAGTCGGCCGGCGGACGCGGCCAATTCTCCGCATCACAGGGTGCTCTCCCCATACAGATACGCATGTGGCTGCTTACTGCGCACATGTACGGAGCGTACATGTATGGAGGGAGCCCCTGTGATGCGGACAATTGGCCGCCTCTGCCGGAAGTGACGGGCCCGGTACCGGCGGATCCAGGAAGCTGAGGACGGCGGCGTGGGAGCGATTCAGGCTTATGGGGCTGGAAGAAGCCCCAGGTATGTATAAAATCTTTGCCTTTTTTTACCCCTCGTTCCTCTCTGGTTCCCTTTAAGCGACAATCTACATGTTAAAGGGAACTCGAGGTGAGAAAAATATGGAGGTTGACATATTTATTTCCTTTTAAGCAATGCACATTGCCTTGCTGTCCCACTGACCCATTGCCTCTAATACTTTTATACTTTTAGCTATAGACCCTGAACAAGCATGCAGATCAGGTGTTTCTGACAAAAATCTGACAAGATTAGCTGCATGCTTGTTTTAGGATTTAAACCTTACTGCTCAGAAAGAACAGCAGTACTGCCAGGCGCAGGCAACTGGTATTGTTTAAAAGGCAATAAATATGCCTCCATATAAGTCTCTCACCTCAGGTTCCTTTTAAAGTGGATCCGAGATAAACTTTTACTCATTGCATAATGGTGTTCCTTTCATATTGTTTATAGGGCATTCCTCAAGCCAAATACTTTTTTTGTTTTTGTTTTGATACTCTAATTCCCTATAAACTAAACAAGCCTCGCCCATAGCTTTTCAGAGTGCCTTAGCATTTTCAGACAGTAGCAAGGGCTAATGGGAGCTCAGTCTGGGCAGGAGGAGGTGGAGGTATTACTAGCCAGAGATTTCAGAGGCAGAGGTGAGGAGGTAAGAGGAGGGGGAATTAGGTTTTTCACAGGCTGAGTGCTGGAGAAGCAGATCAGCTTGCCTGTGTATAATGTTTACAAACAACATGGCTGCTGTCATTGTATCACAGGAAGAAATAATCATATTCTATTGAAGCTGTTTGCAGCTAGATTTGCTGTGTAAACTATCTAAACTTTAAATAAGATATATAGACAAGTTACTTGTTATAGTTAGTTTTCATCTCGGATCCACTTTAAAGAGTAACTGTCAGGCTGCAGAAGCTAATTTAAACCTCTATTCTCCTGTGTTAAACAGTTTAGAAGGAAGCCCAAAAGCAATTAGTGAAGATAAAAATCTCAGTTACCTTTGAGGTGTGCTTATCAGCAAGTCTGTTATTCTTAAGAAGACGCAAGCCGCATTCCATACTGCAAAGCATTCTGGGGCTCTCCCCTCGGCTGCTAATGAGACGTTACAGCAGCTTGTAATCGCGTAGCACTGATAAATCTCGGGCAGAGTACACTGCAGGAGTCAGCTATTGTTCCTAGCCACATGGCTCATTAATATTCACTGCACACTGTGTTGTTCAAGTAAGAGCTTATCTGTGATCAGGAAGCAGGCAGGACAAGACGACACATTTGACAGAAAAACATGGAGCCTGCCATGAGCTGTCAGGAGCATCTATCTCTGCATATACTATATACAAATTCTGTGAAATCCAAACGTGGACAGTGAAATGCATATGTAATGTAAGTACAGCCAATCTTTAGCTACTGATATATGTGTTTATTTTCTCTGAGACCTTATACCTAACAGCTCCTCTTTAAGGCTTTTGTATTAGTTTGCCTGTACACAGGGGCGTAAGTACAAATCATGGCCCTCCCAGCAAAACTTTTATTGGGCCCCCCAATGTTCATACTCTTTCTCTTGCCTATCTCTGGTGACCGTCACAGCCTGGGTGCCCACCTTTTTCGGTGTGAGTGACTTAGTAGTTGGACCCCCTTACAGCTCTGGGCTCTCCTACAGTCACAGAGGTTGTTCCTTGTAGTTTGTGCGCCGTAATGAAAAATGGATGTGGCCATGACATGATTTGTGCGGAGCCATCTGCTTGATGCTATTATGTCAATATGGACCAAAAATCTGAAGAATGCCATGAAGAAATAAAGCAGTTCTGATGGCAAACAAGAATATACTCAAAACTATACGTAACTCATAGAGTGACTAGAGCGATAGAGGTAGTCCCCGGTTAAGGAATAAGATCGGGACTCTAGGTCCGTTTTTAAAGAGGAACTTTAACCAAGGATTGAACTTTATTCCAATCAGTAGCTGATACCACTTTTCCCACAGGGAATCTTAACCTTTTCTCAAAAAGATCACCAGTGGGGTCTGTGTGCCTGATTGTGGTGAAACCCCTCCCACAGTGTGATGTCATGACCATGGTCCTGACAGTTTGCTGTCTGTGAACCTTGTTTAATTTTGGGGCATAAAGGCTTTTTTTTCCAACTGCCAAGCAAGTAGTATCTCCGTGTGTGGGAGAGCTGGCTGGCACTCGGGGGTAGCTGTGAATGACTGGTATAAAACGTTATGCACCCAGTTAAACTATGTGCTCAAGACAAAAAGCAAGAGGATTGCAAAAATTGGAGAGACAGAGAAAGTCTGGCACTATAGTTTAATGTGCAGCATTACACAGGAGACGTGTTGTCATTGCAAAAAACAACATGGTGGATACATTGCATGTGAACAGCTCAAAGAAAAAAAACACATGATTTGTGAGTGACGTCTTAGCTGTACATGGGTGCAGGGGAGGTGGCTGGTGTGGGCGCCAGGAGGTGCACGGTCCTTACGACCGTTTCGCAAGGCGACTGCCGAGCTTCATCTGAGGTGTGCACTAAGTGTACGGAACAGCGGCGGAACTAGATATGCGTCCGTATCAGGACGCACTTCCGTAACGCTGAAGGGGCCCCACCCTCTTCCTAGTGAGTAGTCCGGAACTTCTGCTCCAATGAAGGTAGAGATGGGTGGCGGCTAGCTGCTAAAGAACGGCCGCGCGCACACGTCGTGATGACGTCGCGAGCGGCGGCCAATCAATAGGCAGCCAGCCGCCAAGCCCCCACCTAATGGCTGCAATTGCCTAGCAACAACGGCGAGCCGCACCGCCCCCATGCAGAGGGGAGGGCAGGCGCGGCGAGCCGCGGCAGGACCAGACTTGGTGATGGGGCAGCAGGCAACCCGGCCAGTGGTCGTGACCTAAAAAACAGTCAAACAACCACATTAGCCGGTAACAAAAAGTGAAAGGAATTCTTTACACTATAAGGCTTATTAGCCTAAATATATGTTGCAGCAAAGGGCAGGAAGTACATCTGGACTAAAGAGCCAGAAGAGGGTAGAAATGTGGGCAAAGGTGTACCAAGATAAGGGTGAAGAGGAACAGGGTGAGAGGAAAGTGATGAAAGGGGAGGGTTGAAGTGAGGGTGGAGATGTGTTGGTACACAAAAGAGGTAACCCGAGAGAGAGGTGAGATGTCTGTGCCTCCAAACAGGCACACCACAGAGGAGGCAAAAAGAAGGGAAGAAGGGAAAGGAAATGATCGCATCATGGCGTTGACCAATGGGCATGAATTCTCACAATATATAAACTTTATTACAAAAATTCTAAAATTAGTAAAAAATATTAAAAAGGTCAAAAAAGCTGCCATTATGCGAAGACATGAGTAGCAAAAAGTGATCCCATAGGGAAGTATATTTAAGAGTAGGGGAGAAGAAGGACATAATGATCCAAAAGCCTAAGGTTCCAAAAAGCATGCAAGGTCCACATAATCATTTAGACCAAGTGCACCCATAGCATTGGTATGCAAGATCCAATGTGCTTCCTGCCTAAGCAGTAATTTCTTTCTGTCACCACCCCTTCGGGGGGTGTTACAGACGTCAATACATGCAAACGACAAAAGGTTTGGATTGTTTTGGTGAGCGAGGGACATGTGTTCGACTATTCTTGGGCAACCTTTGCCCTTTGGTAACAGACGCACATGTTCCAGAATTCGTTCTTTGACCATCCTGGTCGTTTTGCCAATGTAAAAACGTTGGCATGGGCACCAGAGCGCATAAACCATGTATTTGGTCCTACAAGTGGCAAAAAATGGAACTTTACAGAAAACAGGGCCTAACTGGTAAGATCTGCCTGTTTGCATTAAGTGACAAGCTTTGCAAAAGCCACAGCGATGGTTTCCCGTTGATGTAAAATCGTCAAGCCAGGTACGCTGTGGGCTTTGGCGAAAGTCGCTATGAACCAAAGCATCACCGATGGTGGGTGCTCTTTTAAAAGCTATCAATGGTTGGGGAGGTAGGTTGTTCCTTAGGACTGGATCCTCGAGTAGGAGTGACCAGTTTTTACTGAATGCCCACTTCCACAATCTGTTTGGCCATGGGGGAGAAATCAAAGGAGAAAACTCCTGAATTATTAGTGGGTCTACTTAGTTTTCTTCGTTTAATAAGTTCTGATCTACTTCTAATGGTAGCTTTTCTAATGGCTCCATCTAAGGCCACCTCATTGTATCCTCTAGTCAGGAGTCTTTGTTTCAAATCCTCAGCCTGGTTCAAAAAGTCCTCCAAATTGGTGTTGTTAATATATTGTGAGAATTCATGCCCATTGGTCAACGCCATGATGCGATCATTTACTTTCCCTTCTTCCCTTCTTTTTGCCTCCTCTGTGGCGTGCCTGTTTGGAGGCACAGACATCTCACCTCTCTCTCGGGTTACCTCTTTTGTGTACCAACACATCTCCACCCTCACTTCAACCCTCCCCTTTCATCACTTTCCTCTCACCCTGTTCCTCTTCACCCTTATCTTGGTACACCTTTGCCCACATTTCTACCCTCTTCTGGCTCTTTAGTCCAGATGTACTTCCTGCCCTTTGCTGCAACATATATTTAGGCTAATAAGCCTTATAGTGTAAAGAATTCCTTTCACTTTTTGTTACCGGCTAATGTGGTTGTTTGACTGTTTTTTAGGTCACGACCACTGGCCGGGTTGCCTGCTGCCCTATCACCAAGTCTGGTCCTGCCGCGGCTCGCCGCGCCTGCCCTCCCCTCTGCATGGGGGCGGTGCGGCTCACCGCGATAGCCAGCGTGTTGTTGCTAGGCAATTGCAGCCATTAGGTGGGGGCTTGGCGGCTGGCTGCCTATTGATTGGCCGCCGCTCGCGACGTCATCACGACGTGCGCGCGCGGCCGTTCTTTAGCAGCTAGCTGCCTCCCATCTCTACCTTCATTGGAGCAGAAGTTCCGGACTACTCACTAGGAAGAGGGTGGGGCCCCTTCAGCGTTACGGAAGTGCGTCCTGATACGGACGTATATCTAGTTCCGCCGCTGTTCCGTACACTTAGTGCACACCTCAGATGAAGCTCGGCAGTCGCCTTGCGAAACGGTCGTAAGGACCGTGCACCTCCTGGCGCCCACACCAGCCACCTCCCCTGCACCCAGGTACAGCTAAGACGTCACTCACAAATCATGTGTTTTTTTGCTTTGAGCTGTTCACATGCAATGTATCCACCATGTTGTTTTTTGCAATGACAACACGTCTCCTGTGTAATGCTGCACATTAAACTATAGTGCCAGACTTTCTCTGTCTCTCCAATTTTTGCAAGTAGTATCTCCCACAAGCATGTCACCACCAGTATTAAATCTCTAAATGTAAATCAGTAGGAGGAAAGATTTTACAGTGGGCAAATACTGACTAAAAAATCTATAAATTAATATTTTAAAAAATAAGCAATTTATTCATTACATTATTTTCACTTCAGTTCCTCTTTAAGTCGAAACACTGTCACCTCTGTGTTTATTTTGTTCCATTCTGTGTCACATTTGTTCCTTCTGTGCCTCCTGTGTTTCCCCATGTCTCTTTTGTCCCTCTTTGTGTCACTTTATGTCCCCATGTCACCTCTGTTCCCCCTTTACCTCTTTTGTCCCCCTCTGTTCCCCCTGTACCTCTATTGTCCTCCTCTCCAAAGGAAAATTGTTAATAAGCGCTCAGAGGCTAGGATAAAGTTCAGTCTCAAATATCACCAATCCAGTAGTCTTCAATCTACTGTGAAGTAGACCCTCAAAAGTCCAGGACACAAGACCACTTCCACAATATCCAGCCAACACGTCATAAAAAGAGAAAAATAGAGGACATAGCGTAATTCAATAATTCAATAGATGCCCATCACCTCTATAGTGCAAATAACCCAGCACCTGGTGCAGTAACACACTCCCCCTGTGTGTCCGCACTCACCCAGATAGCCTCCAATCGATCCGGAGGTATGGATATACAGGCAATGCGGGGATCAGTGAACCAGTCACGTTGCACATCTAAAACTCAAAGAAGGCTCCAATAGTGTAAAATCATTTAATATAAAAGATTTAAAATTCAAGGATACACTCACAAGGATCCATAGGCCATGCGCACATAACAGGTAACTTGGAGCAGTCCCGGATAGCCGCTACTGAGTATGCCACCTTGCCTCCTTGCGTTTCCTCACTACTGCCGGTCACGTGATGCGTAGCTCCGCCCTACGCGTTTCGTCATAAGCATGACTCATCAGGGGCTGACGCATCACTCCTATGTTGGCCGCTATAAACCACACCACCTCCCTCCCCTAACAAAAAAGACCCGCCTACTTTTAAAAATTGGATACTCGGCTGCAATACACATTAGCGCTTATCGCTGGGGGTTATAAAGTGCATATACATCCTAAACAAATCCATCCACCTACTCAAAATTACAATTTCTTATACCATATCAGTAACCATAGAAAGCTGTAGGATATGATTGTCCCTTAAAAATCCTATCAAGACGGTGTCATAGTTTTAGTAAAGACACACATCAAGTCCTGCCACTAGATGGCAGCAAAACCATAAATGCAAGAATATGAGTTACCTAGGGATAAAAATACATCAGAATTAAAGAAAAGTGCCAATCTTTGCAACAATCATATCCTTTACATAAAACATCAGTCATTAGCAATAAAACAATTAATATCAAGGTCTATGTTCAGACCATTTGGTGTAAATGTATCAAGATTGAAGATCCATTTGGTCTCTTTTTTAGATATTTCCCTAACCCTATTGCAACCTCTCCAGTTAGGTGACAATTTTTCTACCGCACAAAACCGCATAAAGGCAGGTCTGCACTGATGTTTAACCTTAAAGTGGGAAGAAACACTATGTTGTTAGAAACCTTTGGTAATATTAGTAATATGTTCACCAATCCTCTCTTTTAGTGTCCTGGTTGTGCGGCCCACATATTGTAGGCCGCAATCACACCAGATCACATATATCACATAGGTTGAAGCACAGCTCAGGAATTGACTAATCTTAAACGAGCGCCCATTAGAAGATGAAGTAATCTCATTAATCTTTTGACCCTTTGCTAGTCTACAGCACCTACATCCACGACAGGGGAAAAACCCAGGTGTTTGCCACCCTGAGGTGCCCCCGCCGCTAGGTGGGGCCACACAACTCGGTGCACTGATTTACTGCTCTGCATACGGCTTCAGAACTGCTGTAAGTGTATAACGGCAGGTTGCCAAATGGATTAGCAATCTGAGGGGACAGTAGCAGCAGTGCCACTGCTGTTGCTATATTAAATGGTTTAGTTGAGAACTGAAAGCTGGCCACCATGTACTGTATACAGTGTATATGGCTGCTGTTTTCCAATTGGTTAATTGCCTACACAACTGAAGATCTTTGCTCAGCTATTTTCAAACAAGTAGGTGTACCTCTTTCTCAAGTAAAAAAAAAATATATATATTTGCAATCAATGTTATGCTCTATCAGAAATGATCAGTCATGCCCACTATGCAGAGCTGGGACAAGGTTCTCCAGCACCCAAGGCTGAGACACCAAAGTGTGCCCCTCCATCCCTCCCACCCCAGCCGTCACACACTAATTGCTAACTTCAGTGCCCCCAACACTTTAATCTCTAGTTATCTGGCTTGCAGTCACTGCCATGCATCCCTTTTTCTTATTTCTCTCTGCTTCAAACACTAGAGGGGAATGAGAGCTGAGTGAGTTGTGCGCCCCCTCATACACTGTGCCCTGAGGCTGGAGCCTCTCTTGCCTCTGCCTTGGCCCCGGCCCTGCCACTATGTGCCAGTTCACACAGGTTATTGCGGGTCGTTTCCCACTGGCCGCGGCGCTCATCGCCTGTACCGTGGTGTGACTGTGGTTTTGTATAATTTAGGGACAGTTAGCGACATGACTATGGAATCCATAAAATGCTGTAGAAAATTACAGTACTTTATAAATACATAAGAATACAGCTGTAATAGTGGCCAGACTGGAAGTGTGTGAAGTCATCATCATGGCACAAATAATCAGTCATACCTAGAAAACAAAGGTGTGGTGGAGTTAAAGTGTCCATTAATGATTCAATTAAGTAGCTGATCGTTGGTTTTTGATCACCGTTTTTCAGATCGATCTCATGGATCTGATTGGATTGGTAAGCAAAAATGATCGATCAGCTGTGGGATTGCATTGTTAATGGGAACCTTAAGGCTATGTTCACATTATAAATTGCAAGCATGATTGCAAGCGCTGTGCGGGTTGTTTTTTTTTTTTTGCATGATTTTTTTCAAGCAATTCCTGGCGTTTTTCTGAGTGTTGGGTGACTTTGTGTAAGCGCTTTTGATGAGCGGTTGAGATTTTCATTTTCTGACGTCAGTCAGGATGTGAACTCTTTGACCAGGAAAATAATAAATACAATGTATTTATTCTTAAAAGCACTCGGGAAATGGCTATACAAAGCGCTTTTTCAAGCGCTTAGCGATTTCCCTATACCTTCCATTGAGCCAAGGCGCTCAGAAAATGGTAGAGGCAGCACTTTTGGAAGCAGATCATAATCGAAACGCTCATATGAGAACACTCTCATAGGGAATCATTGCACAAGCGCTTTAAGGCGATTTCTAAAATTGCCAGCGCTTAGAAAAAATAAACAAACGCTCATAGTGTGAACAAGCCCTAAGAGAGAGAAAAGAAAAAACAGTTTTTTGTCATAAGGTACAGGGCTACAGAGTAACCAAGCAGCAGGGCCGGGCCGAGGCATAGGCTGGAGAGGCTCCAGCCTCAGGGCACAGTGTAGGAGGGGGGCGCAGAATTCATTCAGCTGTCATTCCTAATTGTGTTTGAAGCAGAAAGAAATAAGAAAAGGGGATACATAGCAGTGACTGCAAGCCAGATAACTAGAGATTAAGGTGTTGGGGAGGTTGTGGGCCCTGTGGCACCTCTTAGTCTAATAGCAATCAGTGTGTGATAGCTGGGGTGGCAGGGTTGGAGGGGCGCACTTTGATGTCTCAGCCTTGGGTGCTGGAGGACCTTGTCCCGGCTCTGCCAAGCAGCTCAGGGTGACCCAAACTACTAGGAATGTATAGGAGGATAAAAGGAACCAAAAAGCCCTCCTACTAAAAAAAGCAAAGCTTGGTGTAATTGCCTTCTTAAAACAGAAGGAAATTTGCAATAATTCAGTTATAAGTGAACATTTGTGGTTACCCACAATGCACTACTACTGAAAATGCAAATTATCCCTTTTCGCCCTTGTGAAGCTAAGCAAGCATCCAGAACTGCTGGTGTATAGCAAGCCTATAGCTTTAAGTTTTACTCAGCCATATCAAACCCACATGTAGACAGCCTGTTTCGGACTTTTGGTCCTCATCAGTACATGGCAGGGATTGATAAGGCTGTATGGTACAGGGCTACAAAAGTGAATATCTGGTTTTACAAACAGCTTATCAACTGGCATCATACAGTACATGCTGCTTAAAGTTGCCATTTCCTCAGCTTACCACATTTGGGGTATGTTATAATCAGCACATCATCTTCTCTGGCTTCCAAAGTCTCCATGGCGTGGAGTCCTTCTTCACTGCACATGAGAGTGGGATACAGAATTCCCTTGTGTCTAAATTGCATTTCTGCTGGAGTCATTTTCTTGGCTCGTTCCTGCACTTCTGCAAAGTGTTGTGCTCGCTTTCTCTTTTCCTCTTCAGAAGCAGACATTTTCCCTGCTGGGTACAGCAACTGGATACTGAGAAAGCCTTCACAAAACAAGAACTTCCTTTATATAGGAGTGTTAGGCTATGGGAGGGGTGTGTTTGCACACCTATCTTGCAAACTATTACACAAGAGTCCAGAACTCATCATGCAACCACTGAAACAAAGCAGTAATACTGTTTCGCTTAGCTTACTCATGCCAGTCAGCAAGGTTGCTGAAGAAAGTTTAATTGGACAGCTTTACAACCAATGTTAGGAGAACTAGCTAGTTGGATGAAAAGTCACTTAAAAATAAAAAATAGTAGAAGTCATAAAAGCAATGTGGGTGTAGCCACTGCTGACCTCCTGAAACTAGTCACCTGGCTGCAATGTTGATCATCTGACTGTCATCTATTCTTAGCAATATGGGATGCAGAGGTTGTGACCATACAGGGGTACCTGGACCAGTTCTTTCACTGCTAGAGATGTCATGAACATTGAATTTTCCGTTCGCAAACGCCAAACGCGAACTTCCGCAAATGTTCACGAACATGCGATCCCGGCGAACCACCATAGACTTCAATAGGCAGGCACATTTTAAAACCGACAAAGACTGTTTCTGGCCACAAAAGTGATGGAAAAGTTGTTTCAAGGAGTCTAACACCTGGACTGTGGTATACCTGAAGGGGATCCATGCCAAAAGTCCCACCAAAAATTACAGAGTTGACGCAAAGTCAGGTTTTAATCCCTTAAGGGCAGAAATCACATTATGCACAGCTCTGGGTGTCAGTGGGCTGTGGAGTGTGACAGACAGAGAAATGCAATAGTACTATCAGAATACAGTGAAATAATAATGTACTGGAGTGGTTCTGTGTGTGCAACTTAATGAGGCAACAACAATAGCACCATTGTGCACATAGCTCTGGGTGTCAGTGGGCTGTGGAGTGTCACACAAAAAAACCCACAGGAGACCGATGTGCTAGCCCTCAAAAGGCGTCCAGTGAAAAATGGCGCCGGCTAAATAATGGTGCCCCCGTCTGCCCGATATATGTTTAAAACGATATTTATCGTTTTAAAGGTTAAAATAGTGCAAACCTTTTGAATGAAATTTATCGTTTTAAAATATTTTTTTTAATCCTGCCTGAACGATATTTATCGTTTTAACCCCTGCTTTGCTGCCGTTTGGAAAATATCTGCCCGCCAGCTTTAATGTTTAATAGCAAAAGCTAAAAACAACGAATTTGCAGGGAATGTTAAGAAGAAAATTTTGAACAAGAGGAAATTTTTTTTTTCAAAAAGACCTTACAGTTTTTGAGAAAATCGATTTTAAATCTTCAAAGAGGAAAATGTATCTATTTAAATCGCGTACTGACATTTCCGCGGCGGAAACAATTCCCGCCGACTTTAGCAGTTAATAGCAAAGTCCCCTTAAATCCTAGCAACACCAAATTTGCAGGATATGTTAAAAAGATACTGGGAAACAATATTTAAAAAAAAATTGAATTTTTTTTTTAATTTAAATTTTTGGGTTATGTTCAGAGTGTGGGAAATTTTTTGAAAAAAATGACGTGGGGTCCCCCCTTCCGAGCCTCTGTAACCCCTTGTCTCCCATGCAGGCTGGGATAGCCAGAATGCGGAGCCCCGGCCGACTGGGGCTTCGCACCCTGAGCTATACCAGCCAGCATGGTCCATGGTATGGGGGGGCTCCGGGGGGGAGGGGTGGCCAAGCCTTCCCCTCCCCCCCAGAGCCCTTGTCCAATCCATGGACAAGGGGCTCTTCCCCACCTCCGGTGCCCCAGGAGGAGGTGGGGGCGACGATTCCCTGGGGGGGGGGGGTTCATGGTGGCATCTGGGAGTCCCCTTTAAGAAGGGGACCCCCAGATGCCCACCCCCCTTCCAGGAGAAATGAGTATAGGGGTACAAGGTACCCCTTACCCATTTCCACAAAGGGTTAAATGAAATAAAAACACAACAACGAGAAAAGTCCTTTAATTTTCTAAATTAACCAGAAATACTTACTTGTACCTTGAAGAAAAAATTGCCATGCCAATTAGGTCCCACGACAGTATCCTCCATCTTGCAATCTTCAGAAATACTTACCTGTACCTTTAAGAAAAAATCCCCACGCCATTATCCTCGGAAAAGGTCCCGCGCAATAATCTGTTATGTCCCACGACGACAGTATCCTCTGTTTTGCGATCTTCAGAAATACTTACCTGTACCTTTAAGAAAAAAATCCCACGTCAATTAGGTCCCACGACAGTATCCTCTATCTTGCGACCTTCTGATAAATCTTGATTGAAGATCTCCACCGCCCCGACGTCACACACGCCGCCTCCGCCGCACTGCTCTCAGCTATACTTAGTATAGCTTAGAACAAAAAGCATCTTTAAATTTTAACTCCAATGGTCCCCATTGGTTCCTTAACAGACCAATGGGGATCAGGAGGATCCCCATTGGTCGATAAGGAACCAATGGGGAGCCTTGGAGCCAAAATTTAAAGATGCTTTTTGTTCTCAGCTATATAGACGCATTAGCGCTAGCTGCCGCTGCCCTCCCTGCCTCTCTCACACCTGTCATCCTCACCCATGCTGGCACCCATGGGTGCATTGGGTGCCAGCATGGGTGAGGGTGACAGGTGGGGGGAGGCAGGGAGGGCAGCGGCAGCTAGCGCTAATGCGTCTGTATAGACGCACTCTCAGCTATACTTAGTATAGCTGAGAGCAGTGTGGCGGAGGCGGCGTGTGTGGCGTCGGGGCGGCGGAGATCTTCAATCAAGATGTATTAGAAGATCGCAAGATAGAGGATACTGTCGTGGGACCTGATTGGAGTGGGATTTTTTTCTTAAAGGTACAGGTAAGTATTTGTGGTTAATTTAGAACATTAAAGGACTTAAACACTGGTTGTGTTTTTATTTCATTTAACCCTTTGTGGAAATGGGTAAGGGGTACTTTGTACCCCTATACTCATTTCTCCTGGGAGGGGGGTGGGCATCTGGGGGTCCCCTTCTTAAAGGGGACTCCCAGATGCCACCATGAACCCCTCCCCCCCAGGGATTCGTAGCCCCCACCTCCTCCTGGGGCACCGGAGGTGGGGAAGAGCCCCTTGCCCATGGATTGGACAAGGGCTCTGGGGGGGATGGGAAGGCTTGGCCGCCCCTCCCCCCCGGAGCCCCTCCATACCATGGACCATGTGGGCTGGTATAGCTCAGGGTGCGAAGCCCCAGTCGGCCGGGGCTCTGCATTCTGGCTATCCCAGCCTGCATGGGAGACAAGGGGTTACAGAGGCTCGGGAGGGGGGACCCCACGTCCTTTTTTTTTTAATTTTGGTATCAATTTTTATTTTTTTTTAATCTTCTGAGTGTGGGAAATAAATAAAAAAAAAAACGACGTGGGGTCCCCCCTTTCTGCCTGTCTTACTTGTATAGTTTCACATTTTTTTTAAATTTATTTATAAATGTAATTATTTCAACATATTTGTGTTCGAGTCTTTTATTTATGTACAGAATGTATATCAGGCTTTTATTCTGATATATTTGGTGAATTATGACTTAAGAATTGGAGGCCTAAAATTCTTTAAAAAAATGTACCGCTTTTGACTCATAATTCCACACAGAAATGCACTGCCAGAGAGGTTAAGTGCTGAAAACTCAGAGGACCCTGATATGCTGCCCGTAACTCTAGGACGTTCATGGGAATCCGGTGACGAGAAGGATTCCACGAGCCCTGAGCTGTCTGATCTTCACAGTGAGCTCCCCAACCCCTCTGGCTGGCGTCTGTAGTAATGATGGTCATTATGCCACTCTGGATTAGATGATATCTTGATAAATTGTCTCGAAGTCCACCAACACAAACTGTTCTTCATTAGAGATGTTAAATATATCATTTGATTCAATCACTTCTTGTTCCATTGGCTGAGGAAGCACCATTGGAATGGTCTTATGTGCCAGTGTGCCCAATATACCATAGGTATGGTTGACGTCATTAGGCCTGTCAGACTGAGACATTGTCTCGCTCGCAATGTTGTCAGTGATAGAGTATGTTGAACATTCTGAATGAATCTGTCCATCTTCTCTATAGGCAAACTTAATGAGTTCTCCTGTGTTTGAAAGAGAGCCCCTAAAAACAATATTTTCTGGGTGGGTTCTTGCTGACTCTTGGCGTAGTTGATCTTCCATCCGAAATATATGAATGTGTCCACCAGAATCTTCCTGTGTTGTAGCAGAGTGTCTCTGTCTGATGCTAGTAGAAGAAGATTGTCTAAGTAGTGAAATAATCTTAGATAGAGATGTCGCGAACCTCCGATTTTCGGTTCGCGAACCGGGTTCGCGAAGTTCCGCGGAAGGTTCGGTTCGCGGAAAAGTTCGCGAACCGCAATAGACTTCAATGGGGATGCGAATTTTCAAAAATAAAAAAAATTATGCTGGCCACAAAAGTGATGGAAAAGATGTTTCAAGGGGTCTAACACCTGGAGGGGGGCATGGTGGAGTGGGATACATGCCCAAAGTCCCGGGGAAAAATCTGGATTTGACGCAAAGCAGCATTTTAAGGGCAGAAATCACATTGAATGGTAAATTGCAGGCCCAAAGTGCTTTAAAACGTCTTGCATGGGTATACATCAATCAGGGAGTGTAATTAGAGTTCTGCTACACACTGACACACCAAACTCACTGTGTAACGCAGCGCAAACAGCTGTTTGCGTAGTGACGGCCGTACTGGACTGGTGTGCACCGTGGCCAGAGTGTAGGCCGTGGCGTTTTTCAAGCCCATATGGTCGCCGGGCTGTGGTAGCTCAATGATAGTAATAATCCGCACCACCTTCAAGTATGTATCTTCATTTATTGGTAGAAAAAGACAAACAAATTAAAAAGAACTGCATGGCAAGACAGTCCGCTGTTTCGGGCTACCTGCCCATCTTCAAGTTGCCCAGTTCTGATTAAAACACATATCAAAAGCACACATATATACAAGTATCATCCAATCACAGAAGGTATACAAATTAGAGGACCTGATGGGGAACTGATCATTTACATATTCCGGCCACACCTACAAGGCCACACAATAAGCTGATTGGCTGGAAAAGAATTTCAAATTCCCAGCACTAAAAACACAATAATGATCATTATTAACATGCCCCATCGATATATGAATATAAGCATATATAAGCATATATAAGCACGAACGGGTGTCAAAAATTAAGAGTAAATACTCACATGGGGAAAAAAATTAGGGACACGAGTGTGTTTCTAAGTGAATTGCAGAAGTTTGATGATGTGGGGGACCAGTGCTTATTGGTTACTTTGGATGTGGAGAGCCTCTACACCTCCATCCCTCATGATGGAGGTGTGGAGGCTGTGGAATATTTCCTCTTCACATCCTCTGACTATGATGACCCTCAGAGATCCTTTTTGCTCTCATTGTTTAACATTATCTTGAGGGAGAACTACTTCCTGTTTAATGACTCTTTTTATCTGCAGTGCAGGGGAACGGCGATGGGGTCGAGTGTGGCCCCCGTATATGCTAACCTCTTCATGGGTCTGTACGAGGAGGCGTTTGTTTATACATCGCCATTATTTAAAAGACATGCGCGATGTTGGTATCGCTATATAGACGATATTTTTTGTTTGTGGGAGGGGCCACCCTCGGCCCTGATTGAGTTTGTCGATTCCCTGCACTGCCGATGTCCTGAGATTAGACTGACTATCAGTAGTGATCTGACAAAAATTTCATATTTGGATACCCTTGTGATTAAGGATAGTGGTAGGCTAGTTACAGATCTGTATCGTAAAGAAACGGATAGAAATGCCATACTCCACTACAGGAGTTTCCATCCACAACATATGATACATAACATTCCTGGTGGGCAATTCAAAAGAATTGACAGGATTGTCAATGTGGATAATCAACGAGATGTTAGAATCTCAGAAATGGTAGGTCGGTTCAGACAGAGGGGGTATCCAGCCAATTTACTTAATGAACAGTTGGACAGGAGTAGGGAGATAAGGAGGGGGTCCAGGAGGAGTGATGGTAGGATTTCGTTTGTTTCTACATATAGCACCATTAGTAGACAAATTGAACGGTGTGTTAAACAACACTGGAGTATACTAACCGATTCACTCCCCTATATCAGGGAATTCCAACATTCTCCCATGTTTTGTTATAAACGCGCTCCTTCATTGCGCACCAATTTGGTGCATTCAGACATCTCAAGGAGGAAAGTTAGACCTAGGCAATGTGGCACTTTTCCCTGTTTGAATTGCCATATATGCAATAGTTTGATTAGGGGAGATCATTTTTTTCATCCAACTAGTGGTAGGAGATACGATATCCATGATAGGTATACATGTGACTCTAGTTGGGTCATTTATTTACTTAAATGCCCCTGCGGTAAGGGTTATGTGGGGCAGACAATGGCCATAACGTTAGCCAGATGAGAGTCTGTGTTATTGATGGAATTAAAGTGGACAGTAGGGGTGGCAATCGACACTCCAAACTGTCTAAAATTGAATCTAAATGGATTAGAGAGTTAGACACAGTTAACACTGGTCTTAATAGGGATTATGACCTTGAACTTGATTGGTAATTTAATTGCTCATTGATGTATATATATTGCCTTTGTATCTACTTTTATTTATGGTATGTTTATATGTTTTTTTCCATAGGGAAGGTAGGATATAATTGTGTTGATTACAAGCACGAGCGGGTGAGTAATTTTTCCATTATAATTTTTTCTTTATTATGTGGAGGGAATGATTCTGCCTCCAGTAGTTTTTGCAGGAAAATGTACATATACAATTTTTCTATATAATTGGTTGCTTTTGAGGCAATTTTGTAGTCCATCATGCCTTATCTGGTTGATATGTTCCCCCTCTTTTTGGACCCTAGTGGTCGGTAGTCTGACCACTGGGGTTTTTTGATTGGTCGACGGATCCTGTATACCTGGGGCGTCTGGTTTCCGTGACGCCTTGCTGTACGGAGCGGTGTTCCGCCTTATACGGAGTACAGGGTCTGCGGGGTAAGGTGATTCCGCCTTGTTACGTAATTTCGCCAAGCTGGTATGAAATTCCTCCTTATTACGGAATTCCTCCTTTTTGTTACGGAATTCCTCCTTTTTGTTACGGAATTCCTCCTGGTTACGGAATTCCTCCTATTTACGTGATTCTGTTTTATACGGAAGTTTTTAGGCGTTCTCTTGGCGTTTTATGGCGTTCTTTCCGGCGGCATGCTAAGAGATTGGCATTCTTTCCATATATAGTGTGTAGTACACGCTCCTTGTTATTTCTATTGGACGGCAGACCTTTCCTATCAATCCTTATCAGTGGGGGTTTATTTATAGGTTTTTTTCCCCATGTGAGTATTTACTCTTAATTTTTGACACCCGTTCGTGCTTATATATGCTTATATATGCTTATATTCATATATCGATGGGGCATGTTAATAATGATCATTATTGTGTTTTTAGTGCTGGGAATTTGAAATTCTTTTCCAGCCAATCAGCTTATTGTGTGGCCTTGTAGGTGTGGCCGGAATATGTAAATGATCAGTTCCCCATCAGGTCCTCTAATTTGTATACCTTCTGTGATTGGATGATACTTGTATATATGTGTGCTTTTGATATGTGTTTTAATCAGAACTGGGCAACTTGAAGATGGGCAGGTAGCCCGAAACAGCGGACTGTCTTGCCATGCAGTTCTTTTTAATTTGTTTGTCTTTTTCTACCAATAAATGAAGATACATACTTGAAGGTGGTGCGGATTATTACGATTGGATACTATTGGATCCTGTGGTGTCCGGGATCTTTCTCCAGCACACCTACCATTCCTTACTGGATGGTTTACCAGAGAGTGCTACTCCATACATAGGAGTAGCTCAATGATAGAACAACAGTGACTGTCCAGCTGATCAAATTTGGTCTGACCACAATGAAGCAACGACCTTATTATCTTTTGTGTGCCACCCCCACCCGAGACACTCAAATAGCCGGCGGTCATTGCTTCATTGTGATGCGCAAGCCCCTTCACCGTGGCAAGGTAATGATCATGAAGGGGGATGGGCACATGTACATGCCTTTTGTTTTGTTGTTGCAGCAGCCCGCAGTGCAGCCAGAAAAATTAGGCAGGCATGTACACGCACCAGAAAAATTAGTGTAGCGGCCGCTGCTAGCAGCGGCCTTAAAAATTCAGGAATCCGCCTAGAGTCCTGGACCCTGTTGGTGGTGGCAGAGAAGGCAGTCAAGCGGCCTGCAGGCAGAGATGCTGTGTGTGGGGACTGACTTAGTCTTCGGTCGTGCAGTAGCCCTCCGGGATCCATTCCTCATTCATCTTGATAAAGGTCAGGTACTGAACACTGTCGTGACTTAGGCGACTTCTCTTCTCAGTAACTATGCCTCCAGCTGCACTGAAGGTCCTTTCTGACAGGACGCTTGCGGCAGGGCAAGAGAGAAGTTGTATGGCAAATTGGGACAGCTCTGGCCACAGGTCAAGCCTGCGCAACCAGTAGTCCAAGGGTTCATCGTCACTTTTCGCAGAGTCTACATCCACACTCAAGGCCAGGTAGTCGGCTACCTGCCGCTCCAGGCGTTGTTGGAGGGTGGATCCGGAAGGATTATGGCGAGGAGTTGGACTGAAGAACGTCCGCATGTCCGACATCACCCTGAGATCGTTGGAGCGTCCTGTCCTTGCCTGCGTGGACTTGGGAGGAGGAGGGTTACTGCCAGTGGTACCTTGATTGCGTTTTGCAGCCACATCACCCTTAAATGCATTGTAAAGCATCATCGACAGCTTGTTCTGCAAGTGCTGCATCCTTTCCGCCTTTTGTTGAGTTGCTAAGAGGTCCGCCACTTTGTGCCTGTACCGAGGGTCTAGTAGCGTGGCCACCCACTACAGGTCATTCATCTTGAGTTTTTTGATACGGGGGTCCCTCAACAGGCTGGACAACATGAAAGAGGACATCTGCACAAAGCTGGATGCAGACGTACTCTCCATCTCCTCTTGCTCTTCCTCAGTGACGGGATGCAACTCCTCTTCCTCCCCCCAGCCACGAACAATACCACGGGAACGTGGAGCAGCAGAAGCCCCCTGTGACGGCTGCCGCGGTTGTTCTTCTTCCGCCGCCTCTTCCTCCTCCACAGAAACACCTTCCTCATCATCACCATCATCAGAGTCTGACTCCTCTCCTTCCCCACACGACTCCTCTTCTTCCTCCTCCTCCTCTTCCTCCCCCCTCTGTGCTGCCGCAGGTGTTGTGGGAACATCGGGTTCGTGTGTAAATGGCTCCCACGACTCCTGCTGCCGTAACGCTTCTCGTTCACGCTCCTCCACAGCTGTATCCACCACTCTACGCACAGCACGCTCCAGGAAGTAGGCGTAGGGGATCAAGTCGCTGATGTTGCCCTCATCGCGACTCACCAGTTTGGTCACCTCCTCAAAGGGCTCCATGACCCTGCATGCATTTCGCATCATTGTCCAGTTGTTGGGCCACAACATCCCCATCCTCCCAGATTGTGTCCTTGTACTGTAATGATACAGGTAGTGGGTGACGGCTTTCTCCTGGTCTAGCAGGCGAGAGAACATCAGCAGGGTGGAATTCCAGCGAGTCGGGCTATCGCAAATCAGGCGTCTCACCGGCAAGTTGTTTCTACGCTGAATCTCCGCAAATCGTGCCATGGCCTTGTAAGAGCGCCTGCAATGCCCACACAACTTCCTGGCCTGCTTCAGGACGTCCTCTAAGCCTGGGTACTTGGAAACAAATCTTTGCACGACCAGATTCAGCATATGTGCCATGCAGGGTATGTGTGTCAGCTTTCCCAAATTCAACGCAGCAATCAGATTGCTGCCGTTGTCACACACCACGTTGCCGATCTCAAGCTTGTGCGGGGTCAGCCACAGTCAGGAGAGCTGCTCCAGTGTGACTCTCCGCTTTCAGGCAAGACATGTCTAACACTGCGTGACACCATCGTACCTGGCATGCAGCATAGGCCCTGGGGTGCTGGGGCTGTGTACCTGGAGAGGAGATCGTGGCACCAGCCAAGGAGAGGGAGGAGGATGACGACAGCGAAGCGGTGGTAGCAGGTGGAGAGGAGGTGGCTGGAGGCCTGCCTGCAAGCCGTGGAGGTGTGACAAGTCGGTCTGCTGCGCAGCCACCTACTCCCTGCTTGCTGCCATCGGTCACCAGGTTGACCCAATGGGCTGTGTATGTAATGTAGTGGCCCTGCCCGTGCTTGGCAGACCAGGCATCCGTGGTCAGGTGGACCCTTGACCCAACGCTGTGTGCCAGAGATGACACCACTTGCCTCTCAACTGCACGGTACAGTTTGGGTATGGCCTTTTGTGAAAAATAATTGCGGCCTGGTATCTTTCACTGCGGTGTACCAATGGCCACAAACTTATGGAAAGCCTCCGACTCCACCAGCTTGTATGGTAATAGCTGGCGAGCTAATAGTTCCACCACGCCAGCTGTCAGACGCCGGGCAAGAGGGTGACTGGCAGACATTTGCTTCTTCCGCTCAAATACTTCCTTCACGGACAGCTGGGTACTGCTGTGGGCAGAGGAGAAGGAACCGCTCAAGAAAAGAGGCGGTGTGGAGGAGGGTGGCTGTGAAGGTGCAAGGGAGAAAGTGGATGAAGACGATGCACCTGAAGGAGGAAGAGGAGAAGGAGGGTGGCTTGTCTTTTGAGGGGTGCTGCTTTTCCTCAGGTGTTCTTGCCATAGCTGTTTGTGCCTTCTCTCCAGGTGCCTTTGTAAGGCACTTGTCCCTACGTGAGAGTTGGCCTTTCCACGGCTCAATTTTTGCTGGCAGAGACAACAGATGGCTTTGCTCCAATCTGAGACACACACGTGAAAAAATTTCCAAACCGCTGAGCCCCCCTGGGCTGATGGCGCTACAGTGGCATCAGCAGCTGATGTTGAAGGGCATGTGTGCTGGCTGGCCATAGCTGGCGATGCATGGCGCCGGACACTGCCCCCAGCTGTTTCTGAGGACGAGCTCCCTCTGCTTCTATCATGGAGTCGTCTCCTCCTACTCCTCTCTGACTCCTCCTCTGAACTGTCCCCCTGGTCATCTCCTCTACCGGGAACATATGTGGTATCCGTATAATCGTCATCATAATCCTCCTGGCCAGCTGTGCTTTCTTCAGACACCTCCTCAAGTGCACCAACTTCAGGTGGTCCACCATCATCCCCATCCACACACGTTACGTCTATATTATCGCCACCTAACTCAGACGTATGTGGTGGTGTACCTGCGCCTTCTTTGACACTCCTGCGAAGTGTCAAATGCAGCGGATGTGGTGCTTGTTGTAGTGCTGGTGGCTGCAGGAGATGAGGTGTTCTGTGTTAAAAACCCAATCACCTCCTCAGGATTATGGGAAGTGATGGCACTTGCCTTCTTCTGAGCACTGTATTTTGGTCCGCACGAAATCAGAGAAACACCACCTCGTACAGACCTGCCGGTGCCTGGTGGCCTTCCTCTGGGCCTGCCTCTACCTCTTCCTCTACCTGGTTTGTCCATTTTGTCCATCTCGGGGGGATGCTAGCTATATGCAGTGAGGTGGGTTCTCACTCAACACAACCGGTAGTTAGATGCAGTGAGGTGGCCAGGTGGGTTCTCACCCAACACAACAGGTATTTAGATGCAGTGAGCTGGGTTCACTCAACACAACGCTAGGTATATGCAGTGATGAAGTGGGTTAAGTATACACAACAGGTACTGGGAAGTTAGATGCAGTGAGCTGGGTTCACTGAACAGTGAAGGTACTTAACCACTTAAACCCCCGTGGTACGAATTTCTCCGTCCCTTTTTTCCCCCCTAAAAAACCAGGGACGGAGAAATCCGTACCTTCCGCGCTACCGCCGCTGTCCGCGCTCCCGCCGCTCGTGCGCGCACACCCGCCGCTCGTGCACTCCGCCGCCTGCTCGCACGGAGATCAATGAACGGGAAAATCCATTCCCGTTCGTTGATCTAAGCCCCCGCAATGATCGCACTGCTTCTATTAGAAACAGCGCGATCATTGTGATTCTCCCAGCCTCCTACTGCTTCCTGTAAGCGTCCGGAAGGACGCTTACAGGTCGCATGTAAACAAACACACTGTGGCCATCTTGTGGCCAAATAGTAAACTACACCCTAAAAGCATTTTCCATAAATAAACATTACATTTACACAATAAATTAACTCATTACCTCCCACACTCCCCAATTTTTTTATTTTTTTTTTTGTAATTAAAAAAAAAAAATACAATAAAAAAAAAAAAACATAAATAGTTACCTTAGGGACTGAACTTTTTAAATATTTATGTCAAGAGGGTATAACACTGTTACTTTATAAACTGCGGGCTTGTAATTAGGGATGGATGCAAAACTGAAAAAAATGCACCTTTATTTCCAAATAAAATATTGTCGCCAAACATTGTGATAGGGACATAATTTAAATGGTTTTATAACAGGGACAAATGGTTAAATACATTTCATGGGTTTTAATTACAGTAGCATGCTTTATTTAAAAACTATAATGGCCGAAAACTGAAAAGTAATAATTTTTTCCCACATTTTTTCCTATTTTCCCATTAAAACACATTGAGAATAAAATAATTGTTGGCATAATGTCCCACCTAAAGAAAGCCTAATTGGTGGCGAAAAAAACAAGATATAGTTCATTTCATTGGGATAAGTAATAATAAAGTTATAGACGAATTAATGGAAGGAGCGCTGAAAGGTGAAAATTGCTCTGGTGTTCAAGGGGTAAAACCCCTCAGTGGTGAAGTGGTTAAGATGCAGTGAGGTGGGTTCTCACTCAAAACAACCGGTAGTTAGATGCAGTGAGGTGGCCAGGTGGGTTCTCACCCAACACAACAGGTATTTAGATGCAGTGAGCTGGGTTCACTCAACACAACGCTAGGTATATGCAGTGATGAGGTGGGTTAAGTATACACAACAGGTACTGGGTAGTTAGATGCAGTGAGCTGGGTCCACTGAACAGTGAAGGTACTTAAGATGCAGTGAGGTGGGTTCTCACTCAACACAACCGGTAGTTAGATGCAGTGAGGTGGCCAGGTGGGTTCTCACCCAACACAACAGGTATTTAGATGCAGTGAGCTGGGTTCATTCAACACAACGCTAGGTATATGCAGTGATGAGGTGGGTTAAGTATACACAACAGGTACTGGGTGTCACAGACCGCTAGGCCGGTCTGCGGATGGGGTAAATCGATCAGCGTCAGAAATCCTCTCACACGGTCATTTGTTCATCACGAAGGGTAACCCGCGTTCGCAATTTGATGAACTGACTCGTGAAGGGAGCGTTCTGATACCAACCGATTCACCACACACATACAATTCAAAGATCTGCCACCAAGCGAGTTACACAGCCCGCTACTGTAATTTTACTAGGACTTCGAGAACGCTCTATTAACCCTTAGCAGTATGCAAGAATCTGGGTCAGATCGTTATGTCTGGGCCGGGTTCTCGCATACGGGTTATAAGTGTATACTTCTATTAAACACAGGGTAGCGATTTCAGGAGAATAGGTACGATTGTGTATGTTCAGCAACAGGTCATAACCGCTAAACGATTTTTAAACGTTTAATAACAAAAATGCATTACATACAGTTATATACACCTATTAACACATAAACACAGAGCTTAAAAATAAAAAGGAATAAACTCAGAAAGTTCTTACTTAGTTAGCTGAGCAGTCCATTTGAAGCATGAAGAAAATAGTCCAGTTTAAAAGTAGGCATTCAGGTTAAGTCTTTGAACACTGCAGGCGCTGGCTCTCCTTAGCGCCTGCATAGACGTTCCGTAGTCGATGGAATTTGGAGAACTCAGGAGGAGTTCCTCGCAAACACTTTTTACTGACCTTCGTTTTGGGGCGGTCACTACCTGGAAAGTAGGTGTGTTTAAGGCAGGGTTACCTCCTGGAAGCCAGGTTGCCACCCTCAGACTTAGAGCAGGAAATGTACCAATTTATTAATCATTTGTGTGACTCGGCCCAAGAGTAGTGTATCGCAAATCCGAGACTATATTCGTAAACGGCTCGCGACCCTCTATTAAACGAGGCTATGCATGCCTAGTCTGTCGCATTCGCTCTACGCAGGCCGGATAAAGTGGTTTCTATATGGATTCCTGATAGCTAGAAACGTGCACTTTAGGTGAACGATAGAACTGTCAGAAAATGTAATTTTGGTCTTGCTGTGCCAAACCTATTTTGAATTATTAATAAAGTACATGTTCCGATTGTGTGAAGCTATGAGCTTGGAGGGAAATTTGAATCTCAACCAGTTTCAGCTGGTTTGGTGGAGATGAGCTAAATGACCAAATGGCTGCTCCCCAGGGAAGCGAGCCACTTGTGAAATTCTTTCCTGACACAGGATGTGGGGGGAAGGTTAGTGTACTCAGTAAGAGAGAGGGAAATTGACCTCTATTGTGCATTTACCCAGGACTGACAGGAACTGTGCACGACCATACGAAAATCGTTCGCGATTTTGCGCACGACTTTCCGTAATGTTCGTCACACTGGGTAGTTAGATGCAGTGAGCTGGGTCCACTGAACAGTGAAGGTACTTAAGATGCAGTGAGGTGGGTTCTCACTCAACACAACCGGTAGTTAGATGCAGTGAGGTGGCCAGATGTGTTCTCACTCAACACAACAGGTATTTAGATGCAGTGAGCTGGGTTCACTCAACACAACGCTAGGTATATGCAGTGATGAGGTGGGTTAAGTATACACACCAGGTACTGGCTAGTTAGATGCAGTGAGCTGGGTTCACTGAACAGTGAAGGTACTTAAGATGCAGTGAGGTGGGTTCTCACTCAACACAACCGGTAGTTAGATGCAGTGAGGTGGCCAGGTGGGTTCTCACCCAACACAACAGGTATTTAGATGCAGTGAGCTGGGTTCACTCAACACAACGCTAGGTATATGCAGTGATGAGGTGAGTTAAGTATACACAACAGGTACTGGGTAGTTAGATGCAGTGAGCTGGGTCCACTGAACAGTGAAGGTACTTAAGATGCAGTGAGGTGGGTTCTCACTCAACACAACCGGTAGTTAGATGCAGTGAGGTGGCCAGGTGGGTTCTCACTCAACACAACAGGTATTTAGATGCAGTGAGCTGGGTTCACTCAACACAAAGCTAGGTATATGCAGTGATGAGGTGGGTTAAGTATACACAACAGGTACTGGGTAAATGCAGTACTGGGTAGTACAATGTGCAGCTCCCTGTCACACACACAGGTAGTTACTGAATGTACTGGGCTGCTGGCAGTGGCACACACACTATCAATTAGCAATGCTGTGCATGCAACAAAAGTGTCAGTTTGACACACAGAAAAAAAAAAAAAAGTACAGGATGAGTTCTGACAAGAGCTGTTGCTGGGTGCTATAAAAGCAATAACAATCAGCCAGGAGCAAGCTAAGCCGCCAAGAACCTAACTAATCTGTCCCTAGAAGAACAAGTCTGCAGCAGCTCTCCCTAGTCTGTCTAATAGCAGGCAGACGAGTGACTGTAATGGCCGCCGGAGGCTGCCTTATATAAGGGGGGGGGGGGTGGGGCTCCAGGGCTTAGTGTAGCCTGAATGGCTACAATGTGCCTGCTGACTGTGATGCAGAGGGTCAAAGTTGACCCTCATAGTGCATTATGGGGCGAATCAAACTTCCGCAAAAGTTCGCCTGGTGCAGGCGAACGCGAACCCCCGAAGTTCGCCTGGAACCGTTCGCCGACGAACTGTTCGCTACACCTCTATTCTTAGACCCTTTTCTCAAAGTAGAGCCACTACCGCTAGAAGAACCTTGGTGAAAGTCCTCAGAGCCGTGCAGATGTCAAATGGAAGGCAAGTGAACTGGAAGTGGTCTTCCGCAACGGCAAACCTCAGATACTTCTAGAACCTTGAGTGTATAAGAATATGCAAATAAGCGTCCTCGAGGTCCACAGAAAGCATCCAGTCTGATGTTCTTATCGCCTGTCTTATTGATTCTAGTGTTTCCAGTTTGATGTCTTTGTTCAATTGTCTTAGATCCAGAACCGGACTCCAGTCGCCTGACTTCTTTAGAACGAAGAATAATGTGGAATACACTCCCCTGCCTCTGTCCTTTTCTGGTGCTGAAATTATAGCGTTCTTCTGCTTGAGTGGATGAATATACTGCTCCAAGATCTATCTATACCTTCTCCAGTTGCGTAGGAATCTTTGTTAACACGAAGCAAGTGCTCGGAATCTTTGAAAAACTCCATCAATGGCCTTGAGACACAGTTCGTATCACCCACGGATTGTCTATGTTCTCTGCCCAAACCTACCTGAAGCAAGACAGTCTTCCTCCCACCAGACAAGTTTGAGCGGGCTTCCCATCAAAACTTTCCCCTCTCTGCGGAGCCTTTAGAGCTTCCTGGAGCTCCCCCTAGTGGCGCTTCCTCTCTAATATCTCCCCTGGAGAGAAGGAGCAGCTGTGACTGTGTCTGCGTTATAGGGAGTTGGGACACACACCAGGCGGCTTTAGCTGCACAACAGGGGTGCACCCCTCCACATACACCACTGCTTACACTTTTTAAAATCGCTACCAAAATTGCTGGTAAACGCTTATGAAATCGCTTACAAAACACTAATTAAAAAAGCTAGCGATTTGTGATTTGTAGTGGGTTCCAGGCCTCAGGTTACGTTCACATCATAGGTATTGCGTTATAATGTAAGATATAATTGCAAGGCAACCTGCCAAGGTATTTAAGCTGAAAGTACCAGTGTTGCTTGCAAACTTTCGAAAAATGCTATTTTTTGATTTCAAGAAAATATTTGAGAAAATACATTGTATTTTCACAATATGGTCAAAGAAAACCAATGTTTCTTTCAGGTGCGAAAATTTGCGAGAAAAACGAAAATCATTTTATTTTTAGTGTGAAAATGTGCAAAAAAATTGAATCCTATTCAATGTTGGGAAAATTGATCTGACTAATTTGGAAACACTTCACTTCAGTTTCATTATTAAACCCTCTGATGTCATTTGTTTTTTATGCTCCAGTGAATTTTTATTAGAAACACAAATACACAAATAATGCAGCATGCAGAGTATTGGGTGGCAGAAAGAGGGTGGATGTTCCCCATGTGCTACGAGCTACCTTGCTTGACCTCCTACTCTATCTTCTTGGCAATGGCAACTGGCAAGCATTGCTACTTATCAGGTTGTTATGATTATAAGTCTCAATAGAGCTGCAGTGCTGGCCAAAAGAAGGTTAATCTTTCACCAACACAGGGTAAGAGGTAGAAAGGTCAAGATATATGCCATAACAGGGAAACACTGCCTAAAGAAGTATATGCTAAAACAGCACTGAGAAATTTGGGTGCAGAGTGAAGCCAGAAAAAATAGCTCACCCTGCGCCTGCAAAAGTTCTGGCGCTGATTATTACAATTCCCCCTCCAGGCCACCATGGACTGAGGGGATAGACGTAATTAGCCAACCAGCTTTTGCTGGCGGCCAAATTACACTGTTTTTAAAGTAATTTGGGCTCCGTTTTTTGATGGTGTCCAAATTACTGTCTGAGCACCGATATAACCGTAATTTACATTACGGCCTATGGCGGCACATTGTGCGCCCAAATTTCCCTGTGCTGTTTTACGCAGTTTGGGCCTAAAGTTCACCATGTGGTGTCCATATAGATTCAATTGTCAATGTGACTTAGCCGCCATCATGCTTGAATCCTACGTCATCACCCTAGGCTTTGCGCAAGCGCAGTGAAAGCTTCTGGTCTCTGAAACAGCTGATCAACAGCTGTTTTTGGAGACATGCACAGTAGGTATATCATATTGCGCTGCCCAGAAGCTCTAACTGGAGGAACTGGAACATTATCATTAAAGAAACTGATAGCACCTTTACAATTTACTACCGCATCAAGCAATAGAAGATAATAAGGATATAGGAATGTCTCGGCTATTGCTTGCTGTAGTAGTAAACTAATGCCGTCTGATCAATGGCCATTATGTCCCACCTCCTCCAGTCTCTCAGCTATTGCTTGATGCAGTAATAAAGTAATGGTGCAGTCCATTTTGGATCTTCATGCAGCATAATATGATACACATACTGCACATGTCTCTGAAAACAGCTGTTTCGGAGACCAGAAGATTTTACTTTTTTAGACCAATGGCCATATCACTGTTCTTGACATTGTTGGCACCTAACTAGCAAAATGAAACACAATTTTGTACTGACTGCACCTTGTGGCAAAACTAATATTATTATGGTATTTCTTGTTCGGTTTAAGGTTTCTAAAAATGTATCATGTTTGTCTTATGGCAACTTTGTAATTAAGTTTTGTTGTTTTTGTTGTCTGTAGAGATGGCTCGAACCTCCGATTTTAGGTTTGCGAACCTCGAACACGAACTTCTGCAAAATTTCGGTTCGCGCAAACTTTCGCGAACCGCAATAGACTTCAATGGGGAGGCGAGCTTTGAAAACTAGAAACATTTATGCTGGTCACGGAAGTGATGGAAAAGATGTTTCAAGGGGTCTAACACCTGGAGGGGAGCATGGCGGAGTGGGATACACGCCAAAAGTCCCGGGGGAAAAAAAATCAGGATTTTACGCACAGCAGTGTTTTAAGGGCAGAAATCACATTGCATGTTAAATTGGAGGCCTAAAGTGCTTTAAAACATCTTGCATGTGTATACATCAATCAGGTAGTGTAATTAGTGTACTGTTTCACACTGACAGACTAAACTCACTGTGTGACGCACCGCAAACAGCTATTTGTGTAGTGACAGCCGTGCTGGACTGGTGTGCACCATGGCGAGAGTGCCCCCCCGAGACACTCATATAGCCGGCGGTCATTGCTTCATTGTGATACGCAAGCCTCTTCACCGCTGCAAGGTAACGATCACGAAGGGGTATTGACACATGTACATGCCTTTTGTTTTGTTGTTGCAGCTGCAATACATACTTTTTGTTTTGTTGTTGCAGCTGCAGTGCAGCCAGAAAAATTAGCAGGCATGTACACGCACCAGAAAAATTCAGGAATCCGCCTGGAGTCCTGAACCCTGTTGGTGGTGGCGGATAAGGCAGTCAAGCGGCCTGCAGGCAGAGATGCTGTGTGGGGACCGACTTGGTCTTGGGGCAGGCAGTCACACGGAGTGCAGGCAGAGATGCTGTGTGTGGGGACTGACTTAGTCTTCGGGCAGGCCTGACTGTGCTTTGCTGACCAGGCATCCATGGTCAGATGGACCCTTGACCCAACGCTGTGTGCCAGAGATGTCACCACTTGCCTTTCAACATCACGGTACAGTTTGGGTATCGCCTTTTTTGAGAAATATTGTGTCCTGGTATCTTCCACTGCGGTGTGTTGCTTTGCTTTTGTGTGCTGCTTTTCCTCAGGTGGTCATCCCATTGCAGTTTGTGCTTTGTAATCATGTGCCTTTGTAAGGTAGTTGTCCCTATGCGGGTCTTGGTCTTTCCACGGCTCAGTTTTCAGTGGCAGAGAATACAGATGGAATTGCTCTCATCTGAGGCAGACACACAAAAAAATTTCCACACCGCTGATCCCTGGGATCATGACATTTTGGTGATGGCTGCCAAAGGAGTGTTAAGTGGGGTGCCAGAATTAGGGCAGGAGGAGGAAGATATGTCACGCTTCCGTGTGGAAGCTGAAGAAGATGAGGTGTTCTGTGTTAAATAGTCGACTATGTCCTGACAATATTGGGGGTTGATGGCACGTGCCTTTTTCTAAACACTGTACTTTTGTCAAGAGCCGCACGAAATCACGACAGCGCGACCTCGAACAGACCTGCCAGGTGGCCTGCCTCTGGCTCTGCCTCTTGTTTTGTCCACATTGGGGGGATGAAATGAAAGGTATGCACTGACTTGACTAATACAATGTGCAGTTACACATGTGCAGTGTAAAGGTTGCAGCGGCTGCTGGCACAACAATGTGCGGTTACACAGGTGCAGTGAACAGGTTTCAGTGACTGCTGGTACAACAATGTGCGGTTACACAGGTGAAGTTAACAGGTATGCATCGACTGGTATATAAAACAGCGTGCGGTCACACAGGTGCAGTGAACAGGTATGCAGTGACTGGTTTTACAAATGTGCAGCTGTCACACACACAGATACCCTGAACAGGTATGCAATGACTAGTATTACAAATGTGCAGCTGTCACACACACACATACGGTGAACAGGTGCAGTGACTGGTATATAATATAACACTGCGTGCGGTCACGTAGGTAGGTGCACTGAACAGATACCCAGGGATTGGTATTACAAATGTGCAGCTGTCACACACACAGGTACCGTGAACAGGTGCAGTGACTGGTATATAACACTGCGGGCTTCTGTCACGCAGCTGCAGTAAACATGAACAGGTAAGCAGTGATTGGTATTACAAATGTGCAGCTGTCACACACACAGGTACCGTGAACAGGTGCAGTGACTGGTATATAATATAACACTGCGTGCGGTCACGTAGGTAGGAGCACTGAACAGATATGCAGTGATTGGTATTACAAATGTGCAGCTGTCACACACACAGGTACCGTGAACAGGTAGTCACTGTATGTGCTGGACCTGGCAGTGGCACAGTAGGAATTACCAAGGGGCCAAGGGCCAGCTGCGACTGACTGACAGGGCTGTATATGCAAGTGTCTGTGGGACACACACACAAAAAAAAAAATACATCACAAGAACAACATTAGCTCTCAAAAGAGCTGTTAAAGGGGTGCTTTTTAGCAATAAGTATCAGCAAGGAGCAAGCTAACAAGCGCCTAACTAAGCTTTTCCTATGTATCTCCCTTCTCTAATTACTGCAGCCACAAGAGTGAGGGAAATGGCCGATGATGCCTGCCTTTTATACGGGGGGGGGGGGCTCCAGAAGGGAGTGTAGCCTGATTGGCTACCATGTGTCTGCTGACTGTGATGTAGAGGGTCAAAGTTAATTCCTTTTCCCTTTTTTTGTATAGCGCCTTTCTCCTGTCAGACTGAAAGCGCTTGCAAGGCAGCCACAAGAGCGCACTCAGTAGGCAGTAGCAGTGTTAGGGAGTCTTGCCAAATGAACTCCTTACTGAATAGGTGCTGGCTTACTGAGTAGGAAGAGCCAGGATTTGAACCCAGGACTCCTACATCAGAGGCAGAGCCCTTAACCATTACACTATCCAGCCACTGGTTGATGTAGTATAGGGGGCGGGTCAAACTCCATATAGTTCGCGGTTCACCGCGAACGTGAACCACCGAAGTTCGCGTGCTCGCTTTCGAATGCGAGCTGTTCTGGCCATCTCTAGTTGTCTGTAGCCTTGTTTACATATTCATTCTATGGTCTCATATAAGACTTGTTGCTGTGCAGACCTGCTGTATTTTCTTAGATGAAGTTTAACTACTGTGCGAGATTGAGTTTGTCTACTGCTTGAGATGGAATAAACAAATTATCATCTGATTGTCAGTCTACTCATGGAGTATGGACTCTCATCCCATCATGAAAACAGGAAAAAAGGGTGTATATGGCTAATGGACAAAAACGGCGCACCATAGGCTGCAATGCAAAATATTGACTATTGGGTGCCAGAAAAGAAATGAGGGCGCCCGATAAATAGCATTTACCGGGACCATGAAAACTAAACTTTTCGTTTACACTTTTCGTAAACTGCTAAAGTCGGCGGGTGATAACCAACCAGAGTTATAGGGGTGCAAAAGTGCTGAATTTTGCCATTGGCTTTTATTGGGCTCCCTATTTCACTTTCAAAAATCTCAAATCTTTTCAAAGGACGATGGCTCAGCAGTGGCAAATTTTCTAGCATTGTAGGGACTTTTAGGGGGCTCAGGACTGGTGAGTTTGGGGCCTCTAGGCCAAAGAGGTCATAGCATAGGGTCACAAAAGCTTGTTTTTTGGCAATGATGCCGGTGACGAACGTAAATCGCCGCCATGTCCGTTAGCAAAGTCTGAAGCTCACGACATGTCGCATGCAGGTAGAAGGCATATTGTTGTACTTGCACTCCAACGTTGGGCTCCCTACATCTCTGCAAACCAGAGTTATGGGGGTGCAAAAGTGCTAAAATCTCCCATAGGCTTTTATTGGGGCCTAGGTTTTGAGAGTACAAAAGCGCAGGTTTCTGCCAAACGGTAAAGTAAGGGCCCGAAACTGACCAGCCCTGAGCCCCCTTAAACTCTGTACCTGAAAATTTGGGGCCGCTCAGCCGTACCGTTTGGCAGAAACCTGCACTTTTGTACGGGGCCGGGGTTCCACATTCTGGCTATCCCAGCCTGCATGGGGGACAAGGGGTTACAAACCGCTTGGTGGGGGGGGATCCCACATCATTTTTTTTCAGATTTCCCACACTCAGCACTTAAAAACAATAAAAAAATATATATTTTTTTTAAAGGACTTCCGAGGCCACTAGTATGAAAAAAGTTAAATACCTTTTCATAATCCAGATCCATGGAGGATGCCATCCGCACCCTCCCGCTTATTCCGCCATGGCTCCTGCAGTAATACCGGCCCCGGTTGGGTCCCAACCCCTCCGAACGGGTCGGGTTCTCATTCCCCCCTCAATATGGCCACCACAGATTGCCACGGCTGTGCAGTCCGCATAGATGCGATTGCGGCTGCGCAGCTCTAGGACCCCCTCCCAATGCATCCAGTGTATGCACGCATATTGATGACGCGGCGGGAGTGGGCCCTAGAGCTGCGCTGCTGCAATCGTGTCTATGTGGACTGTGCAGCTGCGGTAATCTGTGGCGGCCATATTGAGGGGGGAATGAGAACCCGACTCGTTCGGAGGGGTCGGGACCCAACCGGGGCTGGTATTAGTGCGGGAGCCATGGCGGAATGAACAGGAGGACGCGGATGGCGTCCTCCATGGATCTGGATTATGAAAAGGTATTTAACTTTTTTTCATACTTGTGGCCTCGGAAGTCCTTTATTTTTTTGTGCTGAGTGTGGGAAATCTGAAAAAAAAAATGACATGGGGTCCCCCCTATCGAGCTCTCTGTAACCCCTTGTCCCCCATGCAGGCTGGGATAGCCAGAATGCGGAGCCCCGGCCGCGTGGGGCTTCGCACCCCGAGTTATACCAGCCCGCATGGTCCATGGTATGGGGGGGCTCCGGGGGAGAGGGGTGGCCAAGCCTTCCCCTCCCCCCCCCCGGAGCCCTTGTCCAATCCATGGACAAGGGGCTCTTCCCCACCTCCGGTGCCCCAGGAGGGGGTGGGGGCGATGACTCCCTGGGGGGTTCATGGTGGCATCTGGGAGTCCCCTTTAAGAAGGGGACCCCAGATGCCCACCCCCCTCCCAGGAGAAATGAGTATAGGGGTACAAAGTACCCCTTACCCATTTCCACAAAGGGTTAAAAGAAATAAAAACACAACCTCGAAACAAATCCTTTAATGCTTTTAATTTACGAGAAATACTTACCTGTACTTTTAAAAAAAAATTCCCACGGCAATATCCTCGGTAAACGATCCAACGAATACAGTATCATCTTATCTTGCAATCTTCAATTAAGTTGATTAAGATCTCCGACTCCCCCCACATAGCAGAGAGTGCATCCTTTGGGACGCATAGCTGCCGGCTCCCGCTGTCTCTCCCCACCTGCCTTCACCTGTCACCCTCACCTAGGCTGGCACCTGGTGCACCGGGTGCCAGCCTAGGTGAGGGTGACAGGTGAAGGCAGGGGTTAATTTTCCCACGGTCAGAAGGAGAATTTACATTGAAACTTTAAAATCGATTTTCTCAAAAACGATAAGGTCTTTTTGAAAAAAATGTTTTCCTCTTGTTCCCACTGTTCTACTTAACTTTCCCAGCAATTTTGGTGTTTCTAGCTTTTAAAGGGGCTTTGCTATTAACCGCTAAAGTCGGCAGGCGTTTAATTTTCCCACGGTCAGAAGGAGAATTTTAAAATCGATTTTCTCAAAAACTATAAGGTCTTTTGTAGTCACTGAAAAAACTCAGGTGTTAGACCCCTTGAAACATCTTTTCCATCACTTTTCTGGCCAGCATAAATGTTTCTAGTTTTCAAAGTTCACCTCCCCATTGAAGTCTATTGCGGTTCTCAAAAGTTCCTGCGAACCGAACTTTTGCGGAAGTTCATGAAGCCGGTTCGAAAACCGAAAATCCGAGGTTCGGGCCATCTCTAATTATAATGCGTAAATTATAGTTTTCAGATTTATTATCTTACTAATGTATCGCTTTTAATATTAACGTTATTTTAAGATTTTTTATGCATACGTGATTGTAAGGCTATTTATTCTATTACAAATATATGCGTGCATGAAAAAAGGGTGCAGTAAAAAAAGGGCTTGGCTTGATAACGAAATGGTGCGGGTGGATAATGAAATCTGATAACGATAAACATCGTTGTCAAACTTTGTTAACGATAAATACCATTATTTAAACAGACGGGAAATAATAACAGAATCAGAATCGCTTTTATTCGCCGAGTGCGCTGTTGGCGCCCCCGGAATTGATGTTGGTACACATGGCGCAGAGCAAAAGACATAAAACATACATACATAAAATACGTGCATTTACAGGTATATCAGCATAGCATAGGTGCAGAGTGCATTATTACAGGCGGGGGGGGTAGAGTCAGTGTTGGCGATGGGAGAACTGTGCTAAGCTTGAGGGGATCAGGTGGGAGAAGTGTTCAGGAGGATTGTTCAGGAGTAGGACTGCCTGGGGAAAAAAGGTGTTTCTACGCCTCGTGGTTCTGAAACGGACTACTCTGAAGCGGTGGCCCGATTGGAGGGGCTCAAAGAAGTGGCTTCCTGGGTGGGAGAGGTCTTGGGAGATCCTGCTGGCTCTTTTCATCATTCTGGCAGCGTGGAGGAGATCGAGAGGGGGCAGGGTCGTGCCAAAGATCTCTTCAGCAGCGCTAATTACTCTCTGAAGTTTATACTTGTCTCTAGCGTTGGCCCCCGTATACCAGACAATGATGGAGGAGCAGAGGATGGACTCAACTGTTGCGGAGTAGAAACTGGTGAGCAGAACACGCGGGATGCCGAATTTCTTCAACTGGCGCAGGAAAAATAGCCTCCGCTGAGCATTCTTCTGGATTCTGGTGGTATTTTGCCCCCATCTTAGGTCACTGGTTATGGTGGTGCCCAGGAACCGAACACTTGGTGCCCTGGAGACTTCAGTCTCCTCAATGAGGACTGGTGGGAGGGCGGGAGGGAGTTTTCTGAAGTCTACAATTAGTTCTACAGTCTTAGATGCATTGAGGACGAGATTGTTTTCTTTGCACCAGTTACAGATCCTCTCAATCACAATGCGGTAAGCCTGCTCTTCGTTGCTGCTGATGAGACTGATGATAGTTGTGTCATCCGCAAATTTGATGATCTTAACGGAGTCAGCAGTTGAGGTACAATTGTTGGTGTAAAGGAAAAACAGAAGTGGGGACAGTACACACCCCTGCTGTGCCCCTATGTTGGTGGTTCTCACACTGGAGGAGCAGTTACCGAGCTTGACTTGCTGTGTTCTGTTCGTGAGAAAGTCCCCGACCCACCTGCAGAGGGATGGGTCGACCTCAAGTTGCGCAAGGTTGTTGAGCAGAATGTCCGGGCGAATGGTGTTGAAGGCCGAGCTAAAGTCCAAGAGCAGGGTTCTGGCATAGGAACCAGGTCTGTCGAGATGCTCTGTGATGTATCCCAGGCTGACATTGATGGCATCCTCAACTGACCTGTTCGCCCTATACGCAAATTGATGAGGTTCGAGGAGGGCATCGGTGGAGCTCTTCAGGACAGCAAGAACTAGTCGCTCGAGGACCTTCATGATGATGGGAGTGAGGGCTACGGGTCTGAAATTGTTGTGTGCAGTGTTTCCTGGTTTCTTTGGGACTGGGATAATTGTGGACCTTTTGAGGCAATGGGGAACCCCGCCTTCCGCTATAGACCTATTGTAGATGGAGGTAAGGATGGGAGCTAGCTGGACTGCACAGGTTTTTAGACACATTGATGACACTCCATCCGGGCCTGCAGCCTTCCTGCGGTTGAGTTTGCGGAGTGGACGCAGTACATCCTCCTCCTGGACTTTGATAGATGCCGAAGCATCGTCATGCCCCCGTGGGATAGGTGGAGGGGGGGGGAATGTCCTGCGGTGTGGTGAGGTGCTCAAACCTACAGTAAAACTCGTTGAGTTCCTCGGCTAGTTGTATGCTAGGGATCGCCTGATGGTCGGCGGATTTGAAGTTGGTAACTGCCCTAAGACCTTTCCAGACCTCCCTGGAGTTGTTTGACTGGAGACTAAGCTTCAACTTGTCGGAGTAGGCCCTCCTTGCAGCTTTTAGTTCAGAGTATTTCTGGCCTCCCTGAACTCAGCTGGGGTACCGGACCTGTGCACCTCCTCCTTGAGTATCGGAGTCGATGCAGCTTGCTGGTGAACCAGGGCTTGTTGTTAGGAAAGACCTTGAAGGTCTTAGTTGGGATGCACGACTCTTCGCAGAAGCTGATATAGGAGGTAACGTTCTCTGTCCATTCCGCCAAGGTGAGTGCCTCCAGGGCCGACCAGTCCGTGCAATCCAGGCATGCCTGCAGCTCCAGCTTTGCTTCATCTGTCCACTTTTTGACAGTCCTGATGATGGGCTTAGTGGTTTCCAGGAGCCTACGGTAGGTGGGGATCAGGTGAATTAGGCAGTTTTTATTAACATTAAAAAACTTTACGTAATTTAACAATACAGTTTAACCCAACCCTACTCTCACACACAAAACTAACCACTCCCCTGGTGGATCCTAACCCTAATTACCCCCCGGTGGTGCCAAACCCTAACCCCCCCGGTGATGCGACCCCTAACCACCACCCTGGTGGTGCCTAACCCTAACCACCCCCCCTGGTGTTGCCTAAAACTAACCACAGCCTGGGTGGTGCCTAACCCTAACCACTACCCCTGGTGTTGTTAACAATATTTTTCACGGCACCCTTTCTTCTGCTTTTTTCGCCGTACTAACACTAATTGCATTAAAGTCTATGGCGGCGCCCTTTTCATCCACCCTCGTTCTGCGTACTTTTTTCCTGCTACTAAATATATAACTTTTTCTATTCATAACATTTTTAATGCGTACATGATTGTAAGGCTATTTATTCTAATACAAATATATAACTTTTTCTATTCATCATGTTATTTGTAGTGAAGTATTTTATGTTATCAAATATACTATTGTTCTTATATGTGTAAGGGTGTTTATGCAGTGGGGGTGGTTAGAGTCAGGCACCACCAGGAGGGTGGTTAGGGGGGATCCGTTGAAAAAAGGGTGCCTGAGCTGCCTGTATGAAAAGGGCGCCTCCATAGACATCAATGTTATTTCTGCAAATATAGGTTACAAGGTGGTGAAAAGGGCACCCCGAGTTTTGATATAGGCTACAAGCGGGCGCCCGTTTGTAGCCCATATTTTTTCACCTACAAGATTTTCGGCTACAGTAGGGCGCCCCTTTGTAGCCCATAATTGTTTCAGCTACAAGGTTTTCGGCTACAGTAGGGCGCCCCTTTGCAGCCTATATTTTTGGGGGCTACAAGGTTTTCGGCTACAGTAGGGCACCCCTTTGTAGCCCATATTTTTCATTCGGCTACAAGGTTTTTGGCTACAAGGTTTTTGATTGTGCTACAAAAGGGCGCCCCTTTATAGCCCATATTTTTTTATTCAGCTACAAGGTTTTCGGCTACAAGGTTTTTGATTCTGCTACAAAAGGGATTAGGCATCACAAGTGGGGTCTAAGGGTTAGGCACCACTAGGGAGGTTTAGGGTTAGGTTTAGGGTTAGGCACCACCAGGGGAGTCTTATGCTGGGGATACACGGTACGTTTCTGTACCGTGTATCGACCAGCTGATCCGGCCAGCTGATAATATTTAGCTGGCCCGATCAAGCCGCTCGACTCCTGCCCGCTTGAGTCCTTAGGGACGAGCGGCAATCGAACCGCGCGCACGAGCGGACGAGCGGAGACGCGGCGAGGTTGCGGCTGGGGTCGATCTGATGGCTAATCGGCCACTGGATTGACCCGTGTATTCCCACCATTAGGGTTAGGCACCACCAGGGGGGTCTTAGGGTTAGGCACCACCTGGGGGGGGGTCTTAGGGTTAGGCACCACCTGGGGGGTCTTAGGGTTAAGCACCACCTGGGGGGTCTTAGGGTTAGGCGCCACCAGGGGAGTCTTAGGGTTAAGCACCACCAGGGGAGTCTTAGGATTAGGCACCACCAGGGGGAGTTAGGGTTAGAAAAGGTTTCTTTGTGAGAGTAGGGAGAAGTTAGGTCATAGTAATCACCAGGGGCTGTCTTAGGGTTAGGCACTACCATGGAGGGGTTAGAGTTAGGCACCACCAGGGAGGGGTTAGGGTTAGGCACCACCAGGGGGTTAGGGTTAGGCACCATCAGGGGAGGGTTCTGTTTGAGAGTAGGGAGAAGTTAGGTCATAGTAATCACTTTGCTCAGCTATAGCCAGAGCCATAGCTAAAACTATATGGCATTTATGGGCTACAACAGGTGCCCTTTGTAGCCAAATTTGACAAATATGGGCTACACCAGGCGCCCTTTGTAGCCGAATTTGGCATATATGGGCTACACCGGACGCCCTTTGTAGCCGAATTTGGAATATATGGGCTACACCAGGCGCCCTTTGTAGCCGAAGTTGGTATATGGGCTACACCAGGCACCCTTTTTGTAGCCGAATTTTTATTATTATTATTTAGTATTTATATAGCGCCAACATATTACGCAGCGCTGTACAGTGTATATATATATATTGTCTTCTCACTAACTGTCCCTCAAAGGTGCTCACAATCTAATCCCTACCATTGCCATATGGCATTGCCATGGCCACTGCCATATGTCTATATTATGTAGTGTAAGTACTGTAGTCTAGGGCCAATTTTAGGGGGAGCCAATTAACTTATCTATATGTTTTTGGAATGTCTGAGGAAACCGGAGTGCCCGGAGGAAACCCACGCAGACACAGAGAGAACATACAAACTCTTTGCAGATAGTACCCTGGCTGGGACTCGAACCAGGGACCCAGTGCTGCAAGGCAAGAGAGCTAACCACTACGCCACCATGCTGCCCAATTTGGCATATATGGACTACACCAGGCGCCCTTTTTTCCAGGCGCCCTATTCAAATAGACGTGGTTAGGGTTAGGCACCACCAGGTGGGTGGTTAGGCACCATGGGAAGAGGGGGTGGTTAGGCACCACCAAGGGGAAGTTAGGGTTAGGCACCACCAGGGGGGGGGTTAGGGTTAGGCACCACCGGGGAAGGATTAGGGTTAGGCACCACCAGGGAGAGTGGTTATGGTTAGTCACCACTAGGGGGGGTGCTAAGGCACCACCAGGGGGGTTTTAGGGTTAGGCACCACGAGGGGGGTTTTAAGGTTAGTTACCACCAGGGGGGTTTAAGGTTAGGCACCACCTGGGGGGGGAGGGGGTCTAGGAGTTAGGGATAGGTACAGGGAGGGTTAGGTATATTTAGGGTTAGAAACCACCATGGGGGGTTAGGGTCAGGCAGCATCGGGGGGGGGGGGGGGGGGGGGTTTAGGGCTACGCACCACCAAGGGAGTGTTCTGTGTGAGAGTATGGTTAGGTATAGTTGCAGTATAATATCTGTAATATCTACAATTATATTACTATGCTTAATACAAATGTAAATATCATTTTTGTTATAGATGGTATTTTGCGTTTTCATTACCGTTAATTCAACATATTTAGCACTTGATCTTAGATTATAATATAGATGTCATGATCGATGTCAGCACACAGAGAGAATCTGATTATTGGTGACCTGCAGTATCACCAAGAATACAGATATATACCCGATTATTGGTGATCTGCAGAATCACCGATAATCAGATATATTGCTAACCTCTGGGCACTTCGGCAAAAGAAACACAATGAAGACAGTAATATCACAGAAGTGTGGAAATATCCACCTCACGGTAATTCCTCAGAGGTGTGGTTACCTCTGAATGGGAACCCCGTGAGTGAGATCCTCTAACTAGAGTTGGGCCGAACGGTTCGCCTGCGAACGGTTCCATGCGAACTTCCGTGGTTCGCGTTCGCGTCCCGCAGGCGAAGTATTGCGGGAGTTCGGTTCGCCCCATAATGCACCATGAGGGTCAACTTTGACCCTCTACATCACAGTCAGCAGGCCCAGTGTAGCCAATTAGGCTACACTAGCCCCTGGAGCCACTCCCCCCCTTATAAAGGGCAGGCAGCGGCGGCCATTACGCTCACTCGTGTGCCTGCATTAGTGAGAGTAGGGCGAGCTGCTGCAGACTGTCTCTCATAGGGAAAGATTAGTTAGGCTTAGCTTGTTCCTGGCTGCATACCTGTTCTGTTCAGTGAACCTGCCACTGCATACCTGTTCTGTGAACCCACCACTGCATACCTGTACTGTGAACCCACCACTGCATACCTGTTCAGTGATCCCACCACTGCATACCTGTTCAGTGAACCTGCCACTGCATACCTGTTCAGTGAACCCACCACTGCATACCTGTACTGTGAACCCACCACTGCATACCTGTTCAGTGAACCCACCACTGCATACCTGTTCAGTGAACCTGCCACTGCATACCTGTTCAGTGAACCCACCACTGCATACCTGTTCAGTGAACCCACCACTGCATACCTGTTCAGTGAACCCACCACTGCATACCTGTTCAGTGAACCTGCCACTGCATACCTGTTCAGTGAACCTGCCACTGCATACCTGTTCTGTGAACCCACCACTGCATACCTGTTGTGTTCAGTGAACCCGCCACTGTATACCTGTTCTGTTCAGTGAACCTGCCACTGTATACCTGTTCAGTGAACCCGCCACTGCATACCTGTTGTGTTCAGTGAACCTGCCACTGTATACCTGTTCTGTTCAGTGAACCCGCCACTGCATACCTGTTCTGTTCAGTGAACCCGCCACTGTATACCTGTTCTGTTCAGTGAACCCGCCACTGTATACCTGTTCTGTTCAGTGAACCCGCCACTGAATACCTGTTGTGTTCAGTGAACCCGCCACTGTATACCTGTTCTGTTCAGTGAACCTGCCACTGTATACCTGTTCAGTGAACCCGCCACTGCATACCTGTTGTGTTCAGTGAACCCGCCACTGTATACCTGTTCTGTTCAGTGAACCTGCCACTGTATACCTGTTCTGTGAACCCGCCACTGTATACCTGTTCTGTTCAGTGAACCTACCACTGTATACCTGTTCTGTTCAGTGAACCCGCCACTGCATACCTGTTCTGTTCAGTGAACCTGCCACTGCATACCTGTTCTGTTCAGTGAACCCACCACTGTATACCTGTTCTGTTCAGTGAACCCGCCACTGTATACCTGTTCTGTTCAGTGAACCTGCCACTGTATACCTGTTCAGTGAACCCGCCACTGCATACCTGTTGTGTTCAGTGAACCCGCCACTGTATACCTGTTCTGTTCAGTGAACCTGCCACTGTATACCTGTTCTGTTCAGTGAACCTGCCACTGTATACCTGTTCAGTGAACCCGCCACTGCATACCTGTTGTGTTCAGTGGACCCGCCACTGTATACCTGTTCTGTTCAGTGAACCTGCCACTGTATACCTGTTCTGTTCAGTGAACCCGCCACTGTATACCTGTTCTGTTCAGTGAACCCGCCACTGTATACCTGTTCTGTTCAGTGAACCTGCCACTGCATACCTGTTGTGTTCAGTGAACCCGCCACTGTATACCTGTTCTGTTCAGTGAACCTGCCACTGTATACCTGTTCAGTGAACCCGCCACTGCATACCTGTTGTGTTCAGTGAACCCGCCACTGTATACCTGTTCTGTTCAGTGAACCTGCCACTGTATACCTGTTCTGTGAACCCGCCACTGTATACCTGTTCTGTTCAGTGAACCCGCCACTGTATACCTGTTCTGTTCAGTGAACCTGCCACTGTATACCTGTTCTGTGAACCCGCCACTGTATATCTGTTCTGTCAGTGAACCCGCCACTGTATACCTGTTCTGTTCAGTGAACCCGCCACTGTATACCTGTTCAGTGAACCTGCCACTGCATACCTGTTCTGTTCAGTGAACCCGCCACTGTATACCTGTTCTGTTCAGTGAACCCGCCACTGTATACCTGTTCTGTTCAGTGAACCTGCCACTGCATACCTGTTCTGTTCAGTGAACCCACCGCATCAGTGCGCATACCTGTGCAGTTAAGTGAACCCACCTACCTACGTGAGTGCACGCAGTGTGATATACCACTCCGTGCATACCCGATATGGACAAAACAGGTAGAGGAAGAGGTAGTGCCAGAGCCAGAGGAAGGCCACCCGGCAGGTCTGTGCGAGGTCGTGTAAATGTAATTTCGTGTGGACCTGGCCCACAGTACAGTGCTCGGAAGAAGGCACGTCCCATCACCTCCCAAGATTGTCAGGACGTGGTTGAGTATTTAGCGACACAGAACACCTCATCTTGCTCAGCCACCAGTGCTACTACTAGCACCACTTCCGCTGCATTTGACACTTTGCAAGAATTATTTAGTGGTAAAATCACTGATACACAGCCATTGTTGTTACAGCCAGATGAATTTTCACCAGCTCATATGTCTGAGTTACGCGGCAACACTATGGATGTAACGTGTAAGGAGGATGAAGGACCTACTGATGTTGCATGTTTGGATTTTTCTGAGGCAAGCGAAGCTGGGCAGGATGATTACGATGATGACAATGATACGGATCCTCTGTATGTTCCCAATAGAGGAGATGAAGAGGGGGACAGTTCAGAGGGGGAGTCAGAGAGTAGTAGGAGGAGAGAAGTTGCTGAAAGAAGCTGGGGCAGCTCTTCATCAGAAACAGCTGATGGCAGTGTCCGGCACCATGTATCGCCACCTATGTACAGCCAGCCAACTTGCCCTTCAGCATCAGCTGCTGAGGTCCCTATAGTGCCCACATCCCAGGGTGGCTCAGCGGTGTGGACATTTTTTAATGTGTGTGCCTCAGATTGGAGCAAAGCCATCTGTTCGCTCTGCCAACAAAAATTGAGCCGTGGAAAGGCCAACACTCACGTAGGGACAAGTGCCTTACGAAGGCACCTGGAGAAAAGGTACAAACAGCAATGGGATGGCCACCTGAGCAAAAGCAGCAGCAGCACACAAAAGAAAAGTCACCCTCCTTCTCCTCTTCCTCCTTCAGGTGCATCATCTGCTTCTGCCGCTTTCTCCCTTGCACCTTCACAGGCACCCTCCTCCACTCCGCCTCTGCCCTTGAGCGTTTCCTGCTCCTCTGCCCACAGCAGCAGTCAGGTGTCCGTGAAGGAAATGTTTGAGCGGAAGAAGCCAATTTCGGCCAGTCACCCCCTTGCCCGGCGTCTGACAGCTGGCGTGGCGGAACTGTTAGCTCGCCAGCTGGTACCATACCGGCTGGTGGACTCTGAGGCCTTCCGTAAATTTGTGGCCATCGGAACACCGCAGTGGAAGATGCCAGGCCGCACTTATTTTTCTAGAAAGGCCATACCCCAACTGCACCGTGAAGTTGAGAGGCAAGTGGTGTCATCTCTTGCGAAGAGCGTTGGGTCAAGGGTACACCTGACCACGGATGCCTGGTCTGCCAAGCACGGGCAGGGCCGCTACATTACGTACACAGCCCATTGGGTCAACCTGGTGGTGAACGATGGCAAGCAGGGCGCAGCGGACCAAATTGTGACACCTCCACGGCTTGCAGGCAGGCCTCCTGCCACCTCCTCTCCTCCTGCTACATGCTCTTCGCTGTCCTCCTCCTCCTTGGCTGAGTGGCAGTTCTCCTCTCCAGCTACACAGCCCCAGCTCCGCAGGGCCTATGCTGCATGCCAGGTACGACGGTGTCACGCCATCTTAGACATGTCTTGTCTCAAAGTGGAGAGTCACACTGGAGCAGCTCTCCTGGTTGCTCTTAAGAAACAGGTGGATGAGTGGCTGACCCCGCACCACCTGGAGATAGGCAACGTGGTGTGCGACAATGGCAGCAATCTGCTTGCCGCTTTGCATATGGGGAAGCTGACACACATACCCTGCATGGCACATGTCATGAATCTAGTTGTTCAAAGATTTGTGTCAAAGTACCCTGGCTTAGCGGATGTCCTGAAGCAGGCCAGGAATTTCTGTGAGAATTTGAGGCGGTCTTACACAGCCATGGCACGCTTTGCGGAAATTCAGCGGAAAAACAACTTGCCGGTGAGACGCCTGATTTGCGATAGCCCGACTCGCTGGAATTCGACCCTGCTCATGTTCTCCCGCCTGCTAGAACAGAAGAAAGCCGTCACCCAGTACCTCTACAACTACAGTAGAATGAAACAGTCTGGGAAGATGGGGATGTTCTGGCCCGACAACTGGACACTGATGAAAAATGCATGCAGGCTCATGCGGCCGTTTGAGGAGGTGACCAACCTGGTGAGCCGCAGTGAAGGCACCATCAGCGACTTAATTCCCTACGCTTACTTCTTGGAGCGTGCTGTGCATAGAGTGGCGGATGAAGCTGCGAATGAGCGTGACCAGGAACCGTTACGGCAGGAACAGGCATGGGACCAATTTTCATCAGACACAGCTGTTTCCTCAACACCTGCGCAGGACAGAGGGGGGAGGAGGAGGAGGAAGAAGAGAAGTCGTGTGCAGAAGACGAGTCAGACTCAGAGGATGATGAGCAAGGTGTTTCTTTGGGGGAGGAGGAGGAGGAGGGGGGGACGGCGGCAGGAGAACAACCGCAGCAGGCGTCGCAGGGGGCTTGTGCTGCTCAACCTTCCCGTGGTATTGTTCGCGGCTGGGGGGAGGAGGTTGACTTACGTGACGTCACTGAGGAAGAGCAAGAGGAGATGGATGGTACATCTGCATCCGACTTTGTGCAGATGTCATCTTTTATGCTGTCCTGCCTGTTGAGGGACCCCCGTATAAAAAACCCCAAGGGGAATGAGCTGTACTGGGTGGCCACACTACCAGACCCTCGGTACAGGCACAAAGTGGCGGACCTGTTACCAACTCACCTAAAGGTGGAAAGGATGCAGCACATGCAGAACAAGCTGTCAACTATGCTTTACAATGCCTTTAACTTCCTTGGCGGTAACCCCGTAGTTCGGGGTAAGCCGCCGGAGGGTGCTGCTCAGGCCCTGCTGGGCCGATTTGTCTAGTTTTTTTTTTTTGCTGGACGCAGCTAGCACTTTGCTACCTGCGCCAGCACCACGATCGCCGCCGCCGCGCGCCCGATCGCCGCTATCCGGTGCGGCGCGCGCCCCCCCCCCCCCCCAGACCCCGTGCGCTGCCTGGCCAATCAGTGCCAGGCAGCGCCGAGGGGTGGCCCGGGACTCCCAATGACGTCCCGACGTCAGTGACGTCGGTGACGTCATCCCGCCCATCGCCATGGCGACGGGGGAAGCCCTCCAGGAAATCCCGTTCTTTGAACGGGATTTCCTGATCGGAGATCGCCGAAGGCGATCGAAGAGGGCGGGGGGATGCCGCTGAGCAGCGGCTATCATGTAGCGAGCCCTGGGCTCGCTACATGATATAGAAAAAAAAAATTTTAAAAAAAACTGCTGCGCTCCCTCCTGGCGGATTTTTTTTTACCGCCAGGAGGGTTAAGGGTGATGTGACAGCACAACGCCAGCAAGGTACCACTGCCACTAATCCTCCTCCTGTGTCAACGCAGTCAAAGACAGGACGCTCCAGCGATCTCATGGTGATGTCGGACATGCGGACGTTCTTTAGTCCAACGCCTCGCCGTAGCCCTTCCGGATCCACCCTCCACCAACACCTGGAACGGCAGGTAGCCGACTACCTGGCCTTAAGTGTGGATGTAGACACAACAGCGATGAGGAACCCTTGAACTACTGGGTGCGCAGGCTTGACCTGTGGCCAGAGCTGTCCCATTTTGCCATCCAACTTCTCTCCTGCCCTGCCACAAGCGTCCTGTCAGAAAGGACCTTCAGCGCAGCTGGAGGCATTGTCACTGAGAAGAGAAGTCGCCTAAGTCACAAAAGTGTTAAGTACCTCACCTTTATCAAAATGAATGAGGCATGGATCCCGGAGGGCTGCTGCCTGCCCCAAGACTAAGTCAGTCCCTGCACACACAGCATCTCTGCCTGCACGCCGCGTGACTTGCTGCCTGGCCTGCCCCAAGAAGACTAAGTCACTCCCAGTCCCTCCACACAGCATGTCTGCCTGCAGGCCGCTTGACTACCTTCTCCGCCACCACCAACAGGGTCCGGGACTCCAGGCGGATTGCTGAATTTTTTAGGCCGCTGCTAGCAGCGGCCGCTGTAATAATTTTTCTGGTGCGTGTACATGACTGCCTAATTTTTCTGGCTGCACTGCGGGCAGCTGCAACAACAAAAGAAAAGGCATGTACATGCGCCCATTCCCCTTCGTGATCATTACCTTACCGTGGTGAAGGGGCTTGCGTATCACAATGAAGCAATGACCGGCGCCTAGATGAGTGTCTCGGGGGGCACACAAAAGATAATAAGGTCGTTGCTTCATTGTGGTCAGACCAAATTTGATCAGCTGGACAGTCACTGTTCTGTCATTCAGCTACATCAGCCAGGTGACCATATGGGCTGTAAAGCCACCAAAACCTGCGCTCTCGCCATGGTGCGCACCAGTCCAGCACGGCCGTCACTACACAAACAGCTGTTTGCGGTGCGTTAAACGGTGAGTTTGGTGTGTCAGTGTGAAGCAGTACCTTAATTACACTACCTGATTGATGTATACACATGCAAGATGTTCTAAAGCACTTTAGGCCTGTCATTTAGCATTCAATGTGATTTCTGCCCTTAAAACGCTGCTTTGCGTCAAATCCAGATTTTTCCCGGGGACTTTTGGCGTGTATCCCACTCTGCAATGCCCCCCTCCAGGTGTTAGACCCCTTGAAACATCTTTTCCATCACTTTTGTGGCCAGCATAATTTTTTTTTTTTCAAAGTTCGCATCCCCATTGAAGTCTATTGCGGTTCGCGAACTTTAACGCGAACCGAACCTTCCGCGGAAGTTCGCGAACCCGGTTCGCGAACCTAAAATCGGAGGTTCGGCCCAACTCTAACCAGGCTGAGTGAGGAATCTCGACCCCTAGCAGTAAACGTCTGCTTGGGGCAGGCATCTCGGAGAGGCAAGCCTCAGAGATAACCCTCCAGTGGGAGACGTTCCACTGAAGGGAGAAAGGTCAGACAGGCAAGGGTTCGGCAACAGAGATGACGGCGGCAGTACAGGAGCGGAAGGCAGAAGAGTAATCGGTAAACAGGCCTAGGTCGGCAACAAGGATCAGATAGGCAAAGGTACAAGATCAGCAATAGATAGAGTAGTCAGGGATAGCCAGAGTCAAAACACAGATCAATATACAATAATAATCCTAAACTAAGGTGTGAAATCCTTAGTATCAACACCAGGGCACTGCACTAAGGTCTGAGCGCTAACACAGAAGTGTATTCACGACAGCAGACAACGAGCAACTGACAACTGTGGGCTTAAATGCAAAAGCCCTGTTCCACCAGCCCGCCCAGGGGGCTGGAACTAAAGTCTGCAAGTGATAGGCTGGCTGGGGTCATCTGATCACCAGATCAGCTGACCCGTCTTCTAAGACAATAAATGTCTTGCCGCCTCGCGCGCGTGCGCATGACCCTCTGCCTCCGCCGGCTGGATTGCGGGGCCTGCCGCCATACTGACAGGTGCGGCGGTGACTGCCCTGCTCTGTGCCGGCGGCTCCGTATGCGAGTAGGAAGCCGCCGGCTGGGAAGCGGAGGCCGCCGCCATGCTGCCCTGCGCGGCGGCGGCGGCGGTCCCGCTATTCCTCACAGTACCCCCCCCCCCTTGAGGAGTGGACTCCGGACACTTCCTACCCGGTTTCTCAGGATGTAACTGATGGAACCTCTTCTTTAATTTCTCAGCATGCATGCGATTCTCTGGTACCCAAGATCTGTCCTCCACCCAGGGCCGGACCATCAACCAGGCAAATAAAGCATTAGATTTGGGCCCCAGTAAGAGTCTAAGGGCCCCATCAGCCAGCCGAGGAACCAGCATCTTACATTCTATCAGCCATAGGCATTGCTAGCACAAAAGGTTTGTAGCACGTGCCACAAACCTTTTGTGGGGTGCCACGAACCTCCCCCTGCAAAATCACGGCAGTTAGCTCCTCCAAGTCTTTGTAGCCTGCAGACATCCTCTCCTTCAGGCTTGTACCTCTAGCATCTGACAATGCGTCAGACGCCAGACACTAGGGGGAGTCCGGAAGAGAGGAAAGCTGCAGGCTCAGAGTGCACACAGGCGGAGGGATTCCCTCCAGGTTCCAGCACTGTCCTCTTCAACATTACAAGTCTGCTAGCTCTGCACTACTCTCTGCCCCGCCCCTCACTATCTGAATGCTGACAAGCATGGGTGGCTGGAGAAGGAAGAGGAGAAAGCCAGCCAGCGGTGACAGGTAACACAGGCTACCCAGCCATGCACAGCACATCATTAAGTGACAAGTTTCAAACGTTGGCCTCATTATCTATATATACAGTATGAGTGTGTTCCTATGTTCATGTGCACTATTGTACCACCTTCACATTGATCTTTATTTCATTCTGCACATACGTAGCAGGCAGCGTCTGCTGAGCCTGAGCTGGAATGTCAGGCATGCCTCACATGCCCAGCAGCACGATTATCTCCCCTTCTAGACCTCTGCATACAGTCTGCTATCTGAGGCTACTGCACAGGATACAAGGGTGAGAAGTGGGCACAGTGGGGGATGCTAACTTCTCTTGTGTAGCGTGTGTAGTTTAAAAATAACATAATTAAAACATAACATTTGGAAAGTGGGGTAGTGTGTCTTTGCATTGTACATTCATGCATGCTCTGCAGCATAACTGGCCAGCATAGGTGTATTTGCATTATCATGTCTGTAATACAGTATTGTGATGCTTTCATTTGCTCTATCTCTTTGCCCTCATTGTAATTTTGTCTACCCCTCCTCCCCTTTCACTCTCTGTGTCCATCCACTCTGCTCTGTGTCACCCTATGTATGACCCTCTCTCCATCTCTTGTACTCATCTAATGAGCTTTTTGGATACTGTGAAAACAAATCACAGACAAAATGCACATACAGCAGAGTCCCTGTTATCCGGAACTCAGGCAATCGGAAGTCTCAACTAACCGTCACATAACAGAGACTTATAGTGTTTGGGGGGGTGGAGGCATTTTAAATGCTTATTAAAGTCTCCAGCGATGTCTGGAAGTCTCCCGGTTCCTTCTCGCAGGCTCCTATCGGATTTCCAGTGTGGTGCACAGAAGCTGGCATGTCACATGACCCAATGCGGGTTATGTGAATCGCAGACTTGCATGCATGGAGGGTGACAGAAAGCTGTTAGGAACCCACAAGGAGGTACAGGGAGACTGCCAGATATCGCTGGAGGCTCTGTGATTTGCAGGGGAAGGTCTCTGCTCCTCAAACAACCAGCAAGCATGTGTCTGGCATCGGCCAATCCCTGCCAGTGCTACTGGGGACTTTGCTGTATTGTGCAGCAAAACACTTGTGGGAAATAATCTGTGGTTCCCAAAGACACAAATGTGATCCCTCCCTGACTGTCTGTGGAAGAGAAAGGGCTTTGGAAGGAAAAATGTACAAATCCGCAGCTCATCAGAGGCAAAGTCTCTCCCCCTCCAGCCACTCCAGAACTCAGTGTGTGTGTGTGTGTGTGTGTGTGTGTGTACTGTGTGTGTGTACAGTGTGTCTGTGTGTGTGTACAGTGTGTCTGTGTGTGTGTACAGTGTGTCTGTGTGTGTGTACAGTGTCTGTGTGTGTGTACAGTGTGTGTGTGTGCTCGCTTGTTCGTCTGGGCTGGATGAGGTGCTGCTACAGAGTCAGCAGAGTTCAGAGAGGAGTTGAGGCATGGAGGGGCTCCAGCCAGGGAGCTGCTGATAGTAGGTACGATGCTTGCTCCTTGGTTGGCTGCATGTCGAGGGGGGGGGGGGGCAATTTGTAAGTCTGCTTAGGGCCCCATTCAGCCTTAATCCGGCTCTGCCTCCATCCCATACCCTTTCCAATGGACCAGATACTGTACGGAATTCTGTACCAGCCGGGAATCCAAAATTTTCCCAACCTCGTACTCTGTCTGGCCCTCCACTATCACTGGGGGGGGGGGGGGGGGGGGAGAGGAATCCACATATACTGCTGGTTTCAACAAAGAAACATGGAACGATCTCCCACCTCTCATGCTGGCTGGGAGATCAATCACATATGAGACCTCATTGATCTTTTTGGCCACCGGATAAGGCCCTATGAACTTGGGCCCCAACTTGGTGGACGGTTGTCTGAGTGCCAAATGTCTTGTTGACACCCACACCATGGGCCTGATTCACAAAGCGGTGCAAACTTTTTCGCGGACTTTTGCGCGCGCAATTTGCCGCGATTCGCGCAATCGCGGCAAATTGCGCACGCAAAAGTCCGCGAAAAAGTTTGCACCGCTTTGTGAATCAGGCCCCATGTCTCCAGGAGAAAAGTGCCACTCAACAGACCGTCTCTTGTCGGCCTGTTTCTTTTGATACTGGAAGGCTACTCCCAAATTCTCCTTTACTTCTCCCCAAAGTTTTTTTAAAACCTTCTGCCACTCTTTCAGGGCTGGGAAGGGAGAGGAGCACACCGGCAATGGGGAAAATTTAGGAGACCTTCCTGACACAACCTGAAAAGGTGACAAGCCCGTTGAAGCCCCTCTCAGGTTGTTGTGTGCAAACTCAGCAAAGGGCAAGAATTTAACCCATTCTGCTTGTGCATCTGCCACATAGCACCTCAGGAACTGTTCCAGTGCCTGATTAACCCTCTCGGTCTGCCCGTTGGTCTGTGGGTAATACCCAGACGAGAAGGACAGGTTCATACCCAAATTATGGCAAGAAGCCCTCCAAAATTTTGATATAAATTGGACTCCTCTATCCGATAACACATCATCTGGAATCCCATGTAATCGGAAGACGTGCTGTATGAAGAGGTCGGCTAAGTCTTGAGCTGATGGGAATCCTTTAAGAGGAACAAAGTGGGCCATCTTACTGAACCTGTCCACGATCACCCATATCACAGTCATACCTTCTGACTTGGGAAGCTCGACAATGAAGTCCATGGACAGATGGGTCCATGGTTCACTTGGAACTGGCAAGGGTTGTAAGGTACCCACTGGAGCCTGGCGAGACGGATTACTCCTGGCACACACCACATACTCTCTGACGAATTCCCTGCAATCAGAGGCCAATGAAGGCCACCAAACACACCTTGTGAGTAGATCTAGAGTGCGGGTGACCCCCGGGTGACCTGTGTTCTTATGGGCATGGAATAGCTGCATGATTTGCAAACGGAACGGGAGTGGAACAAAGAGGACCCCTTCCGGTTTCCTTTCTGGGGTATCTAGCTGGTGAGGCGCCAGTGTGACTGCCCAGTCCTCCCAGGCTTCAGTGGCTGCCAGCACCACCTTGTGTGGTACAATGCTCTCGGGGAGTGCGGGCTGAGCTGTCTCCGGTTCAAAACATCTGGAGAGAGCGTCTGCCTTAATGTTCTTGGAACCTGGAGTGTACTTGATAACAAATCTAAAACGCGAGAAAAATAGGGACCAGCGGGCCTGACGAGGAGTGAGCCTCTTAGCCCCTTCAATGTATTCCAGGTTCTTATGGTCAGTATATACAGTAATGGTATGTTCTGCACCTTCCAGCCAATGGCACCATTCCTGGAAGGCTAACTTGATGGCCAACAGTTCCCTGTTGCCTACATCGTAGTTTCTCTCAGCAGGAGAAAACCTGCGTGAGAAATAGGCACAAGGATGTGTCTTGCCCTGCAGACCCGAGCGCTGAGACAGCACAGCCCCCACCCCGATCTCTGAGGCATCTACCTCTACTATGAAGGGAAGAGCGATGTTAACATGTCTCAGTAAAGGTGCCGAGCAAAACAGTTTCTTCAGGGTATTGAATGCGGCCTGGGCCTCCGATGACATCTGATAAGGGTCAGCCCCTTTCTTGGTTAGACTAGTCAGAGGGGCTACTACCGAAGAGAATCCCGTGAAATCTCCGGTAGTAATTAGCAAAACCAAGGCATCTCTGAAGTGCCTTCAAGCCCACCGGTTGCGGCCACTCTAGGACAGCCGAAACCTTTTCTGGGTCCATAGAGAGCCCTGACGTTGAGATGATGTATCCCAGAAAAGGAATTTGAGTGACCTCAAAGAGGCACTTCTCTAGTTTTGCATACAATGGGCTTGATTCACAAAGCGGTGCTAACCTACTTAGCACGTCTAAAGTCTTTAGACGCGCTAACCAGGGTGCTAAGTAGATTAGCACCGGATTTCTCAATCAGATCGCGCGCTAACTTTGCGCGCGCAAAGTTTTATGCGCGCAAAGTTTTATGCGCGCTAAGTCCCATAGGCTTTAATGGGCATTTCGTGCAGAGCGCCCTGCACTCTGTGCAGTATGCGCGTAAAGTTTTATGTTCATAAAGTTTTGCGCGCGTAAAGTTTTATGCGCGAAAAGCTTGTTTAGATGTGCTAAGGGGGTTTTCACAGGCGTGCTAACAATTATCACCGCTTTGTGAATCAAGCCCAACAGGTTTTGTCTCAACCTCTTCAACACATATTTAACATGCTTGCGATGTTCCACGAGGTTTGGAGAAAAAATCAATATGTCATCGAGATATACCACGACAAACTTCCCCAACACCTCCCTGAAGACCTCGTTAATCAACTCCTGGAAGACGGCCTGGGCGTTACACAACCTGAAGGGCATAACTAGATACTCGTAATGCCCGTCGGGTGTATTGAAGGCCGTCTTCCACTCGTCACCAGCCCTAATGTGCACCAGGTTGTATGCCCCACGTAGGTCCAATTTTGAAAAAATAGTGGCATTAGTAATCTGGCCAAAGAGATCGTCTATCAGAGGTAATGGATAGCGATTCTTTATGGTGATCTTGTTTAGACCTCGGTAGTCAATACAGGGTCTAAGACCACCATCTTTTTTTTTTAACGAAAAAAACCCCCGCCCTGGCCGGTGACCGAGAAGGGCGGATGAACCCCTATGCCAGGTTCTCAGCAATGTACTCCCGCATTGCCTGTTTCTCCGGACCGGAAAGATTATAGAGATGACCCCTAGGAGGCATACAACTAGATCTTAGGTCGATAGGACAGTCGAAACTCCTATGTGGTGGGAGTTTATCAGCGGATTTAGGACAAAACACATCCGCAAACTTAGCGTACTGTGCGGGTATCCCCTTGACCTCTACCTTGGCAGCACACATGGCAATCCTCCCCAAACAATGGGTATGGCAATAAGGTGACCAGCTGAGTAACTGACCTGAGGCCCAATCTATCTGTGGGGAATGGAGCTGTAACCAGGGCATACCAAGAATAACGGTGGAGGTTGCCATGCGCAAAACAAGAAACTGTAGACTCTCCTTATGTAGAACCCCTATCGTACATGACAACCTTGGGGTATGAGAGAGAGGTGATCTACACTGTAGAGGAGAGTCATCTACTGCGGTGACGACTATTTGTCGGTCTAAGGGCTGTAAGGGAACCCCCAGTCCTTTCACAAATTCAAAATCTATAAAATTGGTTGCGGACCCAGAGTCCACAAAAGCTTCAGTACAAACAGTAAAATTTCCCCAGGAAATGGAACACGGGAGAAGTAACCGATTATTCTGACTTAGAGGTAAGTTCTGTGCGTCTAGGGTATTACCTCTAACTACACCTAGACAGCAGCGTTTCCCGATTTCCTGGGGCAATTTTGAGCAATATGACCCTGCTCTGCACAATATAGACACAGGTTCTATGCCCTTCTACGCTCTTTCTCGGCTCGAGTCAACCGAGAATGTCCGATTTGCATCGGTTCGTCGGTAGAAGGAGCAGGCGATGAGGGCGCATGAGAAAAAACTCTCACTGCATTCCTGCCTCTCGATTGGCACTGATAGCACAATCTGCGGTCCGCCCATATCGCCAAAGAAATGGCGTCATCCACGGACTTGGGCTCTGGGCGTCCCAACATTAATTCAGAGACTGCGTCTGATAGGCCTGACAGAAAACAGTCTAACAAGGCGTAAGACCCCCACCTAGATGACACAGCCCACTTTCTGAACTCTGCCGCGTAAACCTCAACCGTGTCTCGACCCTGCCTGAGAGTTTTGAGCTTCCTCTCGGCAGTGATCGAAGCATCCGGATCATCATAAATTATAGCCATTGCTTGGAAAAATTCCTCAACTGACGTGAGAGCCGTTTCTTCGGGTGGAAGACCATATGCCCAGGTTTGCGAATCCCTGGACAATAAGGTCTTAATAAAGGTCACCCTTTGCTGCTCAGAACCTGACTGAGTAGGTCGTAACTCAAATAAGATAAAACCCGGTTACGAAAGTTCTGGAAGTCAGACCTTTGCCCAAAAATTTTTTCGGGCACTGGCATGCGGAGAACTGTGACCAGAGGGGATTGCACTGTGGCCACACTCGTCTGCAAGACCCGTAAAGACCCAGCCAACTGGTTGATCTGAGTCTGTTGCGTATTAATTACCTCGATGAGGTTATTAAGCGAGGTGGTTAGAGTCTCGATCTGACTGCGTAGTGCTTCCATACCAATGGTCTGCTGTTCTGTCATGATCGATGTCAGCACACAGAGAGAATCTGATTATTGGTGACCTGCAGTATCACCAAGAATACAGATATATACCCGATTATTGGTGATCTGCAGAATCACCGATAATCAGATATATTGCTAACCTCTGGGCACCTCGGCAAAGGAAACACAATAAAGACAGTAATATCACAGAAGTGTGGAAATATCCACCTCACGGTAATTCCTCAGAGGTGTGGTTACCTCTGAATGGGAACCCCGTGAGTGAGATCCTCTAACCAGGCTGAGTGAGGAATCTCGACCCCTAGCAGTAATCGTCTGCTTGGGGCAGGCATCTCGGAGAGGCAAGCCTCACAGATAACCCTCCAGTGGGAGACGTTCCACTGAAGGGAGAAAGGTCAGACAGGCAAGGGTTCGGCAACAGAGATGACGGCGGCAGTTCAGGAGCGGAAGGCAGAAGAGTAATCGGTAAACAGGCAGAGGTCGGCAACAAGGATCAGATAGGCAAAGGTACAAGATCAGCAAGAGATAGAGTAGTCAGGGATAGCCAGAGTCAAAACACAGATCAATATACAATAATAATCCTAAGCTAAGGTGTGAAATCCTTAGTATCAACACCAGGGCACTGCACTAAGGTCTGAGCGCTAACACAGAAGTGTATTCACGACAGCAGACAACGAGCAACTGACAACTGTGGGCTTAAATGCAAAAGCCCTGTTCCACCAGCCTGCCCAGGGGGCTGGAACTGAAGTCTGCAAGTGATAAACAGAGGAACACCAAGAGCCCCAATAGTGTAGTATGTATTGACAAAGGAGATAATGACAAAGAGTAATAGTTGTTGAACTCACAAGCATGGGTCACCAATAGGCAACCACTGTAAAGGCAGGTGGGGAGATTATCCTGACCCCACTCAGGAATAAGAAGTCGCTCTCTGTAGATGTAGATAGTAGAAAAGGGTCGCAACCCTCCACCCAGGGTGGATACAATATTATATAGGAGAGAACAGAGGCGCCAAAAGGATAAAAGGGGTTTTAAAGGAGCTTAAAAGCCAAAAATTTGGTAATTAGAGGAGGCAGTGGTGGACTTACCACCTCCAAGCAGACACAACACGACTGTACATTCAGTCTATTTATTAACGAACTCCAGATAAAACAAAGCAACGCGTTTCACGGGTCAGTGCCCGCTTCCTCAGGCAATAGAAAAAGGAGTTACAGCATCTAGCAAAACAAACAACACTCGGCACCTCTGCAAGTGATAGGCTGGCTGGGGTCAGCTGATCACCAGATCAGCTGACCCGTCTTCTAAGACAATAAATGTCTTGCCGCCTCGCACGCGTGCGCATGACCCTCTGCCTCTGCACTTCCGAGAGGCCAGGTCCCCGGTCAGCGCACGCCCGCATACGGAAACCCGCCGGCTGGATTGCGGGGCCTGCCGCCATACTGACAGGCGCGGCGGTGACTGCCCCGCTCTGTGCCGGCGGCTCCGTATGCGAGTCGGAAGCCGCCGGCTGGGAAGCGGAGGCCGCCGCCATGCTGCCCTGCGCGCCGGCGGCAGTCCCGCCATTCCTCACAATAGAAACAAAAAATATTGTTTTACATACAAAACTTATAATTTCGTCTATATCCCGCACCCTTTTTTCCAGGCGCCCTTTTTGCATGTATGTCCCATCATACCCCTGGCTCGTGCTAATTGAACCAAACTTACCAGCATGACTCATTCCCCCCTGCCAGAACACGGATCCTCCTGTGTGCCAGAACACGGATCCTCCTGTCTGGTTCACTGACTCACTGAAGACCTGGTGATGCGGAAAAGCACATATAAGCCAATTTTATTTTATGGGCACCCTAAGACCCTGAACAAAACTAGATTTTGATACCCAAATCCAGTATGCCTTCCCACCCCCATTTGCATTCCTATCTCTCCAGACAAATTTCACTGTTTTCCCGTTTTTATATTTTTTATGTTAAGAGCCTATTCACATTAAACAACACGTGTACGAGCGCAATTATGTAAATTTTCTGACGCATTATAACGCAGATGTCACCGGCCGTAACACAATAGAACCTGACAGGATTTTGTGTGGGCTGTGCAATAAAATGTCCTGCAATACATCTCAACACATAGGAACCCACAGCTGTACTGTGAACAGTAGCAGGAAATTCTATGGACTGCACCGCACGTAGGCCTCAATTAACTAAGCTTTATCAAACACTTTATCGAACGTTTGATAATTTACCTCATGAGTAAATCTAATTTTGAATTCACTAAGGTGTTATAGATTTATCGAAAGTTTTATCGACAAAACATTCAATAAATCTAAAACACCTTAGTGAATTCAAAACTAGATTTTACTCATGAAGTAAATTATCAAATTTTCGATAAAGCTTAGTGAATTGAGGCCATAGTGTGACCTAGCTGTAGTTGTGGTCCAGGGGTGCAGCACTGTTTATTCTTCTCCTGCATTCACCTCTTACTTCCTCCATGATCCGCAGTAAGGGTGGAGCTACAAGGGCACCTGTGGGACCACATGCCAATAAATACTGTACAGAACATTGGGGACCACTGGAAAAGGCTCAGTGGGCTGCAAATGGCCCATGGGCTGGACTTTGGACACCGCTGATATAGGCCATATCAACACCACAACATCACAGCAGGAAAGAATGCAAACCTGTAGATGCACAGTTCAGACAACTTCTAGTGCTAGCAGGCCTCTGCTGTGGTGGTGGTTGGGAACAGTACGTTAATGGGACCATTAATGCAGCACACATGTTGCATATGTGACAGGCACTTTAACTTAAACAGCATGCCAGAACACAGAGTCAAAGAAGGAGAAAAAAGTTGAAAAAACAAAAATGTTCCAGTAAATCAGTTCCAGTTGGGGGACGGGTGCCTGTGAGCTGGCCATGGACCCGCAATGACAAAAAAAAAACACAGTACTCACATAACTGTGCATTTTTAGGAGAGACCTATAACAGGAAGCAGGCAGCATGGTAGTATTTTAGTGCCCTAAGCTTCAACCTACAGGCTGAAAGGTCTGCAAGGACAGCACATGCAGAGCATAGGTGCAGCTCCGGGGGTCCTCTGTTCCTCAGGGCTTGCAGATGGTGCAGAGTCTTGGCCCCTGCTGAATCCCGATTGCTGTGATCCGGGTGGGTGATCTAGCTACGGTGTCTGGCAGAGGGAAGTTGAGCACCGATGACCACTCCCTTACTTCATCCACGGACTGGATGATATGAGACTTGTTGCGGTGGGTAAAAATAGTTGAAAGGGGTGGTAGTGCACCTTGTGGTTTCTCATGATCTGCAGATATGGCTTCAGGCCCCGAGTCCAGGTATGCCGGTGAAATCACCTGGTAGGTGGAATTATTGTGATTTGTGCTTGCCGTCGTTGCACAGAGCTAAGCTCAGGCAGCCATCACCTAGTTCAGCGTTGACACGCCCCCTCACCTCCTTTATTCTTTTAAAAGCTCTCCCTGGCTAGGATCTCTACCAGGGATGCTCCATAGTGATGAGCACAAATTTAGCATAGACGTAATTTCGCATCGAAATTCTCAATTACAATGCAAAATCGTAATACAAAATTTCTGGGAAATCCTGATTAATTTCGCCTGTAAATATAATCATTCGAAATTTTGCATAATTTTCATGTCATTTTGTGCTGACTTCAGTGGTTACTAGCAAAGCCCCCATACATGCTATTGTCACCAAAATTGCTACATATGTTAAAGCGGACTTAAATTCATAGCATCCTCTCTGCTGTAAAAGATACGCAACAGCATAATAACCTTCAAACAAAAAACATTTCTTTGTTACTGCTGATATAAATCCTTAAATAAATCTGCACTGTTTCTACTCAGGGCCAGGATAAGGTTCTCCAGCACTAGAGGCTGAGATTCCAAAATGCGCCCCCCGCCCTCGAACTGTGCTTGCCCCAGTATGAGTAGCAAACGTGCCCCCAGTCCTTATGAATGTAAGGCGTGGGCACCAGTGCGCTTCAGCAAACATTTATTGCACGATAGTATAAAAACAGTGGTAGCAGTGCAACACATTGGTAAAAAAAAGTTCAGTACTTCACCTGTCCAGATGTCAACACACACACAGAACTCGTCCTCCGACAATTGTTTTGCACCGAGCGGTGCTTGATCACAGATGGCCTGTCTCTATGGCGTTGAGGAAGTCTGACAACGTCACGGGGGGTGGGGGAGGGGTAGCGTGAACAAGTAATGTCGTGTCTACTCGCCCCTCTGTGTGCCAGGCCAACGTAGTGCCAGCTCAAAAGACTGGCCACGAGTGCGTCACTCATGTGCGCACTTCCGCTTCCACCCTCTCAGTTCCACCAATCCCGGCTGCTATAGACGCCACGTCACACGAGCATCAGCATCTCCATGGAGATGGGTAAACTAAACATACCCGAAAGGCAAACCAATAATCAAAACTGGAAGTGGATGGCTGCCGGCACTCCGGGATTCTCAGCCGTGTCACTGGAAGTGAGGGTCGACAGATTTACAAAAACGCCACCTTGACAACATTACAGACACAGATACAGCTCATGATAAATTAGCGAAATTAAGTATTAAGGATCAGGATCAAAAAGAAAAAAGACTGTTGATCCAGGCACTGCAGTTAATTCTGTTTTAATAGTGTTTTCAGTGTAAATAAAATCACCACTTATATGAAAAATTCTTGCATTCAAAAGAGTAGGTACAAAAAATCATGTGCAAACATTTTGTGCATTCAAATAACTGCATGAAGAGGATGTCCTACCATATCAGAGGGTGGCGGTGGTGGGTGCAGGGCAAAAACGATAGCCTTTTTGCCCTGCACCCACCACCGCCACCAGATGGGCTCCTTTCCAGCCCAGTACACTAGCCAGATAGGCTCCCCGTTCCTCCCCAGTCTAATAGCCAGATGGGCTCTCCCCTCCCTCCCAACCCAGTACAATAGCCAGATGGGCTCCCCCGTCCCTCCCCTCTACAATACCAAGATGGGCTCCTCCCTCCCAACCCACTACAGTAGCCAGTCTAACCCACTACAGTAGCCAGTCTAATCCACTACAGTAGCCAGATGGGCTCTCCCCTCCCTCCCAACCCAGTACAGTAGCCAGAGGGGTTCCACCCTCCCGGTGCTACTAAAAAAGGGCACACAGGGATAGTGGATAAAAAGGGCGCCGCCATAAACTAAAATGCAAAATATCGGTTATTCGGCGCCCGACAGGAAAAAAGGGCGCCTGAGAAATAGTGGTTACAGGGATCGTGTTAACAAAAGTTTTTGTTTACAGAATAAGGTTTATAACAAATATCGCTTACAAGTTCGTTTTGACTTTGTGTTATACTTATTTTTTCGTTTTTAAATTTCGCTTATAGCCGTTTTTACTTATTTTTTCATTTAAAATTTCGCTGAAAAAAGTATAACAACTAAATTTTCGTTTACACTTCTTTGATCATTTAAAAATTCGTTTTCATATGTATAATGCTTAAATACCGTTTTCAACCTTTTTGTATTAGAAATACATCACTTTTGGTATTACCGTATATACTCGCAAGCAAGCCGAATTTTTGACCCCCCAAAAGTGGGCCAAAAGTTGGGGGGTCGGCTTGCTTGCGAGTCATGGGTGGGTGGATAGGTGCTGTCCCTCCCCGCTCCCCCCGCGGCCACCGCTGCTATTACCTTAGGCGGCGCCGCTGCCTCTATCCCCGTCCTCCTCCGGTAACTCATTCACAGCAGCGCGCCCCCCGCTGCTGTGATGACGCAGGAAACCATAGAGAGCGGTTCCCATAGTAACGGCATCGCGCTACAGGAAGCCGCTCTCTATGGTTTCCTCATCATCACAGCAGCGAGAGGCGCGCTGCTGTGAATGAGTTACCGAACTTACCGGAGGAGGACGGGGATAGAGGAAGCGGCGCCGCCTAAGGTAATAGCAGCGGCGGCCGCGGGGGGAGCGGGGAGGGACAGCACCTACCCACCCACACTGGGGCACTATGCTAGCTATAATGGGGCACTATACTAGCTATACTGGGGGCACTATACTAGCTATACTGGGGGCACTATACTAGCTATAATGGGGCACTATACTAGCTATAATGGGGCACTATACTGAGCACTATACTAGCTATACTGGGGGCACTATACTAGCTATACTGGGGGCACTATACTAGCTATAATGGGGCACTATACTAGCTATAATGGGGCACTATACTGAGCACTATACTAGCTATACTGGGGGCACTATACTAGCTATACTGGGGGCACTATACTAGCTATACTGGGGGCACTATACTAGCTATAAAGGGGCACTATACTGAGCACTATACTAGCTAAACTGGGGCACTTCACTAGCTATACTGAGCACTATACTAGCTATACTGAGCACTATACTAGCTATACTGAGCACTATACTAGCTATACTGGGGCATTTTACTAGCTATACTGAGCACTACCTACCTATACTGAGCACTATACTAGCTAAACTGGGGCACTTCACTAGCTATAATGAGCACTATACTAGCTATACTGAGCACTATACTAGCTATACTGAGCACTATACTAGCTATACTGAGCACTATACTAGCTATACTGGGGCATTTTACTTGCTATACTGAGCACTACCTACCTATACTGGGCACTATACTAGCTATACTGGGACATACTGGGGGGATCACGCGGCCAGCGTTTCCTACCCCCGGCTTACATGAGGGTCAATCATTTTTTCCTGTTTTTTGGGGTAAAAGTGGGGGGGTCGGCTTACATGCGGGTCGGCTTGCTTGCGAGTATATACGGTAACTTTGTTTTTACAATTATAATGCGTTCATTATAGTTACTAAAATATCGCTTTTAATATTACTGTTATTTTAAGATTTCGAATGCGTACGTGATTGTAAGGCTATCTATTGTATTGTATATATTTATATATACTTTTCTCTATTTATATTATGAATGTATACGTGATTTTAAGGCTATTTTAAGGCTATTTATTCTATTACAAATATATATTGTAAATTATTTTATTCATGTTATTTGTAGTGAAGTATTTTAAGGATTAAATATATTATTGTTTATATGTGTTTAGGGTGTTTGTGCGGTGGGGATGGTTAGGTTTAGGCATTACCAGGGGGTTCTAGGGGTTAGGGATAGGTACAGGGAGGGTTAAGTATAGTTACAGTATAATATACGCAACCAGGGGGTGGTTAGGGTTAGGCACCACCAGGGGGGGTGGTTAGGGTTAGGCACCACCAGGGGGTCTAGGGGTTAGGGTTAGGTACAGGGAGGGTTAGGTATAGTTACAGTGCAATATACACCACCAGGGGGATGGTTAGGGTTAGGCATCACCAGGGGAGATTTAGGGTTAGGCACCACTAGGGGGGTGCTTAGGTTTAGGCACCACCAGGGGGTGGTTAGGTTTAGGCACCACCAGGGGGGTGGTTAGGTTGAGGCACCACCAGGGGGGTGGTTAGATTTAGGCACCTCCAGGGGGTGGTTAGGTTTAGCCACCACCAGGGGAGTGGTTAGGGTTAGGCACCACCAGGGGGGGGGGGTAGGTTTAGGCACCACCAAGGGGGTGGTTGGTGTTAAGCAACACCAGGGGGGTGGTTAGGGTTAGGCACCACCAGCGGGGTGGTTAGGTTTAGGCACCACCAGGGGGGTGGCTAGGTTTAGGCACCACCAGGGGGGTGGTTAGGGTTAGGCACCACCAGGGGGGACTAGGGGTTGTTAGGGTTAGGCACCACCAGGGGGGTGGTTAGGTTTAGGCACCACCAGGGGGGTGGTTAGGTTTAGGCACCACCAGGGGGGTGGTTAGGGTTAGGCACCACCAGGGGGGACTAGGGGTTAAGGATAGGTACAGAGAGGGCTCTGTGTGAGAGTAAGGTTAGGTATAGTTACAGCACAATATATGTAATATATACAATTTATTAAATTATGTATATTTAAACAAAGAGGGGGTCTAGGGGTTAGGGATAGGGAGAGATCTGTGTGAGCCTACAGTTAGGTATAATTGCAGTAAAATATCTGTAAAATCTACCATTGCATTGACGTTTCATTTCAGAATTCGTTTGTTATAGACGGTATTTTGCCATTTAATTTTCGTTTTTATTTAACCTATTTAGCACTAAATTTTCGTTTACAATCTTTTAAACGAAAAATATGGTTTTGCATTAAAACTTACAATTTCGGCTATAACCTGCGCCCTTTTTACCAGGCGCCCTTTTTTGATACACGCCCACCCTCCCACCTCACTAAAATAGCCAGATGGGCTCCTTCTCCCAACCCACTACAATAGCCAGATTTTCTCCCCCCTCCTAACCCACTACAGTAGCCAGATGGGCTCCCCCTTCCCAACCCACTACAGTAGCCAGATGGGCTCCCCCTCTTTCCTACCCAGTACAATAACCAGATGGGTTCCCCCTCATAACCTAGTGCAATAGCCAGATGGACTTCCTCTTTCTCCCTCCCAACACACTGAAATAGCCAGATGCACTTCTATTCCCCCCTGTACCCCCTCCATTCTCCCTTCCCATTATGGAGTGTAGTGGGGAGGATGACCAAAAGCCCCCCATGGCTGCAAGTGTGGGGAGAGGGGGGCCGACACGTATATCTAACTTCTCCCTCTCATCGGGCCCACACCTGCAGGTTGTGCAGTGTGCGCTCACCACCACCGCCTCACCTGATCCCCTGGCAGCGTTCTGGAGTGCAGCGCCACAGTAGGGAGTATTATAAGCAGCCCACACACCTCTCCTAGGTTCCAGGCGCTGGAGGTTCCATCTGTTTGAACTGCAACACCACCGCTCTATACTTCAAGCAGAGCGGCGGTGTTGTATGGCAGGCAGACGGAACCTCCAGCATCTGGGACCTAGGAGATGTGAGTGTGTGTGGGCTGTTTGTAATCCTCCCTGCTGCTGCGCTGCTCCGGAACGCTGCCAGGGGGAGGGGGCGGTGAGCGCACCACACCCTGCCACACACAGCGTGCAGGAGGGGGCCGAGGAGAGAGAGACTATTCTCTTTAACATATGTAGAAATTTTGGTGACAATACCATGTATAAGGGCTTTGCTATTCACTGCTAAAATGGCATTTCTTAAAAAATATGCAAAAATTATGCAAAATTACAAACGATGAAAAAAAATCTATTGAATTTACAGATTGTAATTACGTATGGACGTAATTGCGAAAAAGTACACAAAATTTTGTGTGATCATAATTCGCTGATTACGATCATCACTCCATGAGATGCAAATCGTTCTGAGTTCAAAAAAGATTATGCAAATTTTGTATGCAAATGTATGCAGCTTGAAAATGGTCCAACTGAATTCAGCCAAGGTAAAATTTGACTGTTCCATTTTCAAACTGCAAAAAAATGATTAAAAACACTTTTTTTCCACTAGCAGCATTTTGAGATTCAATTACAATTGCAGTTGAACTGCAAAACTCTAGGTATTTTAAGACAAATGTAAACCATGTGAAGATGTTTCCATTAGTGTGCTGTATTTTGTGTGATTTTCCCCCATCACAATCGTTGTGCCTACTGCATTTTCCGTGCGATTGGACACAAAGTATAGGACCACAGGAAAATCACATGGCAATTGCCACGCTGTGGGATTTTTCCATAGTTCTGCAATTCAAAATATTTCCCCAGATGTTTTTTTCTACCATCAGAAATTGCAAATGCAACACAATCTCGCCGTACTCCTGACAAATTGTGGCGGAATCATGGCACAATTGCTGCAGTGGAAAATAGGAGATATACAACTGAATCGCAGCATGATTATGACAGCTTCAGTGCATGTTTCTCTGGGTCAAGTGTACATACATGTAAGTACATATGTATTCTCCATCTTATAATTTGCCATTATTTCATCACTATCCATCTCACAGATTGAAGAGTTTTCTTCTCCACTTTCTATACCAAATAATTATTCATCAAAGAGTTTGAATAGTTCTTCTTAACCACTTGAGTACAGTGGGCTTACACCCCCCTAGTGACCAGACTATTGTTCACTAATTAGGCCACTGCAGCCTTAAAGAACAAGTGACACCCATGCTAACCTAGAAATAAAAAACACGTATATAAGTAGATAAATACTACTTCTACTTACATAACAGATGTATTGTGCCATCCAAGTAATGAATCCTGTGAACCTTACAAAGGAAAAGCAGAAAATCCTATTCTAGGCAGTGGCCATTTTGCCAAGCTAATGCTGACATCATATCCTCCCTGACTCTTGTGCTCCCCCCCCTCCCTTCTTTGCTCATTGTGTATTCATTAGCTGCCCTCCTCCCAGAGTCTTCAGAGACTCCCACTGAGGTGTATACTAGCAACTTCACTGTCTTTTTTTGTTTACACATCCAATCACTGAGTCACCTCAGCCTTGCTTGTAAACACAAGTGATCAGAGGGAGTTTCTGATAAGCACCTAGGCAGGGAAATAAATAGAAGAGGAGGAATATATTATAGATAAAAAGAACTCCCAGCATTCAACTCGTTGGCACTGTTTGACACTAGGGCCAGTGCTTCTAAAGTATGTCATAACTCCAAACCATAACAGCAGAAAAAGTTTTGCAAGTTTTGAATGCAGGATTAGCATCTTTATCACTTAATACACTCAGACCAGTTGCTGTTGAAATTTGATTTTTATGGTGACAACACCGCTTTAAGGCCTCGCTGCAGGGCCGTACAACTCAGCACACAAGTTATTCCCCACCTCCTTTTCTGCCCACCAACAGAGCTCTCTGTTGGTGGGCTCTGATCACATCTGGAGTGTTTGTTTGTTGTTTTTTTGTTTTTTCCAAATATTTATGTGTTTTACTTTTTAATAAATATTACTATTGTTTTCTATTTTTGTAACCCTCCCTTCCCCTGCCAGCCATCAGCCTATGAGAGCCGATTGCTCTCCTGCCTTCCCGTAGATCGAAGCACTGTACACAGTAAATATAACAGTCTCCTAGCGGCAATCAACGCTGGGAGACTGATGACGGATCGGAGCTGCATCATTCAAGCGGAGATGCACGCGCATTGGCGAGCGCAATCTCCTGTAAAACCCCACCTCAGGACTTGATGCCAATTGGCGTTAGGCGGTCCTGGGGCTGCCGCCGTGTTCACGCCCATCAGTGTGACGTGGTCGTTAACAAGTTAAATGATTCGTGTCAATGAACTGACTCAACTCAATGCCCAAATATGGCTGTTTCGAATTTGGGCATTGCCAAACTGAAAAAAAGGTGATATTCAAAGGGGGATTGTCTGCAGAGGTGGGCAAATTCTTGTAGGAGGGTAGCAGCACCTCAAGCGTTCTCACCACTTGAGAAAACCACCTGCAACTATACTCACTTGAGAACACCACTTGCAACTAAGAAACAAAGAAAGTTTCAAATTTCAATACAAGAGAGTGAGGAGTACCTGTTGACTTTTCCCTACTTTGCAGGCATCCGGTGAGCCCCGCACCTGCTAGGGCTTTGGCACTGTGTTTATTTACACACAGAACACGCTTTGCAATGCTTCACAACCATGTGTGTGTTGTAGTACGGGGGAGAATCTGTACTCAAGTGTGACAGTATTACACTATATGATGTCTTTTTATGCAGGCTTACTTTGACACAGTGGAGGACTGGTGCCAGATTTACTTTACTGTCTTTAGGAGCGGATCAGAGAGGAAAAAAGTAACTATAACAAGTAACTTGTTTATATATCTTATCTAAAGTTTAGATTTAGTTTACACAGCAAATCTAGCTGCAAACAGCTTCAAAAGTTTATGCTTATTTATTGCTGTGATACAATGAGGGCAGCCATGTTCTGTTTGTCACACTACACTGAGGCAAGCTGATAGCATCTCCAGCCCTCAGCCTGTGGAAAATTTCACTCCCCCCTCCTCCACCCTCCTCCCCTCTGCCTCTGAAATCTGTGGCTAGTAACCTCCTCCTCCTCCTTCCCAGACTGAGCTCCCATAAGTCCTTGCTACCTGGGACTGAGTGCCAAGGCTCTCTGAAAAGCTGTGGGCGTGGCTTGTTTAGTTTATAAGGAATTAGAGTGTGATGATCCGCTCAGCTGGCTGCACAGGCAGACAGCTGTTTGTCCATTCCTCTAGTCTGTGGGCTGCAGGTCTCTGGAACAGAGACCTGTCTTTTCATTGCAAGTTTCTGTTCTGTTCTCTTGCTGGGGAATTTGCATACATTCGTTATGCAAATCCCCTACCTGCCTTCTTTGATGACTGGCACTATAAGAGCTTTATGTTTCCCAGAATGCTTTGCTGGTCATTTTCCTTCCTTGCTCAGTTCCTGATGGACACTGCTGGAGTGTCAGCCATTGCTATCTAGTATAGTTAATTCCCGGGGGTTGCTTTAGGCTCCCCTTCTAGCCCAGTCAGGTTGTATTATCTGTATTGCCTGTTCTGTCTTGTCTTGCCTGTTTGCCATTGTCCTGTCCCTATGGTGGTTGACAGGAAATGGTTCTGATCTATGTTCTTGGAGTATAGCTGGTGCAGCGGTTGCTACCAGCTATCTCTTCTGTTCTGTTTCCTGGGATCGCCCTAGCTACTTTGTGCGAGCGCTGGGGATCCTTCTGTTCTGTCTTGTCGGTCGCGATTGCGCTGTCACCAACGGCGGTTGATAGCGAATCGTTCTGTCTTGCTGAGATCGCACTAGCCGCTAGCGTTAGCGGCTGTGGATCTTTCTGATCTATGTTCCTGCTTGGATCACACTTGCTCTGGCGGAAGAGCGGTGGATCCTTCCTGCCTAGTTCTTGTTTTTCGTGTGTCTGTCTTGTCCGCTGCGCTTGCTACAGGCTCGGTGTGGTAACCGTTAAGCAAGCGCTCGCGTCCCCTGTTTCATGTTTGTCTGTTTATGGTTAGTTAGGCGTGCTTGTCTCTATTGTGCTTATCACGTGGAGATCGCGCATAACCGCGTGCACTGTTGCGAATGAGTGCGGTGTTCGCGGTTAGCTAGCGGTTGTTATTTTCCGTATCTCCTTATTGTATTTGCTGTGCCTTTGCTACCCTCGTATTCTATTCTGTTCTGCCTTGTGTCACGTCTCGCGATCGCACCTCTCGCGATCGCGTTCCTATTTCGTATCTGCTGTTGTGTGTGCGCGGTCGCGGAGTGGCGACTGGATTGGCGCACACACATACAACCTATCCCTTTTGCTCAATCTCATTCGCAATCGCCTCTCTTGCGATTGCGGTCTGCGCTTCGTACAATTCCTGTCTGGCACTTGTGGAGGTACAGAGGATTGGTTCCTCTGCACTCCCCAGCGCCATCTGCCGACAGGAATTTCCCTCTACAGGTGCGTAGCACCTTTTGCTGGGTTCCTGCAAATTTTACGCTTGTGGAGGATCTCCGCCGTGTCAGCGCACGCGTTGTGCGCTGATCACGGGGAAAGTTCCACAATCGTGACATAGAGTATTAAAACAAAACAAAATAAGTATTTGGCTTGAGCAATGCCCTATAAACTATATGAAAGGAAAACAATTATGCAATGAGCAAAAGTTTATCTCGATCCACTTTAAACAGCATAACCGCCATACTTCCAGCTACATCATTAGAGAACACACTATCATCCTCCTTATTGGCCATAAAGTTTGCCATTCATTTGCCCTACCCACCCTGTTTTGAAGAGAATAGAAGCAAAGCATTACCACCTGCCCTGGAGGCAGTCTATTAGCTGCTCTCCTATCATTTGTATCATACAGCATCAGTGGGATGTGAAAACGTAACCATGCGTGGCTGACTGAGGTGAGCCCAAATCTGTTACCTTTACATTTCCCACTACTGGTTGCAATGTTCATTGAAGAGCTTTTGTTATTCTTGCAGGATAATGCAAATTTTGTATGCAAATATATGCAGCTTGAAAATGGACCAGTCAAATCCTAGAAAGGTGGCATTTGATTGGTCTGTTTTCAAGCTGCATACATTAGCTACAGAATTTGCATAATCCTGTATGAACAATATGCATCTTATTGGTCATCCCTAGTGACAGTCAGTACCAGCTAGTGGACAAAGAGAAGTGAAAGATGACAACCAATAAGTAAGGAGCAATGGGATATATTGAATAAGGATTAGCAACCACTGGAGATGGTCCGAACAGTTCGCGGGCAGATAGTTCCCGGTGAAATTCAGCTTTTTTGCATCGCGGACACATATCGTGTTCGACCCACCCCTTATACCTCGTCATTGGGCTAAACTTTGACCCCCTACGCCACAGTCAGCAGACACATGGCAGCCAATTAGGCTGCACTCCCCCAAGGACCCCCCCCCCCTAGAAAAACACAGCAGCGCTGTCCATGTTCTCAGTCTCTGTCTGCTGCTATAGTGAGAGGAAGGGAGAGATTGCTGCAGAGAGACAGGGACAGTTAGCTAGGCTGTTCTTTATTGCTGAATGCACCCCCCCTTTGAGGGCTCATATTGTTCTGTTGTGGGTTTTTTTTTTGGTGCGTGTGTGAGACACTGCATACAGGCCACAGTCATTTGCTGGGCCTTGTAGTTCTAATATCCTCTTCTATTTACTACAAGCCAGCACACTGCCTATCATAAGCTGTGCTTAGCTTGCAACTGTACTGTATTTGTGATGGAACATACTATAGAATACCAGTCTGTGTGGGTGACACGCTACATACAGGCCACAGCCATTTGCTGGGCCTTGTAGTTCTAACATCCTATTCTATCTATTACAAGCCAGCACACTGTGTATCATAAGCAGTGCTTAGCTTGCAACTGTATTTGTGATTGAACGTACTATAGGATATCTGTCTGTATGGGTAACACACTGCATACAGGCCACAGTCAGTTGCTGGGCCTTGTAGTTCAAAAGTATCCTCTTCTATCTATTACAAGCCAGCACACTGTCTATAATAAGCAGTGCTTAGTTTGCAACTGTATTTGTAATTGAACGTACTATAGGATTGTACTATAAGCTACTGCATACCCCCAATAGGCAGAGGCAGGCTACCCTGCAGGTTTTTTCGAGGTCGTGCTGGTGTGATTTCATGTGGCCCTTGACCAATGCACAGTGTTCAGATAGGGCACGTACCCTCAACCCCCAAAATTCTGAGGATGTAGTTGACTAGTTAACACAGAACACCTCATCTTCCTCAGCTTCCGCACAGATCCGTGACATATCTTCCTCCTCCCGCTCTGATTCGGGAACCCCACAACTACTTACAACTCAGCCGGCAGCCACCACCACCACCACTACTACTAGCACCACAGCAGCTTCACTTTAGATGTCGCAGGAGTTATTCACACATGTTTGTGGGGAATTTACCGATGCACGAGCATTATTGGTACAAGATGAAGGCACTAAGGACGTTACACCACCTCATATGTCTCAGTTAGGCCGCAGTCCGCACTATACACATGGATGTAAGGTGTGAGGATGATGATGAACTACCTGTTGTTGGTGCAGTTTTGGAGGTGTCTGATACAAGCAAAGCTGTGAATGGTGATGATGATGATCATGGCATGGATGCACATGGGATTCCAGAAGACGAGGTAAACAGTGGGACAGTTCAGAGGGGGAGCCAAAGAGGAGGAGACAAGTTGCTGTAAGCAGCAGGGGGGGGGGGGAGGCTCGTCACAAACAGCTCGTGGCAGTGTTTGATGGCATGTATCGCTACCTAGGGTCAGCCAGGAAACACGCCCTTCAACGCCTGCTGCTGCCACCAAAAGAATTTCTATTCCAGAGCTCACCAGTGTGGCATTTTTTTGTGTCTCTGCCTCAGTTTGCAGCGATGCCATCTGCAATCCCTGTCAACGAAAACTGAGTCATGGAAAATGCAACACCCACCTAGGGACCACTGCCTTATGAAGGCACATGATCTCCCATCACTAACACCAATGGGATGAGCACATCCTGTAAATCAACAGGCTTCCTATGCAGGCCACTGTGAGTGCCTGGAGGGAGCTTTAGTCCTCTGAGGAGGGTAGCAGCACCTCAAGCGTTCTCACCACTTGAGAAAACCACCTGCAACTATACTCACTTGAGAACACCACTTGCAACTAAGAAACAAAGAAAGAAAGTTTCAAATTTCAATACAAGAGAGTGAGGAGTACCTGTTGACTTTTCCTTACTTTGCAGACATCGGGTGAGCCCCGCACCTGCTAGGGCTTTGGCACTGTGTTTATTTACACACAGAACACGCTTTGCAATGCTTCACAACCATGTGTGTGTTGTAGTACGGGGGAGAATCTGTACTCAAGTGTGACAGTATTACACTATATGATGTCTTTTTATGCAGGCTTACTTTGACACAGTGGAGGACTGGTGCCAGATTTACTTTACAGTCTTTAGGAGAGGATTAGAGCACACACTATCATCCTCCTTATTGGCCATAAAGTTTGCCATTCATTTATCCTACCCACCCTGTTTTGCAGAGAATAGAAGCAAAGCATTACCACCTGCCCTGGAGGCAGTCTATTGGCTGCTCTCCTATCATTTGTATCATACAGCATCAGTGGGATGTGAAAACGTAAACATGCGTGGCTGACTGAGGTGAGGTGAGCCCAAATCTGTTACCTTTACATTTCCACTACTGGTTGCAATGTTCATTGAAGAGCTTTTGTTATTCTTGCAGGATAATGCAAATTTTGTATGCAAATGTATGTGGCTTGAAAATGGAGCAGTCAAATCCTAGAAAGGTGGCATTTGATTGGTCTGTTTTCAAGCTACATACATTAGCTGCAGAATTTGCATAATCCTGTATGAACAATATGCATCTTATTGGTCATCCCTAGTGACAGCCAGTACCAGCTAGTGGACAAAGAGAATTGAAAGATGACAACCAATAAGTAAGAAGCAATGGGATATATTGAATAAGGATTAGCAACCACTGGAGATGGTCCGAACAGTTCGCGGGCAGATAGTTCCCGGTGAAATTCAGCTTTTTGCATCGCGGACACATATCGCGTTCGACCCACCCCTTATACCTCGTCATTGGGCTAAACTTTGACCCCCTACGCCACAGTCAGCAGACACATGGCAGCCAATCAGGCTGCACTCCCCCAAGGACCCCCCTAGAAAAACACAGCAGCGCTGTCTATGTTCTCAGTCTCTGTCTGCTGCTATAGTGAGAGGAAGGGAGAGATTGCTGCAGAGAGACAGGGACAGTTAGCTAGGCTGTTCTTTATTGCTGAATGCACCCCCCCTTGAGGGCTCATATTGTTCTGTTGTGGGGGTTTTTTTTTTGGTGCGTGTGTGAGACACTGCATACAGGCCACAGTCGTTGCTGGGCCTTGTAGTTCTAATATCCTCTTCTATTTACTACAAGCCAGCACACTGCCTATCATAAGCTGTGCTTAGCTTGCAACTGTACTGTATTTGTGATGGAACATACTATAGAATACCTTGACAAGTAGATGTACAGAGGCGCCAAAAGGATAAAATATGCTAAAATGTTTAAAATATTCGGGTGGCGGCGGTGGACCGGCCACTCAGAAATAGACTCGATACTGTCGCTTAAGATAAAGACAATTTATTTACATACTCCATGAACAGAACCGCAACGCGTTTCACGGGTATATTCCCGCTTCCTCAGGCAATAAACAGATAGGAGTACACAGTACAGTCTTAAGGTCACGAATAGCGCCTCTGTGTGTCTTTATCTTAAGCGACAGCATCGAGTCTATTTCTGAGTGGCCGGTCCACTGCCGCCACCCGAATATTTTAAACATTTTAGCATATTTTATCCTTTTGGCGCCTCTGTACATCTACTTGTCAAGATATCCACCCTTGGTGGTTGGAAGGGTGACAAACCCTCCTTTCCTTCTTCAGAGAGCGACATCTTAATCCTGAGTGGGGACAGGTCTAATCTCCCCACCTGCCTATATAGTGGTTGCCTAAACGGTAACCCATGTTTGTAAGTATAATACTTACTCCACACTAATTCTCCCTGATCCAATACATACTACACTATATTGGGCTCTCGGTTTCTCTGTTTTATCTACTATAGAATACCTGTCTGTGTGGGTGACACGCTACATACAGGCCACAACCATTTGCTGGGCCTTGTAGTTCTAACATCCTATTCTATCTATTACAAGCCAGCACACTGTGTATCATAAGCAGTGCTTAGCTTGCAACTGTATTTGTAAATGAAGGTACTATAGGATATCTGTCTGTATGGGTATTGGGTAACACACTGCATACAGGCCACAGTCAGTTGCTGGGCCTTGTAGTTCAAAAGTATCCTCTTCTATTTATTACAAGCCAGCACAATGTCTATAATAAGCAGTGCTTAGTTTACTATAGGATTGTACTATAGGCTATTGCATACCCCCAATAGGCAGAGGCAGGCCACCCTGCAGGTTTTTTCGAGGTCGTGCTGGTGTGATTTCATGTGGCCCTTGGCCAATGCACAGTGTTCAGATAGGGCACGTACCCTCAACCCCCAAAATTCTGAGGATGTATTTCACTAGTTAACACAGAACACCTCATCTTCCTCAGCTTCCGCACAGATCCGTGACATATCTTCCTCCTCCTGCTCTGATTCGGGCACCCCACAACTACTTACAACTCAGCCGGCAGCCACCACCACTACTACTAGCACCACAGCCGCTTCCCTTTAGATGTCGCAGGAGTTATTCACACATGTTTGTGGGGAATTTACCGATGCACGAGCATTATTGGTACAAGATGAAGGCAGTAAGGACGTTACACCACCTCATATGTCTCAGTTAGGCGGCACTATACACATGGATGTAAGGTGTGAGGATGATGATGAACTACCTGTTGGTGCAGTTTTGGAGGTGTCTGATACAAGCGAAGCTGTGAATGGTGATGATGTTGATCATGGCATGGATGCACATGGGATTCCGGAAGACGAGGTAAACAGTGGGACAGTTCAGAGGGGGAGCCAAAGAGGAGGAGACAAGTTGCTGTAAGCAGCAGAGGGGGGGGGGGGGGGGCTCGTCACAAACAGCTCGTGGCAGTGCCTGATGGCATGTATCGCTACCTAGGGTCAGCCAGGAAACACGCCCTTCAACGCCTGCTGCTGCCACCAAAAGAATTTCTATTCCAGAGCTCACCAGTGTGGCATTTTTTGTGTCTCTGCCTCAGATTGCAGCGATGCCATCTGCAATCTCTGTCAGCGAAAACTGAGTCATGGAAAATGCAACACCCACCTAGGGACCACTGCCTTATGAAGGCACATGATCTCCCATCACTAATACCAATGGGATGAGCACATGAGGAAAAGCAGCACACAAATGCAAAGCCACCCTCCGCCTCCTCTTCCTCCTCCTGGTCCAGCATCTTCAGTTGCTTTATCCTCTGCTGCCCTTGCACCTTCACAGCCACCCTCCTCCACTCCGCCTCTCACCTTGAGCAATTCCTGCTCCTCTGCTCACAGCCAGGTGTCCGTTAAGGAAGTGTTTGAGCGGAAGAAGCCAATGTCTGGCGTCTGACAGCTGGCTTGTCGGAACTGTTAGCCCTACACTACTACCCTACAATACACAAACATTGCCACAGAGAGGACTGACATTTATGTCCTGAAAGTGTCAACTGATGACAATCCTTTGCAGCTGTTTGCAGTGCGTTAAACAGTGAGTTTGGTCTCTGTGTGAAGCAGTACACTAATTACACTACCTGATCGATGAATACACACACACGATGCTTTAAAGCACTTTATGCCACCAATTTAGGAATGTAATGTGATTTCTGCCCTTTAGGGATTATAACCCTACTCTGCATCAAATACGTAATTTTCCGAGGGACTTTTGGCAAGTATCCCCTTCCATGCCCCGCTCCAGGTGTTAGACCCCTTGAAACAAGTTTCCCATCATTTTTGTGGCCAGAAATAGTCACTGTATGTTTTAAAATTTGCCTGCCTATTGAAGTCTATGGCGGTTGCCCAGTTCGCGCGAACCCAAAATCTGATGTTCGGGCTATCTCTAGTAACTACCAGTGAGTTACAGTGACAGGTAATGATGAGCAGCAGCATTAAGTGGATGCTAAGTTGTTACAGCTAAGTCGTAATGAGTAGTGTTTGTCTGATAGTAGTTAAGGAGTAGTGACAGTGAGATATAGCAAATAATGACAACTAATAAGTGGCAAGAGGGTGCATTCACCAAAAATTGGGAGTGCACAGCAATTTTATGTCAATTTTACCAGTACTTCTGACATTGAGGTAGCGCAAGTAGCATAATGCATGGTACCTGGGTAGCCGGTGCATTACCTAGGTATCGTGAGTCACATTAAATAATTTATAGTAGAAGAGAAGCGATGAGTAGTGCAGATAGAATATAATAAGTCACAGCAAGTGGGTGACAAGCAGTGAAATATAGTGGATGATGAGTAGTAACATCTAGTAAGTGGCAGCTAGTGGGTGACCTGTAGTGACAGACAGCATATGATGAAAAAAGACAAATAGCAAGTTTTGGCAGAATACAGTGGTTGCCTGTGCGGTAACCCGTGTTTGTGAGTATATCTACACATACTCTTATTAACTTATGGCACCATATTGGGCTCTCGATTGTTTCTTTTGTTTTACAAATATATCTATAGATATACATATACTAGCCCCCAAAACTGTTAAAGGGGTTCTTTCGCGAAAAAATTAGGCAGTTCAAAAATGTGACAGATGACAGGTTTTGGGCCAGTCCATCTTTTTAAGGGGGATTCTCAGGGCTTTCTTTGTTTTCAACAGCATTTCCTGAACAACAGTTGCAAAATTTAACTGACATAATAGTGTGCAAGTGATTAGGGAGGCCGGCTGGTATCTTCCTATTTTGGCAGTTAAACTGTTGTTTAGGAAATGCTGTTGAAAACAAAGAAAGCCCTGAGAATCCCCCTTAAAAAGATGGACTGGCCCAAAACCTGTCATCTGTCACATTTTTTAACTGTCTACTTTTTTCGCGAAAGAACCCCTTTAAACAACGGTGGCCAGAGTATTTCCTTTCACTGCGTGAGGGTGCAGCAGCCCATGGTCACATGCTACACATGTGTGGCAGCTATTGTGGGAAATAGCTGTTTTTGGCTAACTGCCAAAAAAACATGCAGCAACTACATCACCTGCCAACAGTAAAAATGTCACCATGTAATAAATGTCAGAATGTAAATCAGGGATTTAAAATATTTTACAATGGGCAAACACTGACTAAATCATTTATACATAATTATTGTAAAAATGAAGCACTTTTTTTATTACATTATTCTCACTGGAGTTCCTCTTTAAGACACTAAACATGAAAATGGGATCAAATTACTGCATTTGTAGATCACACATTGCTACATTAAAGTTCATTTATATGTGCAGTATTTTGCACAGTTTATCATCTCTCCCAGTTTTGTTCCAGCAAGATACTTTTCGAACTTTACATCCACCTCTTTGCTCTGTTCTTCAGTAAAAAGGCTCTTCCAATCCCCAACTTCACCTGCAAAAAATAAACACATTAAATACTGGGCAGTCAAAATTGTTTTTACCCTAAATAAACAGCATTGAGAGCCTGTTTGCATAGACAGCAATGCTAAGGGGTGCTTGACGCTGCTGATTGCCATTGTGGAGCAAGGAGCTCTGTGGCCCTATTGTATAGTGAGTGAACAGTAAAAAGGCAAATCATGATCGCTACATGTTTGCGATGCTGATAGCGACTTTCAGTGGAAAAGGGCTCATCCATCACTCTTTCAGCAATTCAAAACATTTTTTCATACCTCCCAACTTTTGGAGCCAGGAAAAAGGGACACTAAGCCACATCCCTACCACACTTCCAGCACTTCTATAAAATGGGCTTGGTTATAATATAGTGTGGGCAGAGCCAAATGTACATGTTCTACCAGGAGGGGGACCCTATCCTTGAAGGAAAAATAAGACCCCAATTACCAAAAGGACATATGAGACATAACAAGAAAACAATCATGTGTCCATGGCCAGGAGCATCCTTTGCAGGTACAGTAGGAGAAAATCTTGTACTGCGCCTGTGCATGGGAGCGTGATCGAGGACCTGCATGGCCAGGGCTGCGCTGGAGCATTGGCCATCGATTGGCCATTCGCTGAAAAACCACACTAAACCACATTGATTGATGGCACGGGCACAGGGCGGCTGCAGGGGTTTAGGTTTCCTTTGATTAAATCAGCCTCCCCCAGAGACTGTTGCATAAGGTAGCCCTTTTGTTCCCTACCCCCTAAATACTATTGGCCCTTAGGGCCCCAGGGCTGGCTGATGGGCTCTCCAGGTCTGCACCCAAGCTAAAAGTGGTCCCCGGGGCCATGTTTTGCTGCAGAGAAATAGCTGTGGAGCACACGCACCTGGCCAGGTGGCAAGCTTCTTCCTGTGTCCTTCTATCTCTATCCCCACAGGTGCCTCATCGCCATGACCTGGTGGCATGGAGTGCACCAGTCGGAAAGGTGAGTGCTCTTTGCTGCAAGTACTCTGCAGCAGCCCCAGGGGGCCACTATTAACTTGAAGGGTAGATCTGGGGGCCCTTCGGATGACTCTGGGGTCCTGGGCAACTGCCCACTTTTCCCTTGAATTTTAATATACCAAAATTTGTAGGAGAGTATTTTACCCCTAAGGGATAAGTGGGTCGTGCAATACATGAAAAAATAGAAAGTGTATCTCTATAATGAATATACACATGAATTCTTTTCTTAATTTTATATATTGTAGCCCATATGAATATTTGTTTTCATAGTGAAAAACATAACTCCTTTCTACCCCTTTATCACGTACCTTTTCTGAAGAAAACATCTCCCATACTTCCATGTGTGGTGGCGGATTTCTCCTTCATAAATGCAAAAGTCGTTTTTTCCTGCACCAGCTTTATCTGCTCCTCCGTTAGAGTTAATCCATAAAATTCACATATTTTTTTCACCTTCGTTGGAAAGTCCTTTAGTGAGTAATTAAATTTAAAAAAATGCTGTTTTAGTGAACATAAACAAGCCAGAATTTTATACAAAATCTCCACCTTTGTTAAAACGTTTTAAAAGGAAGTTCATTGTACATTTCTTCTTCACAGCTTTTGAGCTACCCCCCCCCCCCCCCCCCATATCCTAGTTGATCCAAGAAAAGGAGAAAAGCTTTAACAAGGCTTGGGCCAATTAGCCCTAAAAAAATCCTTCCCGACCCCTTTAAATGCAGATATAGAATTTGCCATAACTACTATTTTTTTGGGACTATAAAACGGTCCTGACCATAAGACGCAACTAGGTTTAGAGGACAAACAACAGGGGAAAAAATATATATACTAAGCCTGGTGATTCCATTGTGAAGAGGCATCTTACGGATTATGCCTTCTTTGTACCTCATGCCCCCTTGTACCTCTTGTCTCACCCTGTCTCCTCCACTGTCCCCCCTTTGTCCTCCTGTGTCCCCATGCGTCCTCCTTGTGTCCTCCTCTATGCCCCTTTGAGTCCCCCTTTTGTCCTCCTCTATGCCCCTTTGTGTCCCCTTGTGTCCTCTATGCCCCTTTGTGTCCCCCCATGTCCTCCTGTGCATGGGCAAAGTACAGGAAGTTCCCGACATTGCGGCGGGTTGGAGGTTTGTATTGGCAGGCGTTCACAAGTCAGGAACTTTTGAGGGAGAAAAGGTGCGTCTTATAGTCCAAAAAATACAGTACTTCCCCTGGACTCACACCCTCTATCAACATGTAAACTAAAGGTAAAGAAACTGTTTTCAAAAAACAAAACACTAAGAAATTAAACATCCATCACAGATCCCTGCTGGACTCTGCAGCAAAAGGTCTGCAGGTGATGCTGTTAACATGTGTCTGCACCTCATACTGCAGCATCAGGAAACTCCAGGAACATATGGCAGCATTTTGGTTGTGGACTTCAGTTCTGCATTCATCAACAACACCACAATGCCATCGCTGTTAAACACAGCAAGCTCTTCCAACTAGATATAACTGGGCCAATATGCATATGGATAACCATTTTTTGACTGATAGCAGAGAAGACAACAGGTTAGGTTGAGAAAATGCATCTGAAACTCTCTGACAGGCAGCAATTGAGCCTGTGTGTGTGTGTGTGTGTGTGTGTGTGTGGGGGGGGGGGGGGTTCCCTCTGCTTTATTCACTGTACAACGACTGCATCTCTACAGATCCACAGGTTCCGAAATTTGCGGATGACACAACAGAGTTGGTCTCATACAAAACCGGGATGAGTCTGCATATGGATATGCAGTGAGACCGCTTTCTTCCTGGTGCAGCAGCATCAACTTGGAACTCAATGTCCTTAATGCCATGAAGAGAACTCCCTCTAGCCGCTGTGACCTAAGTTGAGTTGTTCAATTTCCTTGGGTCCATTGCCTCAAACAGCCTAAAATGGCAAAGCAGCACTGTTGTCACGATCAAGAAAGCCCAACAGAGAATGTACCACCTACGGCAGCTGAAAAAGATGGGCCTACCACAGAAAAAAATGGTGCACTTTTATAATGCAATCATCAAATCCATTGTCACATTTTCAATAACTGATTTGACTCATGCTTCGTGTGGGACAAGGGGAGACTACAGCACATCGTCCGATCAGCAGAAAGAATCATTGGCTGCAGCTTATCTTCTCTGCAGGAACTTTACACTATCAGGTTCATAAAGAAAGTGACTAAGATTGCCTCTGACTACTCTACTGATGACCCTGCCCACTCCATCTTCCAACTTGTGCCTCCAGGAGGCAGATAATGATTAGTTTTAACAAAAACTTCACAGCACAGCAACAGTTTCTTACCTCAGGCAGTAGCTCTGAAGCCTAGTCTGCTAGGATTAGACAGCATTACAGTACAGAACTAGAACTAAAAAAAATGAATGATTCTCATCCGGTTTTCCACAATTTTAACCAGAGCCTGTCCTGATCATCCACAAGGCAAACCTAGGCAGTTGCCTAGTGCCTGGAGAGAGTCTAGGGGCCTGGCGGATGCTAAGTTGCTAACCCCACCAAATCTTAGTTAAAAAAGCAAGGTAACCATCTGCGGTGGGCAAAAATTGCTACATTGCCTAGTTCCCCGTTTTATATTTATCCATTTCTGATTTTAACTCCTACACAATCCTTGCCTTGTAATATGTATAGTGTCTGTCTGTCGTATCATATTGTTTGGGTCCGGTAAGCAACTGCAAGTCAAATTCCTTGTAAGTGCAAATGTATTTGGTCAAATAAAATGATTCTGATTCTGATTCCAGATGAAAGCTTAACAACCACTCACCTCTTTCAGTTCTTCAAATGTAATTGCCAGTAAATTCCCACTATCAATATGTTTGTTCCATTCAAGATGGTAGTCAAAGTATGATCCATAAATAACTAAAAGAGAGAATATATGCAACACTTAGGATGAAATATAATAAATCATCTTATGTTATTCCTGAGGATTCCCAATCAGCATCCCATAAGTGACCCAGCAAATCTGGACTGGATGTTTTTAAAGGGCGCCTGAACTAACCTAAAATGTAGTAATATAAACATGTCAATATGTTCATTACGGAGTCCTGATACTCACGCGCTATGGTTATGCCGGTCACCCCTTCATTTCTCCCCTTTGCCCCATTTGTGGGTCCGCTGGAAGCTAGTTACACATCAGCCAAAAAAGCTCTCCTCCTTTTGCGCATGATGGGGTTGATTCACTAACAAAAATAGTGAGAGTAACCTCCTTCAATCAGTGTGCCTTAAAGAGACACTGAAGCGGAAAAAAAATTATGATATTATGATTTGTATGTGTAGTACAGCTAAGAAATAAAACATTAAGATCAAATACATCAGTCTAATTGTTTCCAGTACAGGAAGAGTTGAGAAACTCCAGTTGTTATCTCTATGCAAACAGGCCATTAAGCTCTCCGACTAAGTCTTATGCTGGATACACACCATGAGTTTCCGCGTCGCACGCGGCCGTCAATACGCGTCGATTTGATTATTTCCGAACATTTCCGAACGAATTTCGATGATTTTTAGGTCGAATGCCATGTAAAGTATGGCAAATCGACCTAACGATCCATCGAAGCTTCAATCGGACATGTCGGAAATAATCGAATCGACACATATCGACGGCCGCATCGAACGCGGAAACGCATGGTGTGTATCCAGCATTAGTCGTGGAGAGGGCTGTTATCTGACTTTTATTATCTCAACTGTAAGTGAACTGTTTACTTTTTCTCTGCTAGAGGAGAGGTCATTACTTCACAGACTGCTCTGAAAGACTCATTTTGAATGCTGAGTGTTGTGTAATCTGCACATATTATAGAATGATGCAATGTTAGAAAAAACACTATATACCTGAAAATAAAAGTATGAGAATATTTTCTTTGCTGCTAATCTTCTAGTAATTATTCATAGTACACAACCAATTCACTATATCATATTTTTTTTTTCGCTTCAGTGTCTCTTTAAATGTAAGAGCCTGCACACTATGTGCGCTAGTGGCCACGTACACTCAGTCACAGTAGCGCACACTACGCTGCGGGTGGTGCCGCATAGCGAGTGCTAGTAACTTACTCTTGCTAATTGCCAATAACAGGCGTTCCACACATCCTGCCCTGAGCCTTTTCAGGTCCAGTAACTTTAAAGAACGTGGTCCCCGCACTTTGAATAGCCCAATAGGCTGCCTGTCAACAGGAGGCTACTTGCGCTATTTCTGCTTAACCACTTAAGGACCATGGGCTTACACCCCCCTAGTGACCAGAGTAGTTTTTGCTAATTGGTGCTTTCTATTGATCGGCTGTCATAGGCATCAGCCTATGAGAGCCGATTGCTCCTGAGCCTCTCCAGGGGACAGCCGTGTCACTCGTAGATCGCAGCGCTGTACAATGTAAATAGAAGGCGGTTTCGCCGTCTAACAGTCTCCTATCGGCGATTGCCGCTGGGAGACTGATGATGGAGCGGAGCTCCATCATTCAAGCAGAGATGTGCACGCATCGGCGTGCGCAATCGCCTGCAAAACCCCACCCCAGGACTTGACGCCAATTGGCGTTACGCAGTCCTCCTGGGGCTGCCACCCTCCCAACGCCAATTGGCGGTAGGCATTTCGGAGGGGGTTAAAGTGTATTACAAAATTTTGAGTCATATCAGGTGTACTTTAAATTGCTACTCAGGGATTGATACTTGGATACTCAGGCTGGTTTCACAGTGGGACGTTACAGGCACACGTTAGAGCAGCCTGTAACGCAGCCCACCGCACAGTAATGAAAAATCAATGGGGCTGTTCACAGTGCCCACGTTGTAACGCTGCGTCACAAGACAACGTACTGCATGCAGTACTTTAGCCGCGTTAGACTGCTTGCACATGCTCAGTAATCTTGTGGAGGAGCGGAGAGCGGCCAGGCACATGGCTAATTAATATGCACTGCTTGTTGTGACGTGCAGTGTTTACTTCCTGGAGCGTCCGCTATGTGCGGCGATTGGCCGGCGGGACCACGTGATGCCGCATGCGCACAAGAGTGCGCATCACGGCATCACTGACGCCAGAGTGAGCTGCACAACGCGGCTCACTCTGACGTCCAGATCCAGCACCACCAGGCGTTCCGTTAGGGGGACGTTATGCGACCTTAACGCCCCCTCTTACGCAACGTCCTGGTGTGAAATTAGCCTCAGGGATTACTAGTGATCCAATTATAAAATAAGTAAGTCACACATCAGGTATCACTATCAGCATTCTTAAGGTTTAAGATTTAAATACCGATCTTTCATGCACTACATTTTAAAATAAACTTGGAGTTAGATGAATATGGAGGATAATATCTTTAACCTTTTCAAAAACCAAAATTGTGTGATTGTAAAATTAATATACTGTCTTTAGTGAATTCACTCACACTTGTAGTCAATGAGTCAGTGCTGAATCTGAGACGCTAATCTGCATATGTATAGCGCTGCGTAATATGTTGGCACTTGATAAATACTGTACAATAAATAAAATGTCTTCTGCATCAAAGGAAGTCAATACTTTCAATATTCTTCACCTTAATGGTTCCTTTAAATGGTATTCTGATTTATTTGTATAATTTATGATCCTCTATAAAATTTCTCCTGCATGTGAGTTTGTAAGCTGCTTAAAGTGAACCAGAGACGAAGCACTCTCACGTATTTTACTATATATATCAGTGGGAACATTAGAGAAAACACCTACCCTGCTCTCTGTTTCATTCTTCACTGCTCAGCCTGCTTCTAATCCGCCCTGATAAAATCTCCGGCTGAGCATTCAGTCTGGCTTTGCTCAGGAATCATTATAGCTGAGTCAAATCCCCCACCTAAACTGCACTGGTGTGCTGGTTGTCCGCACTGTCACTTCTTCCTTACGTTACAGGTGCCCCTTAATATTAGTTACCAAGAAATACCCTCAATATTAAGGAAAGTAGTGTCTCCTGTACCCTCCTTCAGGGTACCTTCCTTCAAATTAGATTTTTTTGCATTGAAGTTTTAAGGACAAAAGCCTAGTTAACGTTCTCAGATTTTCCATTGCTAGTAAAAGGGAATTGGGACTATGCCATTAATCAGTTTTCACATTTATTGCTGCCGTTTCAGGGAAATTTCCTGGTGCAAAGATCTCTGACTCTCAGATTTGTGAGTTTAAGCAAGACTTTTAGCTAATTTTATGGAAATATATGCAGCTTGAAAACGAACCAAATAAATGCCTCAGCAACAGCATCTATTTGTTCAATCTCCAAACATTTCCATAAAATTATTATAAAGATATACATCAACTTGGAATTATTTGCACCTTAGACCATCTATATTACAAGTATGGAGATGAAAGGAAGACAGAGGTTGCTTCCCCATTCCCCAATAGTGTCATCATCTGTCCCGGGACAGCACCCCCCCCCCCTCCCCTTCCAATGGCGTCCAAGAGGAGGTGAACAGTGTCAACTTTGTGCTAAGTGCTCCCTTCTTTTCTGTAGGTGATAATGGGATGGGGGGTGCTTTGGGAGGAGTTTAGATCACAGATAGTTGTTTCCTCAAGCAGCAGCAGCTTTTGAAATAGGCACAGAAAGGTAGCTTTGCAAACTTTGCACAACATACATAAAGAAACAAACCTGAACTATGGCTTTTAAACCCACATGACAACTGAGCAAACAAGTTTTAAGTCTTACTAAAACAGAAGGTGTGAAAAAGTATGAAGAGGAGCATTTATTTTATGAAAACAGAAGTTCTTCCTTAAAGGGGCACTATGGTGAAAAATTGTACAATTTAAAATATGTGCAAACATATACAAATAAGAAGTACATTTTTCCAGAGTAAAAAGAGGCATAAATTACTTTTCTCCTATGTTGTTGTCACTTAGGGCCTGTTTCCACTAGCGCGGAAACCGGGCCGAATCCGCAGAGTTTCCCCGCAGGCAAATCGCGCGGGGAAACTCTGCCATAGGGAGTAATGGAGCCGCCGGCCGAATCACTTACGATAGTGATTCGGCAGGCTTTTCCATCCGAATCTGTGCGACTCGCATAGCCATGCATGGCACGGCTCATGGGATTCGTCAGTGTAGCTGCAGATCCGGAAGTGCCGCCACGCGTCTCGCAGATGCGTGCAGCTGCAGTGGAAACGGGCCCTGACAGTAGGTAGTAGAAATCTGACAGAAGCGACAGGTTTTGGACTAGTCCATCTCTTCATGGGGGATTCTTAGGGATTTATTTATTTTCAAAAGCACTTAGTGAATGGCAGTAGCTCCATCTAACTGCCAAAAAACTGTGTAGCAAGAAGGGAAGCTGGCCAGCATCATTGTTTAAATCCTTTTTAGGGAATATCTTTATAAAGAATAAAAGCCTTGCTGAGAATCCCCTATGAAGAGATGGACTAGTCCAACACCTGTCACTTCTGTCAGATTTCTACTATCTACTGTAAGTGACAGCATTATAGGAGAAAAGTAATTTCTGGCTCCTTTTACTCTGGAAAAAACGTACTTCTTATTTGTCTGTGTTTGCACATATTTTAAATTTTACAATTTTTCGCCATAGTGCCCCTTTAATGGTTCATGGGTAAAATTTGTTAATGGAGCCAGACGTGAAAAAAAAATGCATAATATGTCAGGATTTTGCAGAGTTGTGCAATACATTAATAAGGGACGTAGATTAAAAAATAATTACAGCAATGTTAATTTAGAAGTCGCATAGCCCAAGGTTGTAAAAAAGAACTGCAAACCATCATAACATTTTGTCTGGGTTGTTAAGTGTCACATCCGTATGGGTCTATGAAAGCAGGCCACATAATGTACATGTAATCTAATGATCGGTGTAGTTATGCATTGTCACTGGAGCCCTCGTGGCTGACCGCACTTAGCCTTCTAAACGGTGCCAGCGCACAGATCGTGCGAACTCTGGTCGCAGTCAATGCGCAGGAACCGTTAAGAATTAGCCGCAGACAACTCAGAAGGGAGCCTGTGAGACACGGGTAATTACAACGTCACCTACTGGTTCAGAGTAAACTGCCACCACCGCGGTTACTATGGGACCGTGGGGCCCACTAACTGACTGACTAATCCTGCGAATAAAACGGTTAAACACACGATATTCTGTCTAGCCAACAACAAACAAACAGTAGCGTATCTTCAGAGACCCGGGATCATTTCTGTGTGTGCTGATAAGCAGGGTAGCGAAACAGTGAATGACTTGGGGAAAGTCGTTTATTCACGCAATATAAATAATTAATATATACAGACAATTATGAAAATCAACAATTATTAAAACAGTAATAGCCAGTATGAAAAATAAAAGAAGGGAGAAAAATACTTAGTTCCTGGAAAGATGTCCTTATTGTGGGAAGAATCATAAAGTTCTTGGTTTCAAAGTCCAGAGTTCAGAGTTCAGACCAGGTGGATGCCAGCATATCCTCAAGCTGGCATCTGATGAGTGCAAGATGGTTCAGTGTGGAGGACACTGAGTTTGGGTCCTCAGCCATTCTTATGCCCCTGCTTCAGTAGGAGGGAGTGAGGGCGGGGAGCCATACACCCCCTTCAAAGATGAGATGAGCCCTCCCCTTGTACTGGGGCTAGAAATCATATCTACCCATATATGGGCTCTATCTCACAGAACCGTACAGGTCAGGGCAGATTTATTAACATTTTCAGGTCTGTCTCGATTTACCCAGTGCCCTGATACCAGACATGAGGGGTGGGACCCCTGTGGTATCATCAGGGCATTTCCAAACTGCCTAACTGGCAGTCCTTACCTCAGAATGTTCTGAAACTTCCTCAGAACCAGCACCGGGGCTCATGCTACACTTCCCCCATGTTTGGCGAAGCTGCCATCTCAGGAACCCCAGAAATATGACAGATCTGGGAAGTTATGGATTATGCCATGAGACTCAGGTTTATTCAGGATGTTCTAGCTGCTAACAGCTGACTTTCCTTTGATCTTTAGCAGAGAACAGAGTGTCAAGACCTCCCGTGGATTCGTAGCCTGCTTGGCTGCACCTAGGCATCCTTTGGTTAATTAACATCTCCATGAGATCAGCTAAGTGTCACCTGGTTCCCAGAGCCAAAAGGGAAATTGTGCCTTCCACAGGGAATATGTCCAAGCTAATTAACACCTTCCCCCCAGGCTGTCATTTCAGCTAAGACAGATTTCCCAGCTGTTCCTAAGCAGAGGGATACTGCACATCAGATCTTGGTTTTATTGATCTGAGGCGCAATCGATGCAGGAATCGAGTGCGATCGTTCTTTTCTTCACGGGCGGTTCCAGGACGCGCCTGCGTCCCCGCAATCGTCCGTGACAGCCCTCCCCCTTGTCCGTGGCTTAGCCACTCATCCGCGGCGCCGCTAACCTGGCTGACGGGCCTCGAGTTGCCGGTACGGCGGGAAAACCTATTGGAGCCTGTGGCTCGGTTCCCCTGGACCGGTCGCGGTCTGCTACCCTCAGGGTTGACCCAACCTGGACCGTTCTGGACAGGGCGTTCGCGCCACTGCAGTCGGACGTGGTGTCTGCCGGGACTGCTGACAACGGGCAGTGGGTTGGTTAGGTCAACAGCCAGCCCACGCAGGGTTCCCCTGCTGAGTGGCTGTGGACCTAAGGGAACCCCGCGGGAATCCCTGGACCTTCCCAGCTCCTGACAGACGGCACATGCCCTGCAGTAGTTTGCTACATCCCTGTTCATCCGGGGCCAATAAAACTGGTTCCGAATACCGGCGAGTGTCTTGCGGACACCCGAGTGCCCTGTCAGAGGATTACCATGTGCGGATTTCAGCACATGTCCCCTGAACGCACTCGGGACCACAAGCCACTTGGTATCCGCGTGGGATCTACCTGTAGGGGGCTGTACAGACTCACTGTACAGTCTCCCACCTTCCCAGTACACCTTGAAAGCGGCCCCGTCTGCGAGGGGCTCAGCGGCTTGCTGCCTGAGCACCTCCAGGCTTGGGTCACTTTGTAGTGCGGCTGAGAATATGGCGCTGTCAGTTTCAGCCAACTGGCTCATGTCACACGAGGCCAGCGGCTGAAAGGTCTCATCCCTGCGGTCAGAGGAGGGGGAGGAGGCCGGAACCCCCTCCACCTGTTCTGAGCTCGGGTTCTGAGCAGTGCAGCTGCGCGGTACTGCTAGCACAGGTACACTGTCAGAATGGCACAGACGGACATTACTCAAATCATCATTGCATGCAGTAATGACATTGACAGGTATAGACATTTTTTCATTACAGATAGGTTGTACAGTAAACTCAGGTACAGCTACAGCATCATCACAACAGACAGTTTGTACATCAAACTCAGGTGCCTTTGAAGCAGGCACTATTGAACCTGGTACCCTTGAACTGGGCACATTCAACCCACCTCCCCCTGGTGCTCCCCCAAGTGTATAAAGTACCTGGTGGTGGGTGGAGAGTCCGTCTCCTTCCGTGAGCGACAAGGCGGTCGTGGCAGGTTCATAGTAGGACACAAGCTTGCCCAAATCAGTCCCTAGCAACACAGGGACTGGGAGATCCTTCATAACCCCAACAACCCGTTCTTGGACTCCTCCCACTCCCCAATCCAGCTTCACTTTTGCGTGGGCTATGTGGAAAAGGGTGCCCTCTACTCCAGTAAGGGCAAGGGATCGGCTGGAGCTGATGCTCTCCTTTGGCACAAGATGTGAGTGAACTAACGTGATGTCAGCTCCGGTGTCTCGAAATCCGGTGACAACTTTGCCGTTCACTCTAACAAGTTGCTGCTGGTCGGTTCGGTCGCGGATTTCCTGTCCGCGGGCAAACAGGACAAAATCTGATGATCCAGGCTGTGGTTCGCTGGCGGGTTGCCTCTGCTGTGGGTGAGGTGCAGGTGATGCAGATGATCCAGGTGCTGGTGGTATCTGTCTCCGCTCCGGACAGTCGAATTTCATGTGTCCGGGCTGGCGGCAGTAGTGACAGGTGACCTCTCCAGGCGCTGCAGGCCTGGGTGCAGCAGCTGCGCTGGGTGGCCTCTGTGGCGGACGGCTCACAGGGGCAGGAGGGTCTGCCGAGGTATTGGGCTGACCTCCTCTCCAGCTGGATGGGACAGTTCTGTGGGTATCAGCCACCCGGGTAGTTGCAAAAGTCTCAGCAAGGTCTGCAGCGACAGTTGCTGAAGCCGGCCTGCGTTCTAGCACAAACTGGCGTACATCAGCAGGGCAAATGTTCAGAAATTGTTCCAGGACTATCAAGTCCTCCAGGACATCATAAGACCCTTTGGTGAGGCCTAGTGTCCACTGGCGGAGTGTGGTGAGCAAGCTGCTGACCACATCTCGGTACGAATCAGAAGACTTTTTCTGCCAGGCCCTGAACTTTTTCCGATAGGCTTCTGGCGTCAGCTGGTACTTAGTAATGATAGCGTCTTTTATAGCAGCATAATCATTATCCTTCTCCGCAGGCAATTCTGCGAAGGCATCAAGCGCTTTGTAGCGCAGCAAAGGTGTCAGATGTCTGGCCCACTGGTCTTGGGACAGACGATACTGACGGCATGCTTTTTCAAAAGACCGCAAAAACAAGTCAATGTCTGTGTCTTTTTCAATATTAGCAAATTTAAACTTTGCACTTACGGGTGGTGCAGCTCCTTCAGCAGGGAGGCTGGCCGGTGAACTCCGGCTGGCCTGTTGCACTTTTGCCATGTTTAGCTCATGCTGTCGTTGGCGTTCCCGCTCAGCGGCATCCCTCTCCGCGTGGCGTTCTGCAGCAGCAGCAGCAGCCTTGCGTTCTGCAGATTGGCGTTCCTCACGCATGTACTGCAGGTACTTGTCCAGGTCAGTCTCCATCAGCTTTTGTAATGCCTGCTGCATTAGCGGATCAGTACAAACGGACAGTCCAGTACTGGCCGGTTCCAGGCGAGTACTTTCAGAAACTCTGGGATTGGGGTCCACACTAACATTCTCCTGCGTAACTGTTGATGCAGGGCCCTCAGGATGCACAACCTCTGTACGGTCAGGAGTCTCAGTCTCTGGTTCCCCTTGCCTTGAGTCAGATGGGTCAGCGTCTACCTCAGCAGACACATCCAGCTCCTGCAGTTGCTGGGTATCCCATTGAAACAATTCCGTTACCAGGTCCCCTTGTTTCTTGCGGCCGACATCAATGCCTCTCTCTTGGCAAAGATTTTGCAGGTCTGCCAGGCACATTTTCTTGTAGTTCCCGGACATTTCCACGCCAAATAAAATAAAACTTTTGGGGAGGGGTACTGGCTACACAGTCTCTCTGTATATATAAAAAATATATTGCCTTCCAGCTACACCAACGAATTAGTTCGTTTCTCGATAGCGCTAGCGCTATCGTAGATACTTTCAGCACAACACAGATCCCAACCGCTGCCTAACACTGTCACAAGAGCCCTCGTGGCTGACCGCACTTAGCCTTCTAAACGGTGTCAGCGCACAGATCGTGCGAACTCTGGTCGCAGTCAATGCGCAGGAACCGTTAAGAATTAGCCGCAGACAACTCAGAAGGGAGCCTGTGAGACACGGGTAATTACAACGTCACCTACTGGTTCAGAGTAAACTGCCACCACCGCGGTTACTATGGGACCGTGGGGCCCACTAACTGACTGACTAATCCTGCGAATAAAACGGTTAAACACACGATATTCTGTCTAGCCAACAACAAACAAACAGTAGCGTATCTTCAGAGACCCGGGATCATTTCTGTGTGTGCTGATAAGCAGGGTAGCGAAACAGTGAATGACTTGGGGAAAGTCGTTTATTCACGCAATATAAATAATTAATATATACAGACAATTATGAAAATCAACAATTATTAAAACAGTAATAGCCAGTATGAAAAATAAAAGAAGGGAGAAAAATACTTAGTTCCTGGAAAGATGTCCTTATTGTGGGAAGAATCATAAAGTTCTTGGTTTCAAAGTCCAGAGTTCAGAGTTCAGACCAGGTGGATGCCAGCATATCCTCAAGCTGGCATCTGATGAGTGCAAGATGGTTCAGTGTGGAGGACACTGAGTTTGGGTCCTCAGCCATTCTTATGCCCCTGCTTCAGTAGGAGGGAGTGAGGGCGGGGAGCCATACACCCCCTTCAAAGATGAGATGAGCCCTCCCCTTGTACTGGGGCTAGAAATCATATCTACCCATATATGGGCTCTATCTCACAGAACCGTACAGGTCAGGGCAGATTTATTAACATTTTCAGGTCTGTCTCGATTTACCCAGTGCCCTGATACCAGACATGAGGGGTGGGACCCCTGTGGTATCATCAGGGCATTTCCAAACTGCCTAACTGGCAGTCCTTACCTCAGAATGTTCTGAAACTTCCTCAGAACCAGCACCGGGGCTCATGCTACACTTCCCCCACGTTTGGCGAAGCTGCCATCTCAGGAACCCCAGAAATATGACAGATCTGGGAAGTTATGGATTATGCCATGAGACTCAGGTTTATTCAGGATGTTCTAGCTGCTAACAGCTGACTTTCCTTTGATCTTTAGCAGAGAACAGAGTGTCAAGACCTCCCGTGGATTCGTAGCCTGCTTGGCTGCACCTAGGCATCCTTTGGTTAATTAACATCTCCATGAGATTAGCTAAGTGTCACCTGGTTCCCAGAGCCAAAAGGGAAATTGTGCCTTCCACAGGGAATATGTCCAAGCTAATTAACACCTTCCCCCCAGGCTGTCATTTCAGCTAAGACAGATTTCCCAGCTGTTCCTAAGCAGAGGGATACTGCACATCAGATCTTGGTTTTATTGATCTGAGGCGCAATCGATGCAGGAATCGAGTGCGATCGTTCTTTTCTTCACGGGCGGTTCCAGGACGCGCCTGCGTCCCCGCAATCGTCCGTGACATGCATGTTTTAGGTGGATTATGTTTTCGTGTACATTTTAATACACAAACGGCCAACAATTACATTACCATTTCCAGTTATAAAGTCCTTGAAGAACAAGTCCCAGGATTCATACTTAGGAAGCACTGGATTTTTGTTATAGAAGTGGAAAAAAGATACAGCTGTGTCCTTTGGATTCCGAAGGATCAACAAAATCTGTAACATAAACAATCTCTTAAGTTTTACATATAAAATGGACTTGTTCATTTTGAGTTATTCAATCACAGCTGCAGCAATGTAGCAATGTATACAGAATATTATGGTTGCTTCTGTCACATTTTTATAGACAGGCAATCAAAAAACATTTTTGTACTCCATCTTTCAAATTCAAATCACTATGTTTACAATACCAGATTTATAAAGGGGTTATGGGTTTTGTTCCCCATTTTGTCCTTGAAAAATGGAGATCTGTGGTACTGTATATACCCTAAACTGGCAATCACACCCACAATTTACTTGCATTAGTAGTTGCAAATAATTAGATATCAGGTCTTGCTGCAGTCACTATTTAAAAATGTGTGCAAATAGCACTGTTGACTTTCCTTGTGGTCCGGTATCACTAGTTATTGTGTGCATACCGTTATTTGAAAAAAAAAAATGACGACAATTGTTAAAAGTGGCAGACAGAGTGTTAACACAACACCAATGGCCTGCACTATTTTCTATGGTGATCACCATTATGAAAATAGGTTCTATAAAGTGGCAAACAGGTCTCTTTATTTCTTTATACAGATGGTGTTGGGTACAATAGTATCAATAATGATGGGGTTTTTTTCAGAAGTGCCTATCACTTTTATTAATCATAATATTTTCATGTTAAGGTGCCCATGGATGACACAATCTTGATTGTAAAATCTTGCCAAATCTATGTAATAGAAGGGTAAACCAAGTGAATGTAGTTTGAACTATTTGAACTACCGTAATACTTTAGTTAGTTCTGCATACCAGGAACCAACCTCATTCTCTCAGTACCACAAAGCCCCTACTGCTTCAACTTTACTCTAGCCCTCCTCTGGGAATACAAAGGTTAGTGGCTTTAACAGTCTTGACCACCCCATTCATTAGGTAACAAGGGTAAAGATGTGTGGTGTCACAGCTCTTCCAAAAGTGACTGTAAAAGGCCAGGCAGCCAGCTCTACTCCAAAAGTTCTTTGGCTGGAAGTTTTAGCATGATATCATTAACGTAGATTTGAGTGGATATTGAGAGAATTTGGGGTATTTTGGATGGGGTGGGTGATAGGGGAGAACATTTCTGGACATAGGCTTTACACTTAGAACCATTTGCCAAAAAGGGATAATAGAATAATGACTGTAGCAACGATGTGAAGACAACATTGAAGCTGACAATGACATGGACAACCAAGCAGGAGTTTGTATGTTTAACACGGAGGGTAAAGGAAGCTTTACCTCAGGAGGGGGGAAGTTTTCATGAGGTGAGAGGGAGTTTCACTCATTATTTGTAACTTGAAATGATGAAAAATAAATAAATATTGAGCTATATATCGCACCATACAAATCCAACAAAAATGTCCAAGGTTCTAAAAATAAAGCTTTATTTAATATACAATTAAATACAATTCTATATTTTTCACTGCAAATTTGGCATGCCAACACTGAGGCAGATTCATCATAACCAGTGCAAGGAAAAAAGGAAACATTTTTGGTGCAAAACAGGTACAGAAGTGGAGAAGCCTGAGCAACTGATCAGAATCCTTGATCTGTGCTTCTGCTCCACTTTTGCTGACAAAAAGTTGGTTAAGCTGAACAGCTAATAAAGGACAGATCTCATTAAGATTCTCCTTACAGAGAACTTGGCACCAAATTTTACAAACTTGTCAAATGAACCTCATAAGTGGTTCATAAGTGGTATGTGGGCTTTTTGTGGGGTAGCGAGCATTATACAATACAATACAATACAATAACATTTCTATAGCGCTTTTCTCCCATAGGACTCAAAGCGCTTAGGCTCTCTCAGATTCAGTAATTAGTAGGATGAAGTATTCACACAACAAAAGTTATATTTCTGCAAATGCCAGACTGAACAGGTGGGTTTTCAGTCTGGATTTAAACACATCCAGGGATGGGGCTGTCCTGATCTGTTGAGGTAAGGAGTTCCAAAACATAGGGGCAGCATGACAGAAGGCTCTGGGACCAAAGGTTTCTAAGTGGACTCTGGGTATGACTAGATTATTAGAACCTGTGGATCTGAGAATGCGGGGATTGCTTCGCAGCTGTAACATATCTTTCATGTATCCAGGGCCTAGATTATTCAGGGATTTAAATGTCAATAGGCCGATCTTGAATAGATTAACCACTTTGTCCTCCTTGACATAGTTCTACGTCAAGGAGGACATGTGCACTCCCGCGGCTGATCGCGCGCGTGCATGCGCGCTCCCAGCCGCGGTTTAGTTAGCCCAGGAATCAATGAATCGGGCCATGGTGCCCGTTCACTGATTCCTCTCCCCCCCAGAAAAAGTGACAGCTTCTCTCAGGAAGCTTCGCTTTTTCTGACTCCTATGTCCCTCTCGGAAGCTTCGCTTTTTCTGACTCCTATGTCACTCTATGCATTGTACGCTAAGAGTGACGTCATGTAAACAAACTCAAGGTTGCCATCTTGTGGCCAAAAAGTAAAACTACATCTAAATATAAAAAATAAATAAAAATGCACATATATTTACCCCAAAACAAAGTGTTTTGGACTAGTCCATCTCTTCATAGGGGATTCTCAGGGATTTATTTATTTTCAAAAGCACTTAGTGAATGGCAGTTGTTCTGTTGAACTGCCCAAAAAACTGTGTAGCGAGCAGGGAAGCTGGCCAGCATCATTGTTTAAATCAGTGCCAGGCAGCGCTAAGGGGCGGATCGGGATTCCCTCTGACGTCACGACGTCCATGACGTCGGTGACGTCATCCCGCCCGGTCGCCATGGCGACCGGGGAAGCCCTGCAGGAAATCCCGTTCTCAACGGGATTTCCTGCATACTCTGATCGCCGAAGGCGATCGGAGTGGGTGGAGGGATGCCGCCGCTCAGCGGCTATCATGTAGCGAGCCCTGGGCTCGCTACATGATTTAAAAAAAAAAATTTAAAAAAAGTGCGGCGCTGCGGCAAGGGGGTTAAGAGCCACAGTATCCAACACAAGTTGACCCAGTGATTTGCAAGGAGGAGGAGACTATGTGCCTCTACCCACAGCTGACAGCTATCTCAAGCTGGTAGATAGAGACACGCAAAATTTATGGATAGGCCACAAAGGCCTGGGTTTTGAGGCAGCTGAACATGAAAAAGAGACTGTTGTATATGGAAGAAGAGTCTGCAAGTGGGGAACACCACATTAAGTGGGTAGTTACTGCCTAAGGGAGCAGTGCTGTATAAAAGAGTAGGGCTACTTTACATGGATGTTAAACAGGGAAAACGGAGCTGCATATGGAATAGGAGGGGCACTACTTTACATTGAATGGGTGCCACAAGAATGATGGACCAGGGGCACAAAAAGCATGAATCCAGCCTTGCCTGTGCTATATGCTCAAAGGGTTTCCCTCTGCGCATTACATAGTTACATAGTTTGGTTAAATAAAGACATTCTTTCATCAAGTCCAAGCAGGAAAATAAAATAAAACAAATAATCAATTTGTCAATGCGATCCACCACACCTGAGCACCTGGGAGACAACATTACCAACTCCAGTAGCCAGGTAACATGAGAAGTATAGCTGTGGGTGCAGGGCACATTTTCTTTAATTAGCAAACGATGGAATTTTGTTAACTGGGGGAAAAAAACTCAAAATATCGTTGCAGGAAATCTTACATAACAGCTTTGCTGGGTGATGTCAAGAAAATCCAGGTGAAGGTATTGAGCTAATTTATAAGCCACACATGAGAGACAGCTAAAAAGCTTTCATGAAAAAAAAATGGTAAGAACTAAATAAATTAATTTGCTTCTAGTGTTGGGCGAACACCTGGATGTTCGGGTTCGCGAACGTTCGCCGAACATGGCCGCGATGTTCGGGTGTTCGCGCCGAACTCCGAACATAATGTAAGTCAATGGGGACCCGAACTTTCGTGCTTTGTAAAGCTTCCTTACATGCTACATACCCCAAATTTGCAGGGTATGTGCACCTTGGGAGTGGGTACAAGAGGAAAAAAATATTTGAAAAAGAGCTTATAGTTTTTGAGAAAATTGATTGTAAAGTTTCAAAGGAAAAAATGTCTTTTAAATGCGGAAAATGTCATTTTTCTTTGCACAGGTAAAATGCTTTTTGTCGCCATGCAGTCATAAATGTAATACAGATGAGGTTCCAGGAAAATGGACCGGTAACGCTAACCCAGCAGCAGCACACGTGATGGAACAGGAGGAGGGCGGCGCAGGAGGAGAAGGCCACGCTTTGAGACACAACAACCCAGGCCTTGCATGAGGACAAGAAGCGTGCAGATAGCAATGCATTTTGCCGCCATGCAGTCATAAATGTAATACAGAGAAGAGGTTCCGTAAAAAGGGACCGGCAACGCTAACCCAGCAGCAGCACACGTGATGGAACAGGAGGAGGCGCAGGAGGAGAAGGCCACGCTTTGAGACACAACAACCCAGGCCTTGCATGAGGACAAGAAGCGTGCGGATAGCAATGCATTTTGCCGCCATGCAGTCATAAATGTAATACAGATAAGAGGTTCCGTAAAAAGGGACCGACAATGCTAACCCAGCAGCAGCACACGTGATGGAACAGGAGGAGGGCGGCGCAGGAGGAGAAGGCCACGCTTTGAGACACAACAACCCAGGCCTTGCATGAGGACAAGAAGCGTGCGGATAGCAATGCATTTTGCCGCCATGCAGTCATAAATGTAATACAGATAAGAGGTTCCGTAAAAAGGGACCGGCAACGCTAACCCAGCAGCAGCACACGTGATGGAACAGGAGGAGGCGCAGGAGGAGAAGGCCACGCTTTGAGACACAACAACCCAGGCCTTGCATGAGGACAAGAAGCGTGCGGATAGCAATGCATTTTGCCGCCATGCAGTCATAAATGTAATACAGATAATAGGTTCCGTAAAAAGGGACCGGCAACGCTAACCCAGCAGCAGCACATGTGATGGAACAGGAGGAGGCGCAGGAGGAGAAGGCCACGCTTTGAGACACAACAACCCAGGCCTTGCATGAGGACAAGAAGCGTGCGGATAGCAATGCATTTTGCCGCCATGCAGTCATAAATGTAATACAGATAATAGGTTCCGTAAAAAGGGACCGGCAACGCTAACCCAGCAGCAGCACATGTGATGGAACAGGAGGAGGCGCAGGAGGAGAAGGCCACGCTTTGAGACACAACAACCCAGGCCTTGCATGAGGACAAGAAGCGTGCGGACAGCAATGCATTTTGCCGCCATGCAGTCATAAATGTAATACAGATAAGAGGTTCCGTAAAAAGGGACCGGCAACGCTAACCCAGCAGCAGCACACGTGATGGAACAGGAGGAGGCGCAGGAGGAGAAGGCCACGCTTTGAGACACAACAACCCAGGCCTTGCATGAGGACAAGAAGCGTGCGGATAGCAATGCATTTTGCCGCCATGCAGTCATAAATGTAATACAGATAAGAGGCTCTGTAAAAAGGGACCGGCAACGCTAACCCAGCAGCAGCACACGTGATGGAACAGGAGGAGGCGCAGGAGGAGAAGGCCACGCTTTGAGATACAACAAGTCATGCCTTGCATGAGGACAAGAAGCGTGCGGATAGCAATGCATTTTGCCGCCATGCAGTCATAAATGTAATACAGATAAGAGGTTCAATAAACAGGGACCGGAAACGCTAACCCATCACAGATGTTCACTGTTCATGTTACTTGGTTGGGGTCCGGGAGTGTTGTGTAGTCGTTTCCAATCCAGGATTGATTCATTTTAATTTGAGTCAGACGGTCTGCATTTTCTGTGGAGAGGCGGATACGCCGATCTGTGACGATGCCTCCGGCAGCACTGAAACAGCGTTCCGACATAACGCTGGCTGCCGGGCAAGCCAGCACCTCTATTGCGTACATTGCCAGTTCGTGCCAGGTGTGTAGCTTAGTGACCCAATAGTTCAAGGGTGCAGATGGATTGTTCAACACGGCTACGCCATCTGACATGTAGTCCTTGACCATCTTCTGCAGGCGAGCGGTGTTGTAGGTGGAACTGGGCGATTGCTGTTCTGTGGGCTGCTGCATGGGTGTCAGAAAATTTTGCCACTCCAAGGACACTGCCGATACCATTCCCTTGTGGGCACTAGCTGCAGCTTGCGTTCTTTGTTCCCCTCCTCGTCCTGGGTTTGCGGAAGTCAGTCTGTCGGCGTGGAACTGGCTAGAGGAGGAGGATGTCAATCTCCTCTCTGATGTCTCCACAAGGGCCTGCTGGTATTCTTCCATTTTGACCTGTCTGACAGTTTCTCCAATGAGTTTGGGAACATTGCCTTTGTACCGTGGATCCAGAAGGGTATAAACCCAGTAATCCACGTCGTCCAGAATTCGAACAACGCGCGGGTCGCGTTCGATGCAGTCTAGCATGAATTGAGCCATGTCTGCCACAGTCCTAACAGAATCCTCATCATGTTCTTCTGAGCTTGACGCACCCTCATCATCATCACCAGCATCACGCCGTCGCCCACCTTCTTCCTCGTCTTCTTCTGCTGTCCATTCCCGCTGAATCATGGAAGTCCAACGTGCACCGCTCTGTCCCTCGGCAGTGGGGGCGTCCAAGTCCTGCTCCGACTCCAGCTGTTCCTCGTCCTCTTCTTCAGCATAGCTGCCGGGAGGACCAGCGTTTCCTGAGGCAGATTGCCTGATGTTGGTATCATCATCACGCTGATCGTTGTCCTCTTGAGATTCCCCGACTTGCATCCTGACTGCGGCTTCCTTGATCTGCAGCATTGATTTTTTCAGCAAACACAGCAGTGGTATCATAATGCTGAGTGAAGAGTTGTCACTGCTCACAAGCAACGTGGATTGCTCAAAATTTTGGAGGACTTGGCAGAGGTCCAACATGGTGGCCCAATCAGATCCACAGAAGCTTGGTAGCTGTCCGGATGCGCCTCGGTACTGCGCTGTCATGTACTGGACCACTGCACTCTTCTGCTCGCAAAAGCGTGCTAGCATGTGCAGCATCGAATTCCAGCGTGTGGGTACGTCACACACCAAGCGATGGTTCGGTAGATTGAACCGCTCCTGCATCTTGGTGAGTCCCTCCGAAGCGGTACTGGACTTTTGGAAATATTTGGCCACTCGTCGCACCTTCAGCAGAAGATCTGCCACGCCTGGGTATGTCCTCAGGAACCGCTGAACAACTAGGTTCATAACGTGTGCCAGGCAAGGGATGTGTCTCAGCTTAGCCAACTTTAAAGCGCAAATGAGATTGCTCCCATTGTCACACACAACCATGCCTGGTTTCAGGTCCAGCGGTGCCAGCCACAAATCGGTCTGTTCCTTGATTCCCTTCCAAATTTTTTCACCTGTGTGCTGCTTATCTCCAAGGCAGATCAGCTTCAGTAAGGCTTGCTGACGCATGGCAACAGCTGTGCTGCACTGCTTCCACGACCCTATTGCTGGGTTACCGATGCCGGATGAGGTACCGCTTTGAGAGGCGTTGGAGGAGAAGGAGTCAGAGTCGGGGTAGGTGCTGCTGTTTTCTCTGAGGGACGCCGGTCCAGCAGTTTGCGGCGTGGGCAACACCCACGCCGTAGCCGGTGAGGAGTCGCTGCCAGGCTCCACAAGGTTTACCCAGTGCGCCGTCAGGGAGATGTATCGACCCTGGCCAAAGGCACTCGTCCAGGTGTCTGTGGTGAGGTGAACCTTGCAGGCAACGGCATTTTTCAAGCTTCTGGTTATTTTACTAACCATGTGCTCATGTAACGCTGGCACTGCAGACCGCGCAAAATAGTATCGGCTGGGAACCACGTAACGTGGGATGGCCAGCGCCATCATGCGCTTGAAGCTGTTTGTCTCCACCACGCGATATGGCAGCATTTCGCAGGCCACAAACTTGGCTATGCTGGCTGTTAGTGCCACGGCCCGGGGGTCATTTGCTGGCAATTTTCTCTTGCGCTCTAACATCTCCAGGACAGACAACTGAACCGTAGGAACGCACACCGAAGGACAGTTGGTTGTTGTTGTCGTAGTCGTTGAAGACTGGGAAACGAGGACTGTTGCGGAAACTGACATCGTCGTCTACTACGGATGTTTGTGTACCACATAATGGCTGGGCTGCTGCTGAGGAGGGTCTGGTGACAACGGAGGCAGTGTTGCTGGGGGCTGGAAGCGAGCCGCTACCCTGGCCTTGCGTGTTTGACCACAGAGTGCTATGTTTGGCTATCATGTGGCGGCGCATGCTGGTGGTGGAGAGGTTGTTGATATTTTTCCCCCTGCTCAGTCGGGTCCTGCACACCTTGCAAATCACCATGGTAACATCCTCCCTGCAGTAGTCGAAGAAAGCCCATACTTTTGAGCTCCTGCTTTGCTGGCGAGTTTCTGTCGTGCCTCTTTGGCATCTCACTTCTACGGCTATGCCTGTTGTGTCCGAAATACCCCGCCCCCGCCTACTTTGTGGCACACGGCGAACTCTTGCAGCAGTGGGTTCTGCAGCAGACTCATCTGTACTGCTGCTATCCCGACAGCGAGGTTGTACTCGATAATCCGGGTCTGTGTCCACATCGTCCAAAACCTCCTCTTCCATCTCCTCATCTGTGACTTTGTGTGTGTGCAGTGGACTACAGCTCCCCAGAACACCCTCTGCGCACCTCACTCTCATGTCTTCAAGATGTTCTTGGTGGACCTCCTGCAATTCAAATTCCTGCGCACATTGCTCAGGGATTTGGGTGTCTTCGTCCTCGCCTTGCATTTCAGTGCGTGGTGCATTTACCTCGCACAATGGTTGTGAATCCGGGCACAACATTTCTGGCTGTTCCATTGTTTGTGGGGGTAGGAGTGGGAATAGCTCCTCCGAAGAGGCCATTGTGTCCGGAAATATTTGTTCGGACTGGTTATTCGGCCATTGTGTGCATGGTGTAGCTGCTGGTTGTGTCACTGTTGTGCCCACTGGCTCCTTGTAACTGGCAGAGGACCTCGTGCGTGACAACAAGGATGTGCTGGTGCTGCTGCTGCTGCTTAACCCGCTGCTGGACGCTTGAGAGGTCATCCAATTCATTATCCGTTCCTGCTCTTGTGGATCAGTGAGGGTTGTTTGTCTGGCACACATGGGTGGTATTGAGTGGGTTTTCTTAGGTGCTCCACTGCGGCCTCTACGTGAACCGTCAGGGGAAACACCTCTTCCCTTGCCCCTCCCTCTTTCACTGGATTTCTTCATTATGGTTGCACTGATCCCAGCAGTACACGCACACTGACTGGCAGTACAGTGGCAATAGACAATGCTATATAGTATGTTATAAACTGGTGATGGACGGAAGTACTACTGATCCCAGCAGTACAGTGGCAATAGAAGACAATGCTATATACTATGTTATACACTAGTGATGGATGGAAGTACTACTGATCCCAGCAGTACAGTGGCAATAGAAGACAATGCTATATACTATATTATACACTGGTGATGGACGGAAGTACTACTGATCCCAGCAGTACAAGCTGACTGGCAGTACAGTGGCAATAGAAGACAATGCTATATACTATGTTATACACTGGTGATGGACGGAAGTACTACTGATCCCAGCAGTACAAGCTGACTGGCAGTACAGTGGCAATAGAAGACAATGCTATATACTATATTATACACTGGTGATGGACGGAAGTACTACTGATCCCAGCAGTACAGTGGCAATAGAAGACAATGCTATATACTATGTTATACACTGGTGATGGACGGAAGTACTACTGATCCCAGCAGTACAGTGGCAATAGAAGACAGTGCTATATACTATATTATACACTGGTGATGGACGGAAGTACTACTGATCCCAGCAGTACAGTGGCAATAGAAGACAATGCTATATACTATGTTATACACTGGTGATGGACGGAAGTACTACTGATCCCAGCAGTGCAAGCTGACTGGCAGTACAGTGGCAATAGAAGACAGTGCTATATACTATGTTATACACTGGTGATGGACGGAAGTACTACTGATCCCAGCAGTATAGTGGCAATAGAAGACAGTGCTATATACTATGTTATACACTGGTGATCAACGGAAGTACTACTGATTCCAGCAGTACAGTGGCAATAGAAGACAGTGCTATATACTATGTTATACACTAGTGATGGACGGAAGTACTACTGATCCCAGCAGTACAGTGGCAATAGAAGACAATGCTATATACTATGTTATACACTGGTGATGGACGGAAGTACTACTGATCCCAGCAGCACAGTGGCAATAGAAGACAGTGCTATATACTATGTTATACACTGGTGATGGACGGAAGTACTACTGATTCCAGCAGTACAGTGGCAATAGAAGACAGTGCTATATACTATGTTATACGCTAGTGATGGACGGAAGTACTACTGATCCCAGCAGTACAGTGGCAATAGAAGACAATGCTATATACTATGTTATACACTGGTGATGGACGGAAGTATTACTGATCCCAGCAGTACAAGCTGACTGGCAGTACAGTGGCAATAGAAGACAATGCTATATACTATGCTATACACTGGTGATGGACGGAAGTACTACTAATCCCAGCAGTACAGTGGCAATAGAAGACAGTGCTATATACTATATTATACACTGGTGATGGACGGATGTACTACTGATCCCAGCAGTACACGCTGACCGGCAGTACAGTGGCAATAGAAGACAATGCTATATACTATGCTATATACTGGTGATGGACGGAAGTACTACTGATCCCAGCAGTAAACGCACGGTGAGCTGACTGGCACTACAGTGCAGTGGCAAATATAGTATAGGAGGCTGGGGGGCCCTGGCTAGCCTAGCTGGTGAGAGAGAGTCTAACCTGCCTGCCTACCCAAAGCTAAACCCAAACGCAAGTGGCGGAGAAATGACGCGGTTCGGGTATTTATTTACCCGAACCACGTGACCCGCTCGGCCAATCGCAGCGCGAGCCGCGTGTTCGTGCCCGAACCACTTGACCCGCTCGGCCAATCACAGCGCGAACCAAACGTTCGGGGAACGTTCGGCCATGCGCTGTCAGGCCGAACATACGTTCGACCGCATGGTCGAACACATGGCCGAACACCACGAGGTGTCCGGCGAAGCCCAAATCGAACTCGAACAGCCCGAAATCCGGGCGAACCCGAACAGTGGCGAACACTGTTCGCCCAACACTATTTGCTTCCCCCAAGATTGGCCCTAGACTACGGTGGACATAGCACTGAAGTAGGGATTAGATTGTAATCCCCTTTGAGGGACAGTTAGTGACATGGCTCTGTAAAATGCTGTGGAAGATGCCAACACTATATAAATAATTATTAATTAATCTATAGTTCATGTGTATGTGTTAACCTATGCATATAATTATGCTCTAAATTAAGAGAAATGTTTATGTCAATTTCGAACATAATTTTCTCATGGCTTTTAAATGTCATTTTGAGGTACTGTGAAGTCATCAAAATACTTACAAAATTTGACAAACTGGAAATAAAAGTTGCAAAGGTTTTCTGAATTGACCCCAAGGTCTGGAATTCAGTTTACAAAGTCAGTTGTTACTATATATAAAGTGTGCATGACTATTAATCAAAATAAACTTAAAGAAACCCACACACTCACCCCCCCCCCCCCCCCCCCAAAAAAAAAAACCAAACAAACAAACAAAATAAAACAGAAAATCATAATAAACCATGCCATACCTTTGTCTTTTCAAGAAAACTTTTAGGAAGAATTCCATAGGTAACATGTGATGTGAAGAGTCTTGGCGACGGCAATTGATTCAGTTTCTTTACGGAGGGAAAGTAAGAAAATTAATACATTTATGAGATTATCATTAATAATTTATCTTGCACCACTATCTTTCATAATATTTTACAATTACATTGTTAAAAAGTATGTTTACATACAATTTACAAGTAAAAAGGGGTAATAAACATAATACACACCGGCTCGCCTCACCATGAAGCTGCCTAATACATTGGAATGGCAAAGCAGCTGCTTCAGAGCGCAATTACCTAATCCAGTGCTGGGTCCTCTCCTTTTCTGCACTCTAGTCTATTTTTGTACAGCAACATCTCTCTGCAGACCTCTGATGCCACATGACAAGCATTGGGAGCCTACAGAGTAATGCTTTTGCATGGTGATGGGCTATAGTGAAGAAGAGGGGAGAACCTAGCACTGGACTATGTAATTGTGCTCCACTGTGGCTTAACTGCCATTCGGAAGGGTGAAGAAAGACAGGTGGACCCTCTTAGGAATGGGCATTTCTTATACAAGACGGGATGCGGGATGGGGTGGGTTGTTGCGGAACACAGAATCTGACTGCACTTCTTATTGAAGGGGGGGGGGGGGGGGGGGAAGGGTGACTCTGATTCAGTCTTTCAACCTCTTTTATGGGGGAGGGGGTGAAAGAGGAGGGGGGTAGATACTGGCTGCACTTCTTACATGGGAGGGCTGGGGGCTTGCTTCAGGCAGCCCTACACAGCAGAGCAGGCAGGACACAATACAGTAGAACATTAGACAAGAGGAACCTGCCCATGCAAGCTTAGAGTATAAAGATATAAAAATGTTTAAACTCATGGTAAATAGAAATATTCAGTGGTGTATAATCTGACTGTGGTGCCTTGTTGAGTAGAATAGGAAAGGATCAGTAACTGGATAATATGTCCTAGGTTAGATTATAAACTTGCCTTGAGGGGGGCAGAGTTTGTGACTGCCTTATGAGGACTAGAGATGGTCAACAACATGCAAATCCAAATTGATGCATTTTTTATGCCATTGTTATTCAGATTTATGAAATTTGAAACATTTGATTAGTTTGGTTTCAATCAGCAAAAATTGCATACATTTTGCAAAGAGTCAGAAAGAGCTTTACCTGTATGGAAATACAAACTGAGAAAATTAGAATTCTGATTTATTTTTATTGACTATCCAACTGTAACGAATGTGGAATCGTCTCCGTGGTCAGCGCACCAGACGTGCGCTGACACGGCGGATTTCCTCCACAAGCGTATAAATTTGCAGGAACCCAGCAGTAGGTGCAATGCACCTGCAGAGGGAAATTCCTGTCGGCAGGTGGAGCTGTGGAGTGCAGAGGAACAGCTCCTCTGCCCTACCACACACGCCAGACAGGAATTGTACGAAGGGAAGAAACGTAATCGCAAGAGAAGCGATTGAGAGTGAGCACAGAGACAGATTGTGTGTGTGTGCATAAAACTAGTCGCCAACCCGCGACTGTGCACACACCACAGCAGACATGAAGCAGGAACGCGATCGCGAGAGGTGCGATCGCCAGACGTGTCACAAGGCTACAGCAAGGCGGAGCACGAGAGTAGCAAAGGCACAGCAAATCATACAATGAGGAGATACGGAAAATAACAAGCGCTAGCTAACCGCGAACACCGCACTCATTCGCAACAGTGCACGCGGTTATGCGCAGTCTCCACATGATAAGCACAATAGAGACAAGCACGCCTAACTAACCATCGACAGACAAACATGAAACAGAGGACGCGAACGCTTGCTTAACGGTTACCTCACCGAGCCTCCAGCAAGTGTCCGTAGCAGACAAGACAGACACACGAAAACAGGGACAAGCAAAAGATAGGATCCACAGCACTAGCGAAAGTGGCTAGCGCGATCCAGGAAGACAGAACAGAAGGATCCACAGCACTAGCGCGAAGCGAGTGCGATTCAGGTACAGAGTAGCAGAACAGAAGGATCCACAGCACTAGCGAAAAGTGGCTAGCGTGATCCCAGGAAACAGAACAGAAGGATCCACAGCGCTAGCGAAAAGTGGCTAGCGCGATCCCAGGAGACAGAACAGAAGGATCCACAGCGCTAGCGAAAAGTGGCTAGCGCGATCCCAGGAGACAGAACAGAAGAGATAGCTGGTAGCAACCGCTGCACCAGCTATACTCCAAGAACAGAGATCAGAACCATTTCCTGTCGACCACCGCTGGGACAGGACAACAGCAACAGAACAAACAAACAGATAAACAATCCTAACTGCACTTAGGGAATCTGCCTAGCACAGTTTCCAGGAATTACTCTAAGCTGATCTTCAAACAAAGAGCATGGCTGACATTCTCCAGAGTGTTTTACAGGAAGACTCCTTATGACCAGCCAAGCATTGTGGGAAAGACATAGTACTTATAGTACACGCCTCCAATGAATGTGGCCAGGCAATTTGCATACGTTTGACAACGTATGCAAATTCCTCTGCAAGCACAAGCTGCAAAACGGACAGAAGCTCTTTTTTCCAGAGTCCTGCAGCATGCAAACCTACACAATGGTCAAAAAGCTGCCTGCCTGCACAGGCAGCTGAGCAAATCATCACAGTACCCCCCCCCCTCCAGGGTCGAATTCCAGACGACCCTCAAAAGTGCTATTAGCAACAGACTCAAACTGAAGACTCATGAAGGTCGGGACAGCCCGACAAGGTCCAATTCCAGAGTCAGTCCACCCGAAACCGACCTCATCGAAAACAGAAGCCACCGAAACATGCCCATCAGCACTACAAGTCTCAGCGTAACACCCATCAGGACTGTGGATACCAGAGAGGAAGCCCTCGACACCCTCCAGACAATACTCACCACCTTCCAAGGAGCGTCCGAAAATACTAAACTTGCCACAATACCTGTTCGAAGTGTCCCTTAAAACACAAAAGCAACCGTTGATCTTATCCAGGGTACCAAGCAAAATTTCTCCCAGAATCTCCCAGAACCTTTTGAAGCTCCACAGAGATCCCAAGAGGGCAGAACAATCACCAGGCTCACATGAAGAATTACCAAGAACCCCCATGGAACCAATGACAATTCCGGATTCAGAATTACGAGGACACCCATCAAGATCAAGACTTTCAGGGACCACTTCTGGGCATGCAAGCAGGCAGGCTAAATCAGAACATGTCTCCACCGAGGAAGCATCTGAGTACGCTGGTAACCGAGGCACACTTGGGCTTTCTGGGTCACAGAGCACATTGGGGTACACCAGCACAGGAGAAACCTCAGGACATGTTGGGGAACTGCCAACCTCAGAGTCCGAGACGAGAAAACCAAAACCAGGACCGGGCATAGAATCATCACGAGTAGTGGTCACAAGCACTGGACTTTCAAACAAAGGTTTAGACTCAAATTCAGAAATGTCTGTGACTGCAATATTATCATTGACTACACAGGCGTGAAGCTCCATCAGAGCTGAAAAGGTAGCCAGCAAGGCAGCAATGCCTACTGAAGTGGGCAACACCTCAGAAGGACTTGGGGAGCAGGAGACGTCTCCTACAAGTTCTGCACCCCTTGGGAGGAACTCGGAAATCTCCAGGAGGTCAGACAGGACCTCAGGAACATCCTTTTTCAAGTCTCCTAAGAAGGATTCTGAACTATCCATGTTACAGGGTAAAGCTTGAACTTTATTTTGTGAACCGGGCAGATGTCCCAGGGAAGGTTCCACCATAAACTGAGACTGAATTTCATCATCAGGACAGGGATACACAGAAATATCTAGTGAAACTAACTCTGGCCTTCTGAGTTTCGTTTCACTGCAGGGAAATTCCTCCATAGCAGTCAAACCAGACTGCAATTCCAAAATAGCAGAGAAACAGGTAACAATGGTTGCAATACCTAGACGAGCCTCTAGGGACACTGCAGGAGATTTTAAACAAGATAATATTGACTCATGCAGATTACTGGGTGGAGAGTCAGTACTTACTTCAGAATCAGGCTCGCAAATGTCAATGCGAGTGGACATAATGTCTTTATTCATGATACAGGGCAGGCTCAGAGACATCTTCTCTGGACAGAGCAAAGGTGCTTCAGTATCAGGTTCACAAAACCAAAGTGCTGTCTCATTCTTAGACTCAGCTAACGATGTCGAATCCGAGGAGACAGAACGCAAAATTTGCGAATCCACAATCGCTTTAGGTTGCGAAACTGAACACTCCAAAGACAGGGATTCTGAGGTCTCCAGGCTGGATTGCTGGATCTCAGAAACGCCAGCTGACAATGTACCTTTACAAACGTCACCTGAATGACGTACACGTAGTTCATTCAGAATCATTTTCCACATACAAATCAGCGGACTCACAAAGTCAAATTCACACCCCTTTTTTTCTCTTAAGGCGGAAGCATAACTTATACATGCTCTCAAGACAGATTCACTTCTGGCAATGTAGTACTCACAAAACAACTCTGAATCATTCTCCAATTCATACACCAACGCTTCGAGCTGTTTTTTCTGGAACAGGGGCTCCCATTTACACCTGACTAGGTCTGAGCATTCATACTGAACAAAGTTAGGGGAAGTTGTGACAACAACATGACTGGAATCATATTCATTTTACTCTTGAAACTGCATAGTTTGGGAATTTTCCCCATAGCAAGATCATAGATGGAGGATCTTAAAGTAGTACTGAGAGAAGAAGATCTGTTTTTACATGACAAGGGATCCCACAAATCATTGACAAAACTGACACACTCACGCCGATCACAATCGGCAGGAACATCTGAGAAACAGGCATCAGATCGCACAGATTTAACCTCTAAACAAACGGGAGAAACTCCATCAGAATTCACGCAGGTGTCCACAGTCGAGGCACACCCATTCACTTCAGGTCGCACAGTGTCCAAACTCACTTGCTTTACCCCAGAAAGACAGGAAGAATCATGTGACAATGGTGTCTCTTTATTGGAAATAATTGGTTGGTGTGTGTGAAATTCGTCCAAAATAGTCTGCCACACATAAATCACCAGATCCACATCACACTCCTCACATTCATCACAATCAATCAAAAGGTACATAGAGTCGAGACAATCATTCAGGTCATCCGCGCTCTTTGCGATATAAAAATCGCAAAAGGCTTTCCAATTGAAATCAAACTCTTCCAACAAGGCCCCAATCTCCCATGAGGCAAATGGCGGTTCAAACAACCCAGTATCTAGGTAATCTCCATATGGGTTGGGGTCAGGAACGAGGACAGACTTTTTAACTGCTTTAATGTAGTGTGCGATCCTACCTATAGTAGGATCCACATATGCCTTTGCCTCAGGCAATGACATCTGAAACAAATCGAAGGTTCCCTCTGCCCTGGGAATTTTGGTTGGGCTGGTCATACTGTAACGAATGTGGAATCGTCTCCGTGGTCAGCGCACCAGACGTGCGCTGACACGGCGGATTTCCTCCACAAGCGCATAAATTTGCAGGAACCCAGCAGTAGGTGCAATGCACCTGCAGAGGGAAATTCCTGTCCGCAGGTGGAGCTGTGGAGTGCAGAGGAACAGCTCCTCTGCCCTATCACACACGCCAGACAGGAATTGTACGAAGGGAAGAAACGTAATCACAAGAGAAGCAATTGAGAGTGAGCACAGAGACAGATTGTGTATGTGTGCATAAAACTTGTCGCCAACCCGCGACTGTGCACACACCACAGCAGACATGAAGCAGGAACGCGATCGCGAGAGGTGCAATCACCAGACGTGACACAAGGCTACAGCAAGGCGGAGCACGAGAGTAGCAAAGGCACAGCAAATCATACAATGAAGAGATACGGAAAATAACAAACGCTAGCTAACCGCGAACACCGCACTCATTCGCAACAGTGCACGCGGTTATGCGCGGTCTCCACGTGATAAGCACAATAGAGACAAGCACGCCTAACTAACCATCAACAGACAAACATGAAACAGAGGACGTGAACGCTTGCTTAACGGTTACCTCACCGAGCCTCCAGCAAGCGTCCGTAGCAGACAAGACAGACACACGAAAACAGGGACAAGCAAAAGATAGGATCCACAGCACTAGCGAAAGTGGCTAGCGCGATCCAGGAAGACAGAACAGAAGGATCCACAGCACTAGCGCGAAGCGAGTGCGATCCAGGTACAGAGTAGCAGAACAGAAGGATCCACAGCACTAGCGAAAAGTGGCTAGCGCGATCCCAGGAGACAGAACAGAAGGATCCACAGCGCTAGCGAAAAGTGGCTAGCGTGATCCCAGGAGACAGAACAGAAGGATCCACAGCGCTAGCGAAAAGTGGCTAGCGCGATCCCAGGAGACAGAACAGAAGGATCCACAGCGCTAGCGAAAAGTGGCTAGCGCGATCCCAGGAGACAGAACAGAAGAGATAGCTGGTAGCAACCGCTGCACCAGCTATACTCCAAGAACAGAGATCAGAACCATTTCCTGTCGACCACCGCTGGGACAGGACAACAGCAACAGAACAAACAAACAGATAAACAATCCTAACTGCACTTATGGAATCTGCCTAGCACAGTTTCCAGGAATTACTCTAAGCTGATCTTCAAACAAAGAGCATGGCTGACACTCTCCAGAGTGTTTCACAGGAAGACTCCTTATGACCAGCCAAGCATTGTGGGAAAGACATAGTACTTATAGTACACGCCTCCAATGAATGTGGCCAGGCAATTTGCATGACAACGTATGCAAATTCCTCTGCAAGCACAAGCTGCAAAACGGATAGAAGCTCTTCTTTCCAGAGTCCTGCAGCATGCAAACCTACACAATGGTCAAAAAGCTGCCTGCCTGCACAGGCAGCTGAGCAAATCATCACGGTACCCCCTCCCCCCTACAGGGTCGAATTCCAGACGACCCTCAAAAGTGCTATTAGCAACAGACTCAAACTGAAGACTCATGAAGGTCGGGACAGCCCGACAAGGTTCAATTCCAGAGTCAGTCCACCCGAAACCGACCTCATCGGAAACAGAAGCCACCGAAACATGCCCATCAGCACTACAAGTCTCAGCGTAACACCCATCAGGACTGTGGATACCAGAGAGGAAGCCTTCGACACCCTTTCAGACAATACTCACCACCTTCCAAGGAGCGTCCGAAAATACTAAACTTGCCACAATACCTGTTCGAAGTGTCCCTTAAAACACAAAAGCAACCGTTGATCTTATCCAGGGTACCAAGCAAAATTTCTCCCAGAATCTCCCAGAACCTTTTGAAGCTCCACAGAGATCCCAAGAGGGCAGAACAATCACCAGGCTCACATGAAGAATTACCAAGAACTCCCATGGAACCAATGACAATTCCGGATTCAGAATTACGAGGACACCCATCAAGATCAAGACTTTCAGGGACCACTTCTGGGCATGCAAGCAGGCAGGCTAAATCAGAACATGTCTCCACCGAGGAAGCATCTGAGTACGCTGGTAACCGAGGCACACTTGGACTTTCTGGGTCACAGAGCACATTGGGGTACACCAGCACAGGAGAAACCTCAGGACATGTTGGGGAACTGCCAACCTTAGAGTCCGAGACGAGAAAACCAAAACCAGGACCGGGCATAGAATCATCACGAGTAGTGGTCACAAGCACTGGACTTTCAAACAAAGGTTTAGACTCAAATTCAGAAATTTCTGTGACTGCAATATTATCATTGACTACACAGGCGTGAAGCTCCATCAGAGCTGAAAAGGTAGCCAGCAAGGCAGCAATGCCTACTGAAGTGGGCAACACCTCAGAAGGACTTGGGGAGCAGGAGACGTCTCCTACAAGTTCTGCACCCCTTGGGAGGAACTCGGAAATCTCCAGGAGGTCAGACAGGACCTCAGGAACATCCTTTTTCAAGTCTCCTAAGAAGGATTCTGAACTATCCATGTTACAGGGTAAAGCTTGAACTTTATTTTGTGAACCGGGCAGATGTCCCAGGGAAGGTTCCACCATAAACTGAGACTGAATTTCATCATCAGGACAGGGATACACAGAAATATCTAGTGAAACTAACTCTGGCCTTCTGAGTTTCGTTTCACTGCAGGGAAATTCCTCCATAGCAGTCAAACCAGACTGCAATTCCAAAATAGCAGAGAAACAGGTAACAATGGTTGCAATACCTAGACGAGCCTCTAGGGACACTGCAGGAGATTTTAAACAAGATAATATTGACTCATGCAGATTACTGGGTGGAGAGTCAGTACTTACTTCAGAATCAGGCTCGCAAATGTCAATGCGAGTGGACATAATGTCTTTATTCATGATACAGGGCAGGCTCAGAGACATCTTCTCTGGACAGAGCAAAGGTGCTTCAGTATCAGGTTCACAAAACCAAAGTGCTGTCTCATTCTTAGACTCAGCTAACGATGTCGAATCCGAGGAGACAGAACGCAAAATTTGCGAATCCACAATCGATTTAGGTTGCGAAACTGAACACTCCACACTGAACAGAAGCTCTTCTTTCCAGAGTCCTGCAGCATGCAAACCTACACAATGGTCAAAAAGCTGCCTGCCTGCACAGGCAGCTGAGCAAATCATCACACCAACACTGTTGGTTTAGAAGGCTGATGCAGGTCGAGACATCCCTCTGTAAATATTCCTTTGAGTGGGCAATAAGGAGGTAATCATCCAGATAAGGAATGCAGTTCAGCCCTTGAAGATGCAAGTGCACCGAGATGTCTGCTAGGCCAAAACTGAACTGATTGCCTTGAATATGAACTGCCATGTCTACCCTGGTGATCTCTTGTGATCTGTGCGAATAGGCATAGATGTTATACATGCAATGTTGGTACTCCTTTCTTCATAAATCAATATTTTTACTGGGGATGCTTGTTCGGATTTCGTGGAAATGCAATTTCCACATAATATAAGTGCGGCATGCGGATTTTCACGGAAATCGCTGAAATTTTTGCGGAAATTTCTGCCGACTTTAACATTGATTTTCTCAAAAAGTACAATGTCTTTTTGAAAGATTGTTTTTTTCTTGTTTACACTCTTCTGCATAACAAACCCTGAAAATGTGGTGTTTCTAGCACCTACGGGGGCTTTGCTATTAACCACTAAAATCGTCGGAAAGGTAAAATGCAGAAAATCCGCTTTACCATATGCAGTATGCCTCTGACTTTACAGGTTAATAGCAAAGCCCCCATACGTGTTAGAAACACCAAATTTTCAGAGTATGTTAAGTAAAAGAGTGGAAATAAGAGGCAAAAAAATCTTTCAAAAAGACTTTGTACTTTTTGAGAAAATCAATGTTAAAGTCGGCGGAAATGTAAAATGCAGAAAATCTGCATTACCATATGCAGTATGCCACCGACTTTACAGGTTAATAGCAAAGCACCCATAGATGTTAGAAACACCAAATTTTCGGGGTATTTTAAGTAAAAGAGTGGAAACAGAAAGCAAAAAAAAACTCTTGTGATCTGGTGATCTGGTGATCTCTTGTGATCTTGTGATCTGGTGATCTCTTGTGATCTGTGCGAAAAGGCATAGATGTTATACATGCAATGTTGGTACTCCTTTCTTCATAAATCAATATTTTTACTGGGGATGCTTGTTCGGATTTCGTGAAAATGCAATTTCCACATAATATAAGTGCGGCATGCGGATTTTCACGGAAATCGCTGAAATTTTTGCGGAAATTTCTGCCGACTTTAACATTGATTTTCTCAAAAAGTACAATGTCTTTTTGAAAGATTGTTTTTTTCTTGTTTACACTCTTCTGCATAACAAACCCTGAAAATGTGGTGTTTCTAGCACCTACGGGGGCTTTGCTATTAACCACTAAAATCGGCGGAAAGGTAAAATGCAGAAAATCCGCTTTACCATATGCAGTATGCCGCTGACTTTACAGGTTAATAGCAAAGCCCCCATACGTGTTAGAAACACCAAATTTTCAGAGTATGTTAAGTAAAAGAGTGGAAATAAGAGGCAAAACAATCTTTCAAAAAGACTTTGTACTTTTTGAGAAAATCAATGTTAAAGTCGGCGGAAATGTAAAATGCAGAAAATCTGCATTACCATATGCAGTATGCCACCGACTTTACAGGTTAATAGCAAAGCACCCATAGATGTTAGAAACACCAAATTTTCAGGGGATTTTAAGTAAAAGAGTGGAAACAGAAAGCAAAACAAATCTTTCAAAAAGACTTTGTACTTTTTGAGAAAATCAATGTTAAATTCAGCAGAAATGTAAAATGCAGAAAATCCGCATTACCATATGCAGTATGCTGCCGAATTTGGAGGTTAATAGCAAAACCTCCATAGGTGCTAGAAACACCAAATTGTCAGGGTATGTTAAGTAGAAGAGTGGGAACAAGAGGCAAACAAATCTTTCAAAAAGACCTTGTACTTCTTGAGAAAATCAATGTTAAAGTCAGTGAAAATATCCACGAAAATCAGCATCGGAATGCGGAAATCGGTAGCATAAAGTCGTAGCGGTAATCGGCAATGGCAAAAAGTGGAATTTCCGCGAAGTCAGAAATTGGCAATTTTGACCATCCCTAATCTTTACTAAAGCTCTTCATCAACAGTCCATTTCGAGACAACCATTGTCTCTTTACCACAATATAGAGCACTACTGTGTCATCTCTGTGCACTCCAGGACTGTGTGTGCATGAGTCAGTGGTCAGGTGTAGACATGGAGATGTGCATTCTGAAGTTATGAAGACATTTTAAAAGAAAAGGTTGCAACCAGAAGAGATACATTCCATGCACTCCACTAGAAAAGGATTTCACTTTTTTTTAAAGTAGGTTTTTAACCAAAATCCTTCTCAAAGACCTTGAACTCGTGGAAACAAAAATATGAGAATAAAAACCTACATGCTGTATGCCCTTTTGGAAACTTACACATTTTTTCTTTTGCAATAACAGATGTTTCTTGAAGAAGGCCCAATTTCTCCAGGTCTTTTGGAAAGCATGTGGCAAAAGTTCTAAGGGAGAAGAAGGGACTGAAACTGCAATTTGTATGCCTTACATATGATTTTGAGAATGAATGCCATGCCATGTATCTAGAAACATCTGACTTGAAAAGGATGGTTACTTGTCTGACTTACCGACATGATTTTGACTGACCCACATCCATGTGCTGGAGGGGTGAGAGGAAAAAAAAGAACACTGAAGGAATATGCCCACTTTCCAGCAGTATCTGTAAAATGCACTCTATAACTGGAGTGGGTGTATGCATCTGGTGGCACCTGCACCTCACCCAAGGTAGGGACAGCCAAAGATAGTTGATGCAGACACAGAAGAAAAGTGGAAGTCAGGCATTGCTAAGAGTTCAGGAAAAATAAGAAGCTGGCCAACAAAAACTGCAGTCATTGATGTCTGGGATAGTGAAAGAGAAGAAGGAATCATCTGTTTCTACAGCACTGGTGAATTTTCGCAGAAGCCTACCATGCCTAGTGATAAATTTCGTCAAACAATGTTAAGAAGGATTTAATGTTATAATTTGGGCCAATGCTTGGAGCAGGTTAAAGTTATCGGTTTACGTGACGTGGAAGTATCGTTATAGCTTAGGGTTAATGGTAGATTAGGACACAGGCTGAGGTTAGGAATGAAAAAGGTTGGAATGAATTAAGTTTAGGCAACAGGTTAAGGGTCGTGTTAAACAATTAGAAGGCAAAGTTAAAGCAACAATTAAAGTTCCCTAAAGGTGCGTACACAGCAGCCAACGACGGGTCCGTCGGCACCTCCCGCTGGTCGGGTTTTCACCAAGCGGATCGTTCAGGAACAGCCTTATCAGTCCGCCGACAGTGCATACACACGCACTACAGTCTGCTGAAAACCCGCCCAGCGGGAGGTGCTGACGGACCCGTCGTTGGCTGCTGCCGTGCGTGTGTACGCACCTTTAAAAAAGTAATCATTATCAAATTATTCCTATAGAACCCAGCTGTTTTAACAAGAGGTACAAACATTTGTACAAGTTGTTTACCAAGACACACTATGGAGATTTGCCTATTTCATTGTAAAAGCTGTCTTAAATACTTCTTAGCTGCCACTAAAATCAGCGTGGTTACTCCTAACTTTGCTAATGTACAGGGTGGGCCATTTATATGGATACACCTTAATACAATGGGAATGGTTGGTGATATTAACTTCCTGTTTGTGGCACCTTTTTGTATGTGAGGGGGAAAACTTTTCAAGATGGGGGGTGACCATGGTGGCCATTTTGAAATCGCCTATTTTGAATCCAACTTTTGTTTTTCGATAGGAAGAGGGTCATGTGACACATCAAACTTATTGGGAATTTCACAAGAAAAACAATGGTGTGCTTGGTTTTAATGTAAATTTATTCTTTCATGAGTTATTTACAAGTTTCTCTTTGTTTACAGCCATTGACATGTCGCCGAGGTTAACACGTGAGGAGCAGATAGAAATTGTGTTGATGTCTGGTGAACACAGTAACCGGGTCCCCCCACGAGACCACCCATCTCCCATGCTACAGTTAGCAAACTGCTTGCTAAGTTTCGTGAAACTGGTTCAGTGTTGGATTTGCCAAAATGTGGACGCATGAAATCTGTCACTAATGAAGAAACATCAGTGGCTGTCCTAGCTTCATTCAGCAAGAGCCCACAGCATAGCACTCGCCGCATGTCACTGGAGAGTACCATTAGTCAAACATCCCTTCGGCGGATACTAGCTACTCCCAAATGGCACCCTTACAAACTACAGCTACTGCAGCATCTCAACGAGGATGATCCAGATTGGCACACTGAATTTGCAAAATGGGCAAAACAAAAATTGGAACAGGACCCTCAGTTACACAAAAGATTTTATTCAGTGATGAGGCAAACTTATGTGAATGGTAAAGTTAACAAACAAAACCACCGTTATTGGTCTGACACTAACCCACATTGGATAGATACCTCCAAGACTGTTGGAACAAAAAAATTGATGGTATCGTGTGGTATATGTGGTACAAAGATAGTGGGGCCATTCTTCATCAATGGAAACCTCAAGGCCACTGGATATGCAAAATTGCTACATGATGATGTGTTTCCCTCTTTATGCACTGAAGCTGGCATGTTCCCTGAGTTTTTCCAGCAAGATGGTACACCACCACATTATGGGTGTCAGGTCCGAGCATTCCTAGATGAACAGTTTCCTGGAAAGTGGATTGATCTTCATGGGCCAGTTGAATGGCCCCAAGGTCTCCCGATTGGACCCCCTTAGACTTTTATCTTTGGGGTCATCTGAAGGCAATTGTCTATGCTGTGAAGATACGAGATGTGCAGCACCTGAAATTACGAATACTGGAAGCCTGTGCTAGCATTTCTCCTGCTGTGTTGCTATCAGTGTGTGAAGAGTGGTAGAAGAGGGATGCATTGACAATCCAACACAATGGACAGCACATCGAACACTTTTTATAAATGGTCAGAAACTTGTAAATAACTCATGAAAGAATAAAGTTACATTAAAACCAAGCACACCATTGTTTCTCTTGTGAAATTCCCAATAAGTTTGATGTGTCACATGACCCTCTTCCTATCGAAAAAAACAAAAGTTGGATTCAAAATGGCCAACTTCAAAATGGTTACCACCCATCTTGAAAAGTTTCCCCCCTCACATATACTAATGTGCCACAAACAGGAAGTTAATTTCACCAACCATTCCCATTTTATTAAGGTGTATCCATATAAATGGCCCACCCTGTAGAACCAGCATAATTACTCTTAACTGTGCTAATGTAGAATCACCATTCCTACTGAACGCATGCGTTAATGCAGTAACCCCAGTAAAGTTGTATAAGTTAAAATTAGAGATGGGAGGAATCCACAATTTCTTCGAATCCGAATCCGTATCTAAAAAGATTCTTGAATATCTTGAACCTTTCAAATCACAAATCTAACGAATCCTGTACATAAGAATTGTGCGATCCATGGTATAATTGCCCACAGTATAGGTACCCAGGCATAGGTACCCACAGTATAGGTAGCGAGGTAAAGGTGCCTTCAGTATAGCTAGCTAGGTATATGTGCCTTCAATATTGGTAGCTTTCAGTATAGGTAGCAAGGTATAGGGGTCTTCAGTATAGGTAGCAGGGTATATGGGCCTTCAGTATAGGTAGCAGGGTATAGGAGCCTTCAGTATCGGTAGCAAGGTATGTGTGCCTTCAGTATAGGTAGCAAAATATAGGGGTCTTCAGTATAAGTAGTAAGGTATAGGGATCTTCAGTATAGGTAGCAAGGTATATGTGCCTTCAGTATAGGTAGCAGGGTATAGGGGCCTTCAGTATAGGTAGCAGGGTATATGTGCCTTCAGTATAGGTAGCAGGGTATAGGGGCCTTCAGTATAGGTAGCAAGGTGTATGCGCCTTCAGTATAGGTAGCAGGGTTTAGGGGCCTTCAGTATAGGTAGCAAGGTACATGTGCCTTCAGTATAGGTAGCAAGGTACATGTGCCTTCAGTATAGGTAGGTAAGTAAAGGGGCCTTCAGTATAGGTAGCAGGATAAGGGCCTTCGGTATAGGTAGGTATGTAGGTAAGTATAGGGTACATGTGGAGGATGACAGTGAAGAGGATGTAGCAGGAGGAGTAGGAGAAAAAGGAGAGCGGGTGGCTGCAAGCCGTGGAGGTGTCACAACTAGGTCCGCTGCACAGCCACGTACTCCCTGCTTGCCAGCGGTCACCAGGTTGACCCAATGGGCTGTGTAAGTAATGTACCTGCCCTGACCGTGCTTGGCAGACCAGGCATCCGTGGTCAGATGGATCCTTGACCCAACGCTGTGTGCCAGAGATGACACCACTTGCCTTTCAACTTCATGGTACAGTTTGGGTATCGCCTTTTTTCAGAAATAATTGCGGCCTGGTATCTTCCACTGCGGTGTCCCAATGGCCACAAATTTTCAGGAGGTCTCAGAGTCCACCAGCTGGTATGGTAACAGGTGGGGAGCTAACAGTTCTGCCAAGCCAGCTGTCAGACGCCGGGCAAGGGGAATACTGGCAGACATTGGCTTCTTTCACTCAAAGATTTCCCTCATGGACACCTGGCTGCTGCTGTGGGCAGAGGAGCAGAAACCGCTCAAGGTGAGAGGCGGAGTGGAGGAGGGTGGCTGTGATTGTGAAGGTGCAAGGGAGAAAGCGGCTGAAGATGATGCACCTAAAGGAGAAAGAGCTTTTGTGTGCTGCTTTTCCTCAGCTGGTCTTGCCATTGCGGTTTGTGCCTTTTCTTCATGTGCCTTCATAAGGCAGTTGTCCCTATGTGGGTGTTGGCCTTTCCACGGCTCAATTTTTGGTGGCAGAGAGAACAGATGGCATTGCTCTGATCTGAGGCAGACACACACAAAAAATTCCACACCGCTGTGCCCAGTGGTGTTGGCACTATGGTGGCTTCAGCAGCTGACGTTGAAGGGCATGTTGGCTGGCTGTCCATAGGTGGCGATACATGGTGCCGGGCATTGCCACCAGCTGTTTCTGATGACGAGCTCCCCCTTCTTCTTTCAGAAACTCGTCTCCTCCTACTCCTCTCTGACTCCCCCTCTGAACTGTTCCTCTAGTCATCTCCTCTATTGGGAACCAACGTGAGATCTGTATCATCATCATCATCATCATCATCCTCCCCAGCTTTGCTTGCATCAGACACCTCCAAAACTGCACCAACAGCGGGTACTTCATCACCCTCACCTGGGCCGGATTTGTACTTTCCAGTGCCCTAGGCCTGCTGTCACCAACCACACAGTGTAGAGATCAAATTACAACTTGTGATTAGACACAGATGAGGGGGAATTAGACAGGCTCTCTAAATACATACATGGTACATTTCTCTGTTTTCCTTCTGTCCTGTGAGTTCAGCTCCACTTTAAAGCATCGGAATGACATTTATTTATATTTGCTGAAAAATGTATGTATCTCTTTTGAATGCTGAATGTACATATGGTGGTGTGCTCTAACATATTGACAGTATACAGGAACAAAGTCTGAAAAAGGCTTATTAGCAGAAAGATTACTCTTTTTCTTTTAAGCCAATAAATGGTATCATCCTGATTCAAAACTTTCTGCTTTTGCTGATGGCTAAGATGGTACAATGCTCTGCTGCTACAGGAAAGCAGGATGCCAAACCATACACACTAGCATAGAGGTAACAGCTCAGGTGACAGTGACAGTGTAGCAATGAAAGGGAAGCAAACAGCATTTTTATTCCTGCAGTTTTAGATGGTAGGAGCTGAAGGACAGAAAATGAGTCGGGAAAGGGTTAACTGAGACCACTGCTGGCTAGGAAGAAAAAAACAAAAGAGAAACAGTCATAAATTAGGGTTAGAAGATAAGAGTGTGTAAATTAACTGCTGCTGGGGTCAGTGTTACAGCTGTAAAAGAGAAAGTAAAGAAACTAGCAGATCTCACTGATGTCTGTGAATGCCTGCATTAAAACTCAGCGGCACTTAACTCTATCTGCTTTGTAATGTAAATCCCTTTTATTTCTCACATTCACTTGTATGTCCATCACCAGGACTGGTTCATCAGGTGGCAGTTATGATTGACCCTGATTGTTATAACACATCAAGAAGTGTGAGAGAGAGAGATGCAGAGATTGGGGAACTCTGGAATTCAGCTATTAGTGCAGAGCGGGGCGCTGGCTGGCTGCACTGCGGGAGCAGAAGAGATGATTTACTTTGACATATAACCTCTTCTCTCTCCAAGTCCTGCCGCCCTTCTGATCTTATCTGATTTTATCGCCCTAGGCCGTGGCCTTCCCAGAAATCCGGCCCTGATCCTCACACCTTACGTTTATAGTGTCGCCTAACTGAGACATATGAGGTGGTGTAACTTGTTTAGCGCCTTCATCTTGTTGTAACAATAATGGCTGTGAATCAGTGAATTCCCCACCAAATAACTCCTGCGAAGTGTCAAATGCAGCGGATGTGGTCAGTGCAGTTTCTAGGCTAAAATGCACCCAGGGCGAGGGTGTAAGAATTGCGCCCCCCCCCGAAGCAAGGTATGGGTGCCCGCAGTGTAGGTTAGCCAGGTCTAGTTGCACTCAGTATAGATTCCCCCAGAATAGGTACTCCAGTATAGGTAGCCAGCTATAGGTCCCCCCATTATAGGTAGCCAGGCATAGGTGAGCCAGTATAGTTGCCTCCGGTATAGGTTAGCCAGGTAGGTGCCTCCAGCATAGGTAGCCAGTATAGTTGCCCCCAGTATAGGTTAGATAGGCAGGCGTCCCCGGTATAAGTTAGATAGGTAGGTGTCCCCAGTACAGGTTAGCTAGGTGGGTGCCTCTAATATAGGTAGCCAGAATAGTTGCCCCCAGCATAGGTTAGATATGTAGATGCCCCCAGTATATGTTAGTTAGGTAGGTGCCTCTAATATAGGTAGCCAGTATAGTTGTCACCTGTATAGACTAGCTAGGTAGGTAGGTGCCCCCAATACAGGTTAGATAAGTTAATGCTCCCACTATAGGTTAGATAGGTAGCTGCCCCCCAGTATAGGTTAGGTAGGTGCCCCCCAGTATAGGTTAGATAGGTATCTGCCCCCCAGTATAGGTTAGATAGGTAGGTGCCCCCCAGTATAGGTTAGATAGGTAGCTGCCCCCCAGTATAGGTTAGATAGGTAGGTGCCCCCCAGTATAGGTTAGATTAGGTAGCTGCCCCCTCAGTATAGGTTAGATTAGGTAGCTGCCCCCCAGTATAGGTTAGATAGGTAGCTGCCCCCCAGTATAGGTTAGATTAGGTAGCTGCCCCCTCAGTATAGGTTAGATTAGGTAGCTGCCCCCCAGGTTAGATAGGTAGGTGCCCCCCAGTATAGGTTAGATCGGTAGCTGCCCCAGTATAGATTAGGTAGCTGCCCCCCAGTATAGGTTAGATTAGGTAGGTGCCCCCCAGTATAGGTTAGATTAGGTAGGTGCCCCCAGTATAGGTTAGATAGGTAGCTGCCACCCAGTATAGGTTAGATAGGTAGGTGCCCCCAGTATAGGTTAGATTAGGTAGGTGCCCCCAGTATAGGTTAGATTAGGTAGGTGCCCCCAGTATAGGTTAGATAGGTAGCTGCCACCTAGTTTAGGTTAGATAGGAAGGTGCCCCCAGTATAGGTTAGATTAGGTAGGTGCCCTCCAGTATAGGTTAGATTAGGTAGGTGCCCCCCAGGATAGGTTAGATAGGTAGCTGCCACCCAGTTTAGGTTAGATAGGTAGGTGCCCCCCAGTATAGGTTAGATTAGGTAAGTGCCCCCAGTATAGGTTAGATTAGGTAGGTGCCTCCCAGGATAGGTTAGATAGGTAGGTGCCCCCCAGGATAGGTTAGATAGGTAGGCACCCCCAGTATAGGTTAGATTAGGTAGGTGCCCCCAGTATAGGTTAGATTAGGTAGGTGCCCACCAGGATAGGTTAGATTAGGTAGGTGCCCCCCAGGATAGGTTAGATAGGTAGCTGCCCCAGTATAGGTTAGGTAGGTGCCCCCCATGATGGAGGGGGGAGCCGCAGCCACGGGGAGGGCAGCCCGACCTCTCCCTCCCTTCCTCTCCCTGGGCCGCCCTCCGTGCGATCCCCCCTCGGAGTGCAGACTAATGCAGCAGGGAAGCGCTATGCAAAACTACTCACCTCGCTGGCTCCAAGCGCTGCTCTCTCACCGCCAGTCTCCTCCCTGCCTACATGCTGATAAACACACACGCTGCTAAACAGGAAGTAGCGTGTGTATATCAGCGTGTAGGCAGAGAGGAGACTGGCGGTGAGAGAGCAGCGCTTGGAGCCAACGAGGTGAGTAGTTTTGCATAGCGCTTCCCTGCTGCATTACTCTGCACTCCGAGGGGGGATCGCACGGAGGGCGGCCCGGGGAGAGGAAGAGAGGGAGAGGTCGGGCTGCCCTCCCCGCGGCTGCAGCTCCCCCTCCATCACAGCGCCCCCCTCCCAGCAGCGCCCCGGGCGGCGGCACGCCCCGCACGGCCGTAGAAACGGCCATGGATGTGGTGCTTGTAGTAGCTCTGGTGGCTGCTGAAGATGAGGTGTTCTGTGTTAAATAGTCAACCTCGTCCTGACAATCTTGGGAGTTGATGGGACGTGCCTTCTTCTGAGCACTATACTTTGGTCCAGGGCCACATGAAATCACATTAGCACAACCTCGAACTGACCTGCCGGGTGGCCTGCCTCTGGGTCTGCATCTGCCTCTGCCTGTTGTTTTGTCCATATCGGGGGGATGAAGTGAAAGGTATGCACTGACTTGACTAATACAATGTGCAGTCACACAGGTGCAGTGAAAGGTATGCAGTGACTGGTATTACAATTCAATGTGCAGCTGTCACACAGGTGCAGTTAACAGGTATGCACGGACTGGTATATTAAACAGTGTGCGGTCACACAGGTACTGTGAACAATTATGCAATGACTAATATTACAAATGTGCAGCTGTCAAACACACAGGTACTGTGAACAGGTGCAGTGACTGGTATATAATATAACACTGCGTGCGCTCACATAGGTAGGTGCACTGAACAGGTAGGTATGCAGTGATTGGTATTACAAATGTGCAGCTGTCACACACACACACAGGTACCATGAACAGGTGCAGCGACTGACTGGTATATAACACTGCGTGCACTCATGTAGGTAGATGCACTGAACAGGTAGGTATGCAGTGATTGGTATTACAAATGTGCAGCTGTCACACACACAGGTAGTCACTGAATGTGCTGGGCCTGGCAGTGGCACAGTAGGAATTACCAAGGGGCCAAGGGCCAGATGTGACTGACTGACAGGGCTGTGTATGCAACACAATTGTCTGTGGGACACACACACACACACACACACACACACAAAAAGAATAGATCACAAGAACAACATTAGCTCTCAAAAGAGCTGTTGAGGGGTGTTTTTTAGCAATAAGTATTAGCAAAGAGCAAGCTAACAAGCCTAACAAAAGCCTAACTAAGCTTTCCCTATGTCTACAGCAGGTTCTCTCCCTTCTCTATTTACTGCAGCTACATGAGTGAGTGAAAAGGCTGATGCTGCCTGCCTTTTATAAGGGGGGGGGGTGCCAGGAGGGAGTGTAGCCTGATTGGCTACCCTGTGTCTGCTTACTGTGATGTAGAGGGTCAAAGTTGACCCTAATGATGTAGTACAGGGGGTGGGTCGAAATCGCATATAGTTCGCGGTTCACCGCAAACACGAACCACCGAAGTTTGCGTGTGAACCGTTTGGGCCATCTCTAGTTTTAAAATAAAACATGCTACTGTGAATAAAATCCATACATTATTATTTTCACAGAGGCGCTATATGTGCTACCTGAGAGCTACTGTCTTGTCCCCTGTTTTATTGCCTGATGAAGCGGGCTTGGTCCTGCAAAACGTGTTGCATCTATTGGGGTACTAATAAAGTGTTTATTTATGTCAGACAAGTAGTCTAGTCTGCTTTTGGAGGTAAGTCCACCATTGCCTCCCCAGCATATTTTAAAACTTTTAATTATTGTTTTTATTCTGCTGGCGCCTCTGTTCATCAAAGTCATTATAGTGTCCACCCTTGGTGGAAGGGGGACGCACCCCTACCTTTCTTCTATCTACGGATAGCGACTTCTTAACCCTGAGTGAGGACAGGTCTAATCTCCTCACCTGCATTCACAGTGGTTGCCTCAGCGGTAACCCTTGTTTGTGAGTATAACCTTTTCACATTACATTATTCACTATTGTCCTGAGCATACTACATCATATTGGGCTCTCGGTGTCTTTTTCTTAAGAGCCTAACTAAGATTTCCCTATGTCTACAGCAGGTTCTCTTTCTTCTCTAATTACTGCAGCTACATGAGTGAGTGAAAAGGCTGACGCTGCCTGCCTTTTATAAAGGGGGGGGGGCCCAAGGAGGGAGTGTAGCCTGATTGGCTACCCTGTGTCTGCTTACTGTGATGTAGAGGGTCAAAGTTGACCCTAATGATGTAGTACAGGGGGTGGGTCGAACTCTCATATAGTTCGCGGTTCACGCAAACACGAACCACCGAAGTTTCCGTTTGGGCCATCTCTAGTTTTAAAATAAAACATGCTACTGTGAATAAAATCCATACATTTTATTTGCCTATTTGTCACGGTTATTACAACATTTAACATATGTCCTTAGTACAATGTATGGTGACAATATTTCATGTGCATCTGTCACCAATTACAAGCCCTTATTTGCAAAAATAACAGAAATATACCCTCAAGTTGAGTCCCTAATGTAACTTTTTATGTGTTATTTAAATGTATGTGTATGTATATATATATATATATATATATATATATATATATATATATATATATATATATATATAGTACATACATCTATGGCCCTGGAACCATTAATTGCCACCAGAGGGGCATAGATATACTGCCTCTGCTGCAGGAACTGGTTAATTTCTATGTACCTATATAGATAAAAAAGGGGGGAGATTTATGTTAAACAACTACTTACAATAGGTACAATAGTTTTAAAAAGAGAGTTCCATCCCACTTCAAAATAATTTGGCAATAATGAATCAGAACTATCTATCTGACTATCACATGTAGAGGCCACATGCAATCTCAGAGATAGTAATAGGTACTAACCTGATATTTCTCTGGTTTTCCAAATTCCAGTACTCCAAAATCTTTTGAGGGCTCTTTGTTATGTATTGCAGTAAGTATTTCATTAAGTATTTCCAATGACCAGTTTGTTCCTAAAACACAGTAAAACACCTTGATTAAGAGACGAGTTAGAGTGTCAAATTCATTGAATATAAAATGTGGAAATATTACCTTTCACAGATGTACTAGTCAATAAAGGCCATGATCTACTAATGTAAGGTTAAGGTGCCCATACACCTAGCGATTAATACAACATACAATTAATTATCTGTATGTTTTTGGGATGTGAGAGGAAACCAAAGTGCCCAGAAAAGGCACACAGACATAGGGAGAACATACAAACTCCATGAGACAGAGCGATGGGATATGAACTGGGGACCCAGTACTGCAAGGCAAGAGTGCTATTCATTAACCACCATGCTCTGTCCAGGAAGCTCTGCCCAGGTCACTTATCTGTATAGGTTTGGAAGGGGGCGCACGCAGTTGCACGTGCATGGGTTTTCCTCTATGAAGATACCACTTGCCACCACCCCCACAATTAACAGAAATAAAAATTCTATTATGCTTGGTTAGTGCTACATTTAAGCCCATTTGTACTGCAGAAATTAAGATTGCGGCTGCATTAGTTTTGCAGATAATACCAATTTTGTTTCAGATTGTAATATCACCAGACCCCCCCCCCCCCCCCCCTACAACAGTGCACGGATATGAAACTGGTATGGTCGGGTAGAGCCACATTTGGACTTCAAAAATCCTTGTTTTACTGATATTGTATTAGTGGCTATTCCCAGCCCCCAAATTACCACAGCACCCTTTATAGATGTACGCGTCAGCATATCAACCTCAAACCAACATTAAAACTGAATATACTTATCAAACACTCAAACTGCTTTTCATTTTACATACCTAATAATTGAATGGTGTAAAAAGTATGCTTTACAGTGCCAGAAGCTTCTTCTCTACTTAACTGGATTGCATACTATTTGCTTCACAGTAGAGTTGCATCTACTCCTGGGTTAGCTACACATTTATAGCCTTAAGTGTCTAATTATTTGACAACACCCCAGTAATTTCCGAGTGTGTGCCACACCCTGTGATATAGCTCAGATACATGTAAGTGCTGGAAGAGCAAAAACTGGTTCTGATACCTCAACCAACAATTCCCAAGCACTCCCATGTTTACTGGGGACAAGGCTTTTAGCTTCTCAAAGTGTATCAAGAAACTATACTCATCAAAAAGACTTCCAAGAAAGGATTTTTAATTACAGATGAACCCCGAGGAAGATGAATGACAGAATGCTCGCTTAGGATATTAGCAAGCAAATGGAAAAATTACCTACGCCAATGCAACTGTCGCCTTAAAATGACTTAAAAGTTGTGAAAGCTGCATGCGTCCTGCATAACTCCATAAGGCATGTGGAGTAGGGATCAGTGGAATCTCCATGCTTCCCTCTGTGGAGGTTCCACCAGGGTTTTCAAATCAATGCAATCTAAAGAAGGGTGTGTAGTTCACTTCTATAGGCTGTTAACAGGCCCGGATTTCCATCATAGGAGCCTATAGGCACAGATGTCCTGGCACCCTATACTTCGCCCTCCATGAATCTACAAACCCCCACTGAAGCGCACCACAAGTGTGTTGGCTGACCCAGCTGTCACTTCTCCCTTAACCATCAGGTGTCAGCTACAGGTGTCCCTTAGCATTAGGTAGCCAGAGGTACTGAAGGGAGATTTCATCAGTGGAATGTTGAGAGCTGGGTGAGTATCCTCATTTACAATCAACTCAAGACTCTGCATAAGGAAGGAGGGAGGCACTAGGGAAGGTGATTAAGTCGCCTTTCCATCATCTGACAACTGTAGGAACGTGCCTACAGTGCCTTATGGTAAATCCAGCCCTGGCTGTTAATGAAGCTCCACAGAAGCTCAATTGAGGATGTTACTAAGTCGCTACAGCTCCTCTCATGTGCAACCCAAAAGCTGCACTTCCGTCGCAGCTTAAGGCTCAATGATGAAGCTCACAGGTGCAATGTTAAACTTTAAAGAATAAACAGTTTATGAAAGAAAAAAACAAGAAAAAATCTCTATGGGCTTTCTAACAGGAGTGATCACATACAATCCCCCTATCCATCATTGCAGCAATTTACTGGGCAAAAGGCAAGGCCTTCAGGTATCAACAAACTGCAGATTGGCTAATTACAGATAAGACAGCCAATCTGAATTTATTCAAATCTGAAAACCCTCCCCTGCTGCCATTTCATTCCTACTATTAACCCACATAGGTTTTACTTAAAATAAAATGCATTGTGGCCAGTGGGGGAAAGTTATGTTGGGGGATGTGACCAAATAGCTTGGTCACATCCGGGGTTGGCTGCCACCCAACACTGACCCAAATGCATTATATTTTTGCTAAACAGGAGTTTTTTTTATATCTTGAATTAAGAGACCCACCCTCCAGAACTGTGGTTCAGGATCTTGATTCTGGACTTATTTTTTTAAGGTATAGAGGCTATCTGCGCCTTAAAAAAAAAAGGAGGTGCAGAGTGCTATCTGCAATACATAATGCACGTTACCCTAGCGATATGTGCATTACCCGAGGGGACACTGGCACTATTGCAACGCTCCTCATACTACAAAGTAAAGAAGAAAGAATAGACATGTAACGATCAGTGTCAGGATTGGGTGACCTGCAAAGCACCAATTCACTGCTCTGCATACACCTTCAGAACTGTTGTAAATTTCAAGTACACCTGTGAGAGGAATATGGAGGTGCATATGTGTTTCCTTTTAAATGATACCAGTTGCTAATCTATTCAGACTTCAGTCACACTACCCAATCCGCATGCTTGTTCAAGGTCTATGGCTAAAAGACTGGGCATCTCTTGCAGTCCATGCTATGCATGGAATCGTCGCTGAATACAGTTTCTCCACAGGATACAGATTGCGGGTAATTTTGCCTTGGGTCCATTATTGACGTTTTGTATATGGTGTGCCTCTGAGGAATCGGCTTTTTGGCTGTGAAACACGTGTCAGGCAGTCTTTTATGCGAACTGGAACTCTGAATTTGTATCCATACATTGTGTCTACAACCGTAGAAGATGGACGTAGAACTGGTTCGAAACCCAGCCCGAGCACTATCTGCACAGAGTTTGTATGTTCTCCCCATGTCTGCATGGGTTTCCTCCAACATCCCAAAAACATACAGCTAAGTTAATTGGCTTCTCCCTAAAATTGCCCCTACACTGCAATATATGCATTAGATGATACATATGACTATGGTAGTGATTAGATTGTGAGACCCTCTGAGGGACAATTAACCCCTGGCGGTAACCCTCGACCTGAGCACAGGCTCCGCTTTGTCAACTAATAGCCATAAGCCAGTGCTCAGGTCGGGCTGCCTAAAAAAAGCATGTGCTCTCTGTTTCTGGGTCCCGCCAATGATCAGCGCTGCGAAGCGGGACCCAGACTTCCCCCCCAAAGGCTTTCTACCTTTGTTCTGGGATCCCCATGTCCCCATTATTCTTCTGGGGACCCGGCGGCCAATCAGTTCGGCGGCTGCAGTGTTCGTGGCGTGATGTCGGCAGGGGGCGGGATTCATTTTAAAGCACACCTGAACTTTTTTTAGGCAGAGTAAAAAGAGAAGTGAGCCATGTGTGTATATATACATGTATAGACATATATATGTATATACATATATATGTGTATACATACAGTGGCTTGCAAATGTATTCGGCCCCCTTGAAGTTTTCCACATTTTGTCACATTACTGCCACAAACATGAATTAATTTTATTGGAATTCCACGTGAAAGACCAATACAAAGTGGTGTACACGTGAGAAGTGGAATGAAAATCATACATGATTCCAAACATTTTTTACAAATCAATAACTGCAAAGTGGGGTGTGCATAATTATTCAGCCCCCTTTGGTCTGAGTGCAGTCAGTTGCCCATAGACATTGCCTGATGAGTGCTAATGACCAAATAGAGTGCACCTGTGTGTAATCTAATGTCAGTGCAAATACAGCTGCTCTGTGACAGCCTCAGAGGTTGTCTAAGAGAATATTGGGAGCAACAACACCATGAAGTCCAAAGAACACACCAGACAGGTCAGGGATAAAGTTATTGAGAAATTTAAAACAGGCTTAGGCTACAAAAAGATTTCCAAAGCCTTGAACATCCCACGGAGCACTGTTCAAGCGGTCATTCAGAAATGGAAGGAGTATGGCACAATTGTAAACCTACCAAGACAAGGCCGTCCACCTAAACTCACAGGCCAAACAAGGAGAGTGCTAATCAGAGATGCAGTCAAGAGGCCCATGGTGACTCTAGACGAGCTGCAGAGATCTACAGCTCAGGTGGGGAATCTGTCCATAGGACAACTATTAGTCGTGCAATGCACAAAGTTGGCCTTTATGGAAGAGTGGCAAGAAGAAAGACATTATTAACAGAAAAGCATAAGAAGTCCCATTTGCAGTTTGCCACAAGCCATGTGGAGGGCACAGTAAACATGTGGAAGAAGGTGCTCTGGTCAGATGAGACCAAAATGGAACTTTTTGGTCAAAATGCAAAACGCTATTTGTAGTGGAAAACTAACACTGCACATCACTCTGAACACACCATGCCCACTGTCAAATATGGTGGTGGCAGCATCATGCTCTGGGGGTGCTTCTCTTCAGCAGGGACAGGGAAGCTGGTCAGAGTTGATGGGAAGATGGATGGAGCCAAATACAGGGCAGTCTTGGAAGAAAACCTCTTGGAGTCTGCAAAAGACTTGAGACTGGTGCGGAGGTTCACCTTCCAGCAGGGCAACGACCCTAGACATAAAGCCAGGGCAACAATGGAAGGGTTTAAAACAAAACATATCCAAGTGTTAGAATGGCCCAGTCAAAGTCCAGATCTAAATCCAATCGAGAATCTGTGGCAAGATCTGAAAACTGCTGTTTACAAACGCTGTCCATCTAATCTGACTATGGGAGGGTGTGGAAGGGAAATAGTTAATTATAAAAGTCCATGTGGGGATTTTTATTAACCCCCCTGGCGGTCTATTAAAAACCGCCAGGGGGCATCAGAGCAGTGTTTTTGTTTTTTTTTGTAAATCATGTAGCGAGCCCAGGGCTCGCTACATGATAGCCGCTGTGCAGCGGCATCCCCCCGCCCTCTTCGATCGCCTTTGGCGATCTCCGATCAGGAAATCCCGTTCAAAGAACGGGATTTCCTGGAGGGCTTCCCCCGTCGCTATGGCTACGGGCGGCATGACGTCATCGACGTCGTGACGTCATTGGGAGTTCCGATCTACCCCTCAGCGCTGCCTGGCACTGATTGGCCAGGCAGCGCACGGGGTCTGGGGGGGGGGCCTGCGCAGCAAGCGGCGGCGGCTAATCGGCGGGTAGCGGCGGCGATCAGATTGCACACGCAGCTAGCAAAGTGCTAGCTGCGTGTTGCAAAAAAAAAAGCATGCAAATCGGCCCAGCAGGGCCTGAGAAATCCTCCTGCGCGGCATACCGCCAGGGAGGTTAAATAAAAATGAATTTTGGTGTAATTTACTATTTGGCCACAAGATGTCCTCCGTCATCATTTCCGATTCACGTACGTAAGTACGTGAATTGGAAGTAATGCGTGGCACTTAACAACAGGAAGATACAATGAATGCCGGCGTCTCGTAGACGCCGGTATTCATTGAATCGGGGACTTCGATTTATGAATGGGAACTGCGTTCCCATTCATTCATCTCCCCACTAACCGGCTGTAACGGTGGTGCGCTCGCGTGCGTGCACAGGAGCGAGCGTCGGCTGAATACAATGCACGCCACTGCCGACTTGTATTCATGGCCCTGGTGCATTTTGTGAACTTTGCTAGGCCGTGAATATACTGCACGGCGTGCAACAAGTAGTTCGTTGTAATAACCGGGACAAATGAGCAAATAAAATGTGTGGGCTTTATGAATCGAAGCACATTTTTTTAAAAACTATAATGGCTGAGAAATAATGATTTTTTTTATTTTTTTTCTTATTATTCCCTTTACAATTAGGGCTGGATTTATACGGTTTACTGCCCAAGGCCATTGTCACCAGCTGCCCCCCTTCAGTATAGGTAGTGAGATGACCCCTCCCCCCTTCCCTCCAGAATAGGTAGCCTGATGACCCCCCAGTAAAGGTAGCCAGATGACCCCTCCCCCTTTCCCTCCAGTATAAGTAGCTAAATGACTCCCCTAATCCCTCCTATCCCCCCTCCCTTCCTCTGTATAGGTAGCCAGCTTGCCTTCACACTGCAGCAGCCATCAGCGTCACTCATTTCTCCGCTCGTCTCCAGTGTAGAAGCTTCCTCTCCCCCACCATCTCCAATGCTGCCCATGTCCATAGCCACCAGCCACAATGAAATGTGCACAGAGAGCAAGGTGGCTGCTGCATAGGCGGTTAGCTGTAGAGTACCGCGATCTCTTTGCATTGTAGAATTTGCAAGCTTTCAAATACTGCACCAGTTTAGCCTGCTGCTTTGGTGCCCTTGCTCCTGTGGTGCCCTAGGCCATGGCCTAGGTGGCATTCACCTAAATCAAAATTATTCATAGCAAAAAGTACCACCCAAAGAAAGCCTAATTTGTGGCAAAAAAAAAGAAACAATATATAGATCATTTCAGTGTGATAAGTAACAATAAAGTAAACGCTGAATGAATGGGAGGAGTGCTGAAATGTGAAAATTGTTTTGGTTTTTAAAGAGACTCTGTAACAAATTTTTCAGCCTTAGTTCTTCTATCCTATAAGTTCCTATGCCTGTTCTAATCTGCTCTGGCTTACTGCAGTCTTTCCTAACTGCACTGTCTCTGTAATAAATCAATGTATCTTTCCTCTGTCCTGTTTGTCGGGCTAAAGCTTGATTGTGTGGAATGTGCAGGGCTGCTTGTGATTGGTAGAAGCGATACACACCCTCTGCAGGCCCCCTGCATACTCTGAATGACTCATACACTATGCTTAGCTGAGCCTATTAGAAGCTGGTTAGTTTGTTTGTAAACACTGCCTAAAACTGTTAATTACAAGCCAGGATTGCAGCAGAGAGTGGCAGAAACAGCACAGAGGGGCACAGGAGAAAATAATAAATAGAATGGTATGCTTTTTATTGTAAGAATATTAGAGTACAGATTCTCTTTAAGGGAAAAAACCCTGAAGTGGTTAAGCAAATGATCACCGTGAACCTAGCTTTTGTGAATGACCATCCGCATCTCATTGATGCTGGATGATCATTCACTACAGGGAATCTGATTGGTGAATAAGAACACATGTTCCTATTCCCCAATCAGTACTCTGCCGCGGGAAAGAGAGTTGATGTTTGATTGGTTGCGGGCATGTGCACAGGCTGTAAACTGCAGGATGAGTATCTATACCCCTGGCGCTGAAGTGAAGTCCACAGGGGATGTACCGGTTAATGGCAGGTTCTCATACTGAGACTAATGACAGTTTCTCACACAACTAAAGGGTGGGGGGGAAACTGTTCTTTCCTCAATTCTTTTCAAACTAATAGGTGTCCCTATTTATCATATAAATAAACAAACTAGTAATTATACCCAGCCCCAACATGCCTTATACAGATAGGCAGCATGATGTGGTAGTGGAAAGCACTGGTCTTGTACTGCTAGGGTCCCAAGCTCAAGTCTAGATCAGAACAATATCTGCATGGAGTTTGTATGTTTGCATGGGTTTCTCATGGGCACTCTGGTTCCCTCTTAAATACCAAAGTATATGACTATTCCAACCCAAACTTCTCTTTAAATATGACTATGGTAGGGATTAAATTCGGAGCTCTCTTAGTGACAGGCAGGCTCTTGTAAAAAACAAAAAAGGACACAGGTAGACTGGGAGCCCGATCTGGTGTATTATCAAAGGGACACTCGGAGTATATATATGATGAGAAGAGATATACTCACAAAATTGGGTTGCTGAAAAAAGCAACCACTTTTCTCGCATGTGAGGAATTGCCGTCCTCACTTGGCCTTGTTTCTGATAATATGGTTGGTCACAACTCCAAAAAGATTGGTCAGTGGGAAGACTTCCAAGTGTACACTCCCCTGTACAGGGGTAAAGGAGACTGGGAAAGCGTAGGAGGCGCCTCTGGACATATATCAGTAGTTCTAATCATTCATATAGTAGTTAGAGTAAGGTACTATAGTTCCTACCTTATAGTAGTAAAACTCACTCGTAAGTTAGTGGTAAATATTTCTCAAGTTTTATTGTGTCCCAATAAAACTTGAGAAATACTTACCACCACCTTACAAGTGAGTTTTACTACTATAAGGTAGGAACTATAGTACCTTACTCTAACTACTATATGAATGATTAGAACTACTGATATATGTCCACGGGCGCCTCCTACTCTCTTCCAGACTCTTAGTGACAGATAACATTACTATGAAATTTGTAATGTGCAGTAGAAGATGTCAGTGATTTACACATATATAATATAATAATACAACTGTAATGTCAGCGGCTAGGCTGGAAGTGTGTGAATTCATCATCATAACACAAACAACCAGTCATTCCTGAAAAAAAAAAAACGAGTTAGAGGGAGAGAGAGGTTTCTATGTCATAAGGTTCAGGGACGCCAAAGTAAAAATCTGGTCTGAGAAACAGCTTGCATCATGGTAGATGTTACTCAAAGTTGTAATTTCCTTAGCTTACCACATTTGGGGTATGTCATGATCAGGATGTCATCTTTTCTGGCTTCCAAAGTCTCCATAGCTTGGATTGTTTTTCCACTGCTCATGACAGAGGAGTACAGAATCCCCTTGTACTTAAATAGCATCTCTGCTGGAGTCATTTTGCTGACCCGTTTCTGTATGTCTGCAATAAATTGTTCTTGCATTTTCTTTTTGTCTTCGGAGTCAGACATTTTCCGTGCAGTTTATTGCAGCTAGATAGTGAGAAATATGTTCCCAAACACAAGAACCTTTCCTTTATATACACGTGTATTAGGCTCTGGGAGGGGTGTGTTTGCACATCTGTCTTACACAAGAGTCCAGGACTGATCATGTAACACTAGAGCCCAGAAATGAGCATGTAACTTATGATAGAAAGCAGTAATACTGTTTAGCTTAGCTTAGTCATGCAAGTCAACTAGGTTGCTGCAGTAAGTTTACAAATAAAATACAGTATGTAGCTGTCTGGCTGAGACCTAGCAAGCTGAATGAAATGTCACTTTAAAATAAACTAAAATACAGGTCATAAAAGCAATGTAGCCACTGCTGACCTCCTGAAAATACAAGTAGCCTGGCTACCTGCAGAGACCGCATCAGGGTCTCTGGATCAGAGAGGCCCACCTAGGGCCCACCGCCAGCTGCCAGATTAGCTCTTCATTGGTGCTATGCTGGTAATGATCACCTCTATGTGTGCTTTCAATAGTGGCAGTCATTAAAAAACGCCTCCCTAGAGATGGATTTCTTTTTTTAGCAATGTGTTTGCAGTTGCATTTTATTGATAATTACATTTCATGTCAAGAAAATTGATCTGTCTGACTAAATTAGGAAAATTGCACAGTGTATTAAGACAAACTCCAAACGCAATCGCAATAAGGGCTTATTTATTGCGATTTTGCAAAGCCATTTTACGGAGCAATTTTTAAAACCATGTGCAGTTTTTGCACATTCCTTTAAGAAAAATTGCTCTGAAAAATGGTACAAGCAGCAAGATTTCAATTTTCTAAAAACCGAAACACTGTTGTGAGGACACCCTCATAGGGTGACATGGCACTAGCGTTTTGCTGATCGCTGGCAATCTGCAGGTACATCACAATTACCTTCAGTGTGAACCAACCCTATTTGGTGCTAGAAAGAGAGTGGAGAGTTCCCCATGTGCTTCTTGGCTCACCTCACCTCTCCTTTCTTCTTGGCAAGCGCTGCTACCTGCAGATTGTTATGATTATGAGTCTCCGTGGAGCTGCAGTTCATGCCAAAAAAAAAGGTAATGTTTCACCAGCACAGGGAGGATGTAGAAAGGTCAGGAGATATGTGCTAACATGGAAACACTGCCTAGTGCCCCCTCACAGTTTATTACAGACTATCTCATGTGAGTAATGTTGGGATAGCAGAGGTCTGAATAGTTTTTTGACCTGTAAGGTTGGATTCTGAAAGAAATGGAGCTACAGGACACAGCTAGTCACATACATTCAATATATTCATTGCAAAATGTACAGCCATACAATGCAAACATATTGTGCATCAGGGGCGTTGCTAGACCCAAAGATCAGTGGCACATGCCACAGATCTTTTCGGGGGTGCCCCGAATGTCCCCCAGGCATAGTCAGAGCTGTGGAGCTGTGGAGCCTCTATGGTGGCATGCTGGGAGCTGTGGTACCTCAATGGTGGGCATGTTGGGAGCTGTGATGCATCAAAGGGGGATATGCTGGGTACTGTGGTGCCTCTGTGGTGGCATGTTGGGTGCCGTGGTGCCATGCTTGGTGTTGTGATGCCTTTTTGGGGGAATGCAGAGAGCTGTGGTTATTCTATGGGGCATGCTGGGAGATGTGGTGCCTCAATGGGAGGCCTGTGGGAGCATGGAAGGGGGTCCACTAGAAGGTCAGGGAATGCTATGGGGGGGGGCTGGCAGAAAGCCAGTCCGCCCAGTAGAAAGCCAGACCAGCCAGCACAGAAGCCAAGCAACTCTGCTTAGTTATAGTTACATAGTGACATAGTTATTTGGGTTGAAAAAAGACATACGTCCATCGAGTTCAACCAGAAAACAGAGTATAACACCAGCCTGCTCCCTCACATATCCCTGTTGATCCAGAGGAAGGTGAAAAACCCTCACAAGGCCTGGTCCAATTAGCCCCAAAAGGGAAAAAATCCCTTCCCGACTCCAGATGGCAATCAGATAAAATCCCTGGATCAACATCACTGGGCATTACCTAGTAATTATAGCCATTGATGTATTTCAATGCAAGGAAAGCATCTAAGCCCCCTTTAAATGCAGATATAGAATTTGCCATAACTACTTCCTGTGGGAATGCATTCCACATCTCAATCACTCTAAAGCTTGCCACTAACGGTCCAATTTCTAGCGAAAAATCGTTCGAGCGATCAGAAATTCTGATCGGATTGGTTGTAAATAATCTCCATTGGTGGACACAATCGATTATGAATGAGTGAAAAAAATGTCGCCCGAATAAATTTTCGTTGAACGAAAACTTGGATTTTCTTGGTGGTCGTGATAGATAGGAAGCAATGATTGGTTAGTTGATGGTGTAGTGAACGAATTTTCGTCCAATCAGAATTTCTGATCGCTCGAACGATTTTTCGCTAGAAATTGGACCTTTAGTGGCCAGCTTTACTGTAAAGAACCCTTTCCGAAATAAATGGCTGAAACGTTTTTCCTCCATATGCAGATCATGTCCTCTAGTCCTTTGTGAAGGCCTAGGGACAAAAAGCTCATCCTCTAAGCTTTTATATTGCCCTCTGATGTATTTATACATGTTAATTAGATCCCCTCTAAGGCGTTTTTTCTCTAGACTAAATAAACCCAGTTTATCTAACCATTCTTGGTAAGTTTATGTAACCTTCCATCCCTCAATTCAATTTTGATTCTCGTCTCTGCACCTGCTTTAAAACTGCAATATCCTTCCTGTATTGTGGTGCCCAAAACTAAATTCCATATTCCAGATGTGGCCTTACTAGAGAGTTAAAAGGGGGCAAAATTATGCTAGCAACTCAAGTTTTTATTTCCCTTTTAATGCATCCCAAAATGTTATTAGCTTTAGCCGCATAGGCTTGGCATTGAATACGATAATTTAACTTGTTGTCGATGAGTACTCCTAAGTCATTCTCCAAGTGTGATGTCCCCATCTGTATCCCATTTATTTTGTATGGTGTTAGACCATTGGTACAACCAAAATGCATGACTTTACATAGTTATCTTTAAATGGCACTGCCTATTTATGTGATACGCTGCATTTATTTATTTATTTTTGTATTAATGGAGAGGGGGCTTCATCCAACATTTTGCTGGGCAGGCCTACTTAGACCGCTGTTAAGTTCATGTAAATTTGGCTCCACACCCACATTCTGGAGCATGGGCCCACTCATTTTTCGAGTGCCTAAAAGTGCCCCGGATCTCTTAGGATCCTAGCAATGTCCCTGTTGTGCATTGTTAATTATTGCAAAATAGTGAAAGCTTACTTTATGTTTGTAGCACAGTTAAAACCTATTGTCATTGGTTCTGACAAGTGAGTCCACTCTCTCCTCCTTTTTCTCTCACCTCCCCCTATCTTCCTTTCTCATTTTCCTTTCCTTCTCTCATTTGTTTGCACTTTTCAAGGTCTTACTGACTACTATTCTCTTTGGGCTCGACATAGACCAGGAACCTAAAGAGGCTTACAGGATTTACTATATAAAGTATTGTTTGGTTGTGGAACTGCACTGAGTGGACAGATCCTCTCAAAGGGTAAGACATGCTGGACCTTCCACCTGGGTACTGCCAGGATCCACACAAAATCAAAGCTGATTGAAGTCCGCACAGTCTTCTGAAAGTTATCAAAGCTTAATTGCACAAAGTAGATTAACCTCCTTAGCGGTATGCCCGACGCGTATATCAAAAAAGGGCGCCTGGAAAAAAGGGCGCGGGGTGTAGCCGAAATTATAAGTTTGAATGCAACCGTATTTTTCGTTTAAGAGGTTATAAACGATAATTTAGTGCTAAATACGTTAAATAAACGGAAATGAAATGGCAAAATACCGTCTATAACAGTAAACGAATTCTGAAATGAAACGTCAAATAGCGTCTATAGCAAAAACGATATTTACACTTGTATTAAGCATAGTACTAGAATGGTAGGTTTTACAGGTATTTTACTACAATTATACCTAACTTTAGGGTCACAGATATCTCTCCTTATCCCTATCCCTCACACCTAGACCCCCCTTTGTGTAAATACACATAATGTAATAAATTTTATATATTACATATATTGTACTATAAATATACCTAACCTTACTCTCATACAGAGCCCTCCCTGTACCTATCCCTAACCCCTAGACCCCCCTGGTGGTGCCTAAACCTAAGACTTTCTGGTGGTGCCTAAACCTAAGACCCCCCTGTTGGTGCCTAAACCTAAGACTCCCCTGGTGGTGCCTAAACCTAAGACTCCCCTGGTGGTGCCTAAACCTAAGACCCCCCTGTTGGTGCCTAAACCTAAGACTCCCCTGGTGGTGCCTAAACCTAAGACCCCCCTGTTGGTGCCTAAACCTAAGACCCCCCTGGTGGTGCCTAAACCTAAGACCCTCTGGTGGTGCCTAAACCTAAGACTCCCCTGGTGGTGCCTAAAACTAACCACCCCCCTGGTGGTGTATATTGCACTGTATGTATACCTAACCCTCCCTGTACCTATCCCTAACCCCTAGACCCCCCTGGTGGTGCCTAAACCTAAGACCCCCCTGGTGGTGCCTAAACCTAAGACTCCCCTGGTGGTGCCTAAACCTAAGACCCCCCTTCTGGTGCCTAAACCTAAGACCCCCCTGGTGGTGCCTAAAACTAACCACCACCCTGGTCCTAACCCTCCCTGTACCTATCCCTAACCCCTAGACCCCCTAGTAATGCCTAAACCTAACCATCACCACTGCACAAAACACGCTAAACACATATAAACAATAATATATTTAATCCTTAAAATACTTCACTCCAAATAACATGAATAAAATAATTTAAATATTTGTAATAGAATAACTAGCCTTAAAATCACGTAGAAATCTTAAAATAACAGTAATTTGTAATAGAATAACTAGCCTTAAAATCACGTAGAAATCTTAAAATAACAGTAATATTTAAAGCGATATTTTAGTAACTATAATCAACGCATTAGAAGTGTAAAAACAAAGTTAATACCATAAGCGATGTATTTCTAATACAATCAGCTTTAGAAACGTTATTTAAGCATTATACATATGAAAACGAATTTTAAATGATAAAAGAAGTGTAAACGAAATTTTAGTTGTTATAGTTTTATAAGCGCATTTTTAAAACGAAAAAACTAGTTAAAACCCATATAAGCGAAATTTACAAACGAAAAAATAAGTATAATACAAAGTGTAAACGAACTTGTAAACGATATTTGTTATAAACTTTATCCTGTAAACGAAAACCTTTGTTAACACGATCCCTGTAACCGCTATTTCTCGTGCGCCCTTTTTTCCTGTCGGGCGCCGAATAGCCGATATTTTGCATTGCAGTCTATGGCGGCGCCCTTTTTGTCCACTATCCCTGTGCGCCCTTTTTTACTAGTTCCCGACACTGTGCCGGGCATACCGCTCTCTGTCCTCAGAAGTCCCCTATAATTAATTAATTTGCTCACATGGCTGCAAAACCTTTAGCTAGCACTAGGCTAGCTAGTACAGTTGTCCAGAACCCCCCGTTCCCCCCGTTTATACATTACCCAGCCTGGATCCGGCGATCATGCAGCTTCCCCTATCAGCACAGCTCCTCTATGGGGAGGATCTTTTTTTGCGCATGACCTCGTGACGTCGGCGACGTCATGACGTCATGTGCGCTCCTCCCCATAGTAAAGACCAGAGCTGTCCAAAGAGGCTACGCCGATCGCTGGATCCTGGCTGGGTAATGTATAAACTGTAAATCTCTTTAGAGATAGCGCTACACCAAAGCCCCTAAAATATGATTCATAAAATATCAAAGCCCATACAAATATTTCATATGCATGAGTAGCACCCTAGGAATAGAATATAAAATGATTGTTGGAGCGGCTCCTTCTATATTTAAAACAGTCTATCGCTAGAAGGTAGCGTCTGCACAACTGATAAAATGTCCATGCAATGGTTGTATAGCAATGTGGATCTAACTATTTTTGGCACCAAACTGATTACTACACGCAACACAAAGGCTGTGCCATGGGGGCGAGCTATGCCCCTAGCGTAGCTAATTTATTAATTTAAAGATTTGTGGAAAAGGGATACAATCCGGAATATTTAGATATGAACATACAGAATGTAAGGGAAAAGGATAGAATGACACTTATTAACGATCAGGAGCAAGGAAGTAGTGACAACAAGGAATACCAGTGTGCATTCATAACAGGATACAGTAACCAATATAGATATCTACAGGATATCATAAACAGATATTGGAAGGTATTGGGGACAGACCCCATTTTGAAATATGTTATACCTGAAAAACCTAAATTTATTTTTCGTAGGGCCCCTAACCTAAGAAATTATATAGCACCTAGTTGTGTTGAGCCCCCCAAAAAATCCTCTATCCCCACTGGATGGCAGAAACTGGGGGTTTACCCATGCAAAACATGCAAGGCATGTAGAGAAGGCAAACCCATAAAGAACACTGAAATCACCTCATTCAGCAACGGGAGAAAGTTTAAAATAACCCAATTCATAACGTGTAATGACAAACATGTGGTATATCTCGCATGGTGCCCATGTGGGTGCCAATATGTGGGGCGTACCACAAGAACCCTTAAGGAACGTATGGGGAACATATAAGAAACGTGAGCAAGGGCTTTACTGCACACAGCCTGTCAGCACATTTTGGTGAGGCACATCAGTGCAACACCAAGAATATGTCCTTCTGTGGGATATATAAGCTTATACCAAACTGGAGGGGCTGTAATAAAACCAGGGCCATCTCTCAGGCAGAGACAAGGTGGATATTCAATCTAGATACTCTTACACCCAAAGGGTTAAATATTGATGAGGATATTGTATGCTTCTTGGGAGAACAATGAGAGGGGGGTCGTGTGATTTATACTAACTGCTCATGTATATACACATGTGGGGATGTACTGTATGTATATCTTGCAGACACTTACTAATATTCAGGAAATGTCTTTGGGTAGACTGTCATATAGCGACCTTCATGTGATTTAAACTTACTATGTATTTAATGTAATTTTTACTTCATTTTTAAATGTGAATGGGCTTTCCCCCTGAAGGCGGGGTGCGGATCGTTGTTTGCGGGGGGCCTCTGTACTCCTATGATGTTGCTGAGGAGACAGATGTTCCCCTAGAGAGGGAGGAGGCCCATTGAGGACATAGCCATATAGATGATAGGTGATAGAAAGAGTTTAGGTGCACCATTGGTGCGTACGGATGGCCCGCATGCGTATAGTATAATGGGTACGCACGTGGAGCGCAGCGTTGCCACTTACGTACACAGCGTAATAGGAAGTTCGCGTGGAGCGCATTGCTGGTACGCAACGCTCGCACGCCAAAAGGGAAGTGACGTAGGCAAGGGGGAGGCAAGGATCAGCGCATAAATACTCTCACAGAAGTGCCAGGCCCCAGCTCCTGATGAGTCTTTATGACAAAACATGTCGGGCGGGGCCTAGGCACGGAAGTGAGAGAGTGAATATACCTTGACAGGCGTGGGCAGACGGAACGGCGTCCTGACCAGGCGGAGGTGGCCGCAGCGCGCACGGACATCACTCCCAGCACGGCAGGGGATACACGACGGCAGCCGGTGCCCAGCATAACTGGGGAGAGCCCGTCCCAAAAACTGTATGCTACACTATTCGTCTTAAGATTGTAAGTGCAACTGAGTTTTATACTTTTAATAAACTGTACGGTTTTACACTATGTGGAGTTTTTTCCTTTGAGGAATTCTATTGCTATACATGGTGGCAAAGCACAAGGTTACTGATCTGTGAGCAAGTGGACTACCCAGAGGCGGTGAGGGACGGCCCTAAGTGTCCCACTGTGCAACTTGGCCTAAACATAGGTCCTACCATCTGGTGAGTCCGGAACCTTGCGGTGTGGTGGTGGTGATCCTTATTGACAAGATTATCCAATATCTACACTATTTTGAGATCCACTATATTGAACTGTACCTTCTGCATTGCTATACAACCATTGCATGGACATTTTATCAGTTGTGCAGACGCTACCTTCTAGCGATAGAATGTATAAACTGTATATATCAAAAAGGTAAACAGGGCGCTCTACAATACAGTTAACCAATAAAAAGTTCCTTTTTAAATTAAGCCTTAACGTTTAAACATATAAAAGTCCCAAATAAGTCCATATGCCACGGTTTCCAGACTTATAAAGTGCAGTCAGTCTTCCTGTAACACAATAGCCAGTATACGCTCACCAGATGTTAAGCTGCCTTTTCAGGATCAGCTAATAGCACTTCTGGCCCAGCCAGTGGTCAAGCAGGTCTCCTAGATGTGTTCTGACTCCTCTTGTATCCTCAAATCATGGGGGCATAAGACAGAAAAACACTACAATAGTGTGATACTGTTTGATAGCAATGTGGCTATGTTACTCATCAAAAACACCAGTGCTCCCAGAAGTTACAGAGACACCACGTGCTCCTTCACCGTATACTCAATGAGGCCTCTCACCAAATGTCATGGCTGACCCAGCACAGACCAGCGATCACGCTTCACAGATAATGTCAACGATCCTCCTCCAGCATCAGTGTCCCTAAGACTCAAACAGGGACCAGCATCGTGTAAAACCGTTTTTTATTTAAAACATTAAAGAGAAGTGCACTCACCGCCTTCAGGGGGAAAGCCCATTCACATTTAAAAATGAAGTAAAAATTACATTAAATACATAGTAAGTTTAAATCACATGAAGGTCGCTATATGACAGTCTACCCAAAGACATTTCCTGAATATTAGTAAGTGTCTGCAAGATATACATACAGTACATCCCCACATGTGTATATACATGAGCAGTTAGTATAAGTCACACGACCCCCCTCTCATTGTTCTCCCAAGAAGCATACAATATCCTCATCAATATTTAACCCTTTGGGTGTAAGAGTATCTAGATTGAATATCCACCTTGTCTCTGCCTGAGAGATGGCCCTGGTTTTATTACAGCCCCTCCAGTTTGGTATAAGCTTATATATCCCACAGAAGGACATATTCTTGGTGTTGCACTGATGTGCCTCACCAAAATGTGCTGACAGGCTGTGTGCAGTAAAGCCCTTGCTCACGTTTCTTATATGTTCCCCATACGTTCCTTAAGGGTTCTTGTGGTACGCCCCACATATTGGCACCCACATGGGCACCATGCGAGATATACCACATGTTTGTCATTACACGTTATGAATTGGGTTATTTTAAACTTTCTCCCGTTGCTGAATGAGGTGATTTCAGTGTTCTTTATGGGTTTGCCTTCTCTACATGCCTTGCATGTTTTGCATGGGTAAACCCCCGGTTTCTGCCATCCAGTGGGGATAGAGGATTTTTTGGGGGGCTCAACACAACTAGGTGCTATATAATTTCTTAGGTTAGGGGCCCTACGAAAAATAAATTTAGGTTTTTCAGGTATAACATATTTCAAAATGGGATCTGTCCCCAATACCTTCCAATATCTGTTTATGATATCCTGTAGATATCTATATTGGTTACTGTATCCTGTTATGAATGCACACTGGTATTCCTTGTTGTCACTACTTCCTTGCTCCTGATCGTTAATAAGTGTCATTCTATCCTTTTCCCTTACATTCTGTATGTTCATATCTAAATATTCCGGATTGTATCCCTTTTCCACAAATCTTTAAATTAATAAATTAGCTACGCTAGGGGCATAGCTCGCCCCCATGGCACAGCCTTTGTGTTGCGTGTAGTAATCAGTTTGGTGCCAAAAATAGTTAGATTTGAGTGCAAAGTCCAACAGCCTTAGTATATATTCCCCTTGCTCCCCCTTGAGTTCCTGGTCTTGCTTCATAAAATATTCCACCGCCTCAAGGCCTAATTCGTGCTTTATATTTGTGTACAAGGATGCTACATCCGCGATGACCATAATGTCACCCTCCTGCATCTGATATCCCTCAATAATTTGTAACAAGTGTTTGGTGTCCCTCAGGACATAAGGTGGTTTCGCCACCATGGGCTGTAAGAACATATCGATATATTGTCCTAGTTTGTGTGTAACAGATCCAATCCCACTGATTATGGGGCGCGAGCTATGCCCCTAGCGTAGCTAATTTATTTATTTATGGGCAAATGGAAGGAACAAATTGTTAGGACTCACCAAGCCATTAAACTATGGCAAAGATTTATAGATGATTTATTTTTCATTTGGGGGGGAGGGGAAGCATCACTTATTCAATTTTTGGACACACTTAATAACAACAGCCTGGGTATTGCTCTCACTGCTACCTCTAGTACTGAGAGGATACAGTTCCTGGATTTGGAGCTTATTAACACACAAGGAGAACTACAGACGATCACCTACTTCAAGCCCACGGATCGTAATGGATTCATACCCACCAGTAGTTGCCACCACCCACAGTGGAAAAACAGCATCCCGAAGGGACAGTTTCTTTGTATCAGAAGAAATTGTACAAAAATAGAACAATATGATACACAGGTTGACACACTTAGGGAAAGATTTGTGGAAAAGGGATACAATCCGGAATATTTAGATATGAACATACAGAATGTAAGGGAAAAGGATAGAATGACACTTATTAACGATCAGGAGCAAGGAAGTAGTGACAACAAGGAATACCAGTGTGCATTCATAACAGGATACAGTAACCAATATAGATATCTTCAGGATATCATTTACAGATATTGGAAGGTATTGGGGACAGACCCCATTTTAAAATATGTTATACCTGAAAAACCTAAATTTATTTTTCGTAGGGCCCCTAACCTAAGAAATTATATAGCACCTAGTTGTGTTGAGCCCCCCAAAAAATCCTCTATCCCCACTGGATGGCAGAAACTGGGGGTTTACCCATGCAAAACATGCAAGGCATGTAGAGAAGGCAAACCCATAAAGAACACTGAAATCACCTCATTCAGCAACGGGAGAAAGTTTAAAATAACCCAATTCATAACGTGTAATGACAAACATGTGGTATATCTCGCATGGTGCCCATGTGGGCGCCAATATGTGGGGCGTACCACAAGAACCCTTAAGGAACGTATGGGGGAACATATAAGAAACGTGAGCAAGGGCTTTACTGCACACAGCCTGTCAGCACATTTTGGTGAGGCACATCAGTGCAACACCAAGAATATGTCCTTCTGTGGGATATATAAGCTTATACCAAACTGGAGGGGCTGTAATAAAACCAGGGCCATCTCTCAGGCAGAGACAAGGTGGATATTCAATCTAGATACTCTTACACCCAAAGGGTTAAATATTGATGAGGATATTGTATGCTTCTTGGGAGAACAATGAGAGGGGGGTCGTGTGACTTATACTAACTGCTCATGTATATACACATGTGGGGATGTACTGTATGTATATCTTGCAGACACTTACTAATATTCAGGAAATGTCTTTGGGTAGACTGTCATATAGCGACCTTCATGTGATTTAAACTTACTATGTATTTAATGTAATTTTTACTTCATTTTTAAATGTGAATGGGCTTTCCCCCTGAAGGCGGGGTGCGGATCGTTGTTTGCGGGGGGCCTCTGTACTCCTATGATGTTGCTGAGGAGACAGATGTTCCCCTAGAGAGGGAGGAGGCCCATTGAGGACATAGCCATATAGATGATAGGTGATAGAAAGAGTTTAGGTGCACCATTGGTGCGTACGGATGGCCCGCATGCGTATAGTATAATGGGTACGCACGTGGAGCGCAGCGTTGCCACTTACGTACACAGCGTAATAGGAAGTTCGCGTGGAGCGCATTGCTGGTACGCAACGCTCGCACGCCAAAAGGGAAGTGACGTAGGCAAGGGGGAGGCAAGGATCAGCGCATAAATACTCTCACAGAAGTGCCAGGCCCCAGCTCCTGATGAGTCTTTATGACAAAACATGTCGGGCGGGGCCTAGGCACGGAAGTGAGAGAGTGAATATACCTTGACAGGCGTGGGCAGACGGAACGGCGTCCTGACCAGGCGGAGGTGGCCGCAGCGCGCACGGACATCACTCCCAGCACGGCAGGGGATACACGACGGCAGCCGGTGCCCAGCATAACTGGGGAGAGCCCGTCCCAAAAACTGTATGCTACACTATTCGTCTTAAGATTGTAAGTGCAACTGAGTTTTATACTTTTAATAAACTGTACGGTTTTACACTATGTGGAGTTTTTTCCTTTGAGGAATTCTATTGCTATACATGGTGGCAAAGCACAAGGTTACTGATCTGTGAGCAAGTGGACTACCCAGAGGCGGTGAGGGACGGCCCTAAGTGTCCCACTGTGCAACTTGGCCTAAACATAGGTCCTACCATCTGGTGAGTCCGGAACCTTGCGGTGTGGTGGTGGTGATCCTTATTGACAAGATTATCCAATATCTACACTATTTTGAGATCCACTATATTGAACTGTACCTTCTGCATTGCTATACAACCATTGCATGGACATTTTATCAGTTGTGCAGACGCTACCTTCTAGCGATAGAATGTATAAACTGTATATATCAAAAAGGTAAACAGGGCGCTCTACAATACAGTTAACCAATAAAAAGTTCCTTTGTAAATTAAGCCTTAAAGTTTAAACATATAAAAGTCCCAAATAAGTCCATATGCCACTGTTTCCAGACTTATAAAGTGCAGTCAGTCTTCCTGTAACACAATAGCCAGTATACGCTCACCAGATGTTAAGCTGCCTTTTCAGGATCAGCTAATAGCACTTCTGGCCCAGCCAGTGGTCAAGCAGGTCTCCTAGATGTGTTCTGACTCCTCTTGTATCCTCAAATCATGGGGGCATAAGACAGAAAAACACTACAATAGTGTGATACTGTTTGATAGCAATGTGGCTATGTTACTCATCAAAAACACCAGTGCTCCCAGAAGTTACAGAGACACCACGTGCTCCTTCACCGTATACTCAATGAGGCCTCTCACCAAATGTCATGGCTGACCCAGCACAGACCAGCGATCACGCTTCACAGATAATGTCAACGATCCTCCTCCAGCATCAGTGTCCCTAAGACTCAAACAGGGACCAGCATCGTGTAAAACCGTTTTTTATTTAAAACATTAAAGAGAAGTGCACTCACAAAATTCCGGTATAAATGCGCACATAAAATCTCCTAGAGCTCGTCTAGCGTCCCTCGCTCCTTATGCTAGGTACACACCATACAATTTTCTGTTAGATTCTTCTGTTAGATTTACCTACAACATGGAAAAAAGCTATCTGGCAGGTAAATCTAAGAGAAAATCTAAGAGAAAATTGTATGGTGTGTACCTAGCATTAGGCACAGCCGTAACCAAGAGCCCCTGTCACTGCTTTCCTGTTGTATGCTGTAGCCCCTCTGTAAATATATATATATATATATATATATATATATATATATATATATATATATATATATATATATATATGTATACATAAATACATAAGTCAACCATTCACAAAATGCTGCTAGCACAAAATGCTTTTTAGTATGCACACCCTATGTCACATACACATACAAAACCTCATTGGTCGCTACAACTGACATAGAAAAGATACCCAGTCAGATATCAAGGTCACATGATCACAAAAAGGCCTTATTGATTGCTTATCTCAATATAAAATAAATAACTAATCTGGCCTAATGCAAATAATTGGCATATGATATCGATATCTACATACTCACATCAGTTACTAATGATCACCTTCAAAAACTGCAGGTCCACCTGTCAGCAGCTACTGACGATTGTGCACACAGGATGATGAGCTGAGCTATAAACAAGTAACATGGCCGCCCTGGCCCCGCCCACATTAGGAAGTCAGCCCGCATGCTGACCTAAGCCAAATGATGCGGCGAGCGCTCTGGCCACTCCTCCCTGCCCCTACACCGCATCATCCCTGTAACCAGAGAGATGCAGCTAAACAAATGCCAGGAAGTGAAGGAGCACTCTGTGAATTAAATGCAAAATGTAAACAAAAGCGCACTAGTCCCCACCCTAAAGCATGCAGGCCATCAACGGCCATTGCGGACATTTGCAGCAAGTTTCTGCGAATAACAATAAAGTATAGATAACTATAAAGGAGAAATATGTATATAAGATAAATAAATAAAGCTTAATAACAATTAAAACTAAGGTCATACTCCCTACTAAAACCAGTCCTGATAGTATCCAATTCATGCATCCATTTGGCCTCAGTTTTCAAGAGCAGTTTATGCCTGTCACCCCTCTAACTGTAAGGGGGACTAGAGATGGGCCGAACGGTTCACCGGCGAACAGTTCCCGGCGAACTTCGGTGGTTCGCGTTCGCCTCCCGCAGGCGAACGTTTCCGGAAGTTCGGTTTGCCCCACAATGCACTATGAGGGTCAACTTTGACCCTCTACATCACAGTCAGCAGGGCCAGTGTAGCCAATTAGGCTACACTAGCCCCTGGAGCCCCCCCCCCCTTATATAAGGCAGGCAGCGGCGGCCATTACGGCCACTCGTGTGCCTGCATTAGAGAGAGTAGGGCGAGCTGCTGTCTGTCTCTCATAGGGAAAGATTAGTTAGGCTTATCTTTTCCTGGCTGCATACCTGTTCAGTGATCCTGCCACTGCATACCTGTTCTGTGAACCCACCCACCACTGCATACCTGTTCAGTGATCCTGCCACTGCATACCTGTTCTGTGAACCCACCCACCACTGCATACTTGTTCAGTGAACCCGCCACTGCATACCTGTTCTGTGAACCCACCCACCACTGCATACCTGTTCAGTGATCCTGCCACTGCATACCTGTTCTGTGAACCCACCCACCACTGCATACCTGTTCAGTGATCCTGCCACTGCATACCTGTTCTGTGAACCCACCACTGCATACCTGTTCTGTGAACCCACCACTGCATACCTGTTCTGTTCAGTGGACCCGCCACTGCATACCTGTTCTGTTCAGTGGACCCGCCACTGTATACCTGTTTAGTGAACCCGCCACTGCATACCTGTTCTGTTCAGTGAACAGTTTGGTGTGTCAGTGTGAAGCAGTACCTTAATTACACTACCTGATTGATGTATACACATGCAAGATGTTTTAAAGCACTTTAGGCCTGTCATTTAGCATTCAATATGATTTCTGCCCTTAAAACGCTGCTTTGCGTCAAATCCAGATTTTTCCTGGGGACTTTTGGCGTGTATCCCACTCCGCCATGCCCCCCTCCAGGTGTTAGACCCCTTGAAACATCTTTTCCATCACTTTTGTGGCCAGCATAATTATTTTTTTTTTCAAAGTTCGCATCCCCATTGAAGTCTATTGCGGTTCGCGAACTTTAACGTGAACCGAACCTTCCGCGGAAGTTCGCGAACCCGGTTCGCGAACCTAAAATCGGAGGTTCGGCCCATCTCTAAGGGGGACACTCTCAATCACCATGACAGTTGATGGACAGTTGTCGCAGTTGACTGGCATTATGTCTATATGTCGCAACATGTTTGGATAACGCTTGATCCTTATTACCATTATGTATTGCAGACTTATGCAAGGATATCTTTTTCCTAAGTTCCTGGGTAGTCTTCCCAACGTAACATTTGCACACGAGCATTTAATCATGTATAAAACCCACTTAGAGTCGCATGTATATCTATTGCGAATCTTATATTAATTGCATCTGGTGGGATGAGTGAAAGTGTCCCACCTGATACTATTGTGGCAAAGATGACAGTCTAGACGTGCAAAGGGTGAACTGACAGTTTTCTTGGAGCTAACATCAGAGCTAACATCAGAGTGGAAAAGCTTACTCCTAAGGATAGTGATTAAACTCGCTAATATGAGGAAGTGAGTCACTAAGAATATTCCAATTACTGTGTAAAAATTTCTCCCCTTCATTGCTAATGCACCATCTGTAAGTAGACACAAATGCCACTCAATAACCTGATGGGTTTTTTGGGGGTCTGCTCCTTTTTCCCCAACTGCTCTTTCAAAACACTATAGTGTTGTTGTTACTGTGTGCTGTTTTTATGCTGCATGGCAGGATCCTGAAACATCAGACTGTTGCTTTCCTACAGCAATATGATTTAATCTACTTTGTGCAATAAAGTTTTGATAACTTTCAGAAGACTGTGTGGACTTTAATCACCTTTGATCTTGTGTGAATCCTGGTGGTACCAAGGTGGAAGGTTGGAGAGGGTCTGGCCAATGATTAATCAGTATCTCCTCACTCCTTTTTTGTACACCCTTTCCAAAATACATACGGTAAACATTTGTTACATCCCCTGGCCTACAGTTGCAGCTGTTAAATCATTTTTTACCCTCAGGAAACAATTTTAAAATCATATTCTTCAGACTTTTGTGGTTATTTTGCCATCATATGTTAAATATACATGAATGTTTCTTTATCTTTTGCATGGTCTTGAACAGGTACATGATGATTGGTTGTTAGTGACGTTGGATGTCAAGAGCATCTACACCTCCATCCCACATGATGGGGGTGTAGAGGCGATCGAACATTGATGACCAACAGAGGAACTTTCTCCTCAAACTTTGGAATATTATCTTACGTGACAACTACTTTTATTTTGATGGTCATTTTTTTCTACAGCGCACGGGGCGGCGATGGGGTCGAGTGTGGCCCCAACCAACGCTAATTTACTCATGGGTCTCTATTAGGAGGCATTTATCTAAACGTCATTGTTGTTTTGTGAATACGTCAAATGTTAGTGGCTTTACATCAATGGTGCCTTTTGCTTGTGGGCACGGCTGCACTTGACCCTCGTAGGACTTTGTTGATTCTCTCCGTTCCAAATGCGCCACCATCAAACTATAATGATTTGCAGAGCATTTCCTATTTGAATATACCATAGTGTCAAAGAGCGGAGGTAGGCTTGTTACAGACTTCAGATTCAGAAAGGAGACAGAATGTAATTTGATTCTCCACTTTAGGAGTTTTCATCCGAGGCGCACACTGTACATAACATACCTGGTGGACAATTGCAGAGAATAGGGAGGATAGTTGGGGATACAGAGAGACAGATAGACTAAATGATATGGTAGGTCGGTTTAAAATTCAGAGGTATCCTGATCGTGTTTTGAAAGAGCAGTTGGGAAAAAAGGAACAGACCCCAAAAAAGTAATTGGGCTAGTGGGAGAGTGGCGTTTATGTCTACTTAAAGTACGGCTAGCAATGAAATGGAGAAATGTTATCACCGTAATTGGAATATTCTTAGTGACTGACTTCCCCATATAAGGGATTTTAATCACTTTCCTTTTCTTTCTAATAAAAGAGCCCCTTCTCTTAGGAGTAAGCTTGTCCACTCTCCAAAAAACCTGTCAGTTCCCCTTTAAGTGGGTTGTATACATGATTAAATGCCCATGTGGCAAATGTTACGTTGGAAAGACTACCCAGGAACTAAAGGATATCGTCACAACAGTCCGTGATACGTAATGGTAATAAGGATCAAGTGGTATTTGAACATTTTGCGACATATAGATATAATGTCAGTTAACTGCGGGTGATGTGATTGAGGTTGTCCCCCTTACAGTTAGAGGGGGTAACAGGCATAAAATACTCTTGGAAACTGAGGCCAAGGGAATACATGAATTGGATACTATCAGGGCTGGTCTCAGTAGAGAGTATGACCTAAGTTTTAATTGGTAGCATGCTTTATTTATTTATCTTATGTACATATTTTTTCCTTTATAGTTATCTAGTCTTTTTCTTCCTTTCGTAGAACCTTGCTGCATCTATCCACAGCGGCCGTTGATGGCCTGCACGCTTTGGTGTGGGGAGTAGTGCGCTTTTGTTTACAGTAGTTTTGCATTTAATTCACGGAGAGCTCCTTCATTTTATGGTATTTGTTTAACTGCATCTCCTTGGTTACAGGGATGACGCGGTGTAGGGGCAGGAAGGAGTGGTCGAAGCACTTGCCGCATCAATGGCTTAGGTCAGCACTTGGGCTGACTTCCTGATGTGGGCGGGGCCCCAGCAGCTGTGTTACTTGCTTACAGCGCAGCTCATTATCTTGTGCATGCGATTGTCAGTAGCTGCTGACAGGCGTACCTGTCGTTTTTGAAGGTGGTCATTAGTAACTGATGTGAGTCTGTGGATATCTGATGTATCATACGCCGATTATTTGCATTAGGCCAGGTTAGGTATTGTTTTTAATATTGAGACAAGCGACCAATAAGAGGCCTTTTTTGATCATGTGACCTCTATATTATTTCTATGTCACTTGTAGCTGCCAATAAGGTTTTCTATGTGTGTCATGTGACAGAGTATGCATATTAGCTAGCAGTTCTCCATCAGGCCCGTTTGCAGCATGGTCTTCTGTGATTGTTTGACTTATGTATGTAGCAGTGTCATTTGTGTACTGATTTTATGCTGGACGGCTTGATAATGGGCAGGAGCCCGAAAAACAGCAGACTGTCGCTGTCTTACAGCAATGTGTTTTAATCTATTTTGTGCAATAAAGTTTTGATAACTTTCAGAAGACTGTGTGGACTTCAATCAGCTTTGATCCTATAGAAAATATTGTACTTGAGCTTGTTGTTGTTTCACAATGATAGTTATATTCGGGTACCCTATGGAAAGCTTTACAAAAAGCCCAGTGTCCAAACGCAGGCCAAGAACTTTTTTCTTTATCATTAGCTCATATCTATAGCTGGTGCTTCCATAGGGGCTAACTGCTTATTCCCCCAGAGCCAGCTGATGGGCCCTAAGGTCTCCCCCCAAATTAGCAGTGCTCCCTTGAGGCTCCGTTTTGCAGCAGACTACTTGCAGCAGAGCGAACACCCTCTTTTCATCAGTGTTCTTCCATCTCCGCAGAGCCTCTGTTCCCGTGACCAGATGGCATGTTATGTGAGTATGTACATACCGCTGGGCGCTGGGTCATGGAGATTGAGACACCACAGGGATGGAGACAAAGAAGGAAGCGCATCTGCATGTGAATTGAGTTCAATGTGCTGCAAGTACTCTGCAGCAAAGCAAGACCCAAAGGAACAACTACTAATGGGGGGGGGGGGGGGGGGGGGATCTGAGGGCCAATCATAAAATGTATATTTAATGCCTTCTCTAATTTTCTAAGGCCCCTTTCTCCACTATACAACCCAGGTCAGGTGGCTGTGCACTAATACATCAACAGAGGGCTCCTGCATTGCTCTCCGCTGCAGTGCTCCTCCAATACAGTGCAATGCTTCTAGATAAAAATGCATGCAGCAGGACATTGCAATAATGCAAAGCATGAGTGGGGACATCAGACTGTGCTGAATTTCTTGTGCACTGAAATGCAGATTGTATCATAGGGTCAAAGCCTGAGCAAGGTTTGTGTCAGCTTCTGTCATTCTTCTGCAGAGTGGCACAAAGTAGCAATCACACAATACTGTATTTCTGCAGTAATTTACTGAATTAGGCCCTGCATAAATATTCAGCCCATAAAGATAGCGTAAATGATTTAATATAATTCTTAAAGAAAAAGAGAAATAGTACACTGATGGATGACTGCAGAAAATAACACAAACACTAACAAATAATAAAATCCATATTAAAATAAAAGGAATACATTATGAAAGAATATTGAAAGGACATGTGAAATGAGAGGGATAGGGAGGCTGCCATATTTATTTCCTTTTAAACAATGCAGATTCCCTAACTGTCCTGCTGATCCTCTGCATCTAATGCTATTACAATGCTATTAGCAATAGACTCTCACTGGCGCATGGAAGGGGGTGTTCCGGGTGTCTGGAACCACCCCCTCGCACCGAGACCGCAAGTGCCTCCTGAATCTGAGCAGCTAGAGCCACGGATGTTATAGCGCAGCTGCCGCCTGCTCATGTGTGTGCGCTGGGGATGCAACCCCATCGGCCGCAGGGGGGCCCGGGGCCCGACAGCCGTGTTTGGGGGGTGAGCTCACGCCCTCCCGATTGCGGGACCCCGCAGCCAGGTGTAGAACTTCTTCCCCGCAGCCCGTAGTCTCCCTGGAGGCAGAGCAGGGCTATGGCAAGATGGCTGCCGAAGCCCTACACTGGAGACTATTTGTGTCTCCAGTACAGGGCTTCGGGAGCCATCTTGCCGTAGCCCTGCACTCTGCCTGTCAGCGCGGGAGATGTGCTGCAGGAGGATCGTCGGGGAGCTGCGTGCCAGATGCCGGGAGAGGAGACTTCTGCCAGGTGAGTAATTTGTTTTTTTTTTCACAGGTGCATTTTTTTCTGGTGCATGCTGCCCACATTGCAATTTTCTGGTGCCTGCTGCCCACATTGCGATTTTTTGGTGACTGCTGCCCACATTGCAATTTTCTGGTGTCTGCTGCCCACATTACGATTTTCTGGTGCCTGCTGCCCACATTGCGATTTTCTGGTGCCTGCTGCCCACATTACGGTTTTCTGGTGCCTTCTGCCCACATTGCGATTTTCTGGTGCCTGCTGCCCACATTGCGATTTTCTGGTGACTGCTGCCCACTTTACGATTATTTTCTGGTGACTCCTGCCCACATTACGATTCTTTTCTGATGACTGCTGGCTGCTGCCCACATTACGATTATTTTCTGATGACTGCTGCCCACATTACGATTATTTTCTGATGACTGCTGCCCACTTTACGATAATTTTATGGTGACTGCTGCCCACATTGCGATTTTTTGGTGAATGCTGCCCACATTGCGATTTTCTGGTGACTGCTGCCCACATTGCAATTTTCTGGTGTCTGTTGCCTACATTACGATTTTCTGGTGACTGCTGCCCACATTGCGATTTTCTGGTGCCTGCTGCCCACATTGCGATTTTCTAGGGACTGCTGCCCACTTTACGATTATTTTCTGGCGACTCCTGCCCACATTACAATTATTTTCTGGTGACTGCTGGCTGCTGCCCACATTACGATTGTTTTCTGATGGCTGCTGCCCACATTACGATTATTTTCTGGTGACTGCTGCCCACTTTACGATTATTTTATGGTGAAATGCCTCCCACTTTATGATTATTTTATAGGTAAATGCTGCCCAATTTACAATTAATTTCTGGTGAAATGCTGCTCAATTTACAATTAATATCTGGTGAAATGCTGCTCAATTTATGATTAATTTTTGGTGAAATGCTGCCGACTTTACGATTATTTTATGGTGAAATGCTGCTCAATTTATGATTAATTTCTGGTGAAATGCTGCTCAATTTATGATTAATTTCTGGTGAAATGCTGCTCAATTTATGATTAATTTCTGGTGAAATGCTGCTCAATTAATGATTAATTTCTAGTGAAATGCTGCCCACTTTACGATCATTTTATGGTGAAATGCTGCCGATTCTACGATTCATTTCTGGTGAAATGCTGCCCAATTTACGATTCATTTCTGGTGAAACATTGCTGCATTAGGATTATTTTCTAGTGAAACATTGCTGCATTAGGATTATTTTCTAGTGAAACATTGCTGCATTAGGATTATTTTCTAGTGAAACATTGCTGCATTAGGATTATTTTATAGTGAAACGCTGCCCCATTACGATTATTTTGTGCCTATGGAGAGGGCCCCATCCTCATTTTCACAGGGGGACCCAGTGATTTCTAGTTGCGCCCCTGGGGGAGGGTCTCTCTGACTGGCAGTATGAGAGCGGGGTACTAGGGGGGTGGCGCAGAGATACATTACCTTTCTCGGCGGTGGTGATGGCGTCCCAGGTCTCCATGGCTAGTTGGCTACCTTTCATCCTGGCTCTAGCGTGACGTCACCACACCATCCAGCCGCAACGGCCGCGCTCCTCCCCCTGAAGGCCATTGGACATCAGAGTATGCGTCCATGGAGAGAGAAGTACTGCTGCTGGATGAGCAGGAGTCTGGATAAGGCAAGTGCAGCCAGGGCTCACTAAGAGGCAGGGCGGGGGGATGTTTGGAAGCCAGCCAGCCATTCCATGATCCACCATATGTGAGAGGGAGAGAGGGGAGGTTCATCTGGCTATATATACAGGGGGGATCTGACTATATACACTGGCTATATGCAGGGGTATCTGGCTATATACACTGGCTATATGCAGGGGGATCTGGCTATATACACTGGCTATATGCAGGGGGATCTGGCTATATACACTGGCTATATGCAGGGGGATCTGGCTATATACACTGGCTATATGCAGGGGGATCTGGCTATATACACTGGCTATATGCAGGGGGATCTGGCTATATACACTGGCTATATGCAGGGGGATCTGGCTATATACACTGGCTATATGCAGGGGAATCTGGCTATACACACTGGCTGTATGCAGGGGGATCTGGCTATATACACTGGCTATATGCAGGGGGAGGCATCTGGCTACATACAGTGGGTATATGGCTATATACAGGGGGGGGGGATCTCTGGCTATATATACAGGGGACCTGACTATATACACTGGCTATATATACAAGGGGGATCTGGCAAAATGCAAGGGGGAATGTACTGAACGGGGAGTCATCTGGCTATATACTATAAATGGGGATCATGTGGTTACCTATTCTAACTGGGTGGGGGCCTCATCTGGCTACCTGAGTGATAAATGGGGGTCATCTGGTCACCTATACTAAAGAGGGGTGGGGTAATTTCGTTACCCATAATGAAGGGGGGTTATCTGGCTACTTAATCACTGCCACATTATATAAATTTTGGCGAAACACTACTGCATCATGCGTATTTTGTAGGGAAACACTGCGCATTGTGTGTATTTTGTGGAGAAATGCTGTGCATCATGTTAATTTTGTGGGCAAACGCATGTGTGGTAGTGTGCGGCTTGCCAAAAGAGACCTATCAGGAATTCCCTCCCTTGAAAATCCTGGATTTGCCCCTGACTCTGAACAAGCATGACAATCAGGTGCTTGACTGAAGTTTTACAGGTCTTACCACTTGCTGATTCAGAAACTACTGATGTATGAAAGATCAGCAGGACACTGTCCTCTGTGCCTCCATTTATGTGCCTGTGTCTCCTTTTGTCCACTGTGCCCCTTTTACTCACCAACGGCAATGTCCCACAGTGCTCCAAGATGTTCTCTGTGGCCTCTGTCCCTGTCACATGGTTCATGGAACTGACGCCATTGGACCCAGGACAGTGTTCATAGTGGTAATTCGTTCATACATTGTGCATTTGTAACTTGGGACTACTTGTATTGGATATTTGTCTTCAGCAGTAGCATTCGCAGAAACTCTAATGGCCCATACACACGGGCTACAATTGTCGCCGCAACCACGTGGCACGCGCGTGTTGCGGCGACAGGTCGCACGCGTGAATGAGGCGCGCACCCCGAACCGTTGCTCGTCGCTGCTGTCGCCAGGCGATTGGCACGGTCAATTGCCTGGCGACAGTTGCCGCCGCAGCAACCTATAGGCAGTGCACGGATTTTCTGGCGGGGGGGGGGGGGGGTGGAGGAATGTCGGCGACAGCTTCTGTCGCATCACTAATCCCTCTTCTGCCGTGTGTATGCGGAGGGACCTGGCGACGAGCTGTCGCCGATCTGTCGCGCACACGCTCCTGTGTGCTAGCGACCAGCTACATTTGTAGCTCATGTGTACTCAGCTTTAAAGAAAGCTAATGTTTACCCAGTATTTATTGCTTTATGGCCCTTGGCTGAACTCTCTCTTCAGTGGAGTGGAAGCTGCTGTTATTGCAGCAGACCACTCTGCTGAAACCAGACTTCTTCCCAGTACTCATGAAATGTTTTATTTACAGTAAGGCAGCATGGCAAATATTCTTTATTGTTAATATTTTATGGGGGTAATGGGCAGCTAACAGCTGTCTTGCTACTAAAATGTAGTTGGGCTTTAATTTCATACCTTGAGAGAACACGTAGTTGCTTGTCTTTACACTAACAATGATCACACTTTACATCTTAGCCTGAAATTTGCTGTAAAATGAATGCATAAGATGCCATCATAAATACTGTTCTGGTAAATGCTAGTTCTTTACTTCTAACTGGTTTTGGGCATAAGCAAACTATGTAATAAAGAAGAACCACACCAAACACTAGGTTGTTTTTAGAATTATTCTTACACAACTTGAGGTTACACAAGGGAAGGGATAGGAATGTAAGTGTAAGTTCACAGGATATGATTTTACATCAAACCTGCTCAATAGTTTGATAACACCTCATATCTCTAACAAAACAATGGTGTAGCTACTTGGCTACTTCTCATAATATGTAATTTAAGCTTGTAGCTTTTTTTTTTTAACCGATAAATGTCCCGGGAATCCAGAAATGTTTAGACAACGTAGATTTGTGCAATGTACACCCACCTTGTGTATAACAATCCAAAATTATGCACATATTTATTTATGTTGCATAAATATATCTTGCCCAGATGACCAACATGACAACAGATAACTATTTCTCTGACTTGCAAGCACAGTTTTGTTTTTGTTGTTGGTCTTTGTCTTTTACATTTTGGAAGACAGTTACAGTAAAAATGTTTTAATAAAAGGTATTACTTTTACAAGACAAGTTTTTTTCTACCTACAAAGACAGTTACAGGAAATTTCCCCATGGAAAAGAAAGTCACATTCCTGACATTGTCATAGGAACTGTATCTCCACAGGAGATTCAGGGCTGGTTTAAGCCACACGGGGGCCCTGGGGCAAAAGTAACTTGGGGCCCCGCTACACCCCCCCCCCAGCGAAGTTAGCCCCCGAACCGACTGCTGCCCCTCGTGGTCTCACATAAACTTCTCCCATGGCCCCCGCACATTGGGCTCCATTCACAAAACCATGTGCGGTAACTCTTTTTTGGGTGAAAAATTACCTCCAGTAATAATTCACTAAAAATAGTGAAAATAGTGAGTATTCACTAAAAATGTACCAAGTGTGATAAATGTTTGATAAAAGTGCGGTAAAACAGGTGATAAAACACTGTAGGGCAGCCCATATGCTTGCCACCCATTACACAGAGGCGACCCAGGAAAGCCTGTCACTATTTTAGTTCTTGGACGTAGAAACTACGTCCAGGAACCATGCGCGCTCTCGCGGCCGATCGCGCGCGTGCACGTGTGCTCCCAGCCCGCGGTTCATTAGCCAGGTAATCAGTGAATCGGGCTATGGTGCCCAATCACTGATTCCTCTCCCCCGCTGAAAATGCGACAGCTTCTCTCGGAAGCTTCGCTTTTTCTGGCTGTAGGGTCCCCCATGCGTCTCTCTAAGCGCATGTTACGCTTAGAGTGACGGCATGTAAACAAACTCATGGCCGCCATCTTGTGGCCAAAAAGTAATACTACAACTAAAAGTAAAAAAAATAAAAATCAACACATATTTACATTATAAATCTATTGTTAACATCCCACCCTCCCAAAACTACCCAAATAAAATGTTTAACCACTTTAGGATCCTTGGTACGCATATCCACGCCCCTTTAAACTTCACGTGCGGATCAGGGGGGTAGATATGCATACTGCTGCCTTACCGTCGCGTTCACGCTGTTTTCCACCGATCCACCGTTGCAGCCCCCTCCATCTGTGATCAGGATGTGAGAATCTTTTGATTCTCAATCCCGATCACCGTTCCCGTGTCTTCGGAGAGCTTGTTAACGTCGCATAAGCTCTCAGACCCGACACTTCTGTGTTCGGCTGTGTTCTATTAATAGAAACACGGTCTCAATAGCACCATCTTGTGGCCAAAAAGTTAAATACACCTATTTATGCCACTATACTGTTTTCCATAGAAAGTTTATTATTATTTTTTTTTATTTTATTACTTTTAACCCCTTCCATCCCTGCCTCACAGTTACAGAAATAAAACACTTGTTAATTTTTTTTTTTTTTTTAAATTACATCATTTAATTTTTTTTACATAAATAGTTACCTTAGGGACTTTTGTAATATGGATGTCATGAGAGTATATTTTTTCAAAAAAAGTTCTTGTAATAAGTGAAAAAGTATTAAAAATCCCTAAATGGAAAAATGCTCCTTAATTACCAGTTAAAATATTATCACCATATATTGTACTAGGGACACCATTTAAATGTTGTAATAAACCGGACAAATTGGCAAATAAGATGTGTGGGTTTTATGTACCAAAGCACATTTTATTTTAAAACTATAATGGCTGAAAACTGAGAAATCATTGTTTTTCTTTATTTCCTTATCATTCCCTTTACAATGCATATAAAATAAAATAAATTCAGAGCAAAAACTACCACCCAAAGAAAGCATAATTTGTGGTGAAAAAAACAATATATAGATCATTTCAGTGTGATAAGTAACAATAAAGTTATCGCTGAATGAATGGGAGGAGCGCTGAAATGTGAAAGTTGTTTCGGTTTTTAAGGGGAAAAACCTGCGATCCTGAAGTGGTTAATATAAAAAAAAAAATGACAAAAAAAAAAACAAACAAACATGTAAATATTTACCTAAGGGTCTAAACTTTTCAAATATCAATGTAAAGATGAAATATTTCTATATTTTTTTTATTTTAAACTTGTAAATAGTGATAGATGCAAAACGGAAAAAATGCACCTTTATTTCCAAATAAAATATTGTCGCCATACATTGTGATAGAGACATATTTTTACGGTGTAATAACCAGGACATATGGGCAAATACAATACGTGAGTTTTAATTATGGAGGCATGTATTATTTTAAAACTATAATGGCTGAAAACTGAGAAATAATGATTTTTTTCCGTTTTTTTTCGTATTCTTCCTGTTAAAATGCATTTACAGTAAAGTGGCTCTTAGCAAAATGTACCCCCAAAGAAAGCCTAATTGGTGGCGGAAAAAACAAGATATAGATCAGTTCATTGTGATAAGTAGTGATAAAGTTATAGGCTAATGAATGGGAGGTGAACATTGCTCAAGTGAAAACGACGGAACGAGAATGGGTTAAAGTGGGACCTCAACTCTTGCGCAGTACAGAATGAAAACACACACACACATATATATATATATATATATATATATATATATATATATATATATATATATATATATATATATATATATATATATATATATATATATATATATATATATATATACATATACATATATATATACATACATACATACCGGAGCAGTGCTTTTCAGCGCTGCTAGATTTGGGCGCAGCTGGCGCCTCCATAGACTTCAATAGGAATCATTCCTATTGAAGCGCTCAGTGAGTAACGTCGGCTCCGTCAGAAGACAGAGCCGAAGTTGCTTAAAAACACAATAATTCGGCCTCCAGCAATCGCTGGAAGCCGAATTATTTCATTCCCCCACTATCCATGTCGGCCTGGAGGGGGAATAGTAATTAAATCGGCCCGGACTTGTGCAGAAGCAGGATCAGCTATATACCGCTGTATCCTGCGCCCAAGTCTACCGGCGCCGATTTCAAATGTACGCATACATACATTATATACATACATTCATTATATATATATATATATATATATATATATATATATATATATATATATATATATATATATATATATATATATATAAATTTAGCCGGTCTAATTCCACCTCATCTGTGAATAATCACAACTGTAATTTGAGCTCTCAGCTGTGCCAGCTGGCTGCCTCAGCAGAGCAGCTAATGTGTAAACACAGAATGTTAACCCTATGGGCTTGATTCAGTAAAAGTTTGTTAGCACGCTTCTGAAAAGGCCATTATCACGCCTAAACTCAGTTTGGGCGTGTTAAACTCAGATCGCGTGCAAAGACACGTGCGCAAAAGTTTGCGCGCGCACAGTGCGGTGCGCGCGAAGTGCCCATTCACCTCTATGCGACGTTTCACGCACACCGGACTTAACGCGCGCAAAGATTTGCACGCAATCTGATTTTAGAATCGGTGCTAACCTACTTAGCACCCTGGTTAACATGCCTAAAGTCTTTAGGCGTGCGAAGTAGGTTAGCACCGTTTACTGAATCAAGCCCTATGTCTGCTTCCATTAAAGCAGGAAGTACATACATTGGAGATTTTTTGTTAGATTTGTATCAGCTGTAACAAAAAAAGTGTTTTCTTTAAAGGTTATTATGCTGTTGCTTATCTTTTAGAGCGGAGATGAATTTTCTCCTCGGCATCTATAAAATCATCTAAAAGACTGTACAAGGTCTGAAAGTGCGCCTTGAGATTAGACACACTAGTCTTTTCTGCCTTCTATGTAAAATTTACATAAACTCGAGCAAAGAAAGCTCAAAAGGCTCCATCCTGAAGGCCAAAAGCAGAGAAGTGATAATTATCACCTACCATTTGTAGGTGATAAAAAAAATCCTTAATTAACACCAACTTTTCAATTGAGAATCTCAAATTGGAGATAAATTTTAAGGTAATTACCACACTTTTACCTTACTTTTACAGCATGAGGTAATTTAGGGAGAAAAAAAATTGTGAATTTCAAAATGGAGATATTTTGGTCGGTGTTGATCACTACCCAATTTAACTCATGCGATAACTCATTGAGAATAGAGCCCATTGTGTAGCTCAGCTGCCCTGTAATAACTCACTTGTATCAGCGAGTACATTTGAATTCGGCGCCGGTAGACTTGGGCGCAGGATCCAGCTGTTATATGGCTGGTCCTGCTTCTGCACAAGTCCGGACCGAATTAATTACTATTCCCCCTCCAGGCCGCCATGGATAGCGGGGGAATGAAATAATTCGTCTTCCAGCGATTGCTGGAAGCCAAATTATTATTATTTTTAAGCAACCTCGGCTCTGTCTTCTGACGGCGCCGACGTTACTCACTGAGCGCCGCTATAGACTGAATCCCTTTATAGTCTATGGCGGCGCTGGCTGCGCCCAAATCTAGCAGCGCTGAAAAGCACTGCTCCGGTATCAGCTGCTCCCTCCTGTGCTTTGCCTTCAGCTCTGCTGCCTGTGTCTCCTCCATCAGGCACAATACGTGTAAATAACATGCACAGGGTCATAGAGGCAGGCAGCGTGGCTGAAGAGGGAGCTGCTGCAGGGACAGGTGAGTTATTACAAGGCAGCTGGGTAGGGTTTAACTACATCAGGCCCCTCTGCAGAGATTTGTTGGTGGACACTCCGCTTGGACCAGAACAGAGACATACCAGCAGAATCAATCAGTAAAGAAATTAAGTGTCGCCCAAAAATGTCCCACAAAGCTATGTACGCTATGTAGCAACAAGCTATTCAGTTCACTATTCAGACATTTAAAAAAAATCACCAGGCTTGCTCTTTTATTTAGCTTTCCAGTATGACGAGAAGACACCCAGCACTAGGGGAAGAGGGAAACAAAGGTGAATGAAGGAGGGCTGGTGCCAACCAAGAGAGCTTCTGAGCATTTTTTAAATCGATTTGGAAAGCACTTGGCTAATGTTACCCTATGACGGTGTTCTCACAGCAGCGTTTTTTTTCAAAATCACAAACACACTGCATTAAGCATTTTTTGGAGCGATTCATTAAAAAATAGCTCTGAAAATCATTTCACTAAATCCTACTCACGAATTTCTAGTGATTGCTATTGTGATTTTGGCGTGCTCTAGCCCAGGGAGAGGAGGAGTGGAGAGAAACTGAGAATAGCCTGAGATGGAGCAGAGCGCTCATCTGTATTGCATTCCCACAACACACAGACTATTTGCCTGTGATAGGACTCCTGTGCCTGCTGGTCTCTCACACAAGTCAGAAAGTAGCCCTCCTGGAGTCTAGGGACTGTCAAAAACTTCTCAACTTGTATAACACCTTATCCACACATGCAGTCATTATAACATAGGGGAGAGACCAGACAGATATTTTCCCACGGACCCTCCAGGCAAGCTCTGCATCATGCTGTGGATATTTACCAGCTTTAGAAAATGTTCCTTGCGCTAGCACACTAAGTGCACAGGCTGCAAACCCCTCTGTGGTGCAATCAGATGAATACACGGCTCAGCTCCTTGGATTGGGGAAGTGTGCAAGTCTTAGAAAAAGAGGAGCGCTCCATAGTGTATTACAGTAAATCTCGCTGTAATGTGCAAAAAATGAAATGTACTTACAATGTGTACAAATGATTACGCTTGTAAGCGGGCAGGTGCCTCCGCTATACCCCTTCGTGCGGACGGATCGTTCACCTCTGTGGCCAGCAATGACGCTACAGGCACGCCAGGACTAGGCTCCACCCATCCCCTAGCGAGACGAGCATCCCTTCCATCGGAGAGCGCACTGCTGGCCACAGAGGCGAACGATCCGTCCGCACGGAGGGGTATAGCGGGGTTTAGTGTGAGGTATAGCTCATGAAAGCCGATAACAGAATATTTGTATATTACATTGCTGATATTCAAACTATCAGCAAGACAGCAACATTAAGCACCTAAATTAACCGGTGCGATCAGTGGCGTAGCTAAGGAGCTGTGGGCCCCGATGCAAGTTTTACAATGGGGCCCCCCAAGCACTCTATGCATAACAATTGATACAGTGCACCAAAACCTGCCAATGGCAACTACAGTGTCAGAGGTGCAAAAAGGTGATGAGGAACAGTTTGTTATTGATTACCACTAATCAAAGTATCTATAGAAGTCATTATTTTGAGCACAGGACCAATAGAGAGCTAATACTGTAGTTGAGGGAGGGCCCTTCAGGGGCCCCTTTGGCCCAAGGGCCCTGATGCAGTCACAACCTCTGCAACCCCTATTGCTACGCCCCTGGGTGCGATTATTAAATTTATGTCCAAGATGAAAGTGAATTCTGACAAGCCAGCAGTCAGACATTGGGGAAGGGGGCTAATCAATGCCATCATTTTATTCCTCTCAAACAATTCAGGATGGAATGTTCCCTTTGTGCCGATGACCATGAAGTGGGCAGGCTGGAAGGTGGAATGGAGGACTACTGAGAACTAGGGAGAGGATGTGGAAGGTGGAACACAAGGAACCTGGCTTGTACTTTGATAGCTTCTTTCTTTAAGGGATACCTGAAGTGACGTGACATGATGAGATAGACATGGGTATGTACAGTGCCTAGCACACAAATAACTATGCTGTGTTTCTTTTTTCCTTTCTCTGTCTGAAAGAGTTAAATATCAGGTATGTAAGTGGCTGACTCAGTCCTGACTCAGACAGGAAATAACTACAGTGTGACCCTCACTGATAAGAAATTCCCCTTGTTTTCTCTTTCTTGCTCTCAGAAGCCATTTTCTGCTAGGAAAGTGTTTTATAGTTGAAATTTCTTATCAGTTTAAAACAGGTAAGAGCGCATATCTTGGCGCTAAACTTATCAGGTTTGACCAATTTTTGCATTGCCGATCTAGAAATACGGTGTACGCGATAGTCTGCTCATGCAACCGTTTCTATATAGGCCAGACTACCCGCATGATCTGCACCAGATTTCAGGAGCATGTCAACTCTGTTTCGACAGGCGTAGGTGCTGGCAGATTTATTAAACACATGCGGGAATGTCACAATGGGAATACTACCTCACTGCAGTTTATGGGTTTAAAGCAAGTTCCCATTCCACATAGGGGAGGTAATCATGAGCAGGTTCTGCTCCAGAATGAAGCCAGACTAATATCTGAGACTGGAGCCTGTGGCCCTATTGGGCTTAATGAAAGGAATGAGCTTCATTGTTTTCTTTCTAAGTACTAATACTAATGCTTTATCCTTATATATTCACTGATCTTTATTTCGTAGCAGCTTTGTGGCTAATAATGGTCTAGTTTGCAATATGTATCCTCTTTGTTTGAACACTCTGACGGTTGTGTCCCCTTGTATGTTTACAGCTTTGGCTGATGATCACTATAGCAACCAAAACCTGGGATGTGGCCGGCGAACGGGCAGGCTGTGACGCACAACCCGGCTCATGACGACACACAGGAAGCAGGGAGACCTGCCGCTTCCCGATTGGTTGAAGCAGAGTGTGCGTCACTTCCGGGGGCGGAGCCTATATGCTGGGACGCCGCGGTCGCGATCCTGGGGGCGTTGCGAACTACCGAGAGGTGGTAAGTGAGGCTATTTAATGCTGCACATTACTTGGGTCTAATTGTTCCTTACACTTTGCCTCTGAAGAAGCTTTCTTAGCGAAACAGCTGTCAGACATCCCCTCACCCCCACTGTACACCCCGCTGTGTCTGTATACCGTGGATTAAAGGTACCTCTCTTTTTTACTGCAGCAGTGCCTCGACTCTCTTCACTTCACATGATTACTGTTTGTCTCTGAGTGCACGCTGCAACATGGAGTACATAACCCGGTAAAACCCAGGACCTCTCCACCCGCATTTAGTGCCTGTCTTTCCTTTTCTCATTGCCGCATTTACATTGTTGTCTCAGTGCACAGATGCAAGAGATGGAGGAACCGATTGTTGAGGCTCCAGGCACGTCTGTGGACACTGTTGCTGAATTGAAACGCCTCCAAGCTGGTAGGTCAGATTGGGAGACATTTTTCACTGACACAGCGAGCGGGTCCAGTTCCACTTCTAGCAAAACAGTGGGGGTGAAGGTCATCGAGCAAGATCTCAACCGCCTGTCTGACAAAGAGGTCAAACTTTTTTGGACTGTAGCCACTCTCAAACGCTACGAATCGAAGGCGATAGCATCCAGGGGCTTTCGAAATTATAGGGAGGCAAGCGAGTATAGGAATGATGCCGATTTCATGAAGGAATGGGATGAGGAGCAGTTACAGCATGCCCTAAGACTGCAGTCTATTGTCCTTAAGAGAACTGAACGAGAGTACAACACTACGGTGGCTGAAATCACCCTATGCAAACAGGAGCTTTTGAAACTTACTTCTGCCGACCAACTAACCAAGGTTGAGGAAAAAATAGAAAATCGGTTGGTACCGATACAAGACGATATCAAACAGAGGAAACTTGGCAAGTTTAGGCGAGCTCGTCAGGATTTCAAGGAGGGTAAAGTATTTGATTGGGAACAACCTAACAGATGATCCAGGTTCAAAAGGAGAAAACCATCACTTGATAATAAAGGCTATTGGACCACAGATTCAGGAAGCGATTCAAGCCCAGAGGAGGCCCGAGGTAAACCCAAACAACAAGCTAAACCCCAACCAAAGGCTAAACCGAAATCTGCCTTGAAAACCCCTCCAAAGAAAAGATGTGTCGAGGTCCCTTTAGAAGAGCCATCAGAAGAGGACGAGGAGGAAGGACCAGGTTCCACCAGAACCCCGAACAAAAGAGTTACATGGGGGAGGGGGACCTATGGGAGGGGAAAACGCAAGAGGAGATAGAGCATCTCCAAAAGGCTGAGACTGATAAAAACCTCCAAATCATCAATTTATCTGGGGTACAATTACCGACGGATAGCGAATCGCTTCTTAAGAAAGGCCTAAACTATTCCCTCACTTATAGTTTCAACAAATTCAACTTTGAGGTAGATTGGTATAAAACCATACGTAGGTTGAACATTGCACTATGGCAGGATGGGAAGGATGAAATGCCAACTGAAGAGATTCGCCTGAATAGCCATACGACTATTAGTAATCTTGGCTTCTTTGCCCATAATCTGAACAACAGTCAAGATCAGGAAGTTCTACGTGATTTAGAACAACTATGGACTGAGAGCAACCCAGAAACTGAAATGCAGGTGGATGTAATGGCCTTGCCTAATGAGGAGTTTCGCCCTTGTAAATCTACCAAGGAGTTTAGGTCAGCACCCGGATCACCAGTGGACCTTCTCAATCGAAGGGTCCTTCAGGACATTCAGGCTCTTATATATCCAGAGACTGATCCGAATATAACTAAGAAAGAGAGAGCTGCCTTGGAATGGCTTAGAGATAACCAGCAAATAGTCCTGAAAAAGGCTGACAAGGGGGGAAACCTCGTTGTTATGTCCAGGGAGTTTTATGTCAGGGAAGCCCTTAGACAATTGGAGGGATCTGCTGGATTTTATGCTAAATTGAGAACCAATCCCATACCACAACACAGGACCACCCTGCAGAGCCTTTTGAGACAGGGAGTGGAAAAGGGACTCATCACCAAACAAATGGGCAAGGGTTTGTTACCGGAGTACCCAAGGAAGCCTGTTTGGTATTTTCTCCCCAAGGTCCACAAGGACCCGACTTGTCCCCCGGGGCGCCCGATTGTGTCAGCCAGGGGCTCATTGACTGAGCCTCTGTCCAAATTCTTGGATTTCAAACTAAGACCTTTTTTGAGGGTGGTACGCACCCACCTGGCTGACACCTTGGACGCCCTGGGAAAAGTTGGGGGTGTGGAGCTTGGGGAGAATGAGATCCTGGCCTCCATAGATGTAGTCAACCTTTACACCCGCATTCCCCAATCCCAGGGGGTTCAAGTGATTGGAGAACTCCTGCGTGAATGTGGGGAGGAAGATCTCTGGGTAGACTATCTGATGCAATGTTTAAATTTCGTGTTGTCACATAATGTCTTTTTATTCAATGACAGATGGTACCATCAAAGATCCGGAGTAGCCATGGGAACGCCGGCAGCTCCGACGTTTTCCAATCTTTTCCTTTGGTTTTGGGAGAAAAAAATACATCTTCGAGGCTACAAACCCCTTTAGGGAGAAAATTGGCCATTGGTATCGTTATGTGGATGATGTGGTTCTGACCTGGAGGGGCACGGTATGTGATTTTGAGGATTTCCTCACCTACATTAACTGTAATGATCTCAACATGCAATTCACAGGGGTGTTGGCTAACCCAACTTTGCATTTTTTAGACCTAGAGCTGTATGTTGAGAGCAGGTTTATACGCAGTAGGGGACATCGCAAGGATACTGCCACCAATTCCGTGCTCCTCCGGTCCAGCTTCCACCCTCCGCATACGATTCAATCTATCCCCTATGGACAGTTTGTTCGGCTGAAAAGGAATAACTTTACAAGGGATGATTTCATCCATCAGAGTAGAGAATTGGCCATCAGACTGTCCATTAGGGGGTATAACATGAACGATTTAAACCAGGCATTTCGTAGGGCGGATGCCCGCAATCGTGAGGAGTTGCTGACAAATAAGAAAAGGGCTATAAGAAGTCCAAGATCCACTAAACAACCATTTACCTGCGTATTTGACTATTCTCCGATGTCAGACAGAATCAAGGCAATAGTTCAAAAGCATTGGTGTGAGTTTAAGATGAATGCAGGTCCATCTGGTGTGGCCTGCCATAAACCGCTGGTTTCCTTTAGAAGGGCACGGACAATTGGTGATGTAATCACCAACAGTGAGTTTAGATCGGTGCATGAGCAGAACTGGTTGCAAAAATACACCCCGGTTGGTAATTTCAGATGCGGAAATTGCAACCATTGTGCACAGTTTAAAACAGGTAAGAGCGCATATCTTGGCGCTAAACTTATCAGGTTTGACCAATTTTTGCATTGCCGATCTAGAAATACGGTGTACGTGATAGTCTGCTCATGCAACCGTTTCTTTATAGGCCAGACTACCCGCATGATCTGCACCAGATTTCAGGAGCATGTCAACTCTGTTTCGACAGGCGTAGGTGCTGGCAGATTTATTAAACACATGCGGGAATGTCACAATGGGAATACTACCTCACTGCAGTTTATGGGTTTAAAGAAAGTTCTCATTCCACATAGGGGAGGTAATCATGAGCAGGTTCTGCTCCAGAATGAAGCCAGACTAATATCTGAGACTGGAGCCTGTGGCCCTATTGGGCTTAATGAAAGGAATGAGCTTCATTGTTTTCTTTCTAAGTACTAATACTAATGCTTTATCCTTATATATTCACTGATCTTTATTTCGTAGCAGCTTTGTGGCTAATAATGGTCTAGTTTGCAATATGTATCCTCTTTGTTTGAACACTCTGACGGTTGTGTCCCCTTGTATGTTTACAGCTATGGCTGATGATCACTATAGCAACCAAAACCTGGGATGTGCCCGGCGAACGGGCAGGTTGTGACGCACAACCCGGCTCATGACGACACACAGGAAGCAGGGAGACCTGCCGCTTCCCGATTGGTTGAAGCAGAGTGTGCGTCACTTCCGGGGGCGGAGCCTATATGCTGGGACGCCGCGGTCGCGATCCTGGGGGCGTTGCGAACTACCGAAGGGTGGTAAGTGAGGCTATTTAATGCTGCACATTACTTGGGTCTAATTGTTCCTTACACTTTGCCTCTGAAGAAGCTTTCTTAGCGAAACAGCTGTCAGGCATCCCCTCACCCCCACTGTACACCCCGCTGTGTCTGTATACCGTGGATTAAAGGTACCTCTCTTTTTTACTGCAGCAGTGCCTCGACTCTCTTCACTTCACATGATTACTGTTTGTCTCTGAGTGCACGCTGCAACATGGAGTACATAACCCGGTAAAACCCAGGACCTCTCCACCCGCATTTAGTGACTGTCTTTCCTTTTCTCATTGCCGCATTTACATTTCCGAATGTATATCAGGGAGAGGAAAGATTTTACAATGTGCAAACACTGACTAAATAATTTTATAAATAATTATAAAAATTAAGCACTTTTTTCATTGTTATTTTCACTGCAGTTCCTCTTTAAGGGCTCGTTCACACTAGGGGCGTTTCGACCTGTTTTTCAGCGCAGGCCATTTGCAAAATCACCCACAAAACGCTTGTGCAATAAATCGCTATGAGAAGGGTCATATCAGCGCTGTGCCTGTACCATTTTTGGGGCACTTGCCATAATGGAAGGTATAGGAAAAACGCTTACAAAATTTCTTTGTGCAGTGATTGCATTTGCGTTTTTAAGAATAAATACATTGTATTTATTATTTTCCGGGTGGAAGAGTTAATTTTCTGACTTGTGTCAGGGAGCGAATTAAAAAACGCTCTGGAAAAGCGCTTAGAAAAGCGCTTTTAACTAAAACGCAGTGCGCAGTGGAGCGCTGGGTGGCACTAAAAAAAAAAAGTGCCCAGAAACACAAAACGCTTTAGATGTGAACGAGGTCTAAGGGCTTCCAGCCACAGGGCTATTTGATGGGACTCCAGGGCCAAAATGCACTTAACTTTTTCTTCTGAGTTTTCTCCTAGGAGACAATTTTACAAGTTTTTATAAAATAACTTTTCAGCACTTTGCAAAAAGTAGGCGAAAAAGTACTGTTAAAATTATTTTGAGTAGTTTCTTGCTTGTTGATGGGGTAAAAGGCATTTTATTTACAAGTTTGAAAATATCACCTATGAGAAAGTTAATTGCGTATGGCCCCAGGTGCCTTCTCAACAAAAGTTTTTCCTTTGTGGGTGCTGGTCTTCCCATGACCAATTCACTGTTGACACGGGATGCAGATTGCTTTTGAACTGTCAGCAGCAGACACACAGAAATATTTCCGTACTAATGAGCTTTGCTGAGCCGGTCTCTACTACAGCTACAAGTGAACGAGCTGACCCCAGGTGACATCACACCCTGCTGTTTTGCCTCCTGTCCTCTGCGACCTCTCCTAACTTCCTACCCTTTTTCTCCCTCTCATATGCTCTCTGTCGCTCTCCATCTGAATTCTCCTCCTCCTGTTTCTCTCTTGAGTGCACCCACTTTACATCCATTACCACATCTTCATCACCGTCATTGCTTACACTTTCCAGCTCACATCAGGGACATTACACCTTGTGGTGATCTGATTACCATATTCTGCATGTCTGACTTCCTCCTCTCCACCTTCATCGGATGGCAAGAATGCTTGTGTGCTTGTGCATCACTTTGGTCTGAATGCCTGGGGAAATAGCTACACTGAGCAATCCAGTTCAATTGGAGGGGCTGATGTGGTGGTGGAGGTGGTGTTACAGTTCACCACAGCAGAGGTGAATAGAGAGAGTGTGAGAATATCGGCAGCAGAATAGGTCGAAGAGGTGGAATGCTGAGTGAGCCAGTCAACGACTTCTTCTGCATTCTGGTAACCAATAACTTTCTTCTGCAGAAGATCACATATGCCACGGGATGACGGACCACAATGACCCCTTGTACCTCTGCACTAGGGCCTGCCTCTGCCTGTCATGTTTTTTTATAGTGAGCGACACCAGCACAGGTACTGTCACAAATGTTTTATTTTATTTTTTTTAACACAGTGAGATCACAGTAATAATACACAGTATGTTGGTGTGACACTGATCACACAGCAGGCAGTGACCAGCAAAGGGGCATTGCCACCACCAATTTCTGTGACATTTTATTTTCTAGGGGAGACACTGAGATCACTGAACACAGTACAGTCACATGGGCGTTTATGTGACACTAAAACTACACTGTATCACACAGCAGGCAGTAACCACTGCAGCAAAGTGGTATTGTCACGGATTACATTTTTTTTTTTTTTTACACTGTTAGGAATCATGTACTGTTTCCTGCCTGCTGGTGGTAGCATTGAGTTAAACTACCCTGGACTTCCACCATCCGCCAGCAGGTGGCCTTTAACTACTGTACTCAATGACTTGCAGTTCCTATTCTGTCTGCGGGTGCTTGAGAACTGTCTGCAGATTCCCGCTATCAGCTGCATCCTGTTGTGATCATGCATAGACTATTTTACTATTCGATTATTTAAGAACTATTTAAGAACTGCCTTTTACTACTGCTGGAGACCAGAACTTTGTCACTTCCAGGCCTGAGTATTCTGGACACTCCTGTAAACCTAATTCTGATCCTGTACTTGCACTAACTGACTTGTTGCTGAAATTACTAGCTTGTCTTGACTCTGTGTCTCACTTGTTCCTTTTGTTCTGTGGCTTATCTGATAACCTGCTGCCAATCCTGTTATGCTAGGTACACACCGTACAATTTTCTGTTAGATTTTATGTTCTATTTACCTGCCAGATAGATTTTTTTCTAACATGTTGGGAAAAATCTATCTGGCAGGTAAATCTAACAGAAAATTGTATGGTGTGTACCCAGCATTACTCTGTTTGACTTTGCTCTTGCCTGCTCCTTTGATACTGCATTAGTTTGTATATATCTGTATGTTGCAGAGGTTTGTATGTATCACATGTATATTGAATTGTAAATAGTTCGATTAGTCAGGGTATTGGTCATAAGGGTGCATGCTGCAGGTCTTGGTTTAATCGGTGATAGTTCATATACATGTTTTACACGATAGCAGGAAAAAAGGGCGGTAGCTGAGGGTGGACACAAAGGGCGCTGCCATAGACTCTAATGCAGTTATCGTTAATAAGGCGATATAAGCAGAAAAAAGGGAGCCCGATAAATACTGTTAACAACATTAGAACATTACAGTTTTTGAAGTATGTTATAATTTTTAGAAGCTTGCATCATTATAGTTTTTGTCATATTATTTTGTTTGTATGAACAGATTTTGTATCAAAGATATTATCGTTTCTATGTGTAAAAGGGTGCAGAGGGAGTGGTTAGGGTTAGGCAACACCAGGGGGTGGGTAAGGTTAGACACCACCAGTGGGTTGGTTAGGCACCACCGGGGGGGGGGGGGGGGGGGGTGGTTAAGCACCACCGGGGGAGGGTTCTGTGTGAGAGTAAGGTTGGGTTAGGTTGTATTGTTGAATTACATAATGATTTTTAACATTAATATCTTTTCATTATCTCCCGTCTGTTTTTAAAACTGTATTTATCATTAACCAAGTTTGACAAAGATATTTATCGTTATTAACATTTTGTTATCCACCGTCGCCATTTCGTTGTCCAGCCAGGCACTTTTTTTTTCCCTGGCGCCCTTTTTCATGCTTGCGTTTTACACTATACTACTTTGCAATACACATTGTTGCACATTTATATCCTTGTTTCAGTGTCTGTATCACTGCACTGTGGGCAACTCTTGTTCCTCCATTCAAAAGACACACTGATATCACTTATAACACGCAGTACAGTCAGACACACGGGTGTGGTGTGACAGCAGCAGCAGGTATCATGTCACAAATGTCAAATCACTTTTGTGCAGCGAGCCCTACCCTGCCTAAAAGATACCAGGTACACATATTGGTTCACACAAGACTAAGAACTTAATTTTATACAAAGATTTAAAATATTAGAATTGGAAAAGGGATCTAACTATTACATTAAACTTCATTAATAGGTGCAGTATTTTCCATAGCTCATCATCTCTCCCAGTTTCGTTCCAGCAAGGTGCTTTTCAAACATTGCATCCATCTCTTTGCTTTGTGCTTCAGTAAAAAGACTCTTCCAATCCCCAACTTCTCCTTTAAAAAAATAAATACATACAGTTTTAAAAAGAACATTTTAAATTCCCCCCACCCTCCCCTAAAAAAAGAAAAAAAAAATAGCACAGAGCCTATTCACAAAGGCAGCATAGGCTGAGTGGTGCACACAGCTTGGCACTGCTGCTGACTACGGTGGATAAAGGAGCCATGTAGCCCAACCCTATGCAAATTAAAGGTGGGCCTACCTCTGTCCAACCATCAAAAATGCTTCAAATTACATTTTGCCTCCAAGGATGGTTAATGAGATGTAAAATAATTTTGGCCAAAAGCCATGCAACCCGCCAATTAACATCCTCAAATGTGGCCACCTTGCCCCCATGTGAAGCATGTGTTGGGAGTATGCCAGTGGATGCATACCATGCATTGGAGAAAGTAGACGTAAGCATGTCTACCTCACCTTGCTCCAGTACCAGCCTCTCACCAGCAGCTTGTGAACTGGCCACTAGAGCTCTAAGCTTGCTCTCATGTGACTGCAGTAAGCTTGGAGCTCTAGTGGCCAGTTCGAAAGTTGCCAGGTATGTGTGTGGATGTAAGCTGGAGCAAGAACAGGTAGATATGCAGCATGCTCCAACATCAACTCTGCATAGGGTGGCTCTGCTGTTGGTGCATCACCCACACCTAGGAATAAAAACGGCTGGAAATTTGGGCACACCAGGTGCCTCCATAGGCCGTAATGTGAATTACAGCTATAGCAGCACCCAGTCAGTAATTTGGGTGCCAGACAGAGCCCGAATTATGCTAAAAACAGTGTTTAGCATCTTACCCTCGAGTCTATGGCGGCCTGGGGAGACAATAGTTTATATCGCCAGGACTTTTGCAGGAGCAGGGTGAGCCAGTTTACCCTGAGTCCAAATTTCCGATGCCTTAATTACATCATGAACACCATCCCCCTCACTTTACACCCAAAATTTGGGTGTCAAAGAGTCAACTTATCTGAGGTGATAAATCTTGTTGAGGATTGGGGGGGGGGGGGGGGGTGCAACAGAGTCCCAGCCTATAAATATTTCTACAGATTAATGTCATATATTCTGGTCCATATGAGAACTTGTTTTCATTGTGAAAAACAGCTCCGTTCCACCACTTGATAACATACCTTTTCGCATGAAAACATCTCCCATTTTTCCATGTGTGGTAGCATATTTCTCCTTCATAAATGCGAAAGTGGATTTTTCCTGCACCAGCTTTATCTGCTCCTCCGTCAGAGTTAATCCATAAAATTCACATATTTTTCTCACCTGTGCTGGAAGATCCTTTAGCGAGAGTAATTATAAAAATGCTTTTTCTTAGGGATCTTTAACAAACAAGCCAGGATTTTCTACAAAAAAAAAACTATACCTTTCTTAATAGATTTTAAGTGGAATTGAATTCAATGAATTATTATCTCTATCTGTGCTGCCCATAATTATTCATACCCCTGGCAAATTTTGACTTACAGTTATTTTTATTCAACCAGCAAGTAATTTTTTGATGGGAAATTACAAAGGTGTCTCCCAAAAGATAAGATTATATACGAGAGGCATTATTGTGGGAGAAAAGCATTTCTCAGCTTTTATTTACATTTGAGAAAAAAGCATCCAGTCCCAAATTATTCATACCTTTCACAAACTGTCACAGTCTGTGGGAAAATCCAAAGTTCTATACCGTTCCAAATAGTCCACGCTGTTCTACAGCATCCTAATTACCCTGATTAATTAGGAACAGCTGTTTTAATCAACTTAACAGTTTTCTGCAGCTGGTTTGTGGACAGTCATGGCTAAGACAAAGGAGCTCAGTAAGGACCTGCGGCTGCGCATTGTGGCTGCTCACAAGTCAGGAAAGGTCTACAAGGCCATTTCTAAATGTTTTCAAGTTCCAGTGGCTACAGTGCAAAATATTAAAAAATACAAGATGTTCCGCACTGTGGAAAATCTCAGAGGACATGGTCGGAAGCCAAAAGTGACACCTGTGCTGGCAAGGAGGATAGTGTGAGATTTGAAAAAGAATCACCACCAAGGCCATCCTAGTGAATCTGGGCTCTGCTGGTGGCAAAGTCTCAAGGCAGACAATCCAACATACACTGCACACTGCTGGGTTCCACGGATGCAGACCAAGGAGGACGCCACTTCCCCAGATAAGGCACACAAAAGCTTGCTTGGTCTTTTCAAATGTTTATCTGGACAAAGAAGAAGACTTCTTGTCTCATGTGTTATGGTCAGATGAAACGGAAATTGAATTGTTTGGACACAATGAGGTTTCCTTCATTTGGTGTAAAAAAAGAGAAGCCTTCAACCCAAAGAACACCATCCCCACTGTCAAACATGGTGGTAGGAACCCAATGCTTTGCGGTGTTTTTCAGCCAATGGACCAGGGAACCTATTCACAGTAAATGACACCATGAAAAAAGAGCAATACATGAGGATTCTCAACGACAACATCAGGCAGACTGCAGAGAAACTTGGCCTTGGGCACCAGTGGGCATTTTAGCATGACAATGACACAAAACACACAGCAAAAGTGGTGAAGAAATGGTTAGCAGACAACAAAATTAACGTTGTGGATTGGCCCAGCCAGAGTCCTGACTTGAATCCAATTGAGAGTCTGTGGAGGGAGCTAAAGATCAGGGTGATGGCAAGAAGACCCTCCAACCTGAAACATTTGGAGCTTATTGCTAAAGATAAATGGGCAAAAAATATCTGTGGAGACATGCAAAAAGCTGGTTTGCAATTATAGGCTTTGCATTGATCAATTGTTCTATTGATTATTGAGAAGGGTTGGACTGGACACTTTTTGCTCAAATGTAAATAGCTGAGAAATGTTTTTCTCCCACAATAATGCCTCTTGTACATCTTATCTTTTGGGAGACACCTATGACGACATTTCCTGCCATAAAATTACTTGCTGGTTGAATAGATGCAACTTTAAGTCAAAATTTACCAGGGTATGAATACTTATGGGCAGCACTGTATACTGTATATATTACTAATTTATTAATGTCAAAGTTTGGGTGTTTGTTAATCACGCAACAATGGCTGAACTGATTTGAATGACATTTGGGACACACATAGTACATTACCTGGAACAACATATAGGATACTTTTTATCCCCATAACCAAAGAGTGGGCAGAGACGAATACAAATTTCACTGGAAAAAAATGTAAACAGCAGCCATTCTTACACTGTTAATGGCAGAGTTTTCAAACTTTGCACAGTTGGTCACGGGGTGACTGGGATTAATATTCAGAAAAGTGGGTGAAGCCTACAAAAGCCAATCAAAATTCACCTATTGATTGTCAAGGGGAAGATTTGATTGCTGCCATTCTTGCAATGTTAATAGCACAGTCCTCAAATCTGGTACAGTTGGTCATTGGGTGACTGGGGTTCAAATTCAGAAAAGGGGTGGAGCCACAAACAGCCAACCAGATTTAAATGCAAATTATTGATGCCAAAGAACGCAAAGCTCACAAACTTGGTCATTGAGTAACTGAGTAATTGTGTGTTAGGGTTAGAAAAATGGGGTGCAGCCAACACCAGCCAAATACATACCCGGGCAACGCCGGTGCATCAGGTATGCATCCTAAAATCACTGCAGAGCTGAATGCACACCTACAGAAACCAGTTTCCACAAAAACTGTTCGTCGGGAGCGGCACAAATCTGGATTCCACAAAAGAACTACAATTAGAAAACCTCTGCTCTCAAAGAAATGTTTCAAAGCATTTGGAGTGGTGTAGAACAGGGCCAGATTTAGGCCAAGGCCTTTAGGCCATGGCCTAGGGCACCACAGGAGCAGGGGCACCAAAGCAGCAAGCTAAACAACGCAGGGAGCTTAGGCAAGCACCTGACCCCGGTAGTCTGCTGCTAGCCGCCTGTGCAGCAGCCAACTTGCTCTCTAAGCACGTTTACAGCTTTGGGCCTGTGCTTTGGGCATGGTAACAGAGACTTGGGCAGCTTTAGAGATAGAAAAAAAGAGGGAGCTTCTGCACTGGGGACGAGTGGAGAAATGAGTGACACTGATGGCTGCTGCGGTGTGAAGGCAAGCTTTCTACCTATCCCGAAAGGAGGGATTAAAAAAAGGGAAAGGAGGGATTAAGGAAGTCATCTGGCTGCCTATACTGGCGGAAAAGGTGGGAGGGGTCATCTGGCTACCTATACTGGGGGGGGGGGGGGGGGTCATCAGGCTACCTATACTAGAGGGAAGGGATCATATGGCTACCTATACTGGAGCTAAGGGTCATCTCGCTACCTATACTGAAGGAGGGGGGGGGGCGGCTAGTGACAGTGGCCTTGGGCAGTAAAGAGTACAAATCCGGCCCTGGTGTAGAAACCACCAGAATTGGTCCCTCGAGCAGTGGAAAAATGTGATTTGCTCTGACTAATCATCGTTTACCTCATTTCTGACCTCCGTCCGAGTGTACATTAGGAGACAGCTGAAAGAAGCATTTCATCCAGACTGCCTTCTCCCAACCGTAAAATATGGCGGGGGTTCTGTGATGATCTGGGGTGCTATTTCTTGGAAGCCAATGATTTCCCTTCATGGAAGAATTAACAGCCGAGATTATTTAGGAATTTTGGGCGACCAAGTTCATCCTATAATTCAAGAACTGTTTCCGGAGGGGAATGCCATCTTTCAAGAGGATAATGCACCAATCCATACAGCTAGAATTGTTAAAGAATGGCACGAGAAACATTCTATTGAAGTTGAGCATCTCATCTGGCCACCACAATCTCCAGACCTCAACATTATTGAGCATTTATGGTCGTTATTACAAATTCAAGTAAGAAGTCGATTTCCGCCGCCATCGTCTCTAAAAGAACTCGAGGGTGTTTTCACTGAAGAATGGGCTAAAATTCCTTTGGAAACAATTACCAATTTGTATGAATCAATACCCCGGAGAATTGAGGCTGTAATTGCCGCAAAAGGTGGACCTACTCCATATTAAAATATATTTTGTTGATTTTCAAGGTGTTTCCATTATTTTGTCCAACTCCTGTATATACACATTACACACACGTTTTTTTTTTTGTTTTTTGTTTTTTACAGCCAATTACTCAATAGTAATAGTTACTTAATACTACTAACAGCAGTAAATTGATTAGGGCTCACTGACTATGGGGCATATTCATAAGCAGTGGTACAATTGATGCGCGCAGGCAGCACACAGTACATAGTTACATCCTCAGACAAAGTTTTCCTCTATCCGGCGGTCTTTGGAATGCCAGATCTATCCGCAACAAGCTTACAATCATCCATAAGCTCTTCATCTCAAAAACCCTTACCTTTCTTGCCCTTACTGAGACCTGGCTAACCCATTCTGACCTGCCTGCAGCTGCAGCCCTATCCTACGGGGGTCTACACTTCAGCCATATCCGAAGACCAGATAAGAGGCCTGGGGGAGGGGTGGGCTTACTCCTCTCCCCGTCCTGTACTTTCTGTGTCCTTACCCCTCCCCCTTCTCTCCTGTTTACCTCCTTTGAGGCCCATGCTATCCACCTCTACCATCCCCTCCCAGCCATTATCGCAGTCCCTATTCTGTACAATATTGCACTTCCTAGATAACCTTGCCTCTTGGCTCCCACACATCCTGTCCTCCGACCTCCCAACCATCATCCTCAGAGACTTTAACATTCCACTTGATGAGTCTACCACCTCTGCCACCATTCCGCTTCTCTCCCTCACCAACTCCCTTGGCCTCACTCAGCATACTAACACTCTCACCCACAGCGCTGGTAATTCCCTGGACCTAATTTTCTCCAAAGCCATCACCCTTACAATCCTGGACATTACACCATTCCCCATCTCCAACCACCACCTCCTCACCTTCACCCTCACTCCGTCCAGCACCCCCTGCCCCCCTCCCCGAACTGGACGGTGGCAGAGAGATCTGTGCAACCTTGACCCCAATGTACTAGCCACACCCCTCCAACTCCCTCTCCTCCTCCCTCCACAGCCTAACCTGCCCCAACCAAGCGGCAGCTCAATACTACAAAACTACAAAAAGAGACACAAGCTGCAGAACGCAAATGGAGAAAATCCTGCCACAACCATGATTTCCTGGAATACAAGACCAAGTTGCAGACGTACTATACTGCCCTCACTGATAGCAAACAGAGATACTTCACTCGCTTGATCGCAACCCAAGCCTCCAACCCACGTCGTCTTTTTGCCACCCTTCAATGCCCTACTCAACCCCACACCTCCCCCCACAACCTCCACCCTCTCAGCCACTGACCTATCAAACTACCTTATCAACAAAATTACAACCATCCAGAGGGATATTTCTCTCCTCCTCACCCCATCCTACTCCTGCCTCTTTCTCCCCCCCTTACCTCCTTCACTCCTGTCATGGTGGAGGAAGTAAACCAGGTGCTGGCAACTTCACCTGCCACTTCCTGCCCCCTAGATCCGGTCCAATCTGATTCTCTCCGCCCACATTTTTCTGATCTGGCCCCTGTCCTCACCCACCTGTTCAAACTTTCCTTCTCCACTGGCATCTTCTTCTCCGTATTCAAACAGGCCACTTTGCTTCCTCTGCTGAAGAAACCTTCACTTGACCCAGCACTGCCATCCAACTACCGCCCAATCTCCCTCTTCCCTTTTGCCTCAAAAATTCTTGAACACCTGGCCCACCAACGTCTGACCAACTTCTTCAATTCCAACTCCCTTCTCCATCCCCTGCAATCTGGTTTTCTTACAGCCCATTCCACAGAAACAGCCCTCACCAAAGTGGTCAATGACCTTGCCCTTGCCAAAGCCGAAGGTAAAATACTCCATCCTGCTCCTCCTGGACCTCTCCTCGGAATTTGACACTCTCGACCACTCCCTCCTCCTCCACTCCCTGCAGTCAATGGGCGTTCAGGACCTAGCCTTAGCTTGGATTTTCTCCTATCTCTCCAAGTGCTCCTTCACAACATTCTTCAATGGTTCCACATCCACTCCTACACCCCTCAGTTGGTGTTCATCAAGGTTCCGTCCTAGGACCACTACTGTTCTCACTCTATACTGCCTCAATTGGCAAAATCGTCTCCTCCATGGGCTTCAGTTACCACCTGTATGCCAATGACACCCAGATATACCTCCACACCCCAGATCTCTCCTCCTCTACCATGGACAGAATCTCTGCCTGCCTCACATCCATTTCCTCCTGGATGGCAGCCAGGTTCCTGAAGCTTAATTTGGACAAGACTGAGCTTTTAATATTCCCACCCGCACAGCTGCACCCCTCTGAGATCTGCACATCACTATCGAAAATACTACCATCCGCCCTACTTCCCAAGCCCGCTGTCTAGGTGTTACCTTGGTCTCTGCACTTTCCTTTACACCCCACATCCAAGGTATTGCCCGATCCTGCAACTTCCACCTCCGCAACATCTCCAAGATCTGCTCCTACCTGTCCCCTGACACCACTAAACTCCCCATCCACACCCTTGTCATCTCCCGCCTAGACTACTGCAATTCTCTTTTGTCTGGCCTCCCCTCTAACTGTACTTCCCCACTTCAATCGGTAATGAATGCGACAGCCAGATTGATACATTTACAACTCCGCTCTGTAAAGCCCTAAACTGGCTCCCCATCAGCTTTAGGATCAATTTCAAAATCCTGCACTTGGCCTACAAATCGGTGCACAAGACCTGCCCGACCTACATCTCTGATTAAGTCCACAGGCACATACCAGCCCGCCCCTTCTGATCCTCCAATGACCTGCTGCTAGTCGCACCACGCATATCTCAGTCCCATTCAAGATTGCAGGACTTCACTAGGGCTGTCCCCACTCTCTGGAACTCGCTCCCACCAGCAATCAGACTCACCCCCACCTTTATTACTTCAAGCATTAAACAAGCTCTCAAGACTCACCTTCTCATGCTTGCATACCCCCCTACACCAGCACCATAATACGTTCGGTTAGACACCTTCTCAACAGATGCAACTATTGTCTCCACCCCCACCCTTTAGATTGTAAGCCTCTGGCAGTGCCCTCCTCCCTAGTTTTTCCAGCTTGATTATGCAATCTTACTGCCAATCACCCCTCTTGTGGACTAGAACAGTCTCTATTTTGACCTGACACTGTACTGGTATCAAATCATTTGCATGATCTTGTTTTGTTGTGAGTTCTCTGTATGTTCTACTTTGCATGTTAACCCATTTATCTATTGTGCAGCGCTACATAAAATGTTGGCACTTTATAAATACAATAAATAATAATAATAATAATAATAATAATAATAATAATAATAATAGTTACATAGTTTGGTTGGGAAAAAAAAAAAAAAAAAAAAGACATCCGTCATTCAAGTCCAACCAGAAAAAAAAAAAAAAAAAAGTATTAAAAATACCGTCCTGAACTTGCACACATCCCAGTTGATCCAGGGGGAAGGCAAAAAAATAACACACCTTACAAGGCCTGGACCAACTAGCCTTAAAAGGGAAAAATTCCTTCTAGATGGAAGTCTGATAAATCCCTGGATCAACTCTTCGGGGAATTACCTAATAATTATAGCTGTGGATGACCTTCAATGCAAGGAAAGCACCCACACCTTCTTTAAATGCAGAAATAGCGTTTGTCATAACTACTTACTGAGGTAAGATATTTCAGATTTTAACCACTCTCACTGTGAAGGACCCCTTTCTAAATAGATGGCAAAACCTTTTTTTTCTTCCATACGCAAATCATGCTCCCTTGTCCTTTGTACAACCCTAGAGACAAGCTCATCTGCTAAGCTTTTGTATAGTCCTCTGATGTATTTATACATGTTAAATCAGGTCACCTCTCAGTTGCCTATTTTCCAAGCTTAATAAGCCAGGTTGTCCAACCTTCCTTAATACGTAGTAGCAGTAGGGTATTGTACCGTGTTAGCCATCAGTAAAAGCAAGAAGTTTTAAATCAGGATAATACCATTTATTGGCTAACTACAAATGAATATGAACAAGCAAGCTTTCGTCCCTGCAGCCTTCGTCGGGTTTACATCCTGTTAGTTTGCAGGCTGATGGTACAGACAGCTTTATACATGCAACATCAAAAGGGAAAACAGATTTTTTTCAAGCATAAATACATGTCATTGAGATGCCTTATGTAAAACAGAACATCTTAATGGGGTTAGAGGTTGTTAGCTGAGATAAGGATCCTGGTTTACTCCATGCTCACAGACCTGGGAGTTGAACTGACACAGAGGTATCGTAAATTCTGAGTTCACAAGTTCAGCTATATAGGCTGAACTTGTGAAAGAGGTTTAAATATCGTCAGCCTCATACCAATATTAAAAGTTTTTGTGTTTATTCAAGCCCTTGACCACAGCTTTGAACAAATTTATTAATTTTGTTTCTGCTATTAATCGATCATTTGACGTTTTGAAGCCACCCTTCAGGGCAGTGACACGAAGATCATACATGCTGTGTCCGTTGGACCGAAAGTATGTAGCAACTGGGAGTTCAGAATCGGTATCGTTAATAGTGTGCCTGTGTCCATTCATAAGTTTGCGCAGAGTTTTTCCAGTTTCTCCCACGTACATAACATTGGGGCATTTAGCACACATGATCAGATATACCAGATTGGTGGAACCACAGGAAAATGTGCCTTATACAGAGTACAAGGCTGCAAGGCCGAAAGTTTGTTTATTCATATTCATTTGTAGTTCGCCAATAAATCGTATCATCCTGATTTAAAACTTCTTGCTCCCTTAATAAGTGAGCACTACCATCCTACTGATTAATTTAATTGCCAGTCTTTGTACTCGTTCCAGGTTAATGTCATTTCTATGGTGTGGTGCTCAAAACTGTATCCCATACTCCAGATGTGGCCTCACAAGTGATTTATACAGAGGGAGTAGTATACTAGCATCTCAAGAGATTATTTCCCTTTTTACACATTCCAGAATTGTATTTGCTTTAGCTACCATTGCTGGGCATTGAATACGATTACCTAACTTGCTATCAACCAGTATTTCTAAGTCCTTCTACAAGTCTGATGTTCCCAGCTGTATGCCATTTATTTTATATGATGAGTTACCATTGGTACATCCCAGGTGCATGACTTTACATTTATCAAAACATTAAATTTCACCTGCCATGTGCCTGCCCATATGGCCATATTGTCAAGGTCCTGTTTTAATATGTCACTATCCATCTTAGTGTTGATAATTCTGCATAATTTTGTATCATCTACAAAGATGGCTACATTACTTTGTATTCCATCTACTAAATTATTAATAAATAAATTGAAAAGAATTGGACCAAGTACTGACTGTAACGGTTAGTGTCAGCTGGTGACAGGATTCTGATTATTTGGTGATCTGCAGTATCACCAATAATACAGAAACTATATCTCATTATGTGGTGATTTGCAGAATCACCAATAATGCAGAGATAGACAGAACAGTCAGTACTTTGATCAGAGTGATCACACGTGATTAGGTGCACAGTAGCTCAGGAGCACTCCCAAGTGATAGCCCCTGGCTGTGGGACTATCACCCGAACAGGAGAGGTCGTACAGGCCAGGTCGGTAACTGGTCGGTCAGGCAGCAGTACAGAATCGGCAACCAGTACATAGTCAGAGGATAGCCAAGGTCGACAGCAATCAGATATGCGGAAGTGCAGAATCAGAAGGCAAGAGCAGAGTCGAGGTCGGGCTGGGGTCGGCAACAAGACAAATAGGCAGAGTACAGAATCTCAGCTGCCGAGGTAATTTTGCTCTCAGCTGCTCTCAGCTGCCGAGGTAATTTTGCTACTACTGACACTGACCCCTGCGGAACCCCGTTAACAGTTTCCCATTTTGAGTATGTTCCATTTACCACCACTCTCTGCCTTCTATCCCTTAACCAGTTCTCTATCCACATACACACATTTTGTTGTATTCCCTATATCTTCAGCTTCTGCACTAGGCTATTGTGGGGAACAGTGTCAGAAGCCTTTGCAAAGTGCAAGTTCACTACATCTATAGCTTTCCCAAGATCTAAATTTTCATTCACCACATCATAAAAGAGACAGGACCTGTCTTTAGTAACACCATGTTGTTGAATTGAAAGAAGATTATTCTGTGCTACATAATAGTGTATTGCATTCCTTAGGATACCTTCAAACAATTTACACAAAACGGATGTTAAAGGAACATTATCGATTAACATGTTTTTTTTTCCAATTCAGGTAGGAATAGTTTGGTAAGTGCTGCTAAGTACTGGTGTATACATTTGAATGCTTATCTGTTTGTTTACTGTTATCTAATTCCTTTCACACTTCAGTGTCACCAAATCTGGTACTACGTGAACCATGAGGGGAGGGGGATTCCCTCACAATACATCTGTTAAACCTATGTGAGAGAAAACTCTTATGCTAGGTACGCACCATACAATTTTCTGTTAGATTTACCCGCCAGATAGATTTTATTTCCGACATGTTAGGAAAAATCTATCTGGCATGTAAATCTAACAGAAAATTTGACAGAAAATTGTATGGTGGTGTGTAGTGTACCTAGCATAAGAGAGCTATCTGCAGAGAGCAGAGGAAATGTATATTATGTGCAACATAAACATTTGTAATCGTGTGTGAAATCTGACACCAGCCTATATGAGAGGCGATCGCAGGGATTGGATCTCAGGGTGAGGGATAAATGAAAAAGAAAAATATTAAACAAAAAAAAAATAATAATAATAATAATAAATAATAATAATAAAATTAAATAAAAAAAAAATTGCAGCAGCAGTCAGATGTCACCAACAGAAAGCTCTGTTGGTGGCAAGAAAAGGAGCGAACAGCAGCAAACTGTTAAAGCTGTAGAATGCAGACTTGTGATAAATGGCAAGGTCACTAGTGGGTTGTAAGCCTGTGGTTCTCAGGCAGTGAAGTATCTCGATTTATACTCTGATAGGTTTATATTTTTACAGTAGTCTACCTGTGTGCAAGTAGAGAAAAAAAAATTGTTGATGGTTCTCAATAAAAGTGCATTTTTTTCCACTCAAATACTCAAATTTTTGAGTTTTTGCAGAAAAAGGTGTAATCACTTTCACCATTAATTCATAGAACTATGGATTGGTACAGAGGCAGTGGTTGGCTTCTTTCTAAGGTCAGCCTTTAGCATAAACACCTTTTAAAAATGCTAGCTGGGGAGCTAGCCATAGTGAACCATGTTACTCACTGTAGTGAGAGGCACAAATATTTTGAAAAATGTCCTGGGATCTCTTGTGCGATGGTTTTTAGATTTCAGAGTGGTACAAAAAACAACAACAACAAAAATACTCAAGCCAGCAAGCTGCAGTTCTGGAGACAAAAATGCATTATAGACGATAGAGATAAGAAAATGACCATACCAGTCTGAGCTGAAAGGCTATGGTAACCAATTTTTAAAACTGTGGGGAAAAGAGACACCCCCCCCCCCCTCAAAAAAATGAAAAAAGACAACATGTTAAACCTTGAAATGGATGGCTTGGGACATGTTTGCAATGCGTATTCATACCATAGGCTCCTTTCACATTGCACCTGTTGTGTTCTGTTGCAATGGACAATATTATTGCAATATGTTGCAATAACTGAATATATTTCTATGGTACGTTCACATTGGCACATCAGTGGTACGGTGCAGTGGGTTTCGTCGCATTAGCGCACATTATGCTGTGCATCTTCCTGAAAATGTACGCAGTCACAGTGGCAGTGAAACATGCTCTCAATTTACTGTGCATAGGTCACTGTATGCGTTGCAATGCAGTTCTAATGTGCGATGTGACTTTCCAGCACAGTTTGTGATACTAATGAAATGCATTGTGCATATTGCAAAAGTAGCCTAAGGGCCTATTTCCACTACACGCAGATTGGATGCAGAATGGATGCAGATTAACTGACTCCAATGAATGCCTATGGGAAAATCTGCATCAGAAAAATTGCGTTTAGTGGAAACCGGTCCATAGACATTCATTGGAGTCAGTTTTTCTGCATCCATTCTGCATTTAATCTGCGTGTAGTGGAAACAGGTGTTCTCTGTCTGGCCACTAGTCAAGCAGGAAGTGACATGCACTTGCCGTAACTTCCTGCTCAGGGTATATAGAAGCGTATTGTTAAAATACGTGACACGCCGTTGCATTGGTAATTTTTTTTTTAAAAAGCCACACGTCACCATAGACTAACATGATTTCTTGGACGTTGCCGATTGCCACAAGTTGTCGCATTGCTGCAGCGCAAACATAGTTTTGGACCTGCGTAAAATAATGCAAAAACGTCACTTCCGCCGTGTCGCGCCGCACCGCGGAAGTTTGAAAGTCTCCATAGACGTTCATTGCACGGCGCTCGGTGCGTTAAAAACACCGCACCACCTCAGTGTGAAAGAGCCCTTAACGTGCAGCTGACAAAGCTGCAGAAGTTGTTCTATGCTATTGACCCGTATTAATAAGTACATAGGGAATGTAAACATAAGGTGGGCGTGAGGCCTGCTGTAAGACCGTGGGCCGGGCTCAGAGCATTGGGGCATAGGGACTGACTGTGGACATAACCTGTCCAAGAGATATATATGTATATATATATTATATGAGAGAGAGAGAGAGAGAGAGAGAGAGAGAGAGAGAGAGAGAGAGAGAGAGAGAGAGAGAGAGAGAGAGAGACTATCTAGGTGCATCTTATATTCTAGGGCATCTTGCTCGGCAGCAAATATGGTAATTTGATGTTTCTGCACCTGTCTCTTTAAATTATGTGGGACATCTCCTAGTAGGTTGAGCTCACTCACCTTTTATATACCTACTAGCTGACCTAAGCCCGTCCCGGGCTCTAGGTCTGTCACCACCGCGCGCACGCCCGCCCTTGTCCTGTGACAATGGCTGTCAGTGCTTGACATGCGCACTTGCAAAAGCACTGACACAGGGAAATTTGTACTTTATATATGTAGATATTGACAACGTTATCTTTAGCTATGGCTAAAGGAGTTACCTTCCCTCTGATACATGTGAGCTATCCGCTGTGGATTGCCTGCTTTTTTAAAAATAAAGATTGGACGTTTTAGCCAGATCAACCCATGAGTGGATTCCTTTCTTCTATATTGCAAGTTGGCCTGGTGTGCCTGCATCTTGCACCCGGGGCTCAAAGGTTGATTTGACTGGATTTACTTGGATAATCTACAAATGAACTATTATTTGTGATGGTGCAAAACACGGCATGGTAATGGACGCAAAAGCAGTGGTCAAAGCAAGGCAAGCAGGCAGGGAAAGCATCATTTTTCAAGAAAATTAATTCCACACATTTAAATGCCTTTTGTTTGCACATCACATGACAGAATCTATCTTTCACTCTCTAAGGCCTCTTGCACACTACATGCGATTCCAATTTTTTTTTTATACGATCCGATTTTTTGATTCAGATGCAAAAAAAAAAAAAAAAAAGCAGCATGCAGTACTTTTTTTGGCTTTGCAGCCTTCATCTGGGGGTTTAAGCCCGACGAAGGCTGCAAAGCTGAAAGCTTGCTTATTCTTATTCTTTTTAGTTAGCCAATAAATGGTACTATCCTTCTTCAACTTCTTGCTTTTATTGATGGCTAACACGGTACAATACCCTACTGCATGTAGTGTGCAAGAGGACTAATAGGGGTGGAAAATGCAGGGTGGTGTTTGATGAGGTGGAATAAAATTAAACAGTTGGAGTTGTCACCATGCTTTGTGATTATCCACAAGCAACATAAACGTACATAAAAGCCAATACCAGATATGAACAATAAAATATGCAATTTGTTTTTACCTTACATTGAAGAGTAAAAGGTTAAAGACAATAACTCACCTCTTTCATGTCTTCAAATGTCAGTGCCAGTATATTTCCATCATCAATATGCTTGTCCCATTCAAGATGATAGTCAAAGTATGATCCAAATATTACTAAAACAGAGAATACATGCAACAATTAGGACGCAATTTAATAAATCATCTTCTGCATATGGTATAAGATAGCAACCCTCATCTGGGTCATACAGGATCACAGTGGGGTATATAAAAGCTTAACTAATTACCAGTTGTGTGATTGCAGTCTCATGCACACAGTATGAATTGTATTTTTAATAATCTCAGGCTGTCCTGGATATGTTACACAAGTCTCTTGAACCACAAAAAATGGGCAAGCACCATCAGCCAAACCCCAAGGGTGAGGGGTAGTAAATGGGTGTGCAGAAAGGAACTAGAAACAGTACATACCGTAGACAAAGCAAGATGTTCCCTGCATAAACCGCACCACTCCATATGGGTCAATATAAAGTCATCTTTATTCAAAAAAGCAAAAAATATATAAAAAAACACTCAAAATCAAGAGCCAAGGGGGAAAAACTGACAAAAGTGTACCAATGAAAATACAGATATCAAAAAAGTATATGGATAATACAATGCAACAATAATCAATAGCATCTGAAGACGAACATTGGATAACACACTTGGTCCCCAAAAATTATATAAACATGAATAATCACAAATTGTAACATCATGGAGAGCCACAATACAGTGTATAAAACATCAAGCTAGTGTCAACACAATAAGGTGCGTGGAGAGGAAGGAAATAACCATCAGCAAGTATTTGCCTGTTAGTGAACTAAACTGCAAAGTCCCATATCTGGGAGAAAGGGTGCATAGGGCAAAAGTGACAGTGCTTAAAAGTGCATAGGGCAGTGCAACCATACACCGCCAAAGAAATAAGAGGCTACTCACAAGAAAGGGACGTAAAGAGGTAAAGGTCAGGACATCCCCCGTATGACTGTCTTACCGTCGCGATTCGCCGCTCAAAAGTCTAAGGCAGCTTCCTCAGAAGTCAGACATCTTGCTTTGTCTATGGTACATAAGTCTCTTGGTCTGTGTAACAGTAACCACTTTCACTAACGCACACAGACCTTTCAGCAATTTACACTGTGGTGCTACGCTAATTCAGCTGGGGAAGAAAGGCCCTGTCTGATGACCGCAGGGCCTGGGGAGACTAAACTTGCCTCCAGCATTGCAGGGGTTAATCTGTGCAGCTATGCACAGGACAGGAGGACCAATGGGAAGAGGGTATAGGAAGGGGGTTGGAGCTGCGGGAAAAGGGAGTTTATATACAAGGGGGGTGGAGTTAGCCCCTCAGGGAATCGCCTCTGGACAAGCTGCAGGACGGACATTCCCTTACCTGGCAATGAACATCGAGGCCCTAATCCGTCGGATGCAGCTCCAGCGCCGGCCACAACAGGGGCATCCACGAGGGCTCCGGTAAGACCTCCCCCCCCACCCCCCCCCCCCACCCCGAGCGCCTCAGCCCTGATGTCTCCCCCAGAGCTCAGCGTCATTTTGGGAGCCCCTCTGGGAACCCTCCAGCCCCTCTTGCTAAGCGCACCAAGCCCAGCGGCAAGCAGGCGGCTGGAAGGAATCCCCAGCAGCGACGGAGCTCTCCCGGCAGTGCACTTAAAAAGTCTTCCCCGGCAGCACCACCGGCGTCTTTTAGTTCCCCCACAGCGGCGGTTCCAGGCAAGGGAAAGCGGCCTGCTCAGCGCAGGAAGGATTCCGGGGCGGGGGCCTCCACCCGCAGCAAGACGGCAGCCAAACCACGTGGGCCGGCTCATCCATCTGGATCATCTTCCCCTGGCTCGGCGGGGCCATCCTCGGCTGCCACATCCAGTGTGCAGGCTGCATCATCTGGGCAGGCCTTACAGCTTCCAGCGCTTGGCACCACGGCTGTTCAGTCCCCTGGGCAGGCCTCCCCTCACACTTCCCTCAGCACCACTGGCCAGCACACAAGTCGGAAGGATGGTGGACCCCAGTCCAGGGGTGAAGTTCCAGGAAGCCCTACTCGAGGAGTCGCCGGGGTTTTCCCAGGCAGAGCTCTGTCTCCTCCTCGTAGGGTGAAGTATCGGATGATGGCCACCCTGACGGATCTGGAATGTCGGCTGCCCTGGGCAGCCGGATGAGATGTCGGGGGATTTACATGTTAGTAGGGGAGGTTCGGGGAGGCGGGCTAGTGTGGGTGCAGGGAATGTTGCTGTGCCTTTGCTTGCTGTACGTCCTGTTGCTGATGTCTCCCTTTCCTCTGCTTCTGCATTGTCCTTTGTAAATACGTTGTCGATGGGTTTATGGGAGGCCTTACAGGTGACGACGGCCTCTAATTTACCGAATACGGCCGCCGAGTGGGTAGGTAGTTAAGGGCAGGGTTCAGTTATGCAAGGGCAGGGGTTGTTGAGCGCGGGTGTGACACAGGTAGCACTACCTCCCCCTCCCCCGTTACCTACCGCAATCAGGGTGCAGGCCGACAATTCAGCGGGGACACCCCCTCCCCCTCCTGCATCTGGATCTATTGCCAGGGTCTGGACACCAGGGTCCGATCAGGTTAGGCTGGCGGACTCGGCAAAAGGGGAAGTGTACGTTTGCTTTGAGGGTCTTTTGGGGTCTCATCTGAAACCAGAGGTAAGGGAACGTATTTGGAAAGGGGAATATGTTGAAATATTCTCCCTGCTTCCTTTGGAGAAATTTAATCTCGACAGGGCTAAGCCTGACGAGAGTAAGAAGGAAGAGGAGGAGCACAGACACTATCGGCTGATCCCGCGCACATTTCACAATTGGCTACAGGCCTTTACTATACTTGAGGGAGTGATTGGGGAGCGGCAACCAGAGTGCTGTACGGCTATAGGATCCTAAAACAGGAGGGGACCGAGGCTGCATTCAAGCGGAATATAACCCTGCATTTTAACTTTGCTCTAAAACATTATTCACAGTATATTATATGCAACCAGCATTTTTTTGTTTACTAGACCAGCATTGGAAGGGTTACACAGAGCTTTAAAGTTCCTGGAGATTTCTGCAGATGCATCCGAAGCTGACATAGATACATTTTGTTTATATAAATGTATCTAAGTGTTGAATGTGACTCACTCTCTCTGACTGAGAAGGAGCTGGAGGACAGCCAAAGAGTGTGTAACATTTTTCAATAGATACATTTAAAGTGAACCTTAAGCCAGAAAAAAAATGAGTTTTACTCACCTGGGGCTTCTACCAGCCCCCTGCAGCAGTCCTATGCCCTCGCAGCCACTCACTAATCCTCTGGTCCCCCGCTGCCAGCTAGTTTCGATTTTGCCGACAGGCCCATCAGGACTGGCCATGCGTATCTTTTTCCGCATTCTCGACTGTAATTAGCACTATTGCGGACCGCAACGTGTACAACAACGCGTTGCAACGCGTAATTACAGTCAGGAATGCGGAAAAAGATACACATGGCCAGTCCTGACGGGCCTGTTGGCAAAAACGAAACTAGCTGACAGCGGGGGACCAGAGGATTAGTGAGTGGCTGCGAGGGCACAGGACTGCTGCAGGGGGCTGGTAGAAGCCCCAGGTGAGTAAAACTCGTTTTTTTTTGTATGGCTTAAGGTTCACTTTAACTAAATAGAATGTAACAATCTGAACTTCTGCATATCTCTCCACGGAACTTTAAACCTCTGTGTTTAACCCTTCCAATGCTAGTCTAGTAAAAAAAAAAATGCTTTTTGCATAGAATATGCTGTAAATAATGTTTTAGAGCAAAGTTGAAATGCAGGGTTATATTCCGCTTTAAGCAATTATAAGGAGTACAATAAAAGTTGTAAAAAAAAAAAAATTAGGCTGGCAAAGATTGAAGCTGAAAATCAAATCGCTAGGGATATCGAATCTAACCCAAAGAAGTTTTACAAGTACATCAACTCTAAAAAAAAAGAAAGGTTGACTGTATTGGACTCCTAAAGGATGGGGGTGGGAACTCAATGGTGGATGACCAACAGGGCCGGTTTAAGCAACAATGGGGCCCCAGGGCAAAATAAACCTGGGGCCCCCCCCCAACATATACCCCGGAACAAAAATCGGCATTAGGGGACCTTTTTTGCAGCTGGTATAGTCAGGGTGTGAAGTCCCAATCGGTCGGAGCTCCACATTCTGGCTATCCCAGCCTCCAGTTTCAGGAGGGGGGACCCCACATAATTTAAAAAAAATAAAAAAAAATTCCCACACTCTAAACATAAAAAAAAAAAATTGGGAAAATAGGAAAAAATGCCAGGGATCTTCATACAGCCATATTGCGGCTGTATAGCGATCCCTGGCCAAAGCGCTGCGTATAGACCCCCTGGAGACCCCGTTAGGAAATTTATTGCTCTTTCTTTTGATGCATGTAAAATTACACTACCGTTAGGTTTGCTACTAAAAGTGACATTTACCGCATTTAAAAGTATACTTTTTTACTTTGAAACTTTAAAATAGATTTTATCAAAAACTATAAGGCCGATTTGAATTTTTTTATTCCTCTTGTAGCCACTGGGGGCCCCTACAAGCTCTGGGGCCCTGGGGCAGCTGCCTCCTTTGCCTCTATGGTAGCGCCGGCCCTGATGACCAAGATAAGGCAGAGTTATTAAATGTTTTCTTTGCTTCTGTCTTCACAAGGGGAACATCACAGGTGCAAATTACAGATGCAGAAGAGTCTCAATCTTCCAACTGTAATATTAAAAACTTAAAGCAGGAAGAAGTGAAGACAAGACTAAATAAATTAAAACTAGACAAGGCACCTGGCCTGGATGGCATGCATCCTCGGGTCCTAAGGGAATTAAGTTCAGTTATAGATAAACCCCTTTATCTAATCTTTTGTGACTCTCTTTCAACTGGCAGAGTCCCAGTGGATTGGCGTACAGCTCGTGTTTTCCCATTATTTAAGAAGGGCAAGAAAACATATCGAAGAAATTATAGACCTGTAAGCTTAACATCAGTTGTATGCAAACTATTTGAGGGGTTACTAAGAGATACTATACATGACTTCATAGTAGAAAATAATCTTATTTCTCAGCATCAACATAGGTTTACTAAAGACAAGTCCTGTTTGACTAACATGCTCAGCTTTTATGAGGTAGTGAACACTAATGTGGATATTGGGAATGCTGTAGATGTGATATACTTGGACTTTGCAAAGGCCTTCGACACTGTTCCACACAAAAGTCTGGTGCAAAAGTTGAGGATGCAAGGACTGTGGAAGAGTCTGAGGGCATGGATAGGGAACTGGCTAATGGATAGAAAACAAAGAGTTGTAGTCAATGGATCATATTTAAAATGGGTGACTGTTAGCAGTGGGGTCCCACAGGGGTCAGTACTGGATCCAGTGCTCTTCTTCAGTTTATTTATTAATGACCTAGTAGATGCAGTAGTAAGCAATGTTGCTATTTTTGCAGATGACACAAAATTGTGCAGAATCATCAACTCACAGGAAGATAGGGACATATTGCAACAGGATCAGGATAGGATGGCTATATGGGCACATAAATGGCAGATGAAATTCAATGTTCAAAAATGTGAAGTCATGCATTTTGGTCGTACCAATGGTATAGCACCATACAAAATAAATGGGATACAGTTGGGGACATCAAACTTGGAGAAGGACTTAGGAGTACTCATCGACAACAAGTTAAATAATCGTACTCAATGCCAAGCCACTGCAGCTAAAGCTAACAAAATTTTGGGATGCATTAAAAAGGGAAATAAAAACTTGAGATGCTAGCATAATATTGCCCCTGTTTAACTCTCTAGTAAGGCCACATCTGGAATATGGAATTCAGTTCTGGGCACCACATTACAAAAAAGATATTGCAGTTTTAGAGCAGGTGGAGAGACTAGCAACAAAATTGATACGTGGGATGGAAGATCTCAATTACCAAGAAAGGTTAGATAAACTGGGTTTATTTAGTCTAGAGAAAAGACGCCTTAGAGGGGATCTAATTAACATGTATAAATACGTCAGAGGGCAATATAAAAGCTTGGCGGATGAGCTTTTTGTCCCTAGGCCTTTTCAAAGGACTAGAGGACATGATCTGTGCATGGAGGAAAAACGTTTTAGCCATTTATTTAGGAAAGGGTTCTTTACAGTAAGAGTGATTAAGATGTGGAATGCGTTGCCACAGGAAGTAGTTATGGCAAATTCTATACCTGCATTTAAAGGGGGCTTAGATGCTTTCCTTGCGTTGAAAGACATCCATGGCTACAATTACTAGGAATGCCCAATGATGTTGATCCAGGGATTTTATCTGATTGCCATCTGGAAGGAAGGAATTTTTTCCCTTTTGGGGCTAATTGGACCATCCCTTGTGAGGGTTTTTCGCCTTCCTCTGGATCAACAGGGATATGTGAGGGAGCAGGCTGGTGTTGTACTTTGTTCTCTGGTTGAACTCGATGGACGTATGTCTTTTTTCAACCCAAGTAACTATGTAATTATATGTAACTATGTAATGTCAGGGTTGGCTTGTTAACCTCCTTAGCGGTATGCCTAACACAGTGACGGGCATACCGCTATCTGTCCTCCTGAGTGCCCCCCGCTGAATAAATGTGCTCTAATACCTGCAAAACATTCTGCTAGCACTAGGCTAGCTAGTAAATGTGCCCTGCACCCTCCGCTCCCCTGTGATCCCCCCCGTTTATACTTAACCCCCCTGGATCCAGCGACCACGCAGCCTCCCGGCACAGCTCCGGTCTCTCTATGGGGAGGATCGGGTTTGCCCATGACGTCGGCAATGTCATGAGCGATCCTCCCCATAGTGAAGACCGGAGCTGTCCGGAGAGGCTGTGCCGATCGCTGGATCCAGGCGTGGTAATGTATAAATGGAGGAGCGGCGGGGATCGGAGGGTGCAGGACTCATTTACTAGCTAGCCTAGTGCAAGCAGAAGGTTTTGCAGGTATTACAGCACATTTATTCAGCGGGGGGGGGGGGGGGGGGGAGGGCACAAAGTTGCATAACGGCGTAAAGCTCAGGAGGTTAAAAGCATTGTAGCTGCATTCTGTACTAATTGCAGGTGGTGCAGGTCTTTGTTTGGAAGGCCTGTATAGAGAGCATTGCAGCAGTCCAGCCTTGATGTGATGACGGCATGAACTAGGGTTGGAAGATCTGTTTGAGGTATGAGGTGCTTCATTTTTGCAGTGTTCCTTAGGTGCAAGAAGGAAGGTTTCACAACAGCAGTGAGATTTGATTCACCCAGGCGGTGCACAAACTAGGATAACTGCGCATAACTATGAGTAAATATTTTCTTTATAAATCCAGACATTCTGCCTTACGGGTATCTGGGTAGAACTAGTTAGTTAAATTATGTATATACACATATAGATCAGCCTCCATATACTTAATACTACTTCAGTTTTCCTTTAATATCAATAATAAGTTAATGGAAGCAAAGGCTATAATTAATAAAATAAAATCTGGCCTTATATGGGTCCATGACAGCAGGTCATGAAGTTTATGAAAACTGGTCAACTAATGATTGGTGTAGTTCTCTATATTAGTGTTCATTTTAAAACACACACTCAAATGTTACCATTTCCATTTATAAAGTCCCTTAAGAACAAGTCCCAGGATTCATATGTAGGAAGCACCGGATTTTTGTTAGTGAAATGGAAAAAAGAGACAGCTGTGTCCTTTGGATTTCGAAGGATCAACAAAATCTGTAACATAAATAGCATTTCAGTTTTTACAAATAAAATTCACTTGTCCGTTTTGAGTTATTTAACTGCAGCAATGTATACACAAAATTTTGGTTGTCATTGACATCATTGTGTTACATGTTTACAGACCAATTAGCTTAAAAACAAAAAACATACAACTTTAAGGGCCCGTTTCCACTAGTGCGGCGCGATTTCGATGGGAAAATCGTGGCAACAAATCCGCATGCGGTTTCGTTGCCGTTTATGCGGATTTTCACGACACAATTTTAACCATGTCAATGCCGGCAAGCATTGACATGGGTTTACAAGCGGAAGCACCGGGAAAACCACAAGACTAAAATGCTTGCGGTTTTCCTATTTAGTTACATTACTGACGAATGGCATGCGGGTGTGCGGCGTGCGAATTCTGATGGGTCTGCTGTGCAGATTTTTTCTGCACGACAAACCGCACCGAATCCCGCACAAGTGGAAACAGGCCCATCCACTTGTGTTGTCTATGCGAATCTGCATTCAGGAAATGCATGCAGATTCACTCTAGTGGAAACAGGCCCTAAAACATTACTTTCTACTTTTCAAATCCAGATCACCACATTTACAATCAATGTAAAAACACAATCAGCACCAACAGGAAATTAAAAATGACCGCCACTGTGAGAGAACAGTGTAATGTCAATGGTAAAACAGCGCAGGTCTCTACAATCATAAAAAGGATTAAGAATGACGTCAAATCACCAAACGGTGTCCAAAGCTGTCTCAAACGTGTTCACCATCACTAATATTGGAAATGATACTTACCAGATACTGCGCTGTTTTACCATTGACACCACTTTAACAATGCCATATTTATAAAGCAAAGAAGATGTTTTTTTCCCCCTTTCAATTTGGCCTTATTAAAGAGACTCTGTAACAAAAAAAAAGGTCCCCGGGGGTACTCACCTCGGTAGGCGGAAGCCTCAGGGTCCCAATGAGGCTTCCCCCTCCGCTGTAGCTGCAGGTAGTTCAGCGCTAGCTCCCCCGAAGTGTCCCAGAATCCTCCCTCGACAAGGCTGACAAGCGCTGATAAGCGCTGATTTATTTACCTTTCCTGGCTCCAGTGGAGGTGCTGTTGCGGCAAACTGTATGGAGATAGGCGGAAATACCCGATCTCTGTCGGGTACGCTCTACTACGCAGGCGCAGGAGACTTGCTTCTGTGCAGTAGAGCGGGCCGACAGCGATCGGGTATTTCCGCCTATCTCCAAGCGGAGAGCGGATACTGCGCCTGCGCTGGAGTCGGGGAGGTAATTATTTACATGCCCGCTGTTTTAAGGGGCACAGCAAGACCACCATGGGACCCAGGAGGACAGGGGAAGCCTCATTCGGATCCGGAGGCTTCCCCCTACTGAGGTGAGTACCCCCCAGGGGAACTTTTTGTAGTTACAGAGTTTCTTTAAGATCGGGTAGTACTACTAAAATGTTAGTACATGCTCTCATAATATCTCATTTGGACTCTTGTAATATACTTCTTTGTGGTTTACCAACTAACAGATTGGCAGTTTTCCAATCAGGGCCGGATTTGTACTTTCCAATCTCCCCTCCACAATATCATTTTGTCCAACGCCCTGACTAGCGATCACAGGATTGCAGGAGGAAAAGCCTATTTTATGCCTGGTACACGCAATGCAATTACCCGTTATCAACGGGTTGAATTGATAATTTCCAACAGGTCCAATCTGATTTTGGATCGTTTTTCTAATCAGTTTTCTGATTGCTTCCATAGAAAAATCGCTTTGACCCTGATGGTAAATTGCATGCTGTGTACCAGGCATTAATGACTCGTGTAGGTGTGTGTACCGTATTTTTTGTACTATAAAAAAGCTCCTGACCGTAAGATGCACCTAGATTTAGAGGACAAAAACCAGGGAAAAAAAAAAAAAAGAAAAGAAAATGACACACACTAAACCTGGTGCATCCATGGTGAAGAGGCATCTTGTGGATTGCCCACTTTGCACCTTATGCACCCTTGTACCTTCTGTTACTCCCTTTGTCCTCTGTCCCCCATGTGTTCACCTCTGTCCTCCTCTATGCCCCTTTCTGTCCCTGTGTCTTCCTCTGCATGGGCACAGTACAGGGAGTCCCCGGCACTGCGGTGGGTTGGAGTTTGTATTGGCAGGCGTTCACAAGTCTGGAACTCCCTGCATTTAGACTATAAGGCGCAGTGACTTTTCCCCCACTTTTGGGGGAGAAAATGTGAGACTGATAGTCAAAAAATACAGTATGTTTCCTCTCCTCTGAAATATGATTGTATTTATTGTCAGAGCAATAAAGCCCTTTGTAGTGAAGTAGCAAAGCTGAAGGCAGCCAGAGCAGTGTTAATCTCCCTTTGTGTTCTACTGTAATCAGAGACCTGTTGCTCAGCTATCAAAAAAGCATCAACTAGCTCAGTGCTGGGCAAACTCCAGATAGGTGGCCGGATTCCTCTCCCTCCCCCCTTCCCTGCAGTCATGCATGGGCAATACGAGTGGGTTAAAACTCAACTGACTGCTGATCCCAGCATTGCATCTCCATGGCAACAGGGCATCACATGACATGCTGTCAGGACATGTCAGCATGTAATAAGCTGAAACATCCTGATGGTGTGTCACGTGATGCCCTGTGGCAATAGAGACACGATGCAGGAAGCAGAGAGTAGGAGAGTGTTAACCCTGTGTTTTCTTCTGTTTGCGACTTTGCAGGGAGGGAGAAGGGGAGGAATTTTAGGAATGAGGCCTCTACTGTGTCCTGATCATCCTGGGACAGATAGGCTTCAGTGATCAGTGCCACTGTGAATATAAAGTTTTCCTGTGCAGCACACATTCACAGGAATATCAGCTCCACTATAGAACTTCAGCTTTTAGATAGTATAGCAGGTCAGCCGCTCTTCATTCCTTCTCCTCCCTGATCTCCTAAATCTTAAACAGAAAGAGATGACCCCCCTTCCCCCAGAGGAATTTATGGCACCATCCTTTATCCTCAATATGGACTGCTTGCTGGCTCATTTTAACCTCCCCGGCGTTCTATTGAGATCGCCAGGGAGGCTGCGGAAGGGTTTTTTTTTAATTAAAAAAAAACTATTTCATTCAGCCAACTAAAAGTTGGCTGCATGAAAGCCCACTAGAGGGCGCTCCGGAGGCGTTCTTCCGATCGCCTCCGGCGCCCAGAATAAACAAGGAAGGCCGCAATGAGCGGCCTTCCTTGTTTTGCTTAGATCGTCGCCATAGCGACGAGCGGAGTGACGTCATGGACGTCAGCCGACGTCCTGACGTCAGCCGCCTCCGATCCAGCCCTTAGCGCTGGCCGGAACTTTTTGTTCCGGCTACGCTGGGCTCAGGCGGCTGGGGGGACCCTCTTTCGCCGCTGCTCGCGGCGGATCGCCGCAGAGCGGCGGCGATCAGGCAGCACACGCGGCTGGCAAAGTGCCGGCTGCGTGTGCTGCACTTTATTTGAAGAAAATCGGCCCAGCAGGGCCTGAGCGGCAGCCTCCGGCGGTGATAGACGAGCTGAGCTCGTCCATACCGCTCAGGAGGTTAAATGTAGAGCGTTGCACCATGTTACCCAAAACATCAGTAAAGAAAAAGAAAAAAAAAAAAAAAATCAGTAAAATAAAGACATAGCAATAAAGGCAGCATTTCAATCATAAGACAGATTAACAACAAAACATTTGTAAAGCATTTTTCTCTTGTAGGACTCAATGTGATTGGTAAATAGCTACATTTTGGTACATTTTGGTAAAGAGGAAGAATTCTATAAGTCTACAAATTCCAGGCTGAACAGGTGGCTTTTAAGTCTGGATTTGAATAACTCCAGAGATTAGGTTGTCTTTACTGAGTGTGGTAACTGGTCATTTACCAAACAGAAAAGCCATCTGCTTGCTGAAAAGAACATATTCCGTAGTTCAGCCCCATATGAAGGGTATCTGGTTACAATTTTCTTCTCAGCTACTTCAGGGCTGAGCAAACTTTGCATGGCCCAGGCCACATGCTGCGGACAAGCTGTGACTGTCTTGTCGCATATCAGCAAGTAAGGAAGATGCACAGAGCTCTTGAATTCTGGTTGTGTGTACAGTAAAGCACGGCGGCTTTGGACCTAAAGAAAAGATTTACTTTGACATATGGCCTTTTCTCTCTAAAGTCCTGCTGGCCTTCTGTTTTGTTTTTTTTTCAGTGCCCAAGGCCATGGACTTTGTGGCCTATCCAGAAATCTGGAGCCTGCCTCTGATCTGTTCTGAACTCTGCTGCTCAACTCAATCTTTCTTCTTGCTTTTCCTCTGCTGCTTCTCTCTGTCAAGCTTTTCATTCGCTGCCAATTTACCAGAGAGTCTAGTTCAAACACTTAACCTACAAAGCTCTCCAATCTTTCTCCCTTGTACATCTCCTCACTAGTTTTCAGATACCAACCCAACCAGAGTCTCAGACCTGAACATGACCTTTGTCCTCCTCTAGAATCACCTCCTGGCATTCATGTATACAAGATTTTTCATGTGCCTCATCCGTCATCTGGAAACTCCTTCCAAAACACATCTGCCAATCTCAAACCTTTAAAATCTTTAAAAAGGACAATGGTAATAAGTAAGACTATGGGAGGTGCCATATTTATTTCCTTTTGAACAATACCTGTTGCTTGGCTAGCCTTCTGGTCCTCTGCCTTTTTAAGCCATAGACCCTACTCAAGCATGTGCTGATCAGGTGTTTCTGACATTGTCAGATCTGACAAGATTAGCTGCATGCTTGTTTCTGGTGTCATTCAGACACTACTGTCGCCAGATAGACCAGCAGGGCTGCCAGACAACTGGTATTGCTTAAAAAGGAAATAGATATGGCAGCCTCCATATCCCTTTCAGTTCAGTTGTCCTATAAGCACTCCCTCAAAAAAAACTCACTGTAATCTAGGCCATTCCCCCTCCAACCTCTCACCAAAGGTATACTCTAGTCCTTACTAGATAACCTTAAACCATTCTGTCTCTTGGTACACACATTGTATACTACCTCATCTCCCCCCCCCCCCTCCCCCCAATTCCTTTAGATTGTGAGCTCACAGGGGCAAGGCTCTTTCACTCTTTTGTGTCTTTGAATCTGTTATTCATTGTGTGTCTTGGAATTTGTCATTCCTTGACAAAACTTGGCACACAGATCCCTTACTACATGGGAAGATATGTTCGGGGGGGGGTCTCAAATCCCCCCCCCCCCCACCACACACACTTGGGGGTAAACCACAAACAGCCAGACTTCACCCATTGACCTTAGTGGGAATATTTAGAAGGCTTGCCACTCTCACAGTAATGAAGACAGAGTCCCCAACTTTGGCACAGTTGGTCCCTTGGTTAAAAATTCAGGGAAATTGGGCAGAGCATAAAACAGCATCAAACTTTAGCCATTCATTTTAAATGGAAAAATATAAACTGCAGTCATTCTTACACTGTTAGTGGCAGGGTTCTCAAACATGGCACAGTTGGTGACTGAGTGTAGAGCCTACAACAGCCAATCAAAATTCACCTATTGATTTTCACTGGAAATATATAAATTGCTGCTATCCTAACACTCTTAATTCAAGAGGCATCAAACCTGGTAAAGTTTGTCATTGGGTGACTGGGGTTAAAATTCAGAAAAGGGGGTGGAGGAACAAACAGCCAGATTTATTTGATTGATAAACCTCTTCCATTCTCACATTATTGATGCCAATAATTAAAAAGTAACACATTTTTCGACCTTATTTCTTCTATCCTATAAGTTCCTATACCTGTTCTAATGTGGTCTGGATTACTGCAGCCTTTTCTGGTTGCACTGTCTCTGTAATATATCTAATCTTCTCTTTTTGAAGCTTTGTTGACCCAGGGAGAATGGGCTGCCTCTGTTGTAATGAATACAAGTTATGCACGCCCCCTGCAGGCTCTGTGTGCTTTGTTTACTCCTCACAGACAGCGTCTCTGCTCTCAGTTTCAGCTTGTCTGTGATACAGTTTGTGAGGCTGAGGGGGGGAGGGAGCTGCCTGTCACCTGCTGAGAAACTGAGAATCCCAGACCACACACACACACACCACTTCCTGGTTAGCGGCCATGTTTTTTGTTTGTAAACACTGCCTAAAACTGGCGACTGGTACATACATGTAATTTTGATTGGCTAATGATTGGCCAATTTTACCACTTTGCTGTAGTATGAGAGCTTGCCTACACAATGCGCTTTATTCACAAAGAATCTCATAAATGACTTATTTATCACATAATTGATAAAAAATAACCTTTTAGCAAATTTACAAGCAAAATAATCACTCAAAGGAAGTTGCGCCTGATTAACTGAATTTCAATATTACTTTGCTTGCCTTAATTATATTCTATTTTTGCTTTTTGGGAGCTTAAAAATGTAACAGAGAAGGTGAAAACAGAGGAAAACAGATGAAAAAGCTTTGTGAGGCATGCCCAATCTGTTCATAGTATTCAAAAGCTTTAGCATTCAGAGTCTGTAGTGGATGTGTATAGTCCTGGCCATTAGTGTTGAAAATAGCACAAATACTGGTTGTCAGTTGTCACAAGGTTGCTTCAGTTTCCTAAGATTTTTTTCAGTGGTTACTATGGTGTATTTAAGTAACTAGAATTACAAGCATTTCATAAGTTTTAAAGGCTTTTATTGATAATCACACCAAGTTTATGCAGTGATGGCCCTTTATTTTTAAGACCACTACTATTTGCTCTGGCATGCTGTCAATCAACTTCTGGGCTAAATCCTGACTGATGACATTTCTTTCTTTCATAATCAATGCTTGGAGTTTATCAGAATTTGTGGATTTGTGTTCGCCCAACTGCCTCTTGAGGATTGACCACAAATTCCCAATAGGATTAAGATCTGGGGAGTTTTCTGGTCATGGTCCTAAAATGTCTTTTTTTTTACTCAAGCCACTTAGTTATCACTTGGGCCCAGGGCCGGATTATCAACCAGGCAAAACAAGCATCTGATTAGGGCCTTATAAAGGTCTAAAGGGCCCCATCAGCATGTATTCCTATATCTTTTTCATGCCTGCTGCTGCGGCTAAGAAGCCCCATCAGCATGTAATCCTTCCTGTATCTTTTTTAACTGCCTGCTGCTGTGTTGATGTTGATCCATCTCTTTCCAAAAACAAGCTGCACGGCTTCCGTTGCCATGGTGAGGAGACGCTCTCCAGCCGGCACAGAGACAGCGTGCATCGCATCAGTGCTGCTCACTGTGGCTGGCTGAAGCTGGCTGCTGACCTCATCATGAGTGGCCCTCTCAAGAGCGGGAACAGGCAACGTGTGTTGTGACAGCAGCAGGAGGAAGCAGAGAGCATTTGGGGAAAACAGAGGAAGCTGCGAGATCTGATCAGCAGGAAAGGTAGCTGTGGCATTTTTGGCAGAGATGTGTGGCACACACACAGCAGAAGAGGGCACCTCTTCTGCTGTGAGTTGTTGGAAGGGATCGGGTATTGCTTATCTACTGGCAGGTGACCCTTGTTCCTCCTTCAGGCAGACCTTGGCCAGTGTGATGGGTCTGTGAGTTAGGGGTGTGCTGGGGGTGATCCAGGGTCTCCGTTGCTGGGCATGGGTGGATTGTGGCAGGCTGGAGCCACTATCTGCAGTAAGTAACCTGATCCACCTTTCCTGTGTGCTCTCACCATATACATGTGCTGCCTGATCACAGCTGACTGCCTGGCTATGCTCTCCTCCTGCCCTGAGTCTCAGCGTGACATAGGGATGGAGCTGTGGTCCTGTACAAGCAGACTCGTGACCTGGACCTCCAAGAATCAGTCTGCCTTACGTGTAATGTCCCTGTGCATTCCAGGCATTCTTCTTCCACGGCTATGGTGTGTGATTGCCTGGGTAACCAGAGCCAGCTTCTTCCATTGCTCTAGGAATAGACCGGAAGCACTGCTATCTTCCCAGCTGCTGAAACATGCCTTCTGTTCTGGTGGTGCTTTGGGAGTATGTCTCCCCTTAGTGAGTACACACAATTCACCCCATGCACTCTGGACACCCTAACATGCATTGCAGCTAGCTACAGCAACCAATAGTTGTGTAATGTCTTGTCCTGTGCAAGTTTAAGCTTCTTCTGAACTATAGTAGCATGTTGGCATTTTTGTCTTATATATATATATACAGTATATGTGTGTGTGTTCGTGTGTGTTCGTGTGTGTTCGTGTGTGTGTGTGTGTGTGTGTGTGTGTGTGTGTGTGTGTGTGTGTGTGTGTGTGTGTGTGTGTGTGTATTACGTGTGTGTATGCATGTATTGTGTATGTATGCATGTATTGTGTGTGTGTGTGTGTGTGTGTGTGTGTGTGTGTGTGTGTGTGTGTGTGTGTGTGTTCTAGGTGTGTGTATGTATGTATTGTGTGTAATAGTGTGTGTGTATGTATTATGGGTGTGTATGCATGTATTGTGTATGTATGCATGTATTATGTGTGTGTGTTCTAGGTGTGCGTGTATGTATGTATTGTGTGTGTGTGTGTGTGTGTGTGTGTGTGTGTTCTAGGTGTGTGTATGTATGTATTGTGTGTGTGTGTGTGTGTGTGTGTGTGTGTGTGTGTGTATGTATTATGTGTGTGTGTATGCATGTATTGTGTATGTATGCATGTAATATGTGTGTGTGTGTGTGTTCTAGGTGTGCGTGTGTGTATGTATGTATTGTGTGTGTGTGTGTATTATGTGTGTGTATGCATGTATTGTGTATGTATGCATTTATTATGTGTGTGTGTGTGTGTGTGTGTGTGTGTTCTAGGTGTGCGTGTGTAAGTATGTATGTATTGTGTGTGTGTGTGTGTGTGTGTGTTCTAGGTGTGTGTATGTATGTATTGTGTGTGTGTGTGTGTGTGTGTATATGCATGTATTGTGTATGTATGCATGTATTATGTGTGTGTGTGTGTTCTAGGTGTGTGTGTGTGTGTGTGTGTGTGTGTGTGTGTGTGTGTGTGTGTGTGTGTGTGTGTGTGTGTGTATGTGTGTGTGTGTGTGTGTGTTATATGGGTGGGGGAGCAGAAGGGGTTGAGGGAGGGGGCCCAAATCTGCAACTTTGCTTAGGGCCCCATTTGGCCTTAATCCGGCTCTGCTTGGGCCTTATGGCCCAGTTCTCTATCTTGCTGGAAAATGCATGGTTCTTCACCAAACTATTCATAGGCAAATTTTAAGTGAACATACTTTCTTGTATGAGAAGTGGCTTCACTCATAAATGGTCTCAGAATGCGTTTCTGATGGCATCAGACAGGACTGATGGTAGCACTCTCCTTTTCTTCTCCACACAGCCATTTTAACAGATGCACCAAACATTTGGAAAGGGGCTTCATCAGAGAAAATGACTTTTCCCCAGTCCTCAGCAGTCCGATCCCTGTACTTTTTGCAGACTATCAGCCTGTCCCTGATGTTTTTCTTGGAGAGAAGTGGCTTCTTGCTGCCCTTGACACCACACGAGGCCATGCTCCAAAAGTCTTTGCCTCACTATGCATGCAGATGCACTCAGGCCCGGTTTAAGCAACAATGGGGCCCCAGGGCAAAATAAACCTGGGGGGCCCCCCCAACATATACCCCGGAACAAAAATCGGCATTAGGGGACCTTTTTTGCAGCTGGTATAACAGGGTGTGAAGTCCCAATCGGTCGGAGCTCCACATTCTGGCTATCCCAGCCTGCATTAGGGAAAAGGGGTTAAAAAGTTTCAGGGGGGGGACCCCACATAATTTTTTTTTTTTTTTTTTTTTTTTAATTCCCACACTCTAAACATAAAAAAAAAATTGGGAAAATAGAAAAAAATGCCAGGGATCTTCATACAGCCATATTGCGGCTGTATAGCGATCCCTGGCCAAAGCGCTGCGGCTGTGTATAGACCCCCTGGAAACCCCATCAGGAAATTTATTGCGCTTTCGTTTGATCAGGGGTCTCAAACTCAATTTACCCGGGGGCCGCAGGAGGCAAAGTCAGGATGAGGCTGGGCCGCATAAGGGAGTTCACGTGTCCCCGCTGCAAAACGAGGGCTGCAGAGCCCCCAAATCGCCCCGGGGGGCAATCCGCCGGCATTTCCTGGAAGGGGCAGAGCTGAAGCTGACGTCCACCGCGGCGGATCGCCGCCTCTGCCCGCCCCTCTCACTCTTCCTCCACAGAGAGGGGCGGGGGAGAGGCGGCGATCCATTCGGCGATTGACGTCAGGAGGGGCAGAGCTACAGCTGGAAGCTCTGCCCCTCAGCGCAGTCGTGGATGTTTGCGCGGGGGATTTGGGGGTCTGCAGCCCTTGTTTAGCGGCGGGGATGCGGCGGATTACTTGGGAGCACTGAAGCGAACTATAAGGTAAAATGGGCAAATATAGTTCGCTTCCGTGTCTTTTGCTGGCAGGCAGGGCCGTTTTAAGCAACAATGGGGCCCCAGAGCAAAATAAACCTGCCCTCCCCCCCCCAACAGATACCCTGGAACAAAAATCGGCATTAATGCTGGGAATACACGTTAAGTTTTTACTTTAGATAGATGGGTTCGATAGATAAATTCCAACCTGTTGGATCTGGTCGATTCTACTTTCGTTTCGATTCTCCTCATTCAAGTGAATGTAATTGATAAGAAAAGATAAGGAATCGAGAGGGGAATCGAGCAGTGAAGCGAGAGTAGAATCGATCGAAAGCGAAAACGACGGCAAAAACGAACGCAAAAACGCATCATGTATTCCCAGCATTAGGGACCTTTTTTGCAGCTGGTATAGTCAGGGTGTGAAGCCCCAATCGGTCGGAGCTCCACATTCTGGCTACCCCAGCCTGCATGGGGGACAAGGGGTTAAAAAGTTTCAGGAGGGGGGACCCCACATAATTTTTTTTTTAAAAATTCCCACACTCTAAACATAAAAAAAAAAAAAGGGAAAATAGGAAAAAATGCCAGGGATCTTCATACAGCCATATTGCGGCTGTATAGCGATCCCTGGCCAAAGCGCTGCGGCTGCGTATGGACCCCCTGGAAACCCTGTCTGGAAATGTATTGCTCTTTCTTTTGATACATGTAAAATTACACTACCGTTAGGTTTGCTACTAAAAGTGACATTTACCGCATTTAAAAGTATACTATTTTCCTTCGAAACTTTAAAATCGATTTTCTCAAAAACTATAAGGTCTTTTTGAAAATTTGTTTTTTTCCTCTTATTCCTAATGATCTCCTTAACATATCCTGCAAATTTAGGGTTTCTAGCATCTAAGGTGGATTTGCTATTAACCATTAAAGTCGGCAGGTTTTTAAATGTGTATTTTTTTCCTTTGCAACTTTAAAATCGATTTTCTCAAAAACTATAAGGTCTTTTTGAAAATTTGGTTTTTTCCTCTTATTCCTAATGATCTCCTTAACATATCCTGCAAATTTAGGGTTTGTAGCATCTAAGGTGGATTTGCTATTAACCATTAAAGTCGGCAGGTTTTTAAATGTGTATTTTTTTTCTCCTTTGAAACTTTAAAATCGATTTTCTCAAAAACTATAAGGCCGATTTGAAAAAAAAATGTTTCCTCTTGTAGCCACTGGGGGCCCCTACAAGCTCTGGGGCCCTGGGGCAGCTGCCTCCTTTGCCTTAATGGTAGAACCGGCCCTGGATGCACTAACACCTGTTTGCTGCCATTCCTGAGCAAGCTCTGCACTGGTGGCACCTCAATCCCACAGTTGAATCCATTATCAGGGTCGCTTCTACCAATAGGCAGTACAAGCAACTGCCTGGGGCGCTGTGAGGGCAAAAGGTGCCCCTCCCCCTGCTGCTACTACCGTGAGCTGACTGGCTGCCATGTATTTTGTTTGTAACCGAGCAGTCCCGGCCGACGGCAGCACTCGGCAAGCTCCCACCACGTGCTAGGAAGTGCTTCAGCTCCTCCTCCCTCAGCCAATAGAGCAGCAGAACAGCACTGCTCTTCTCCACCCCTCCTCCTCTAAACCCAGGCTGTCTGTGTGTACTGGATGGTGGACCACGTGGCTGCTGGAGGGAAGATGCTTCGCCCCCTGCCTGCAAAGTGAGGAGACTTGGCGGGAGGTTTGAAAGACAGGTAAGGAGGACCATGGCTGGGAGACAGCCCTCTGCTAATCCGAGGCTGCCTGCCAGGACTGGGAGATCAGACTGTTACCCTCAGCATTTCACTCTCTCTATAGAGCGACTGCTATGACCCCCCCCCCCCCCCCCCCCCCACCAGCACTCACTGGAGCCAAAGTCCCAGAACAGATCATCCAGAGGTATGGGCATATCCAAATCCAAATCCAAAAAAGCTTTATTGGCAGGGCCAAATAAATTTAGCATTGCCAAAGCAAAATAGAACATTAACGTGTGTGTGTGTGTGGGGGGGGGGGGGGTGGGGGGGGTGAATTGTGGGAATAAGGGAAGGACATGGGTATACAGTCCATAGGAGGATGTACGGGATGGTATGGGGGGGGGGGGGATGGGGTATATAGTCCATAGGGGAGGGGGGTATAGGCATACAGTCCATAGGGGAGGGGAGTATGGGGTTATACAGTCCATGTGTTATCATGTTCCTCTCAGTTGGTGGCAGGCCGTGACATATCGGGCAGCTATTTGCACAGTTTTTTCCTCTTCCCCCAGTATGATATAGAGTTTCCTCTCCTCATCTGTGAAATCTGCAATGTGGGCGGAGAGTCTTTGGAAATGGGCGGTCCTCAACGGTGTATATTTGCTGCAGTGTAGCAGGAAGTGGGCCTCATCCTCCAGGACCCCCTGGTCACATTGCCTGCACAGTCTCTCCTCCCGGGGCTTCCATGTCTGTCTGTGTCGTCCTGTCTCTATCTCCAGGTTGTGGGCGCTCAGACGGTACAGGCTCAAGGCCTGTCTATCTTTGTGGTGGTGTAGCCTCTCCAGATATGGGGCCATTGTGTATTCCCTCTGTAGTGATTGGTAGATAGTGAGTTTCTGGGAGTTCTTTATGTCACTTCTCCATTCCTCTAGGTATCGGTCCTTGCAGCTTTCTATCATTCCTTTTATTTGGGCTTTTGTCAGCCTGTGTTGGTGGTCTTGGCTGGGCTGGCTGTTGACGTTTTGTTTCAAAGAGCGTGGTATGGCCTCCCCACCCTGGCTCAGTGAGGCTTTATGGTGGTAAGTGCTGGGGTTGCTGCTCTGTATATGTGCCCAGTATGAGAGCGCCCTCTGCTGGATAGTCAGCCATAGTGGGAATCTGCCTAGCTCTGCCCGGCAAGCTGAGTTCGAAGTGCTGCGATGGACTTGGAGAAGATACTTGCAGAACTCTAGATGGAAGATATCTGTTCGGCTGGAGTCCCATTTTGATTGGTCAGGGTAGGTGACCGGGCCCCATACCTCACTGCTATAGAGCAGGATTGGGGTGATGATGCTGTTGAATATCTTTACCCAGACTCTCACTGGTGGTTTTAGGTGGTAAAGTTGCCTTCTGATGGCATAAAACGTTCTGCAGGCTTTTTCCTTCAGGGCCTCTACTGCTGGTTTAAAGCTCCCAGTTTGGTTAATTTCCAGCCCCAGGTAGGTGTAACTGTTTGTGGTCTCCAGTGGGCAGCCATTTAATATAAATGAAGAGGTGGGCATTTTTAGATTTTTTCTCTGGAACACCATCACTTTTGTCTTCTTTGGGTTGATGGGCAGTGCCCATGTGGTGCAGAAACTTTCCAGTACTGCCAGGCTGTCCTGTAGGCCCCTTTCTGTTGGGGAGAGCAGCAGGAGATCATCTGCATACAGTCTCTCTGCTCTCCAGGGGCTCACCATTGCTTCTCTGATTTACAACTCATTAGAAGCTGATCGAGTTGATAAGCAGCTAATGATTGGCATTTGTTGTTTCTCTGTGTGTTGGGCTGGGCCTGGCTGTATTTTATAGCTGGAAGAGTCTGTGCCTGTAGTGCAATGGTGGACAAAGTCATACATGAGCAGAGGGAGATTTGTGCAGCCACTTTCCCCAATTGGGTGCTGAGTGCTGTTTGATTTGTCTGCAGGAGAGGCTTTGTATGGAGTGTTTGTTCTGAGAGGCAACACTAACTGCAAGTCCATGTCACATCTGTCAGTCCCCTCCTGCTGTCTATCAGGCTGCTTCTTCTGTGTGGAGAGAGACCACCTGGTGCCTTGTTAGTGCTGACTTCCTCCCATCCCACTATTATTTCTGATATTGGCTCCTTTCATTGCCTCTCATCAGAAGCTCAGGCTGGCAGGGTTTATTCATGTATCTTACATATAAATATTTTATTTCCGTAATCTGGCTCAGTATTTAGTTTTTCTGTTTGAAAGCAACATATGTTTGCACCTTGAGGTATTGTAAGTCTCCTCCTCCCACCAGCACTCATTGGGACCCCCTGTACCCAGTAGTACTCAGTGTAACTCCACCCCTTCCAGCAGCACCCAATGTCATTCACCCCCCCCCCCCCCCTTCTTTCCCAGCAACAGGCAGAGCGACCCATCCCCCTTTCCTAGAAGCACCAGTGTGCCATCAACCCCCATCCACAGATATGATGCCCTCTTCTATGCAGCAGTGTGCACAATATGCCCCCCACGTTCCAGTTTTGGGATATCAGAGGATGCCAGAAGGCCTGGCAATATCTTTATTAGCACGCCATTGATATACACCTGTTGGTGCCATACGGAAGGGGGGGGGGGGGGGGAAATGACACAGATTTTCTTGCCTGGAGTGACAAAAAGGCTAGAGGCGCCCCTGACCTTTATAGATGGTCATGGTACTTGCTGGACTTTCTTGGGCACCCTGAAGTCTTCTTCACAACAATTCAACCGCTCTCCTTGAACTTCTTGATGATCTGATGAATGGTTGATTAAGGTGCAGTCTTAGTAGCGGCAATATCCTGTCAAGTCCTGTTTATGCAACACAATTATGACTGCACACGTTTCCTTACAGGTAACATGGTTAACAGAGGAAGAACAATGATTTGAAGCATCACCCTCCTTTTAAAGCATTCTGTATGCCATTCTAACTGGCTGTGTCGCTATTCATACAGCAATAACTTTGTATTACCTATGCCATCAAAGTGATACATATATATTTTTTCAGGACAATCTAGGCTTTTTCCAAGCATTGTTTAACCAGTTCATGTCCCAACTACAGTATAATCACATCATTGCAAGTGGCTTGTGAAAGCCACATGACGTGATTATAAGTTGTCCCCTTTAAATGAGCACAGTGTGCGTGCTAGCACGCACCTGGGCTCATAAACCACCCTCCATCTAACTACACTAATGAGGGATCCCCTCCCAGGTGTCCGATCTCCCCACCCAAGCCCGATCCCCTGTAATTACAACCCCCCGGCCCGCCCGCCCCCCCTTCCCCTTGCAGAGATCGGCGGCGCAGGGAAGCTATGAAAAGTCTCACCTAATCTTGTTCCTGCGGCGGCGATCGGCTCCCCTTCATTCAGTACCGCTGACAGCCTCTATGTGCAGAATGGATCGGGTCCCGGATTAATGACGTCATCAAGCCGGGACCCGATCCATTCTGCACATAGAGGCTGTCAGCTGTACTGAATGGAGGGGAGCCGATCGCCGCCGTAGGAACAAGTTAGGTGAGACTTTTCATAGCTTCCCTGCGCCGCCAATCTCTGCAAAGGGGGGATGGATGGGGATCATTGAAGAAACACCGCTGCTCTGTGGGGGAGGGGGGGGGGATGGTCGGGGAGCAACACACACAGGATCAACAAGGGGGGGGGGTAAAGGGGCACACACACACACACACACACCTGGCTATGGAGGAGGGGGGGAATAGACACATCCAGACAGCTGGGGGGGGGGGGGGGTGTGAATAGATAAATATCCACATCTTGCTAGCTGGGGGGGGGGGGGGGAGGAATATGTAGGTGCACCTCTGGCTAACTGGGGGGAGGATCGAATTATAAAAGGGAGGAAAAAAAATAAAGTAAAAATCGGACACAAACTGAAAAAATGCATTTTATTTCCAAATAATTTATTGTCATCATACATTGTACTAGGATTGGATTTTAAATGGTGAAATAACCAGATCGAATGGAAAAATAAAAAATGTGGGTTTAACTTACAGCAGCAACTTTTATTTTCAAACTATAATGGCTGAAAACTGGGAAATAATGACTTTTCTTCATTTTTTACCCCTTGTCCCCTTTAAAATGCATAGAAAATAATATAATTCTTAGCAAAAAGTACCACCCAAAGAAAGCCTGATTGGTGGCGGAAAAAACTAGGAATAGATCATTTATGTATGATAAGTAGTGATACAGATATTGGCAAATGAATGGGAGGAGTGTGAAATGTAGAAAATTGTTCTGTTTTTTTAGGGGGAAAACCCCAGGGATGCGAAGTGGTTAACTTCACAGGCACTTTATCAAGGAAAATAAGGGATAAAACACAAAATGAAATTTTTCATGTTTTACCCTTCCCAATTTTGCATGACAACTGCCACAGTTTTAAAACACTTCAAAATACATTATTTTTATATTCTTTTATAAATGCATTATTATATTTCATCACTGGGCATGAAGCATACCATTATCACCAGCCTGTGCATCTGTAGCAATTGCATGCAATCACTAGGGCGCACAGTTTGGGGACCCCAGTGCTGTATAGATGCATGGCTAGGCAACAACATAGCAATGCATCTATACAGTACAGTGTTCAGTCCACGAGCTGTTACCTTAGTGATCACATTCGATCGCTATGGGTGGCAGCCATTATAGGTTAAAACACGTAATCAAAGTAATACAGCGCTAAAATCACATATAGTTTGCCAATTAGAGGTGGTGCGCGCTAATCACAGTTACCAGTCCTGTTTTCAAAGTAATAGTCCAATTTTAGCTGCGCTCATTCATACGTCCTCAGGCTACTTCGCCGTTGCGGTCACCATTTGAGCATGAACACCTCAGAGAAACGATATAAAAAAAACATATGGCAGATAATAGTGCAGACTGTTTTGGCCACTGACACCCCTCTGGTGCGAACATATATACGCAGGCTTACTGACACAGTGAGGTATGGGATTTTGGGAACCGTCACCAGTTACAACCAAACACTCCGCTCCAGAAACTTATGTTCTCCCTGCTCACCGTCGTGTAGCTAGATATACACTTGTCCGATAGCCTCCTTTGCTCAGCAGTCTCCAATATGTCTCATCACCACTTGTTATCCCATTCAGTTTATGGTCCTTATGCAGTACCTCAAACAGTAACAATATCGCCAATGTGTAAAACCAATTGCTTTAATATCAATTAAAATAGTAATGCGCGTACATCATCACACTTTTCCATAAGCATATCACATAATTGTTACCGATCCCTTCATCCTGGGTTACGGCACCGCTCGTCTTTCGCCGTACTAGCGTCCTCCTCGCTGCTCTCCAGCCACGCCCTGGAGAGCAGCGAGGAGGACGCTAGTACGGCAAAAGACGAGCGGTGCCGTAACCCAGGATGAAGGGATCGGTAACAATTATGTGATATGCTTATGGAAAAGTGTGATGATGTACGCGCATTACTATTTTAATTGATATTAAAGCAATTGGTTTTACACATTGGCGATATTGTTACTGTTTAAGGTACTGCATAAGGACCATAAACTGAATGGGATAACAAGTGGTGATGAGACATATTGGAGACTGCTGAGCAAAGGAGGCTATCGGACAAGTGTATATCTAGCTACACGACGGTGAGCAGGGAGAACATAAGTTTCTGGAGGGGAGTGTTTGGTTGTAACTGGTGACGGTTCCCAAAATCCCATACCTCACTGTGTCAGTAAGCCTGCGTATATATGTTCGCACCAGAGGGGTGTCAGTGGCCAAAACAGTCTGCACTATTATCTGCCATATGTTTTTTTTATATCGTTTCTCTGAGGTGTTCATGCTCAAATGGTGACCGCAACGGCGAAGTAGCCTGAGGACGTATGAATGAGCGCAGCTAAAATTGGACTATTAAGCCATTATAGGTGTCACTGAATCTTAAAGGGATACTGTAGGGGGGGGGTGGGGGTTGGGGGAAAATGAGTTGAAGTTACCCGGGGCTTCTAATGGTCCCCCACAGACATCCTGTGCCCGCGCAGCCACTCCCCAATGCTCTGGCCCCGCCTCTGGTTCACTTCTGGAATTTCAGACTTTAAAGTCTGAAAACCACTGCGCCTGCGTTGCCGTTTCCTCACTTCCCCTGATGTCACCAGGAGCGCACGGTGCAGGTACAAACCATACTGGGCCTGCGCAGTACACTCCTGGTGCCATCATCGGGAGTGAGGACACAGCTACGCAGGCGCAGTGGTATTCAGACTTTAAAGTCTGAAATTCCAGAAGTGAACCAGAAGCGGGGGCCGGAGCATTGGGGAGTGGCTGCGTGGGCACAGGATGTCTGTGGGGGACCATTAGAAGCCCCGGGTAACTTCAACTCATTTTCCCCTGACCCCCCTACAGTATCCCTTTAAAGGCCAAGTATAGGTGACACAAGGGGTTACAGTAATTAATCTGGAGTGAAAAAAAGCACGTTATTTTTTGAATGTGACACTGTCACTTTAATGCAGCGGGGTGGTTTTTAGTGCTGGACTTGAGTCTCACATCAAAGAATGTTTACAGTAACCAATTTGGATGTGAGGCTCACATCATAGAACAGGAAGTGGTTGAGTTTATTCTCATGGTAAAGATGGACTTTCCAATTCATCTGATCACTCTTCATAACATTCTGGAGTGCATGGAAATTGCCGTCATAAAAGCTGAAGCAGCAACCTTTGTGTGCAAATCAATATTGGTGCCATTCTCAAAACTTTTGGCCACGATTGTAAGTGTGAACCCCTACCTCAAGCTTCTTTTCTGAGAGGTAGCTAAAAACCATTCATGGGGGGGGGAAAAAAAAAAAAAAATACATACATACATACACACACACACACACACACACACACACACACACACACACACACACACACACACACACACACACAATACCTTGGTCTTTTCAAGAAAAGTTTTAGGAGTATTTCCATAGGTAACATGTGATGCGAGGAGTCTTGGTGAAGGCATTTGATTCAGTTGCTTTAGGGAGAGAGTAGAAAAAAGACATTTATGAATGAGATTATTAATTTAAATTGCATCACCATCTTCCGTGGTGAATTAAAATTGCTGTAATAGACGTTATGTATACATATAACTTACACAGAACAAACAATAGATAGTACAGGTAATAAACATAGCATATAGCTGTGTGCTACATAGCTATGCTTACCCAGGGCTTCCTCCAGCCCCTTGCAGCTGACATATCCCACACCGCAGCTCCGCTCTCAGCTGTCGACCCTGTGTCCCCACCGATGCAGAGGGCGACCTCAAGGACGTCCTCTACAGCGCCTGCACGAGCGCCACTGTCAATCAAGCTCACATTGTCCGTGGTGTAATGTGCAGGTACAGAACTACTCCGCCTGCACAGCATTAGAGAAAGTCACCTTCTTCACCGGCATTAGCCTATGAGAGCGATCACTTTGTGAGCCGCTCCAGGGGACAGCCAAGAGACAGGGCTGTCCCCAGTACAGTATATAAACCGGCATTTCTTCTTCTTCTTCTAACAACCTACAAGCAACGATCGCCATTGGCAGGCTGTTTACAGAGCTCCATCACTCAAGAGGGGATGCGCCTGCGACCCCCGCTAATCTGCAGCTACAGGACTTGATGCCAAATCGGCGTTAGGCGGTCCTGTAGCTGCCACTATCCCGCCGCCAGTCGGTGTTAGGCGGTCGTAACCAAGGATTGAACTTCATCCCAATCAGTAACTGATACCCCTTTTCCCCATGACAAATCTTTACCTTTTCTAGAATAGATCATCAGGGGGGGTCTGAATGGCTAATATTGTGGTAAAACAGTAAACACCTCCCAGAGATGCGATGTCAGCACCTAGGTATGTGAGCCTTGTTGTACTGTGGGAAATAACAGCTGTTTCCAGTGCCAAGTAACCAGTATCTCCCTCTGAGCATATGTGTATCTGGGGAAAAAAAGGCAGTTGGTGCTGTCTGTTTTTTTTCCTTGTCTTCCAGTAGTAAAGATGATTACGTGCAGGCTCATTGTGGATTAAACACTATGAACAATTTACATGGTGAATATCAATCATTTCTTGATCTTTCTTCTATTTTTTTTAACATTTTTTCACTACAGTTCTCTTTAAAGTACTCCTGAATTTTATAAGGTGGCCATAACTGAGGCTTCTTTAGTATCCCCATTTACTGTGGGGCTCCTTAGCATCATTCATCTTCCCTCCCATGTTGGAGCTATGCCCCTCCCCCCACCCCATTCACCGTTTAAGAACACAACCTCTAACCACTCTGTGTGCCTTCTTTGTACACATTCCCAAATGGCCGTGTGTAGTAACCTTGGCTGGAAGAATCCAGGGCATGCACAGTTACAAATGTTTCTGAACCGCACACAATTGTCCAAGCCACAGCTGCTGTGCACAGCTGTTCTTGAGCACCATCAAAGAGGTTGCATGGCATGAATAGAACATGCGCCCTTGCTCCAATTAAAGGGGAACTAAAGAGAGAGGTATATGGAGGCTGTCATGTTTATTTCCTTTTAATCAATACCAGTTGCCTGGCAGCCCTGCTGGTCTATTTCTCTGCAGTAGTATCTGATTAAAACCAGAAACAAGCATGCAGCTAGTCTTGTCAGATCAGACTTATAAGTCTGAACCACTGAAACACCTGATCTGCTGCATGCTTGTTCAGGGGCTATGGCTAATAGTATTATAGGCAGAGGATCGGCAGGGCTGCCAGGCAACTGGTATTGTCTAAAAGGAAATAAACATGACAGCCTCCATATACCTCTCTCTTCAGTTCCCCTTTAAGTTCAGTCCGAACTTTAACCTCTTCACCTCCAAGGGTTTTTCCCCTTAAAGGGAACCTAAACTGAGAGGGATATGGATATTTCCTTTTAAACAATACCAGTTGGCAGTCCTGCAGATCTCTTTGACTGCAGTAGTGGCTGAATCACACACCTGAAACAAGCATGCAGCTAATCCAGTCTGACTTCAGTCAGAGCACCTGATTTGCATGCTTGTTCAGGGGCTGTGGCTAAAAGTATTAGAGACACAGGATCAGCAGGAGAGTCAGGCAACTAGAAATTTTAAAAAGGAAAAAAAAACCATGTCCTTCTCAGTTTAGTTCCCCTTTGAAAACCAGAGCAATTTTCACCTATTCGCCTATAACGTTATTACTACTTATCACAACAAAACAACCTATATATTGTTTTTTTTCACCACCAATTCGGCTTTCTTGGGGGGTACTTTTGCTAAGAATTATTTTGTTTTTACTGTATTTTAAACAATACAAAAAAAATTGTAAAAAAAAAAAAATATAGGAAAAAAAAAAAATCATTACTTCTCAGTTTTCGGCCATAATAGTTTTAAACTACTACTACTACTACTACTACTACTACTACTACTACTACTACTACTACTACTACTACTACTACTACTACTACTACTACTACTACTACTACTACTACTACTACTACTACTACTACTACTACTACTACTACTACTACTACTACTACTACTACTACTACTACTACTACTACTACTACTACTACTACTACTACTACTACTACTACTACTACTACTACTACTACTACTACTACTACTACTACTACTACTACTACTACTACTACTACTACTACTACTACTACTACTACTACTACTACTACTACTACTACTACTACTACTACTACTACTACTACTACTACTACTACTACTACTACTACTACTACTACTACTACTACTACTACTACTACTACTACTACTACTACTACTACTACTACTACTACTACTACTACTACTACTACTACTACTACTACTACTACTACTACTACTACTACTACTACTACTACTACTACTACTACTACTACTACTACTACTACTACTACTACTACTACTACTACTACTACTACTACTACTACTACTACTACTACTACTACTACTACTACTACTACTACTACTACTACTACTACTACTACTACTACTACTACTACTACTACTACTACTACTACTACTACTACTACTACTACTACTACTACTACTACTACTACTACTACTACTACTACTACTACTACTACTACTACTACTACTACTACTACTACTACTACTACTACTACTACTACTACTACTACTACTACTACTACTACTACTACTACTACTACTACTACTACTACTACTACTACTACTACTACTACTACTACTACTACTACTACTACTACTACTACTACTACTACTACTACTACTACTACTACTACTACTACTACTACTACTACTACTACTACTACTACTACTACTACTACTACTACTACTACTACTACTACTACTACTACTACTACTACTACTACTACTACTACTACTACTACTACTACTACTACTACTACTACTACTACTACTACTACTACTACTACTACTACTACTACTACTACTACTACTACTACTACTACTACTACTACTACTACTACTACTACTACTACTACTACTACTACCCTTAATTAAAACCCACACATTTTATTTGCCCATTTATCCTGGTTATTGCAACATTCAAAATATTTCCTTAACCTATTTTGGTTCCTGGACGTAGAAACTACGTCCAGGAACCATGCGCGCTACCGCGGCAGATCGCACGCGCGCTCCCGGCCCACGGTTCGTTAGCCAGGCAATCAGTGAATCGGGCTATGGTGCCCGATCATTGATTGCTCTCCCCCACTGAAAAAGCGATAGCTTCTCTCGGAAGCTGTGCTTTTTCTGGCTGTTCCCTCCCCGATGCGTCACTCTAAGCGTGTTACGCTTAGAGTGACGTCATGTAAACAAACTCATGGCCGCCATATTGTGGCCAAAAAGTAATACTACAACTGAAAGTAAAAAAAAAAATTAACACACATTTACATTATAAATCTATTGTTTACCTCCCACCCTCCCAAAACTACCCAAATAAAATGTTTACTATAAAAAAAAAAAAAAAACCATTACAATAAAAAAAAAAAAAACGTAAATATTTACCTAAGGGTCTAAACTTTTTAAATATCAATGTAGAGATGAAATATTTCTATTTTTTTTATTTTAAACTTGTAAATAGTGATAGATGCAAAATGGAAAAAAATGCACCTTCATTTCCAAATAAAATATTGTCGCCATACATTGTGATAGGGACATAATTTTAACGGTGTAATAACCGGGACATATGGGCAAATACAATACGTGAGTTTTAATTATGGAGGCATGTATTATTTTAAAACTATAATGGCTGAAAACTGAGAAATAATGAATTTTTTCCGTTTTTTCCTTATTCTTCCTGTTAAAATGCATTTCCAGTAAAGTAGCTCTTAGCAAAATGTACCCCCCAAAGAAAGCCTAATTGGTGGCGGAAAAAACAAGATATAGATCAGTTCATTGTGATAAGTAGTGATAAAGTTATAGGCTAATGAATGGGAGGTGAACATTTCTCACGTGAAAACGACGGGACGCGAATGGGTTAATACAATGTATGTCGCCAATATTTTTTTTTCCATCACCATCTTTACGTCAGAAATAAACAAAATGATCACAGCATCTCTTTGATGCCGGAGATCATTCAAAAGGGTACAGAGACTGTGTTTCCATTCATACATCTCCGTCTAACGATCGGCGGCGATAATGAGCGTGGGAGCGACCGGTTGTGCGTGGCAGCAAGGGACGTAGTAGCTACATCCCTGCAAGGTAAATAGGGAATTTGCAGGGTCATAGTTACTCGTCCCTGGGGAGAGGAAGTTGTTAAACGGGGGGGGGGGGGTAAGAGATGTAAAAATATTTATTGTAACTATCATCTTGACAAAACATGGATTTTCCCAACTTTTTTCCCCTGGAGACTAAAAGCGCTGTGACCTTATTTTGCGCAGTCTCAATGGCTTGGGGGAAAATGGGTGGGTTTTTTGTCTTTTCTTAAAGAGAAACTCCGACCAAGAATTGAACTTTATCCCAATCAGTAGCTGATACCCCCCTTTTACATGAGAAATCTATTCCTTTTCACAAACAGACCATCAGGGGGCGCTGTAAGGCTGATATTGTGGCAAAACCCCTCCCACAAAGAAATTCTGAGTACGTACTCTTGGCAGTTTCCTGTCTGTGAACCCTGTTGCATTGTGGGAAATAGCTGTTTACAGCTGTTTCCAACTGCCAAAACAGCAAGCAGCAGCTACATCACCTGCCAGCAGTAAAAATGTCACCATGTGATAAATGTCAGAATATAAATCAGGGATTTAAAATATTTTACAATGGGCAAACACTGACTAAATCATTTATACATAACTATTATAAAAATGAAGCACTTTATTACATTATTTTCACTGGGGTTCCTCTTTAAAGAGAATCTGTATTGTTAAAATCGCACAAAAGTAAACATACCAGTGTGTTAGGGGACATCTCTTATTACCTTCTGTCACAATTTCACCGCTCCCCGCCGCATTATAAGTAGTCAAAAACAGTTTTAAAAAGTTTGTTTATAAACAAACAAAATGGCCACCAAAACAGGAAGTAGATTGATGTACAATATGTCCACACATAGAAAATACATCCATACACAAGCAGGCTGTATACAGCTTTCCTTTTGAATCTCAAAAGATCATTTGTGTGTTTACCTTCTGTCCCCTTCTTCTCTCATGCACTGAACATTACAGGCTTCCTGCAGACAGCTCTGCCTGTGTTTGTAATTCTTCAGTATGTGTCAGCCAGCTACTTTCACAGCCTAACAGAGGAGGATTTTTATCCAGCTCCCTTCTATCACTGATAAGATAGCAGAGACGCTGCTGGCTTATGTAAATAAAACACACACTGGAGTGTGCATAGAGGAACAGACCAGCACGGAAGAGTTGGCAGCCTTCCAGACACAGGCCGACAAGTCTGACAGGGGAAAGATATATTGATTTATTACAGAGACCGTGATAGTACAAAGTGCTGCAGTGAGCCAGAACAGATTAGGTTAGGTTTAGGAACTTGTAGGATGGTAGAAAAAAACGTTGTAATTTTTGTTACAGAGTCACTTTAAAGCTGCCTAGAGAAGGGGACTCTTGCACGGATTGTTGAAATGAGTTCCATAGAGTAGGGGCTGTATAGGATAAGGCACCAAATGTTTTTAAGTGGAAAAAACCAAACTGGTCCTTTTAGCAGAGCAGAGAGTGGGCGGAGGGTGCGGGGGGGCATTTACAGGGGTTTGCAAAAGTATTCAGCCCTCTTGAACTAGGGGGGCTGAATAATTACGCACACCACACTTTGCAGTTATTGATTTGTAAAAAATGTTTGGAATGATGTATGATTTTCACTGTACACCACTTTGTATTGGTCTGTCACGTGGAATTTCAATAGAATCGATTCATGTTTGTGGCAGTAATGTGACAAAATGTGGAAAACTTCAAGGGGGCGGAATACTTTTTCAAACCACTGTATTCTTCTAATAGATCCGCTATGTATTTGGGTCCCATGTGGTTTAATGCCTTAAATGCCAGCGGGCACACGCATGCTGTGTCTTACTGCATCAAACCACGTCACACCGCACTTGATGTGTAAAGACAATCGCCATAGAAATATTGTTGCATCACATTGGGATGCAGCAACATCCTCCATTGCAATGCAACATTTGGAATTAGTGTACTCACTATGATCCTCTCTGTTCTAAACAAGCTGCATTTCCTGATGGTGGTGTGTAATTTAGAGAAATCCCAATCAGTAGCAGATACCCCCTTTTACACGAGAAATCTATTCCTTTTCACAAACAGACCATCAGGGGGCGCTGTATCACTGATAGTGTGGTGAAACCCCTCCCACAAGAAACTCTGAGGACCGTGGCACTCCTGGCAGTTTCCTGTCTGTGAACCTTGTTGCAATGTGGGAAATAGCTGTTTACAGCTGTTTCCAACTGCCAAAAAAGCATGCAGCAGGTACATCACCTGCCAACAGTAAAAATGTCACCTAGTAATAAATGTCAGAATGTAAATCAGGGATTTAAAAGATGTTATAATGGGCAAACACTGACTAAATCATTTATACATAATTATTGTAACAATGAAGCATTCTTTTATTACATTATTTTCACTGGAGTTCCTCTTTAAGGGATTAGAACCCTACTCTGTGTCAAATACGTAATTTTTCCAGGGACTTTTGGCATGTATCCCACTCCGCTATGCCCCCCTTCATGTGTTCGATCCCTTGAAACAACATGTCCATCACTTTTGTGGCTAGAAACTTCTTTGTAGGTTTTAAAATTCGCCTGCCCATTGCAGTCTATGGCGGTTCATGCGAACTCTGACTTTTGCGGAAGTTCGCGTCCGCGAACCCAAAATCTGATGTTCGAGCCATCTCTACTGATGGTTATCAATTAAAAACTTTAAGTTAAGCGTTAGGTAAAAAGGCCATGAATTGTTTTCAACAAATAGATAGCAAAGGTTAAGCACAGGTTTAAGTACATCTATGCTTTCCCCAACAGAAAGGATTATTAGATCATCATCATCATCATCATCATCATTTATTTATATAGCGCCAACATCTTCCACAACCCTTAAAAGGGAACCTAAACTGAGAAGGATATGGATTTTTCCTTTTAAAATAATACCAGTTGCCTGACTTTCTTGCTGATCCTGTGTGTGCATGCTTGTTTCAGGTGTTCGATTCAGCCACTACTGCAGCCAAAGAGATCAGCAGGACTGCCAAGCAACTGGTATGGTTTAAAAGGAAGCATCGATATCCCGCTCAGTTAAATGGCCCTTTTCCATTGGGGAAGTGATGCAAATGCGGCTACCTCCCATCACTTCTGCTTGCATTCACGTCTCCCGATGCGGAAGTGAATGGGGGAGACGGTACACAGATGCGGGCGGATGCGGCTGTGCGTCGCACCGCTCCACATAACCAGCACCCAATGGAAACTGTTCCATTGCCGTGCATTGGTCTCAGTGCAGTCGCATTGCACCGCGTGTAGTGGAAACGGGCCTTAAAGTTCCCTTTAACAGAGTACATAGTCTTGCCACTTACTGTCCCTCAGAGGGGCTCACAATCAAATCCCTACCATAGTCATATGTCTAAGTATGAATCATAGTCAAGGGGCAATTTTTTATGAATAGTGTAGGTTAGATCATCTCTTCAGAGCTTGGATATTTTACCTGTATTTTTTTTTTTTTTTTTTTTTTTTTTTTTTTTTTTTTTTTTTTACACACACATATCTTCACTGTGTTTTATCATGACAGCTGTCTTGCATTGGTACTGAGATCAAAGTGATTACTCCAAACTGTGCTATAGTAGAGAGTGAGACAGCATTTCTGTTGATGTGTAGAAGCAAGCACAACTGTGGTAAACAAATTAATGCTGTAGAAGTAAGAAAGGATGCATTAAATTTTGCATCCTATTTTGTGCAGACTTCAGTTGTTGTTAGGAGAATACCTGGTTAGAGATGTCATGAACCTGCGATTTTCGGTTTGCGAACCCTGTTTGCGAGCTTCCGCGGAAGGTTTGGTTCGCGGAAAAGTTCACGAACCGCAATAGACTTCAATAGGGAGGCGAACTTAAAAATTTAGAAAAATTTCTACCGGCTGGAAAAATGATAGAAAGCATGTTTCAAGGGATCTAATACCTGGAGGAAGACATGATTGAGTGAAATACACATCAAAAGTCCCAGGCAAAAATCTAGATTTCACATAAACCCCTATTTTAAAGGTTACAAATCTCATTCAATGTTCAATTACAGGCCTACACTGCTTTACAACATCAGGCAGTGTATCCCTCTCTCCCTCCCAGCTTATATACCTTGGCCGAGAATTGAACCCAGGTCTTGGCCGGGAATTGAACCCAGGTCTGAGTGCTTGGTAGATAGCTCTCTTAACCGCTATACCACCACCAACACTACATTCTGAAACCAGCCTAGCATGTACCATTATGATATATCCTAGAGAAATCATCCTAGTGAGGGAGTGAGGGAAAGTAATAACAATTAGCTAGGAACAAGCCTATAAGAGCATAACTAAACTCTCCCTAGCAGAGTCTGTCAGCAGCTGTCCCTTAAAGGGATTACGTTGGGGGGGGGGGGGGGTCGAGGGAAAATGAGTTGAACTTACCCGGGGCTTCTAATGGTCCCCCGCAGAAGTCCTGTGCCCGCGCAGCCACTCACCAATGCTCTGGCCCCGTCTCCGGTTCACTTCTGGAATTTCAGACTTTAAAGTCTGAAAACCACTGCGCCTGCATTGCCGTGTCCTCGCTCCAGCTGATGTCACCAGGAGCGTACTATGCAGGGCCAGTATGGTCTGTGCCTGCGCAGTACGCTCCTGGTGACAACAGCGGGAGCGAGGACACGGCAATGCAGGCGCAGTGGTTTTCAGACTTTAAAGTCTGAAATTCCAGAAGTGAATCGGAGGCGGGGACCGAGCATCGGTGACTGGCTGTGCAGGCACAGGACTTCTGCGGGGGACCATTAGAAGCCCCTAGTAAGTTCAACTCATTTTCCCCCGACCCCCCTACAGTATCCCTTTAACTAATTATTGCAGGCAGACTACTGAGTAAAACGGCACAAGGACCTTGCCTTTTATAAGGGGGGGGGGGGGGGGGGGGGCTCTAGGAGTGAGTGCAGTCTGATTGGCAACAATGTGCCTGCTGACTGTGATGTAGAGGGTCAAAGTTCTGCTCAATAGAGCATTATGGGGCGAATCGAACTTCCAGGAAAGTTCGCCTTCGCAGGCGAACGCGAACCACCCGAAGTTCGCCTGGAACCATTTGCCGGCGAACCGTTTGCGAAATCTCTATACCTGGTATGTTAAAAGCAAAAAAGATAGAGAGTCAGTGGTCAACAGTCTCTTTGCTCTCCCCTCATATGATCCTGCCCTGATCAGCACCCTTTTACTAGTGAACTTTTTCAGTACCACTGCAGTGGCCTCATGCAGTCACAGTAATAGTAATTTGTGTACTAACCTCAAATGTCTCTGGTTTTCCAAATTCCAGTGTTCCAAAAGCTTTTGTGGGCTCTTTGTTATGGATTGCCGTTAGTATTTCATTGAGTATTTGTATTGACCAGTTTGTTCCTAAAACAGAGTTAACAAGGAAAAAAAAAAAAAATTAATAAAGAGACAATTTGAAGTAAAATGACGTTTGGACAAAGTTTGAATAACACAGGGTTAAAGCAATCCTGTAAAGGCCTACAACACTCTGGTTATACTCAAGGCCGGTTCTAGACTTTTTGCCGCCTGAGGCAAAACTTGAGGATGCTCGACTCCTCCCCCCCCCCAAAGATCGCACAGCACCCGCCGGAGGGAGGGTGGGGGCACAGCTGTTTGCCGGAGGGGGGCCCCGATATCTCTCCTCCCTCCTTCTCCTGGGGTCCCCCTCTGGTGCTCTCCTTCCCCTCAACGCAGAACAGCAGAGGCAGCGTAAAGGCACTTACGTCCAGACGATGGCGGGTCTCCCCTGTGATGTGCCTGCAGCCGCTGGATCTCCCTGTGATCTGCCCTCCATTGTCACTGCTCGTCTACTTCCTGGAGCAGAAACAGGAAGTAGATGAGTGGTGGCTATGGAGGGCAGATCACAGGGAGACCCAGCGGCTACAGGTGTAACCCTCTAGAAGAGGGTCCAAAAAGTTTTGCTAATGTATTTCTATGTCTGAGGTAACTTTAGCATCTAAGGCTACGTTTCGCCTTAGATGCTTGTGTGTGGAAGTGGAACTAAAACGGCGCATGGGAGAGGAGGCGCTGTACTGGTCGCATAGACTGTTGCTAAGTGACCAAAGCACACAGAGCAGTGGAACTTTCCAAAAGCCCCGCGTGGCCTGTCTGAGGCTACTGCGCAGGCACAAAGGGGCAGAGCTAGAAGGGTGTAGCTGAAAGAAACTGGCTGAAACTACTAGCCAGAGCGCACCAGTGAGAGGAGGAGAGCGGAACTTAGCCCCAAGTAAGGAGGCGGTGGAGAGAGCGGGGAGGAGGCCACGAGGAGAGCGCCGCAGCAGTCACCCAGAGTCTAAAAGGGGCAGGCGCGGAGCTGGGGGGGGGGGGGGGGGGAAGGGGTCGGGGTAGGACAAGTGCCCCGGGGCGCCTGGTCCCCAAGGGCGCCCTCCGCCTGGCTGAGCTGCGGGTTTTTTTTTTTTTTTTTTTTTTTTTTTTCCGCGGGTGAGGGGAGCAGCGCAGAGAAGAGGGAGAGCTGTGCGGACGGTGGGGAAGGGGGGCCATATCCCCCCTCCTTCCCTCACCTTAGGTGCTCTCTCCCTCCCTCACTGTCCCCTCCAATGTCCGGGTGGCTGGGCTGGCAGCGGCGGGCGGAACTCACCTCCGTCTCGCTCCAGCGCTGGCCGGAAGTTCGGGTGCGCAGCCGCTGCTCTGGTCTGGAACAGACCAGAGTAGTGGCAGATCCATCCGGCGCTGAGACGAGACGGAGGTAAGTTCCGCCCGCCGCTGCCAGCCACCCGGACATTGGAGGGGACAGCGAGGGAGGGAGAGCAGCTCTTCTCTGCACTGCTTCCCTCCTGCTGCCTGCTGGGGAGGGGGACACCTGACCTGGCTACCTACTCTGGGCACATATACCCCTGCCTACATATACTGGACATATATCCCTGGCTACCTACTCTGGGCACATATACCCCTGGCTACCTACTCTGGGCATATATACCCCTGGCTACCTACTCTGGGCACATATACCCCTGGCTACCTACTCTGGGCACATATACCCCTGGCTACCTACTCTGGGCACATATACCCCTGGCTACCTACTCTGGGCACATATACCCCTGGCTACATATACTGGGCATATACCCCTGGCTACCTACTCTGGGCACATATACCCCTGGCTACCTACTCTGGGCACATATACCCCTGGCTACCTACTCTGGGCACATATACCCCTGGCTACCTACTCTGGGCACATATACCCCTGGCTACATATACTGGGCATATACCCCTGGCTACCTACTCTGGGCACATATACCCCTGGCTACCTACTCTGGGCACATATACCCCTGCCTACATATACTGGGCACATATACCCCTGGCTACCTACTCTGGGCACATATACCCCTGGCTACCTACTCAGGGCACATATACCCCTGGCTACCTACTCTGGGCACATATACCCCTGCCTACATATACTGGGCACATATACTCCTAACTACATATACTGGGCATATACCCCTGGCTACCTACTCTGGGCACATATACCCCTGGCTACCTACTCTGGGCACATATACCCCTACCTACATATACTGCGCACATATACCCCTAACTACATATACTGGCTACATATACTGGGCATATATACCCCTGGCTACATATACTGGGGACACATACCCCTGCCTACATATACTGGGCACATATACCCCTGGCTACCTGTTCTGTGGACATCTCTACCCCTGGCTACCTGTTCTGGGGACATCTATACTGCTGGCCACCTATTCTGGGGACACCTATAGACCTGGGGCTACCTATTTTTGGGGAAGCACTGCTGTCAGATTGAGTGTATTTTGGGGAACTGCTGCCAGGTGAGAGGTGTCTACTAAGGGGGCATTCTGCCTATTTATGTGAAATGTTGTCTATTTATGTGCCTCCTGACTGCTGAATTTGTCTTGTTGGGGGCCTCATGGTTACTGAATTTGTCTTGTTGGGGGCCTCATGATTTGTTGGGGGCCTCAAGATCGCTGAATTTGTCTTGTTAGGGGCCTCATGATTGCTGAATTTGTCTTGTTAGGGGCCTCATGATTGCTGAATTTGTCTTGTTGGGGGCCTCATGATTGCTGAGTTGGTCATGTTGGGGGCCTCATGATTGCTGAGTTGGTCATGTTGGGGGCCTCATGTTTGCTCATGATTGCGGAATTTGTCTTGATGGGGGGGGGGGCTCATGATTGCTGAATTTGTCTTGGAACATGCTGGAAGGTACATCCTGAGGGAGGGTGGGTGAGCGTGAGCCTGCTAACCTCCATGTACATTTGAAGGGGCGTGACCAAATGTGGAGCACCCATAACCACGCCCACATTTGGTCACGACCCTTCACCTTAGGGGGCACATTAATAGTCTTTGTCCCCGGGCGCTGAAAACCCTAGCTACGCCTCTGAAAAGGGGACCCAGCAGACACGCAGCAACCAGAGCAGAGAGACAGCGCCGGCAACCAAGCCAGACAGTGACCGGAGACCAGAGGCAGTGTATATAGAGCCAATCCGAGATTGCCCAGGAAGAAAGGAAATCCGGCAGTCAGATGAGTATGGGCCTTAGAGTCAACTACAAGTTACAGTGTGTGTTCAGTTAGTAGCCAGTGTCCAGCGGAGGCTTGCTGAGATAGAAATATAGCAACCTAGAACCTGGAGAGGCCAGGCCTGTTCATATTGCTGTTATCAGAGACTGTCTGTGTGCAAAGGCCTTGTATATTCCGAGACTATGGCTATCATTCATAAAAGCAGTGCGATATAAAAAAAGAAATCTGGGAGGGAAAATACCGCATTCGGTATTTTAGACTTATGTGTGCTAATTCATAAACATTTTCTCAGCTGCGGTAGAAATGCGGGAATTTTCCGAACTGAGTTGTCTGTAACATGAGGCTGAGTTGTTATATTAATGAGCCAGTTGATTTGATACATTCCTGGTCTCCGTGCAGAGACAGTGTTACAATAAAAGAGGCAGCCCCAACTTCCCTTTAGAGGTGCATATTTTTTTACTGCCTCTGACAGCCCTGAATCTTCTCTGAATCTGTCTATAATGCTAGGCATACACGGTACGTTTTTGTACCGTGTAATCGAGCCGCTGATGGCTCGATTGATAAAATCCGACGTGTCTGATCACCCGCCGGATCCAGGGCCGGATTACCGACCAGGCAACAAAAGCAGTCGCTTGGGGCCCCATTCAGAGTCAAAGGGGCCCCATTAGCACATAAACCAGCCCTTGCCATCCTGTCAGCGGTGGCTGGATGGTATTATGGTTAAAGGGACTCTGAGCAGTGCAGTAACTATGGAAATATGCATATCATTTTAAAGCTCTCTTTCTCCTCTTTCCAATGATATCTAAACGGCTGCTCTATGCCTTTTAGTTTTTGATATTTTCGCGATTGAAATCGCGGCCACAGGACGACTTTTCTCCAAAGTCAGCGGTGGCTGGATGGTATAATGGTTAAAGGGACTCTGAGCAGTGCAGTAACTATGGAAAGATTCATATCATTTTAAAGCTCTCTTTCTCCTCTTTCCAATGATATCTAAACGGCTGCTCTATGCCTTTTAGTTTTTGATATTTTCGCGATTGAAATCGCGGCCACAGGACGACTTTTCTCCAAAGTCAGCGGTGGCTGGATGGTATAATGGTTAAAGGGACTCTGAGCAGTGCAGTAACTATGGAAAGATTCATATCATTTTAAAGCTCTCTTTCTCCTCTTTCCAATGATATCTAAACGGCTGCTCTATGCCTTTTAGTTTTTGATATTTTCGCGATTGAAATCGCGGCCACAGGACGACTTTTCTCCAAAGTCAGCGGTGGCTGGATGGTATAATGGTTAAAGGGACTCTGAGCAGTGCAGTAACTATGGAAAGATTCATATCATTTTAAAGCTCTCTTTCTCCTCTTTCCAATGATATCTAAACGGCTGCTCTATGCCTTTTAGTTTTCGATATTTTCGCGATTGAAATCGCGGCCACAGGACGACTTTTCTCCAAAGTCAGCGGTGGCTGGATGGTATAATGGTTAAAGGGACTCTGAGCAGTGCAGTAACTATGGAAAGATTCATATCATTTTAAAGCTCTCTTTCTCCTCTTTCCAATGATATCTAAACGGCTGCTCTATGCCTTTTAGTTTTTGATATTTTCGCGATTGAAATCGCGGCCACAGGACGACTTTTCTCCAAAGTCAGCGGTGGCTGGATGGTATAATGGTTAAAGGGACTCTGAGCAGTGCAGTAACTATGGAAAGATTCATATCATTTTAAAGCTCTCTTTCTCCTCTTTCCAATATGATATATAAACAGCTGCTCTATGCCTTTTAGTTTTTGATATTTTCACGATCGAAATCACGGCCACAGGACGACTTTTCTCCAAAGTTAGCAGCTCGATTCAGCACAATGCAATGAAATATAAGGAACCCAGGGGGATATAATTACAAACATCATGCTGGTAGGTGTGAGGATGTAATGAATTAGTTGTGGGTATGCTTAAAGGCATATCCACAGGCACTGCTTGGAGTCCCTTTAAGGGCTCTGCCGCTGACACAGGAGACCAGGGTTCGAATCTCAGCTCTGCCTGTTCAGTAAGCCAGCACCTATTCAGTAGGAGACCGTAGGCAAGTCTCTCTAACACTGCTACTGCCTATAGGGCGCGTCCTAGTGGCTGCAGCTCTGGCGCTTTGAGTCCACCAGGAGAAAAGCGCGATATAAATGTTATTTGTCTTGTCTTGTCAAATGATGCCGTGCGCTGCTGATTGTCTTCAGAGCCAGGCTCTCCTCCTAGGTCCCCCTCCTGCTACTGTGCGCTCTGCCGCTGCCCACTCCACCCTCCCTTCCCACAGAGAACCACAGCTGCAGCAAGACTGATAGCAGTAGATGGCAAACGCTCACTCACCTATCCATGATCCAAGCAATAGAGATCCCGTCATCTGAAACCCATCTGTCTCTTCTACAGTGCAGCCGCTCGCTCTGAACTTCCTGATTCTCAGATCAGACATGAAGTAGGAAGTAGTAATAGTAGTAGTAACAGAGCGGCAGCACTCTAGAGGAGACAGATGGGCTCCGGATGACGGGACCTCTATTGCTTGGATCGCAATAGGTGAATGTGATTCATCTGGTGCTGTCATTCTCCCCCACTGCAGCTGCCTTCTCTGCTGGACTATCGTATTCATTGGGATGGAGGCTGCATGGTGGCTGTCTAGTTTGGGAGGAAATTAGTTGTTCGGTGGTGGGAGTGGTTATGTAATTCTGTCTGGGGAACGGCTTCCGGTTTAGCGGTGTCCAGAGCTTTCTGCTATTGCCAGGCTGGAGATGCAGGGGGAAAGTGCTGCTGCTGTGATATCTGGCGCCCTCTTCACAGCTCCTGAGTGCAAATGTCCCAGCCTTTCATCTCTCACTCTGCATTTTGCCGCTGCTATTCCCTGCATTGTGCACCCACAGAGGAAAGCGTGCTGTTGCCCATAGCAACCAGTAGCTCGGCTGCCCGGTGTGTGCGACATATTGCTGTGCAGCTGCATCTTCTGATTCTATTACGACATGATGGGGGGGGGCCCAAATCAGTTACTTTGCTTAGGGCCCCATTTAGCCTTAATCCGGCTCTGGCCGGATCAATTCCGCGCTCGATACCGCGGGCAGGACAATGTAAGAAAACGAGGAGAAGATAAGAAGCACCCACGGGGACGAGTGGGAATCGATCCAGGTGCCGGCGGGGACGAGCCGGAATCGATCCAGTGGCTCGATTATGCGGTACAAAACGTATTGTGTATTCCTAGCAATGCATTAGTCTTTCTAAACAATCTATGTAATTGCCACAACTTAGAAAAACTTCAAGAAACTTTACACATGCAGGCTTTCTGAAGTGAAATATATTTGAAAACAGGTACCCAAGAGGTTAAAAACACAGCCTGAGGTATTCCTGGTACCCAAGAGGTTAAAAACACAGCCTGAGGTGTGCTGGTGCACACCGAGCGGCTTTTTCAGCGTTTCTGCAGCCGCTTGCGGCTGCGGATACGCTTGGTCAATGTATCTCAATGGGGTGGTTCACACCAGAGCGGGAGGCATTTTGCAGAAACGCATACTCCCGGGGTGAGGCATTTTTTGGATTGCGGATGCGTTTCTGCCTCAATGTTAAGTATAGGAAAACCGCAAACCGCTCTGAAAAACGCCTGTTCAGAGCGGTTTTGCCGGCGTTTTTGTTACAGAAGCTGTTCAGTAACAGCTTTACTGTAACAATATATGAAATCTACTACACCGAAACCGCTACACAAAACGCTAGCTGAAACGCTACAGAAAAATAAGAAAAAAGCGTTTCAAAATCTGCTAGCATTTTGCGGATCTGCTAGCGGGTTTTGGTGTGCACCAGGCCTCACTGCTGCTGCCTGGGGGAGATCTATCCCCATTAACTTTGTTCTTATCCGCTGGCTTATCGCCTCTTCAGCTGATTTATCACCTCTTCAAAGCAGACGGTGTTTCTCCATGACAATACCGCCTGCTCTAATCTTTATGAATTGACATTTAATTACATTTTACGACATGTGCTGGAGGTGTTCACCGGCGGTAATTTAGCTTCCTGGTCGGTAATTGTATCTTTTCATGCGGAAACAGCTTTTATGAATGGACACTTTGCTAAGTGCTCGGGAAAGTCTACTGTTATCTGAACGATCGTTCAGAAACAGCCTTATCAGTCCGCCGACCGCGTACACACGCGCATCCTGTCGGTTAAAGACTGCCCAGCGGGAGGGTCCGACGGACCGGTCGTTGCATTTAGTAGTGCGTGTGTACGCACCTTAAGAGATCTTTGAGCAAGGTGAACATCTTTTTGGGATCAACCAACGAACTGTGCAACTATACAGTACCATCTTAAGAACGGTCACGAGTTCCCCCAAGGTTTTGCTGAGCAATATAGCTTGGACTTGATTACAAGGGACTGAGAACTGTTTAGCAACTAAAATTGCTCAGTAGACCATCCCCTTTCCCCAGTCCACGCCCCGACAGTGATACTGTGATATAAACATGCTGTAAAGTGATTGATTATTGTATAAGTAAACCTTTGTAGCTCAAATTTCTTATATAATTTGTATGTAACTTAACCTTTTCATTCCGCAGCATTTACCGGTGCACCGGCTGTGAAGATTTGGGGATTGTGTATTTTGACCTGTGATGTGCAAGTGAGGTGGGTTGTGTAATTGAAGTGTTACGGGTTGATTGAAGCCGACAGTGACCACTGTTAGGTCGCAAATAAATCTTTGATAATTTCATCTGAGTCAGTGTCTGGTGGATTCCCCTCAGCCGAAGCCTGGTGCTAAGGATTAAATCGGGTTTCACAGGCACATCACAGGGGAGACCTGCCGGTTGCTGGACGTAAGGGCCCTTTTCCACTAGCAATCGCTAACGTTCGCGATAAATGCTAGCGATTGCGATTCAGCAAAGTACAAAATTTCCCTGTGATTTCCCAGCAATTGCGATTTTGGTATGCAATGCACTGCATAGCAAAATCACGGCAAAAATCGTTCCGCGGCGCAATCGCGCTTGAGTAAAAAGCTAATTGCGGTAGTGGAAATTACCTACCGCGATTCCTATGTTATTAGGCAAACCGTAGTGATTCAAACATCACTAGCATTTTGCGATTCAGCATCGCAATCACCGCTAGTGGAAAAGGGCCCTAAGTGTCTTTACGCTGCCGCTCACTGCTCTTTTGCATGGAGGGAGAGGAGAGCACCAGAGGGGGACCCAGCGCAGATCACAGGGGGACCCAGTGGCTGCAGGCACATCACAGGGGAGACCCAATATTGGCTGGACATAAGTGGCTTTACGCTGCCGTTCTGCATGGGGGGGGGGGGGGAAGCGCCAGAGGGGGACCCTAGAAGAGGGAGGGGGGGGCGGGATGGCTGTCTGACACTGATGCTGCCTAAGGAAGAGGCGTCACTTGGGGTAATGGGCAGCCCAGAGCTGGTTATACTGCATACTATGCAGCCAGCCCCATTTCTATGGGCATGCGATACGTGCAATCGCCCGGGGTGCTTTATTGTGCGGCAGGAGGAGGGGCGCCGGAGCGGGGGAACGGACATAATCGTTATAACTCACCTTCTTCATCCGTTCCCCCGCAGGTTCAATATCTTTTCTTTCCCGGCGACCGTCGCCTGGTAACTGCGCCCCCTGTGATGACGTACCGCATGTCGTCACAGGAAGCGCTGTTACTAATGAGATAGATGCCAGGAAGGGAAGGACATTGAAGCAGCGTGGGTTCGGCAGAAGCAGCTGAGTTATTACTATTATGTCCACTCCTGCACCCATACCAACTAACCTAAACTGCGGGAACCTAACACCTATATTGCGGGGCACCTACCTAACCTAAACTGCGGGAACCTACCTAACTAACCTATACTGCGGGAACCTACCTAACTAACCTATACTGCGGGAACCTACCTAACTAACCTATACTTCGGGAACCTACCTAGCTAAGCTATACTGCGGGAACCTACCTATATAACCTAAACTGCAGGCACCTACCTATCTAACCCATACTGGGGAACCTACCTATCTATCCCATACTGGGGGAACCTACCTATCTAGCCCATACTGGGGGAACCTACCTATCTAGCCCATACTGGGGGAACCTACCTATCTAGCCCATACTGGGGGAACCTACCTATCGAACCTACTGTATACTGCGGGAACCTACCTATCTAACCTATACTGCGGGCACCTACCTATCTAAACTATACTGTGGGCACCTACCTATCTAAACTACACTGGGGGCAACTATACATGCTACCCTATACTGGAGGCACCTACGTAGCTAACCTGTACTGCGGGCACCTATGCCTGGCTCCACGGGGGGTCGATTTTTACACCCTCGGCCTGGGTGAAATATAGCCTAGAAACTGCCCTGTATGCAGCCTTATGCCCTCCATAGTGCTGGAAGCGTTGTTTCATGGGCCTTTGCAGGTGTACCTACGAATATCTGTCTGTGGGTCTGGGCAGCCAAAGTGCAAGGTGAGAGCGGTCACCACGGGTGGTGGTGTGCACAGCGATTGGTGATACCCAGTAAAATTATGCACGGGCCATAGTCGGTGGAGGATTGCTCGATTAATCTGGCAGCCTATGCGATGAAGATTTTCTCTGTTTCCTTTCTTGTATGAGGTTATCGGTCTTGGGAGACTGAAGATGATCTGTGAACTGTGGGACTTCTTTATTGCTAAGGGCTCTTTCACATTAGGGCAGATTTTCTGCGTTTCAACGCAAAGGGTAAAGTTTGCGATACCCAAGGTGAAATGAAAGTCCATAGACTTTCATTTTAGCTTTCACATATAATGCAGCCTTTTTGTGCGTTGCGTTACACTGCACCCAAGCGCAGTTTTTCGGCCGACACTAGCTTTATGCGTTACAATGTTAGTCAATGTAAAACGCACACTATGCACGTTTTTAATCCGTTAACGCAGGCAATCAGTCCCAGAATGCAACAGAGGAACAATGTAGAAAGTTGAAAACTAAAAGAAAAAAAAATTACCTGCGTTTTTCTATGTGCTGTAACGCATTGAAAACGGATTAAAAACGCACACTCACTGCAGTGCAACGCATATCAAAACGCATTAAAACGCATACAACAAAACATATGCTTTGAGCGTTCTCCAACGCAAGCTCTGATGTGAAAGAGCCCTAAAGGACTGTGAGGCAGCGCATAGTTTTTATAGAATTATAATGCCAGCATGAGATTTGGGCACAGGGTAACGCCAATAAACATGCTATTCCACCCTATAGCCTACCACCCACCTCCTGCACTGATAACTGAAAAAACGTAGACATGTAAGCTCATCTTGGATTAAGGCAGGGAACACACTTGTCTTTCAGTTTTCTGCACGAGTTTTTCTGCATACGTTTTCTGCACACCAAGTGTGTTTCTATGCAGAAAAAACGAGCCTTTTTTTTTTTTTTTTTACAGCAGCTGATGTAATTGATACAGAAAACTGACAAAATGTGCACAATCATGATGCAGAATGTCAGTTTTTTTTCTGCGCACGGAAAACACATTAAGTGTGAACTAGCCCATTGATTATCATGAGTTCTCAGTTTTTCTGTGCAGATAACGCGCACGAAAACTGTCAAGTGTGTTCCCTGCCTGAATGTAATTCACGCTTTCCATATCATTTTTTGATACCAATTGCTGCTACACTATTGTACCCGTCACTGCAACAAATTAAAATGCGGACGGAAGTTGCACGTTTCTTTTCTCTTTTGCCACTGCCTTGATGGACTGTTTTCTTATATTCATTTAAACGGAGCACACATCCAGTGATAGTTTATGCAGCTTACCACAACACGCAGCAGCACTATATTCATGCCAGTGTATCCTAGTCATTCACTATCAACATATGGGAAGTGGCATTATTTTCTCTTCTTGACATTATTTTCTCTTCTTTTTTTGAAACAATAAAAGGTTTACCCTGCTCCTGCACAAGTCCCCCTGGCGGCGTTAACCTCCTGAGCGTTACGCCGCTCAGGAGGTTTTGTTATATTTTGCCCAATTCCTAAATTATTGTCCTAAATGACTGAAAAGCTTATACTGTAGCTAACACTAGGCTAGCTAGTAGAAGTCTCCGATCCCCGCCACTCCATCGTTTATACGTTACCCAGCCTGGATCCAGCGATCGGCACAGCCTCCCCAGACAGCTCCAGTCTTCTCTATGGGGAAGATCGCACATGACGTCATGACGTCACCAACGTCATGATGTTATGCGCAAACCCGATCCTCCCCATAGAGAGACCGGAGCTGTGCAGGGAGGCTGCGCGATCACTGGATCCAGGGGGGTTAATGTATAATCTTCCAATATTCACCTGTCACACACCTTCTAGGCCTACGTCTAGGCCTCCGTGCCGGTGCTCGCCTCCTGCAGGTACACCACTCCTGCCTCAACGTAGTACAATAGGACAAACGGAGTCAGTGCCTCTGCATGCTATTCAATACAGTTATTTGACTGAAGCAATTTGTGTGCTGTCTCCGTTTGTCCTATTGTACTAGGGTTAATGTATAAACGGGGGGATTGAGGGGGATCCATGGGTGCTGGACACATTTACTAGCTAGTCTAGTGCTAGCGGAAGGTTTTTCAGCTATTTCGGCATATTTATTCAGCGTGGGCCACTCCTGAGGACAGACGGCAATATGCCCGACACAGTGTCGGGCATACCGCTAAGGAGGTTAATTACAAGACAAATAACATATTTATCGCGCTTTTCTCCTGGCGGACTCAAAGCGCCAGAGCTGCAGCCACTAGGATGCGCTCTATAGTCAGTTGCAGTGTTAGGGAGACTTGCCCAAGGTCTTCTACTGAATAGGTGCTGGCTAACTGAACAGACAGAGCCGAGATTCGAACCCAGGTCTCCTGTGTCAGAGGCAGAGCCCTTAACCATTACACTATCCAGCCACCGCCTAGTTAATTACTATTGCCCCTCCAGGCCGCCATAGATAGTGGGGGAAAGATGTAATTTGGCTTCCAGCTATTGATGGCGGCCAAATTACAGTGTTTTTATAATTTGTACGCCATCTTATGATGGCACATCAATTACTTACAGAGCGCCGCTATAGCCCTAATTCAGATTACAGCGTATGGTGGCGCCGGCTGCACCCAAATCTCCTGCACTGTTGTTTACAGTGCTCGTTTTGCAGAGCCTCAAAGAGCTCCTGAAGTATATACCTCCCTACTTGGTAATTTGTGTTTCCTATGCAGTAGCAGCCTTATTGAATTGACATTTCACAAAATGTTTTGTAAAGTCAGCTGTTTTCTGCTTTACCGAATGTGGTAAGGCTTAGTTAATTGAAACCATGGTATAGTGGAGAGACTAGACATGTAAGGGCTGGTGCACACCGAGCGGCTTTTTCAGCGTTTCTGCAGCCGCTCGCGGCTGCGGATACGCTTGGCCAATGTATCTCAATGGGGTGGTTCACACCAGAGCGGGAGGCGTTTTGCAGAAACGCATACTCCCGGGGTGAGGCATTTTTTGGATTGCGTATGCGTTTCTGGCTCAATGTTAAGTATAGGAAAAACGCAAACCGCTCTGAAAAACGCCTGTTCAGAGCGGTTTTGCCGGCGTTTTTGTTACAGAAGCTGTTCAGTAACAGCTTTACTGTAACAATATATGAAATCTACTACACCAACACCGCTACACAAAATCGCAAAACGCTAGCTTAAACGCTACAGAAAAAGAAGAAAAAGCGTTTCAAAATCTGCTAGCATTTTGCGGATCTGCTAGCGGGTTTTGGTGTGCACCGGGCCTAAGAGTGAGTGTTTGATTTTGTGACTTGCCAAGGAGTGATTCACTGCTCTGCATACAGCTTCAGAACTGCTGTTAGGTAACAGCAGGGACGGATCTAGGGGGGGGGCAAGCGGGTCTCTTGCCACAGGCGCAGTTTGTTGAATTCTTAAAAAGGCGGCAAAATTTGGATGGGGAATGGCAGTTTAGGCGCCAAAACCTGACCTTGCCCCAGGCGCAACTTGGGGCAACTTGGTCTAGATCCGTCCCTGGGTAACAGCAGGTTCCCAAACGGATTAGCAGTGTGTGTACCAGCAACAGCAGTGGTACCATTGCGGTTGTGGTGAAGTGGTCCCTAGTTATTCCCAACCTGATCATGCTTTGTACAGATGGGTGGCATTCTAGTGGATTGTACTCAGAGCTAATACTGCAGTTGAGGGAGGGCCCTATGGGACCCCTCTGGCCCAAGGGCCCGGTGCGGTCGAGACCTCTGCAACCCCTATTGCTACGTCACTGATAGAACTCTTGCCTTGCAGTGCTAGGGTCCCAAATTCAAATCTGGGTTTGGACACTATTTGCATGGAATTTGTATGTTTTCCACATGTTTGTAAGAGTTGGCACTCTGGTTCCCTCCTACATCCCAAAATTGGCCTTGCAATATGACTATACAGTATGAGGCTTTGTTCACATCTATAATCGAAATCGCTGACGGCAGCGGGTTTTCAATTGTTTTGCACTTTTTTCTCCCGGCGCTCCACTGCGCACTACGGTTTTGTGTTAAGCACTTTTTCAAAGCGCTTTTGCACTTCCTGACGTAAGTCAGGAAGTGAACTTATTGACCCGGAAAAGAATACATACATGTATTTATTCATAACAACAACAAGAAACGCCCTAGGTGTGAACAAGCCCTTAGGGCTTGTTCACAATGCAGACGTTTTCGGGTTTTTTTCACCCGCGTGCGATTTTTTAAAATGACCTCCAACTGCGTGGAAGGTTCATATCAGCGTGACCCATCCGTGTACCATTTTTGAGGTGATTCCGCCTCAATGGAAAGTATAGGAAAAACGCAAAACGCTCACAAAATCGCTTTGTGTAGTGATTGCGGTCGTGTTTTTAAAAATAAATACATTGTATTTATTCATAAAAGCGCAAACAAAAATCGCCGGACAGTTAATGACATGACTATTGAATCTGTAACGTGCTGTCGAAGAGCTCAGTGCTTTTTTATCCTCTATAATAAAACCCCTGTGTCCCTACACGTGGGGTCCGCGCAGTACATGCGGCAGTGAGAAACACAGACCTTAGAGCCCATTTTTAAACGGTCTTGGGTCTGCTAATAAATACATAATACAGCTGTAATGTCTGGGACCAGGCTGGATGCGGATAAAGTCACCATCATAGCTCAAATGGACACAGCTATTCATAGAAAAGCAGGAAAGGAGGGATGAGAGCTAGAGAAAGAGGAAAGAAAACAAAACTTTGACTAGACTAGACTGAACAGACTAGATTCACAGTACAACAGTGAGTTATGATGCGATGTTAAGGTCACAACGCAAAATTGCAACGCACCAAAAGAATTGGAACGCAACTTAACACTGTGTTACCGTCGCATACAGTAGATACAGTAGAGCAAACAGGCAATGAAAAGTATGTTTCCCTGTATCTGTAAACATCTGAGGTAACGCACTGCAGCAGTGTGTCACAATAAATGCAACATTTACATAGCGACTTTAACGTCACACTGTGAATGTGGCATCAGGTTAACATTGCCGTGTGTAACCTGCATTATGCAACTTTATTATTAATGCAGGACAATAACATCCCACTGTGAATCTAGCCAAAGGCTGCCAAAGTTAACAAAAATAAAAAAAAAAATCAAGGCTTACAAAGAGCTGAACATGAACAGCTTACCACATTTGGGGTATGTCATAATCAGTACATCATCTTCTCTGGCTTTCAGAGTCTCCATAGCTTGGAATGTTGCCTCACTACAGAGGACAGTGGGGTACACAATCCCCTTGTACTTAAATATCAGCTCTGCTGGAGTCATTTTGCTAGCCCGTTCATGCAATCCTGCAACTATTTTTTCTCGCTTTCTTCTTTCCTCTTCATAGCCAGACATTTTTCCTGCAGGGTACAGCAAATGTATACTAGGGAAACTTTCACAAAAGCACAAGAACTTCCTTACTATTTGAGGCTCTGGGAGGGGTGTGTCTGCATATCTAGCTTGTTTACTCCTATTACACCATAGTGCAGAACTTATGAGTAACCTACGACCCAAAGCAGCAATACTGAAAGATTAGCTTAATAGGCAAGTTTGCAAGACTACTTATGGCCTCCTTTCCACGAACTGTTTACAGGCAGTGAAATGCCTCTCAAACTCTCACAACTGCTCACTGCTGCCTGGTAACTGCTTGCTGCTGCCTGGTAACTGCTCGCTGCTGCCTGGCAACTGCTTGCTGAGCACACCGCTCAACAGTTCGTGGAAAAGAGGCCTTAGAAAGTTTAATAGGACAGCTTTACAACTAAGATATGTGGCTGAGAATTAGCAAATTGGATTAAAAGTCACCTTAAAATAAACCTGTGATAAAGCAGTGTAGGAGTAGCCACTGTTATACTGAAAAAAATAGTTACCTGTCTGCAATGTCAATCCTTCATTTGGCTGTATTTCTCACTAGAGATGGGCAAATAATTTGCTGAAATACAGCTTCAGGTTCAACAGAAGTTAGGCCTCTTTTCCATGGACTGTTGAGCTGTGTGCTCAGCAAGCAGTTACCAGGCAGCAGTGAGCAGTTACCATGCAGCAGTGAGCAGTTGTGAAAGTTTGAGAGGCATTTTCCTGCCTACCAACAGTCCGTGGAAAAGAGGCATACATTTGTGAGGGTTAAACTGGAACATTTCCAGAGACTAATCAGATTTAAGGCTCATACACACATCAGACTATAGTCTTTGGAAAATGAAAGATCACAGACCAATTTTACCAACTTCCATGTAGTATGAGAGCCATACCTACACAGTCTATTCTATGGAGCTGAACTCCCCATCTGACAGAAATGTTTGCAAGATGCTGCACACAAAGATGCTGTAGACATTCAAGAGATCAGTATTTGCAAAAGATCTGTTCCTGCAAAAGATCCGTTCCTGCAAAATGCATTCATAGTCTATGATATCTGCAGATCATCATACACACCTTGTTTAACAGACATTCATCTGCAGATCAGATCCACCAGGATGGATTTTCAGATCTGCAGATGATTGTCTGATCTGCAGATGAATGTCAGTTAAACAAGGTGTGTATGAGGATCTGCAGATATCATAGGCTATGAATGCATTTTGCAGGAATGGATCTTTTGCAGGAACAGATCTTTTGCAGATACTGATCTTTTGAATGTCTACAGCATCTTTGTGTGCAGCATCTTGCAAAGATTGTTGTCTGATGGGGAGTTCAGCTCCATAGAATAAACTGTGTAGGTATGGCTCTCATACTACATGGAAGGGGGTAAAACTGGTCTGTGATCCTTCATTTTCCAAAGACTATGGTCTGATGTGCGTATGAGCCTTAAGGGCTCGTTTCCACTGTTGCGACGCAATTTCGCCGGCATTCCGACGCTTGTAAAAACGCATGCGGATGCGTTTCCGCATGCGTTTTTACCCGCGATTTTGCGTGCGATTTCGAAATTAACCATGACACTGCCAGGGCAAAATAACATTGAAAAAGGTGCGAAATCGCACGCGAAATCGCGGGTAAAAACGCATGTAACAAACGCATGCGTTTTTACTATTAAATACATTAGCGGCGATTCGCACGGATTCCCGACGCAGGCGAATTCAGTGGGTCCCGTCGTGCAGATTTGGCCCGCCGCCAAATCGCTCCCGCACGCCGCACATCTGGAAACAGCCCCGGCCACTTCAGTGTAACAAGCGAATCCGCTTCTCGTCGCCGCATGCGGATTCGCTATGGTGGAAACGAGCCCTCAGAATGGTGACAATTAACAAACTAATTGTTAAATATTTTAATCCAGGACTCCTGAATCTGATTACCCCCAAAGGCCAGGGCCACACATCTCCATGCAGGAAACTATCATTTTTCTGCCCTGTACATTTTTGGGTTTTTTCATGTGCGGTTTTATGCATTTTTTTGATGTGTTTCCATTTGCATTTTTAATCAATATTCATATTTATCAAATAAAAAAAATCCAATTAGTTTTTACCTTGTTTGGTAAAAACGCATGAAGAACGCATGCGTGGCTTTTTTCACCATAGGAAAGCATTGCATGCATTATGCACACAGCATGCAGAAATCATGAACTTGCAGGGCCGGATTTGTACTGTTTACCGCCCAAGGCCACTGTCACCAGCCGCCCCCTTTGGTATAGGTAGCCAGATGACCGCTCCCCTTTCCCTCCAGTATAGGTAGCCAGATGACTCCTCCCCTTACCCTCCAGTATAGGTAGCTAGATGACTCCCTTAATCCTTTACCCCCCCTTCCTTTCAGTATAGGTAGCCAGCTCGCCTTCACACCGCAGCAGCCATCAGTGTCACTCATTTCTCCGCTTGTCTCCAGTGCAGAAGCTTCCTCTTCCTTTCCGTCTCCAATGCTGCCCGAGTCCATAGCCGCCGGCCACAATGCAAACGTGCACAGAGAGCAAGGTGGCCGCTGCACAGGCGGCTAGCAGCAGAGTACCACAGTCAGGCGCTCGCCTGATCTCCCTGCATTGCACCAGTTTAGCCTGTTGCTTTGGTGCCCGTGCTCCTGTGGTGCCCTAGGCCATGGCCTAGGTGGCCTTGCCCTAAATCCGGCCCTGTGAACTTGTTGAGTGTTTTTAAAGCGCATTGAAAAATGCACACCAATGCAGTTTTTTATATGGCCTATAGCAGTGATGGCTAACCTTGGCACTCCAGCTGTGGTGGAACTAAAAGTCCAATGAGGCATTGCAATAATGCTGCGCTGGAATTAAACTGTTCGACAGTTTGGGGCGTCCCCACCCTTTGTCAAGCGTTTGACAAAGGGCGGGGACGCCCGAAACTGTTGCTTATACATATGTTGTTTGGCTCCAATAAAAGAGTGTTGTGTGCTGCAGACCTTTGTGGAATATGTATAAATATATATATATATATATATATATATATATATATACATATACAGGGGTCGAGTCCTGCGTTGACGAGGGTGAACGGCGTCCACCCACTTTTTCTTCAGCGTGGACGCCGTTCACCCTGGCTTGTGTGGAGGGGAGCAGCGCAGAGAAGGAGAGCTATCGGGACAGCGGGGATGGGCGGACATCTCCCCCCCTTCCCTCACCTTCGTGCTCCCCTTCCTGCCTCTCCCCTTCGGTGTTTTGAAATGTCGGGCCCAGCGGCTAAAGTAGGCAGAGACTTTCCGCCTTCTTCCAGCCGCAAGGGACGCTCCGCTCTGGGTGCGGCTAGAAGACTAGACTTCGCCCACTTTAGCCGCCGGGCCCGACATTTCAAAACACCGGAGGGGAGAGGCAGGAAGGGGAGCACTAAGGTGAGGGAAGGGGGGGGAGATGTCTGCCCATCCCCGCTGTCCCCATAGCTCTCCTTCTCTGCGCTGCACCCCTCCTGCTGGGGGCACACCTGGCTACCTGGGCACATATACCCCTGCCTACATATACTGGGCACATATACCCCTGCCTACATATACTGGGCACATATACCCCTGCCTACATATGTCAGAATTCTAGCGGTTTTATTTATGCAGGAAAATATGTCATATGTATATGTGCTAAGTTTTAATGTTCTATGCAAAATGTCATTGTAAAGTGAAAAGTTAGAGTACTTTATATTGCTCTGTGACATAGCATATTCCAGGCTGTGAGGCCTATAAGATTATTCTAGTTACAAAAAGTCAGAGCATTCTTGTTTATGCTAGTGCGTAGCCTTGACATTTAAAGAGGCTTCTGTGTGAAGACAGAGAAGCAAGTTAAACTCACATTACTGCAGTAATTATAAATGCACATAATTATTACACACAGATATTATTAATCTAAATATTAATGATCAATACAGACCCTTTAAAGAAAGAAATAGTTATTGTTAAACCCTATATAATAGAATCTATTACTTTAAAATATATTTAAAGAGAACCTGTACTGAGTAAAATTAGTTAAAATAAACTCATGAGGTAACTTCAAATGAACATTACATAGTTACCTTGCCATCAGTTCCTCTCAGAAGCTCTCCATTTTCTTCTGATAATAATCCCTTCCAGTTCTGACAACATTTTGTCAGAACTGAAATATATCAGTTGCTGTCAGTTATATATCAGTTGCTGTCAGTTACAGCTGAGAGGAGAACTGATGTGTCCATGTTTCCCTATGGCTCAAGTGGGCGATGTTACAGTTTAACAGTGTGCTGACCAGGAAGGTGTATGGGGTATTGGCCATTTTCAAAATGGAGGACGGAGAATTCCATTGATCACAGTGGACAAACATGATGCGGGAGAGGAAAAATAGATTGAGGAGTAGACTACACAGGAGGTAAGTATGACCTGTGTATGGTTATTTTGACTTTTAATGTTCAGTTCAGGTTTTCTTTAAAAGCTAGTGATGATTTGGGTCTGTGAAACCTTCTTGTGAGATTGTTTTAGTTTTAGAAGATGTTGACATGTTTCTTAGCTTGAAGGCCAAGGCCAGCAAGAAAATATAAACATTTCCCAGACAGAGAAAGTCAAAACATGGAAGATATAAAATATAAAACAAGGGGTTTTCCCAATTAGTTAAAGATGACTCCATGATGCCACCTGGCGTCAACATTATTAATACTGTTTGTTATTTGTTATGAAAGGCTGACCTCTGCCGGTTGAAATTAGATATTTATTTCTTCATCAGAAAGACAAATATATGGAAAAGGATTTTATATTATCAAGATTTAATGTACAAGTATATCTTTTATGATTAATTGTTTTAAGAAGAATTATATAATAAGCTTTATATTTAAATAAGTATATTAGAAGCCCTGTATGTTTTAATAAGCCTTAAATTGCTGAAGGCTCTTACAGGTCTGTGTATAGGATCAACCTGACCTGGGAAAGTACAGACACATTCCAAAAACTAATTAGCAGTGAACACTTTATCAGAAATGCGTCATAAATGACATTGTTTAGTCTCCATGTCCGGGTCAGCAAACAGACAAGATGGCTGTTGACGTCCATTTTTAATTAAGTGCGTCAGAAATGACCCTATATCAAATGTCAAGCACTCCAAATGACGTAAATTCCCACAAGATAAGGTAATTAAGAATTTATAAACAATAATATTGTGACTTAGGAAATCAAAACATGATTAAGCATTGACGCACGGAAGCTTTAGCCAATCAGAATCTCAGATCCAGGGAAGTTCCAGATTAGGCAGCCATATTGCCTCCAGCCCCTATAAAGGTAGGAGTTGTAAGCTCATAGTTTGCAGAAGCCCAACAATCTCCTGAGAAGACACATGAGGCAGAAGCTACCTTCCCACACGTGGTTCTAGATGCTGAAGAGATGACAGAGAAGGGGTAATATGCTTAATATTCTGGTGATTTACTTTATTAATTTTTCAGCATTAAGTTTTATTAAGATGTTAGCAAGAAGTTTTTTAGAAGCTATTTTTTATGCTATTTCTTTAAGAAGATTACTACAAGTTTTACACAGCTACTAGATACACAGCTATTGATACAGATGACTACTTTTGATCTTATTCTACATAACACAACTGTTATATTCTTTTTTTGAATGTGCTTAGAAGATTGATGATCGCTTGGCTCTAAAGCCTTGATGAGATGGAATAATGTTATAAGGAAACACTACTTGTAACTGTTCTTATTTTGTATATATGCTGTATGATAAGCAAATACAATTTTTTATATAAAATCATACACTGAGTGCTCTGATTCATTTCAAGGTATACCGTCAATCTATAATTACTGTTATAGAGGGTTCAGACCCCACTATGCCGGATTTATATGATAGCAACGCTTTAAGGGCTGGTCCTTTACTAAGTTAGCAATCATGAAAAAGGCAAAAACCGCTCAGGTTTTTGACACATATACTGGGCACATATACCCCTGCCTACATATACTGGGCACATATACCCCTGCCTACATATACTGGGGACTACTATACCCCTGACTACATATACTGGGCACATATACCCCTGGCTACATATACTGGGCACATATACCCCTGGCTACATATACTGGGCACATATACCCCTGGCTACATATACTGGGCACATATACCCCTGACTACATACACTGGGCACATATACCCCTGCCTACATATACTGGGGACATATACCCCTGCCTACATATACTGGGCACATATACCCCTGCCTACATATACTGGGCACATATACCCCTGGCTACATATACTGGGCACACATACCCCTGACTACATATACTGGGCACATATACCCCTGGCTACATATACTGGGCACATATACCCCTGGCTACATATACTGGGCACATATACCCCTGCCTACATATACTGGGGACATATACCCCTTCCTACATATACTGGGCACATATACCCCCTGCCTACATATACTGGGCACATATACCCCTGCCTACATCCACTGGGCACATATCCCACTGGCTACATATACTGGGCACATATACCTCTGCCTATATATACTGGGCACATATCCCACTGGCTATATATACTGGGCACATATCCCCCTGGCTATATATACTGGGCACATATACCCCTGCCTATATATACTGGGCACATATACCCCTGCCTATATATACTGGGCACATATACCCCTGACTACATATACTGGGGACATATCCCACTGGCTACATATACTGGGCACATATACCTCTGCCTATATATACTGGGCACATATCCCACTGGCTATATATACTGGGCACATATACCCCTGCCTATATATACTGGGCACATATACCCATGGCTATATATACTGGGCACATATACCCCTGGCTACATATACTGGGCACATTTACCTCTAGCTAAATATACTGGGCACATATACTACTGGCTATATATACTGGGCATATATACCCCTGGATATATATAGTGGGCACATATACCCCTGGCTACATATACTAGGCAACTATACCTCTGGCTACATATACTGGGGACTACTATACTCATGGCTACTTATACTGGGGACACCTATAGACCTGGCGCGTACGTACAAAAAGGGCGCCCGGACAAAAAGGGCGTGGGGTGTAAACGCTAATTATTAATTAATCATTAATAGCGTTTATAAAAATAGTGTGCTATATTTCGTTCACAAATAATGTTTTACAAAACTATAAATCATTAAATAATGTTTATGAAATTGGCAATTGTGAAAACGTTAATCTTCCCAGTTTCAAAAGTGAAACTTATAATTACGTTTATTAAAAAAATGATAATATATGTTTAATTGTTATAATTATATATTATTGTGAATAACCTTCATTTATGGTTTGTTCTTATAATAAAATCTGAAAATATTCTTTATAACGATGATATAAATATAACTACGTTCGTAATAAGTGTTGTAAAACATTAGTAAGTATTACTAAAATGTTACTAAAACTATACCTAAGCCTACTCTCACACAGAACCCTCCCTGTACCTATCCCTAACCCCTAGACCCCCCTGGTGGTGCCTAAACCTAAGACCCCCCTGGTGGTGCCTAACCCTAAGACCCTCCTGGTGGTGCCTAAACCTAAGACCCCCCTGGTGGTGCCTAACCCTAAGACCCCCCTGGTGGTGCCTAAACCTAAGACCCCCCTTACTGATCGCTTTATTATGTGGATAATAATGTTTTACTAATTGTGGCTGCAAAAAATATATTGCAATTTCCGTTACGTACTGATCGCTTTATTTTGTGAATAATAATGTTTTACAAACAGTAAGGGATAAAACTTTAAATAATGTTTTAATTAGTTAAATAAGATAAATATGTTTAGTATTTTTATAAACGTTATTCGGCACGGGTGCATTTTATAAACGTAAATCACCACAAGCACAGTTATAAATCATTAAAACTCTCCGGGCGCCGTTTGTAAACGTTATTTATCTCCGGCGCCCTTTTTTCCTGCTCGGCGCCCATTAAACGTTATTTATTATGAGAGTGAATGGCGGCGCCCTTTTTGTCCACTAGCTGCCTGCGCCCTTTTTTCCCGCTTCCAGACGTGGCTACCTGGGGGAACTGCTATTTTGGGGGAACTGCTGTCAGATTATCTGCATTTTTGTGGAACCGCTGTTATGTATTTTGGGGAACAGCTGCCAGATTATGTGTATGTTAGGGGAACGGCTGCTGCCAGATTACGTGTATTTTGGGGAACTGCTGCCAGATTGTGTATGTTTGGGGGACCACTACTGCCAGATTATATGTCCTTTGGGTGTTACGTGTATTTTGGGTGATCCGCTGCCAGGTTTCGCGTATTTTGGGGAACTGCTTCCAAATTATGTGTATGTTTGTGGAACTGCTGCTGCCACATTGTCTATTTTGGGGGAACCACTTCCATATTATCTGTATTTTGGAGGAACTTCTACCAGATTATGTGTCTTTTTGGTGAAATGCTGTCAGATTACATCTATTTTTGGGGGATACACTACGGCAGAGCTCAAACTTCCTCGGCAGACCTTTTACATCACTGCTAAGGTCATGTATATTTGGCCCCACCCATGACCACGCCCACGGTGTGCTTGACCACGTCCATTTTTGGCATTTTTTTGGCACAGGGGTTCTCCAAGTGAGTCCACTCACTTCTTTTCCCAGGACTAGACCCCTGTCAGGGCCGGGCCGAGGCAGAGGCTGGGCAGGCTCCAGCCTCGGGGCGGAAAGCTGCAAGGGCGCAGGGAGGGGGGCCGGTATTTGTCCCAATCATCGGACCCCCTCCTGTGACTTTCCTCCAGTTTGTGTGCCACTGTCGCCCCTTTCCTCCCCGCACGTCCCCCCTCCTCTCTGCAGCATCACGGAGTGAAGCAGGGAGGAATAAAGGGAGCATACACTCTCCTCCTACTTATGGTTCCAGGCGATGGGAGTTCTGGTCTATCTTCTCTGCACTACCACTGCTCTGTAATTCCTGCTTATCAGTTTGGGCTGTAGCGCCCGATCTGATAAGCAGGAATTGCAGAGCGGCGGTAGTACAGAGAAGATAGACCAGAACTCCCACCGCCTGGAACCATAAGTAGGAGGAGGGTGTATGCGCGCTCCCTTTATTCCTCCCTGCTTCACTCTGGGATGCTGCTGCGGGGAGGAAGGGGGACGTGCAACAGAGAGGGGCAAGCAGGGCCACCATGTAATCCTGCGCGGGGGGGGATGAAGGGGATAAGAGCAGGGACGCTCTGTAATGCTGAGGATGGGAGGATGTGTGGCGGTGGGCGAGCTGAGCTGCACTCTAATGCGGGGGACCTAGGGGAGGGATTTACTATCATGCTTGGGATGCTATGTGGCTATCATACTGGGGTGGGTGGGAGGGGGGATGCTATGTGGCTATCATACTGGGGTGGGTGGGAGGGGGGATGCTATGTGGCTATCATACTGGAGTGGTTGGGAGGAGGGATGCAATGTGGCTATCATACTGGGGTGGGTGGGGGAATGCTATGTGGCTATCATAGTGGGGTGGGTGGGAGGGGGTGCTATGTGGCTATCATACTGGGGTGGGTGGGAGAGGGGAAGCAATGTCTGACAACCATTTTAGGGTGGGTGGGATGGATTATGCATCTACTTACTATAGGTGGGAGGAGGGAGCACATGTGGCTGGTGGGAGGGAGGCTATAGCACAAGTGGCTACCATAATGGGGAGGGAGGGGTTAACACATCTGGCTACCGTACTTGGGAGGGTGACTGTAAGATATTTGTCTGCTATATTAGTGGGTAGAAGGGAGGGGTGGACATCCGGCTACCGTATTGGAGGGGATGAGGCTGCCTAATGCTGGATACACACCATGAGTTTCCGCGTCGAATGCTTCCGTCGATACGCGCCGATTCGATTATTTCCGAGCATTTCCAAACGAATTTCGAACATACGAGCATCACCTGTTCCAGGGGTGAACTGCCAACCTGGGCCCGGGTAGGGCGGTACCCAGCCCATCCCCCCACCCGTACCCTGGAATTGCATGAGGCCGAAGGGGCCCCAAGGTGGTTGCTGACCCCAAGGGCCCGGGAAGAAGTTGCCCCAAGCCTGTTGAGGGAAGCTGCCGACTCCAGCGTCCCCCTGACTGCCCCCCACTGCGCTGGGGCCCCCCGCTGCAAACATGGCCACATTACCTGCACCCCACGGGGAAATGCCCGCTGGGATCGCATCCCTCGGTCGGGGGATTGTGCCGTCCAGAGAAGGCCCAGGTGCGGACGCGCCGTGTGGCTGAGAAGGAGCCGCAACCTGTGCCCTGCCACCCGGCCGTTGCGTGCTGGGACCTGCCTGAGGGGATCCTCCCTCCCTCCCCTTCCTTGCACTAGCCCCCTTACCTCCTTTCTTGGCCCCCCCGCTTCCTCTTGGCCTGGCCCCTAGCCCCCTGTGCCTGCTTCTGGGACCTCTCCCCGCTCCCCATCCCCCAAATCACTAACCTGTAGGACCACCTCTGTGCCAGCGGGAGGGACGTCCATGCTGTTGTCAGCCTCAACCGCCGCACGCCTGGCCCTGGTGGCTGGTGGGGATGGGGAAAGCCTCTGCACTGACCTCCTGCTTCTCTGAGGCCTGGGTGGTGCGATGTCCCCGTCACGTGACCCCCCGGCGGTGGGTTGAGGCGATCCCGACGCAGCATCCAGGGCCTCCCTCCAGTCGAGACCTCGCCTGTCTGCCTCCTCCCGTAGCTGGCGCAATGAGATATCCCACTCGGCCATCCTGCTCTTCCTAACTGTCCCTGACTCCTCGGTCGCCGCTAGCCCTGCTTCTGCTGCAAGAGTAAAGGCCCATACACACGTCGGATTTTTGCGAACGCCCCGTCTTTTGAACGTTCCGTCGTTCGCACGTCAAATCCGGCGTGTGTACAGACTATCGTTCGGGTGATAAGCCCGGCGGATCGCTGAAAACCAGTCTTATTACCCGAACGATAGTCTGTACACACGCCGGATTTGACGTGCGAACGGCGGAACGTTCAAACGACGGGTCGTTCGCAAAAATCAGACGTGTGTATGGGCCTTTAATGGACACATTTACTCTTGCTGCCTGACTAATGGTAAATGACGTTACCCCTGCGCGCCTGTCTAAAACCCCGCCCCCCGCTAGTCTAAACTGCCCAATCCCCTGCTGTCTGTGCCCTACCTAAAGCCTTCCCCCCTGCAACCATACCTAATCCACCAGTTCCGTGGAACTAGCTTAGGTCATGTAGCGCTGTGCTTATAGTGCAGCGCTCGTCTGGAGATAAGCTCAGGTCTGTCTGCAGGCTCAGGGAAGCACAGCTGTGCTATGTATAGAGATAGCCTTGAACGTTTCGGCCGCGAACATCGCTGGTTCGCATTCACATCGAATTGCGAACTTTTATGCGAGTTCGACCCGCCCCTATACTACATCATTGGGCTAAACTTTGACCCTCTACATCACAGTCAGCAGACACATAGCAGCCAAATCGGCCATGTTCTCACTCTGTGTGCTCACTGTGCTGCTGTTTTAATGAGAAAAGGGAGAGACATTGGAAAGATAGGGAAAGCGATAGTGTATACCTTTCACTGCACCTGTGTGTGTGACAGCTGCACATTGTAATTTGTAATACCAGTCACTGTATACCTGTTCACTGCACCTCTGTGTGACCGCACACAGTTTTATATACCAGTCCGTGCATACCTGTTAACTGCACCTGTGTGACAGCAGAGTGGCCGCTCCAGGAAGTAAACACTGCACGTCACTGAGTGCAGTGAATATTAATTAGCCATGTGGCTGGCCGCGGAGGAGGAGGGGAGACCTCCTCCTCCAACATTACTGAGCATGTGTAAACAGTCTAACGTGGCTTAGCCGCGTATAACGCACAGCATGCAGAACGTGCTGCGTTACAATGTAACACAACGTCGGCACTGTGAACAGCCCATTGATTTTTCATTGCTGTGTGGTGGGCTGCGTTACAGGCTGCACTAACGTGCGTCTGTAACGTCTTACTGTGAAAGCAGCCTAAAACCAGGGAGGGACTGACAGGGCACTTACAAACAGTGCGGCTTCCCAATGCACTACAGAAGTGCATTCATTATACAGATGCAGCAGCTGATTTGTCACCCCCTCTGCTCTTCACCCAGGGCGCCTCGCCCCCTGCGCCTCCTCCTTCATCCGCTACTGCTACTTATGATACATTAGTGATATCTACATTGTTCCTTTGGTAGAAAGTAAAGTTTATTGGATGCTTTTAACACTCAGGAATGATTTCATTTCCTATGCATTTTAAAGAGAAAACAAAATTGAAAAAATACAGTTTCTTGGTATTCACCTATTATTATTTTAAAATAATAAGTGCTACTGTAGATAATAAACCCAAATTAAATCTGCCTAATTATCTCATCTATCTATAAAACTTCAATTTTGTTGCTGCTGCAATGTATGCTGATGATATTCAATTTTGTTTTATTATACAGCATATTTCTCTGCATTATGTAGTTTTTCTCCTACTACTGAAACATTAATAAAACCATATCTAAAAGTAAAGGGGAATAAAAGGTGTATATAAAGTGTAATTAAATTGTAATTGTGGGCTTTTAGGACCATTGTAGCCCCTTACACACTCCAATGAGTTCTGGTTCACCATGAGCTTGCTGGTTAGAGTGTACTTTAAAGTGTAATTGGGTATAGTAACAAAAGTGGACAGGGCTATACAACATGGCTAAATGGTATTTTAAGGTAACAGCGCCCTCTTTTTGTTCTTGCTTGTCCTGGTGAATGAGTGGTTCCCCTCTTATTTATATCTTTCCCTATGGTCTAGTGGAGTTTACCATGGAATCTAGTGCCCCCCCCCCTTTCAGCTATTGTTCCCTAGTAGTCTAGCGGTTCCACCTTACACTTTAACCACTTAACGACCGCCTAACGCCGATAGGCGTCGGCAGGTCGAAGTGGTGTTTCCATGGAAACAGCCACTCGTTCGATGTCGGCGGCCGTTCCATGTCAGTTCACGGAGGGTGTCTCCGTGAACAGCCTGCGAGCCTCTGATCGCGGCTCGCAGGCTAATTGTAAACATGCGGGGAAGAAATCCCCGGTGTTTACATCATACGGCGCTGCTGCGCAGCAGCGGCGTAAAGTAGATTGGCGATCCCCGGCCTCTAATTGGCCAGGGATCGCCGGCATCTGATAGGCTGAAGCCTATCAGAGGCGGCGCAGGACAGATCGCCGTCCTGTGCCTCCCACAGCAAGGAGGGAAGGGAGGGAAGGAGAGGGAGGCGGAAAATCGCTGCGGAGGGGGGCTTTGAGGAGCCCCCCCCCCTCGTTCGGGCCACACAGAGCGGCGGCGATCAGACCCCCCAGCAGGACAACCCCCTAGTGGGAAAAAAGGGGAAAAGTCTGATCGCCCTGCCTAAATCCTGATCTGTGCTGCAGGCTGGAGAGCCCACGCAGCACAGATCTGACAAAAATAGCGTGGTCCTTAAGTGGTTAAAGTGTACCCGAGGCGATATGTGACATGATGAGATAAACGTGTATGTACAGTACAAAACATATTAATAACTAGACTGTTTTTATAGTTTTCTTTTGCTGCCTGAAAAAGTTAATTTCTAGGAATGGAAGTGGCAGCTTCTGTCTTATCGTTACCTTGTCGGGAATATAGTGACCATTACTGATAAGCAAATTACAGCCATAAAAGTGTTCCTGGCAGAATACAACTTCTGAGGACAGGGAGAGATCAAATACATGAATTAGTGACCTTTTTCTAACAATTAATAGGCTGCCACTGGTTACAGTCGTAAAACATTAACCTACTTTGTAAATGTTTAAATATAAAAAGAAACCCTGGTATACTTAAAAAAATGTAATTTTTGGAGTAGGAGGATAAATATAGTTGTTTATCTCAGTTTATTTTCACCTCGAGTTCATTTTAAGGTAGACCCTGGTAGTCAAGTTGCCCCCCTTCCTCTTTAAGGAACTTCTTGGTAGTCTAGTTGGACACTTTTTCCCATAGTCGTAGTCTTGTACTGCCCCCTCCATCTCAATAGCTTTCTGTGGTACTCTAGGGTCCTCCCCCTTTCCCGTTAAGGGATTCTCTAGTATTGTAGTGGTGCTGCCACTTCCCCTTTATAGTTCTCTGGTAGTCTAGCGGTATCACTTTCCACTGTAATGGCCTGCTAGTAGTCTAGCAGTACCCCCTGGCAATTTAAAAATCCACTAGTGTCTAGTGAGTATCCCCTCTTATCCATGGTAGTCTACTAGTGGATGCCCTAACCAATCCCCCCCACCCCCCAGGGATCGAGTGGTTAATACTGTTTTTGTTTGTTTGTTTGTTTTTTGTTTATATCTGGTTTAATCTTTTGTAAGTGTATTTTTAAACAACAAAAACTGCATTATGTTACAGAAGGAACTAGATTTCTGGAAAATGCTCAATTCATCTTCATCACAATCTCAGAGAATATAATGGGGGGATGCTAGAAAACATTACAGTGTACAGAGAGAAGTGAGACAGACACACAGCAAAGAACTGCTAAGGAGTAGACTGCATACAACTTGTTCATTCTGATCTGATTCCTTTTTCATAACACATTAGAAAAATGTATTACTTTCTATGAAGAAAATCATGTTAAAAATATTTTTCTGATTGCTATTTTCTCATTATCCAATGCAGACATCGTAAAGAAACTCATGAGATAATTGCAACAATGAATTTAGCATTTGATCAGTAAGTAACTGCAGTTTCAGATCATTTCATCATTTTACAATGACTAAAGCAATAAAAAAGCAATGAATGCAGTGTTTATTTCATACACAGAATTAAAAAGGTGTTATGTATGTACTAGTCAGAAGTCCATTAATAAGTACAGTATTTTGCATAGTTTATTCTCTTTCCCAGGTTTGTTCCGGCAAGGTGTTTTTCAAACTTCTCATCTACCTCTCTGCTCTGTTCTTCAGTGAAAAGACTCTTCCAGTCCCCAATCTCTCCTTTATATATTAAAAAAAAAAAAACACACAAAAATTATACTTAACTGTCTAAAAAACAATTACGTTTTTAATATAAATTAAGAAAATAATTAAAACAAGCAACAGTAGTTAGCAGGAGTGGACGTCCCATGATGCCAGGTGAAACCAGTTCAACAGATGGCATGGACCCTGGAGCTGCATCCCACTGTCCCCCCTTCTCCCTCCCCATCTACTTACTTCCTGTATATCGCCGTTAACAGGGAAACCACTGTCCTGCTACCTCTGCACAGCAGCTGCGGGTTGCGCTGCTCTACGTCGGAGGTGAGGGGTGTGGCCGGGGACTATCCTAGCTCAGAAGTTAAGACAAGCGGTGACCGCAGGGAGGGAGGCGGTAGCAGGCTGGCCACCTACCTGCCTAATCTATACTGGAGGCAACTATACTAGCTACCTGTCCTGGGGCAACTATACTACCTATACTGGGGCAACTACAGTAGCTACTTATCCTGGGGCAACTATACTACCTATACATTTCAGACAGTATTCACCGCACCACAGGATTCGGTCACTACTTCAGAGTGATCCCTCAAAAGTCACATTAATCTAAACCCACAGAATGAATCAACACACTCTGATAAAACAGCTAAAACTGAGCTAAAAAGTCACTAGGTTCACTACTGTAATGAAGCACTCCTTGTAAGTCTTGTAAGATACATTCAAAGCGGTTTGGAATAGTTTCCCACAGGAGTGGCACTCCAGACCCTAACCACAAAAGTCTGTAATTGCCTTGAGAGTATAAGCGCCCTTCCGCTGTTTCCAGCAACACACCATCTCTGCACAGCCCTTACTACAGGGGCAATAAGGATATACGGCTCCACTCACTTCAGCCCTTATTACAGGGGCACCCCAATATCCCTTCTGGCCCCCGCTAGAGAGGTTATTCGGATGTGAGTCCCACCACTGATCTCATTCTCTGGTTAGCAGGACAGTACAGAGCTGCACAAATGCAGTGCTGATGATGGGTATGATTGAGGATCCACCTCCCTCCTTGTATACAGTGTGGCAGCTGCTGAGCTGTGGGAGGCTGCAGTCAGGGATCAGGAAGCTGACGGGAAATCTACTACCTATACTGGGGCAACTATACTACCTATACTGGGGGCAACTATACTACACATAGTTACATAGTTATTTGGGTTGAAAAAAGACCTACGTCCATCGAGTTCAACCAGAAAATTTGGTACAACACTAGCCTGCTCTCTCACATATCCCTGTTTATCCAGAGGAAGGCGAAAAACCCTTACAAGGCACGGTCCAGTTAGCCCCAAAAAGGAAAAAAATCCTTTCCGATTCCAGATGGCAATCAGATAAAATCCTTGGATCAACACCACACATACAGTACCCATACTGGGGGCAACTATACTAGCTACCTATACAGGGGCAACTATATTCCCTATACTGGGGGCAACTATACTGGCTACCTATACTGGGGTAACCATACTACCTATACTGGGGGAAACTATACGGGCTACCTATACTGGGGCAACTATACTGGCTACCTATACAGGGGGGTAAATATTGGCTACCTATACTGGGGGTAACAATACTAGCTACCTATACTGGGGGCAACTATACCTGGCTACCCTATACATAAAGCACCTATACCTGGCTACCTTCCCTATACTGGGGTGAAAATTTTACCGGCCCTGGTAGTCAGGACTAAGAACCTACACAGGTTGTTATAGAACTGATCAGATAAAAATGGCACACAGTGCCAGAAGAATAGAATTGGCGCCTCATTGACTTCAATTATATAATGCTATTTAGCGTTATAAGTATTAAAAAAAAATGGCGCAGGAAGTGTGCCTAACACTTATAACGCTAAAATGTTCGTGAACAGGCGAATCTGGTGAACCGCCATAGACTTCAATGGGCAGGTGAATTTTAAAACTTACAAAGACTGTTTCTGGCCACAAAAGTGGTGAAAAAATTGTTTCAAGGGGTCTAACACCTGGACTGTGGCATGCCAGAGGGGGGTCCATGCCAAAAGTCTCACCACAAATTATGGAGTTGATGCAAAGTTGGGTTTTAAACCCTTAGGGCCCATTTACACTTAATCAGTTGGTATGCGTTGGTATACGTTTTTTCCATAGCAGTGCATTGGGGAGAAAATTTCAGTTAAAAGTGTGAAAGGTGCCATAGGAAAACATGGGCATTACTTTGAAAATCTGTTTTCTTTACGTTATAACTGAGAGCAACTGATTAAGTGCAAAAGGGGCCTAATGGGCAGAAATCCCAATATGCACAGCTCTGGGTGTCAGTGGGCTGTGGAGTGTCTCCCACAGAGGGCTTGATTCACAAAGCCATGCTAACTCACGCGGTCGCGCCAGCGTTTTGCATGCATTATAATGCGCATAACGTTTTGTTGCGTGCAAACGCAAATTTTCGTGCGTGTTTCCTTGTGAAAATTCGCGATTGTGTGTAAAAATTCGCATTTACGTGCGAAAACCATTACGCGTGTTATAACGTGCACAAAACGCTAGCGTAACCGTGCTATGAGTTAGCACGGCTTTGTGAATCAAGCTCATACAGATATAATGTGACAATACAATATATATACAGTGGAGGAAATAATTATTTGTGTGCAAACTTGGTCATCAATTACAAGAAACGTTTGACCTCTGTGTTTGCAAACAAGGGTTTTTCCACTAAGTATTAAGTCTTTTATTGTTAGAGGGTTCAAAAACTTATTTCCCTCAATGAAATGCAAATCAGTTGCTATCTTTTATTTAAGGTTATTTTTTCGATTTTCCTTTTGATGTGCTATCTGCCACTGTTAAAATAAACCTACCATTGAAATGATACTGTTCCGAGACTTTTCATTTCTTTGTCATTGGACAAACTTACAAAATCAGTGAGGGGTCAAATAATTATTTCCTCCACTGAATACTGTACAGCGCTACGTAAGATGTTGGCGCTATATAAATACTAAATAATAGTAATAATAATAATATAATAGTACTATCAGAATACTGTGAAATAATAATGCATTGGAGTGGTTCTTAGGGCTCTTTCACACCATTGCCCTTTTCCAGCGTTTCAACGCAAAGGCAATTCTTTGCGTTAACCAAGGTAAAATGAAAGTCCATAGACTTTCATTTTACCTTTCACACCCGACGCTGCGGTTCGACGCACCCGGGAGCGTCGATTCCATCGGGTTCAATTAATAGCTACCGCCGCTGATTGCGTCGCACCGCAGATTTCCGATGACACGCCGCAGGGCATATAACGCGTGCAGGAAATGATTCCTGCACACGTTGATAGATGTGAAAGAGGCCTTAAAGAGACTCTGTAACAAAATTTTGAGCCTTATTTCTTCTATCCTATATGTTCCTACAGCTGTTCTAATGTGCTCTGTCTTACTGCAGCCTTTCCTATTTGCACAGTGACTGTATTATCTCTGTTATATGATCTAATCTTCTCTCCTCTGTCGGCTCTGTCGGGCTGAGGCAGTCAGGCTGGAATGTGCTGTGCTGCTTGTGATTGGATAGAAGCTATACACACCCTCTCCAGGCCCCCTGCACACTCTGTATGACTCACACACTGAGCTACTCTCAGCGTATCACTTGATATGTCTTTTGTTTGTAAACACTGCATAAAAATGGCAATTACAAGCCAGGATTACATAGTTACATAGTTATTTTGGTTGAAAAAGACATACGTCCATCGAGTTCAACCAGTACAAAGTATGTCTCCAGCCTGCTCCCTCACATATCCCTGTTGATCCAGAGGAAGGCGAAAAAACCCTTACAAGGCATGGTCCAATTAGCCCCAAAAGGGAAAAATTCCTTCCCGACTCCAGATGGCAATCAGATAAAATCCCTGGATCAACATCATTGGCATTACCTAGTAATTGTAGCCATGGATGTCTTTCAACGCAAGGAAAGCACCTAAGCCCCCTTTAAATGCAGGTATAGAATTTGCCATAACGACTTCCTGTGGCAATGCATTCCACATCTTAATCACTCTTACTGTAAATAACCCTTTCCTAAATAAATGGCTAAAACATTTTTCCTCCATGCGCAGATCATGTCCTCTAGTCCTTTGAGAAGGCCTAGGGACAAAAACTCACCCGCCAAGCTATTATATTGCCCTCTGATGTATTTATACATGTTAATTAGATCTCCTCTAAGGCATCTTTTCTCTAGACTAAATAAACCCAGTTTATCTAACCTTTCTTGGTAAGTGAGACCTTCCATCCCACGTATCAATTTTGTTGCTCGTCTCTGCACCTGCTCTAAAACAGCAATATCTTTTTTGTAATGTGGTGCCCAGAACTTAATTCCATATTCCAGATGTGGCCTTACTAGAGAGTTAAACAGGCAATATTATGCTAGCATCTCAAGTTTTTATTTCCCTTTTAATGCATCCCAAAATTTTGTTAGCTTTAGCTGCAGCAGCTTGGCATTGAGTACGATTATTTAACTTGTTGTCGATAAGTACTCCTAAGTCCTTCTCCAAGTTTGATGTCCCCAACTGTATACCATTTATTTTGTATGGTGCTGGACCATTGATACGACCAAAATGCATGACTTTACATTTTTCAACATTGAATTTCATCTGCCATGTATGTGCCCATATAGCCATCCTATCCAGATCCTGTTGCAATATGACACCATCTTCCTGAGTGTTGATGATTCTGCACAATTTTGTATCATCTGCAAAAATAGCAACATTGCTCACTACTGCAGCAGGGAGAGGCAGAACAGCACAGAGGGGCCCAGGAGAACATAATGAATAGAATGGTATGCTTTTTATTGTAAGAATTTTACAGTACAGATTCTCATTAATGAGGCAACAGCAGTAGTGTGCACACAGCTGTGTGTCAGTGGGCTGTAGAGTGTAACACACACAAAAAAACAGAAGATCAATGTGCTAGGCCTCAAAAGGGCTGTTTGGAATGCTTTCACAGCAAGTAAGGAACAAGAACACAGGCCTAGCTAATATTTTCCCTACCTATCTGCAGCAAGTCTGACCCTGCTCTCATTTACAGTCAGCAGCCATCAGAGAATTGATCTAATATGGCCGCCGCAACTGCTTTTTTGATAGGGGGTGGGGGGTCCAGGAAGAGGTGCTAGCTAATTGGCTGCTATGTGTCAGCTGACTGTGAGGTAAGGGGTCAAAGTTTAGCTTAATGATGATGTATAGGGGCCAAATTGAACACGCCAAATGTTCACTGTTCGCCGCAAATGTGAACAGCTGATGTTCACAGAATACTACTAGAGATGGCCCGAACGGTTCGCCGGCGAACTTGTTCACGCGAACAATGGGGGTTCGCGTCGAAATGCGAACATATAGCGAGTTCAACCCGCCCCCTATTCTACATCATTGGGCTAAACTTTGACCCTCTACATCAGTCAGCAGACACATGGCAGCCAATCAGGCTCCAATCCCTCCTGGACCCCTGCCCCCCCCCTTATATAAGGCAGCAGCGTCTGCCATTTTCTCATTTTGCTGCCTGCTTTAGTGCGAGAAGGGAGAGGTTGCTGGAGAGATAAGGAAAGCGTTAGTTAGGTCTTGTTAGCTGTCTCCTTGCTGATATTTGTTGCTGAAAGGCACCACAAAAAAGCTCTTTTGTGAGCTAATATTCTTGTGATGTTTTTTTTTTTTTTTTTGTGCCACTGACACTGCATATACAACCCTGTCTGTCGCAGCTGGCCCTTGCTAATTGCTATACTGTGCAAGGCCCAGCACAGTCAGTGCATACCTTCTCACTGCACCTGTGTGACTGCACATTGTATTATACCACCAGTCACTGCATACCTTTCACTGCATCTGTGTGACTGCACACTGTTTTATATACCAATCAGTGCATACCTTTTCACTTTACCTGTGTGACTGCACATTGTATTATACCACCAGTCACTGCATACCTTTCACTGCATCTGTGTGACTGCACATTGTATTATACCAGCAGTCAGTGCATACCTTTTCACTGCACCTGTGTGACTGCACACTGTTTTATATACCAATCGGTGCATACCTTTCACTGCATCTGTGTGGATTCACACTGTTTTATATACCAGTCAGTGCATACCTTTTCACTGCACCTGTGTGACTGCACATTGTATTATACCACCAGTCACTGTATACCTTTCACTGCATCTGTGTGACTGCACACTGTTTTATATACCAGTCAGTGCATACCTTTTCACTGCATCTCTGTGACTGCACATTGTATTATACCAGTCTGTGCATACCTTTCACTTGAATGGATGGCAGACTTGCCCTCCATAACAGTTTCCCATTATAGGATTTCAAGTGTATTTGTCTCACCATTACACAACAGTCAGTGCATACCTTTCACTGCATCTGTGTGACTGCAAACTGTTTTATATACCAGTCAGTGCATACCTTTTCTCTGCATCTGTGTGACTGCACATTGTATTATACCAGCAGTCAGTGTATACCTTTTCACTGCATCTGTGTGACTGCACATTGTATTATACCAGTGTGAGGAAACGCAGAAAAGCCGCCATCTCTCGAGGTGAGGCGGCTGTTTCCGCGTCCAGCATGGCGTCACAACGCGGAAAAAACGCCGCATGCCGCATGGGCAGTGCGGCGGAATCCGCATTGGTAACGGCGGAATATACATCAGAGGCGACCCCCGCATTAGATACATTGCAAAACAGTACTGGCGTGGCTGGGACTGATAGTCCACCAAGATTCAGACTTACACGCGCGCGAGCACAGAGGCAGAGTTTAAATAGCAGTTAGAAGGGTGTCGGCTGACCAGCTGGGTCAGCTGACAAATTCCACTACTCCCATTGGACCAGCAATTAGGGAGGTCCTGGAGAGGTCCTAGAGTATATATACTGCTGGTTGTTCACTTGCTCCTTGTCTGGCGTTGCGTTCACATACGTGGGAGCACCCAGATCCGTAGTTAGATCCGTTAGTGTGCCGGGACCAGCTGGAGCTGTAATCCTACACTAAGCTAGATTCTGTTGATAGCTAAAGTACTAGTTTGATTGTGATTATCTGTTATGACTTTTGCCTGCCTTGACTATCCTCCTGAACTCTGATCTTGCACCTCGATATTTCTGATACTCTGTTGCCGAACCCCGGCTCGTTCCTTGACTCTGCTTCTGCCTCCTGATTTTGTACCCCGATATTTCTGATACCCCGTTGCTGAACCCTGCCTGTACTTTGACTCTGCCTTTGCCTCCTGATCCTGTACTTTATCTGTCCGTGTGTGTACGACCTGGCTTGTCCGACCTCGAGAACCGACCTTACCGTTAGAGGCGGTTCCTCGCTCTGTTAGCGATCCTTCCTCCTGAGGGTCACTTTCAGATATCCCTTCCTACTGTCAGTCTGACTCCTCCCGTCTTGGAGAGCTCAGGTCTGCGGAAGCAATCTGTACAGTACTCCTTACTGCATTGAGGCCTTGTCCTCTTAGTGTTACAGTTACACCAAACACTACACTCTACTCAGGTGATCAGAGGTTAGTTTGTATATCGGATTATCGGTGAGACTGCAGTTCACTTATAATCTGGTATATATCTGTATTTCCGGTGATACTGCAGATCACCGGTAATCAGATACTCTCTGCGCCCACCGATCGTTACAGAACGCCAGACCAAAAAACAAAATGGACGCAAACACTGGTCGTCTGGGTATGCTTGCCACTTCGGTGGATAACCTCCATCAAGCACTGGGCCAGCACAAAGCTTTGATTGATGCCCTTTCAGGCTCTGTGCAAACCCTCCAGACGTCAGTTGATTCAGTGCGATCCCCTTCTAGTGATGACATACGTATGCCTGTACCTGATAAATTTTCCGGCCACAAGTCTGACTTCCGGAATTTCAAGAGTAGAGTGTTGTCATACTTCGAGTTAAGACCCCGATCCTCGGGGACTGAGACCCAACGGGTCATTTTCATTAAAACACTGTTAACTGGTGATTCCCAGTCCTGGGCATACAACCTGTCCCCCACTAATTTAGCTCTGACCTCAGTCGAGGAATTTTTTAAGGCTATGGCCGTAATATACGACGACCCTGACCTTGCGGCAACTTCAGAGCGGAAGCTCAAACTTTTGCGGCAAGGCAGAGGGTCGGTCGAGGATTACGCAGCAGAATTTCGTAGGTGGTCTGTTACCGCCAGATTCGACAATTTTGCTCTGATGGATTATTTTCTATCTGGGTTGTCGGAGGAGGTCTCTGATTTGATGCTAACCTTACCCGAGCCCGCAACAGTCGATGAGGCCATATCATCGGCCATCAGAGTCGATCGTCGACTACGCCATCAGAGGCAGACTAGGGGCAGTCACCGGGTCAGGGTGACTTCGTATGTGGCACCTTCTGGTACACCCGCAGTAACGGCATCTCCACCGGTGTCACCCTCTCCAGCCTCACCACCACCCGAACCCATGCAAGTTGGTCGATCAAGATTGACCCAGGTGGAACGTAGGCGGAGAATAACAGAACAACTGTGCCTGTATTGTGCAGAAGCAGGGCACAGGGTGCGAAACTGCCCTAACAAGTCGGGAAACGGGTCTGCCTAGGAGTAGTGGGGGGTGACACCCTAGGCACTTCATTCTCACCCCAAAAAGAGAAGAAGTTACTTCTCCCCTGTACTATTACGTGGGATGATAAGTCTGTGGACACTGAAGCTTTTATTGACTCTGGCTCAGCGGCCAATTTTATGAACCTTGAATTTGCTCGGGAGTTGGGTATTCCTCTCACTCCAGTAAGTCCCCCCATTCAGGTCACGGCAGTAGATGATTCCCCGCTGCAACGGGATCGTCCCCTGTCTCAGACTCCGCAGGTGAGGGTTACGATAGGGGTATTGCATGGGGAACAGCTACAGTTTTTCGTTTTGAACATGTCAACCTCCACTATTATCTTAGGCATGCCTTGGTTACAGGCCCACTCTCCACAAATCGACTGGGCCACGGGTGAGGTAACCAGATGGTCTGATCGTTGTCACCAACAGTGTCTAGGAAAGGTGACATTGGGTCAGACCAAGGTGTACGTGGAGGGTGTTCCCGAGGTGTATTCCGATTTTTCTGATGTCTTTTGTCCCAAGTCTGCTGATCAATTACCTCCTCATCGCCCGTTCGATTGCCCCATTGATCTCCGTGCTGGTTGTATGCCCCCTAGGGGTCACCTGTATAACTTGTCCGGTCCCGAGAAGTTGGCCATGCAGGATTACATTCGTGACAACCTGGCCAAGGGGTTTATTCGGCCCTCTCGGTCACCTGCTGGGGCCGGTTTCTTTTTCGTTAAAAAAAAAGACGGGGGTCTTCGACCTTGTATCGACTACCGAGGTCTCAATAAAATCACGGTGAAGAATCGCTATCCGTTACCATTGACTTATTCACGCAGGTCACTACTGCAAAGATCTTTTCTAAGTTAGATCTGAGGGGGGCATACAACCTAATCCGCATTAGAAGGGGCGATGAATGGAAGACGGCCTTTAACACACCCGACGGGCATTACGAATACTTAGTGATGCCCTTCGGGTTGTGCAATGCGCCCGCCGTCTTCCAGGAACTAATCAATGAGGTATTCCGGGAGGTATTGGGTAAATTCGTACTGGTATACCTCGATGATATATTAATTTATTCCAATAACCTCCCCGAACACAGGGTCCATGTGAAATTTGTCCTAAACAAATTAAGACAGAATAGACTCTACGCCAAGTTAGAAAAGTGTATTTTTGAGGTGACATCCGTCACGTTTCTGGGGTATGTGATTTCTACCTCAGGTCTGTCAATGGACCCTGCTAAAGTCACAGCTGTCCTAGAATGGCCGCAACCTGTGGGCCTGAAAGCCCTCCAGAGATTCCTGGGTTTTGCTAATTATTATAGGAGGTTTATAAAAGGGTACTCCACGATCATTGCACCCCTTACCAGTCTCACAAAAAAGGGGGCAGATACTACCCACTGGTCTCCGGAGGCTCAGAATGCATTTTCTAGTCTGAAAAAATTGTTTTGTTCCGCACCAATCCTGAGACATGTCGACACCGCTTATCCGTTCATTGTTGAGGTCGATGCCTCGGAGGTCGGGGTAGGGGCTGTGCTGTCTCAGCGATCAGGGTTACAGGGAAGACTACACCCCTGTGCGTACTTTTCCCGTAGGTTCTCTCCGGCGGAGAGAAACTACGATATAGGCAACAGAGAGCTCCTGGCCATTAAATTGGCATTTGAGGAGTGGCGCCACTGGTTGGAGGGGGCAGAGCACACGATCACTGTTTACACCGACCACAAGAACTTGGAGTACATCGAGGGGGCTAAGAGGCTTAGTCCCCGTCAGGCCCGGTGGTCCTTGTTTTTTACAAGATTCAGGTTTATAATCACATACACTCCAGGTAGCAAAAACATCAAGGCAGATGCCCTCTCCAGGTGTTTCGAACCTGAGACAGCACAGCCCCCCACACCTGAATCCATCATTCCGCAGAAACTGGTGTTAGCCGCCACGGAGTCTTGGGAAGAGTGGACAGAGATCTTGGGTCCCTTTCAGCAGGAGGTTCCTGAAGGGAAACCCGAAGGGGTCTTGTTCATACCACTACCATTCCAGTTACAGGTTCTGCAACTCTTTCACGCCCATAAGAATGCTGGTCATCCTGGAGCTGCCAGAACGCAGGATCTGATTGCCAGGTGTGCTTGGTGGCCTTCCTTGGCAACAGATTGCAAGGAGTATGTTAGGGAGTGTGCGGTGTGCGCCCAGAGTAAGCCCTCCCGGCTGGCACCTGTAGGAAGGTTGCAGCCTTTGCCCACCCCGAGTGAGCCATGGACCCACTTGTCCATGGATTTTGTGGGGGAATTGCCCAGGTCTGAAGGCATGTCGGTCATTTGGGTGGTAGTCGATCGGTTTAGCAAAATGGCCCATTTTGTGCCCCTGAAAGGACTCCCTTCGGCTCAAGAACTGGCTGAATTGTTTATCATTCACATCTTCCGGCTGCATGGCATTCCGGAAGACATCGTGTCTGATAGGGGAGTCCAGTTTGTGTCTGGATTCTGGAGGGCATTTTGCCACCAAATGGGCATGAAATTGTCTTTCTCGTCAGGCTACCACCCACAGACCAATGGGCAGACAGAACGCATTAACCAATCCCTGGAGCAATTCCTGAGATGCTACGTTGCTGAGGCGCAGAGTGACTGGGTGAAATTTTTGCCCTTCGCGGAATTCGCTCAAAATAATTTAAAGAATTCCTCGTCTGGGTTTTCCCCATTTCAGATTGTAACAGGGAGGTCACCCAAATTTTCCCCTTTTCCAGTTGTCTCGTCTCCATTTCCAGCACTGGAAGATTGGCAGAGATCACTCAGGGACAATTGGGGAATTGTTAAGGGGAATTTACAGAAGGCGTTCCAGAGTCAGAAGGGTCAAGTAGATAAGAGACGGTCCGTGGAATGGAAGTTTCGGCCAGGGGATGTAGTCTGGGTGTCCACACGTCACTTGACCCTGAAGCAGCCATCTGCCAAACTGGGTCCCAGGTTTGTGGGCCCATTTTCCGTGACCAAGAAGATTAATAATGTTACTTATTCCATTGACCTTCCCACCAGCATGCGGGGGGTGAGGTCCTTCCACGTGTCCCTTCTTAAACCAGCAGTCCAGGCGGGTCCCACTCCTCCTCCTCCCGTGTTGGTGGATGCCCAACCCGAGTACGAAGTGGAGAAGATCATAGATTCACGTACTGTACAGAACTCGGTACAGTACCTCGTACATTGGAAGGGGTACGGGATTGAGGAGAGGCAATGGGTACCTAGGAACCGCATGCATGCGGACGAGTTAGTGAAGGAATTTCATGCTGTACATCCCGAGAAACCTGGTGGGAGTTGTCCGGAGTCCACTCCTCGGGAGGGGGGTACTGTGAGGAAACGCGGAAAAGCCGCCATCTCTCGAGGTGAGGCGGCTGTTTCCGCGTCCAGCATGGCGTCACAACACGGAAAAAACGCCGCATGCCGCATGGGCAGTGCGGCGGAATCCGCATTGGTAACGGCGGAATATACATCAGAGGCGACCCCCGCATTAGATACATTGCAAAACAGTACTGGTGTGGCTGGGACTGATAGTCCACCAAGATTCAGACTTACACGCGCGCGAGCACAGAGGCAGAGTTTAAATAGCAGTTAGAAGGGTGTCGGCTGACCAGCTGGGTCAGCTGACAAATTCCACTACTCCCATTGGACCAGCAATTAGGGAGGTCCTGGAGAGGTCCTAGAGTATATATACTGCTGGTTGTTCACTTGCTCCTTGTCTGGCGTTGCGTTCACATACGTGGGAGCACCCAGATCCGTAGTTAGATCCGTTAGTGTGCCGGGACCAGCTGGAGCTGTAATCCTACACTAAGCTAGATTCTGTTGATAGCTAAAGTACTAGTTTGATTGTGATTATCTGTTATGACTTTTGCCTGCCTTGACTATCCTCCTGAACTCTGATCTTGCACCTCGATATTTCTGATACTCTGTTGCCGAACCCCGGCTCGTTCCTTGACTCTGCTTCTGCCTCCTGATTTTGTACCCCGATATTTCTGATACCCCGTTGCTGAACCCTGCCTGTACTTTGACTCTGCCTTTGCCTCCTGATCCTGTACTTTATCTGTCCGTGTGTGTACGACCTGGCTTGTCCGACCTCGAGAACCGACCTTACCGTTAGAGGCGGTTCCTCGCTCTGTTAGCGATCCTTCCTCCTGAGGGTCACTTTCAGATATCCCTTCCTACTGTCAGTCTGACTCCTCCCGTCTTGGAGAGCTCAGGTCTGCGGAAGGAATCTGTACAGTACTCCTTACTGCATTGAGGCCTTGTCCTCTTAGTGTTACAGTTACACCAAACACTACACTCTACTCAGGTGATCAGAGGTTAGTTTGTATATCGGATTATCGGTGAGACTGCAGTTCACTTATAATCTGGTATATATCTGTATTTCCGGTGATACTGCAGATCACCGGTAATCAGATACTCTCTGCGCCCACCGATCGTTACAACCAGCAGTCAGTGTATACCTTTCACTGCATCTGTGTGACTGCAAACAATTTTATATACCAGTCAGTGCATACCTTTTCACTGCACCTGTGTGACTGCACATTGTATTATACCAGCAGTCAGTGTATACCTTTTAGTGCATCTGTGTGACTGCACATTGTATTAGTCAAGTCAGTGCATACCTTTCACTTCATCCCCCCCAATATGGACAAAACAAGAGGCAGAGGCAGGTCTGTTTGAGGTTGTGCTGACGTGATTTTGTGTGGCCCTCAACCAAAGTACAGTGTTCAGAAGGCACGTGCCATCAACTCCCAAGATTATCAGGACGTAGTTGACTATTTAACACAGAACACCTCATCTTCCTCAGCTTCCGCACGGAACTGTGACATATCTTCCTCCTCCTGCTCTGAATCTGGCACCCCAGTTAACACTCAGCCGGCAGCCACCACTGCTACTACTAGCACCACATCCGCTCCATTTGACAGTTCGCAGGAGTTATTTGGTGGATTCACAGCCATTAGGGTTACAAGATGAAGGCGCTAAGCCTGTTACACCACCTTATATGTCTGAGTTAGGCATCAGTATGGATGTAAGGTGTGAGGATGATGAAGTACCTGTTGTTGGTGCAGTTTTGGAGGTGTCTGATACAAGCGAAGCTGTGGAGGATGATTATGATGATACTGCCATGGATGTCACGTGGGTTTCCAATAGACAAGATGAACAGGGGGACAGTTCAGAGTGGGAGTCAGAGAGGAGTAGGAGGAGATGAGTTGCTGAAAGAAGCAGGGGATCTCGTCGTCAGAAACAGCGCGTGGCAGTGTCCGGCGGCATGTATCGCCACCTATGGACAGCCAGCCAACATGCCCTTCAAGGTCAGCTGCTGCCGCCACCACCACAGTGCCATCATCCCAGGGCTCAGCGGTGTGGAAATGTTTTTGCGTGTCTGCCTCAGATGACAGCGATGCCATCTGTAATCTCTGCCACTAAAAATTGAGTCGTGGAAAGACCAAAGGCTCGATTCACAAAAGGGTGCTAACTCAGTTAGCACGCCTAAAAGCTTTGAGCGTGCTAACTAGGGTGCAAAGCAGTTAGCATGCCCAAACCTTTTATTGATTGCGCGCAAAGCTCTGCAAGGTGCGCACGAAACGTCACACCGGGTGCAACTAAAACATCGCACCGGGTGCCCCTAAAATGTCGCACCGGGTGCCCGAGACCCCCACCTCCCCTAAACATTGCACCATGTAACATTTCGGGGCACCCGGTGCGACGGTTTAGTTGCACCCAGTGCGACGTTTCGCTCGCATCGCGCAGCGCTAAAGGGCTTTAGGCATGCTAAGGGGCTTTTAGGCGTGCTAACTAAGTTAGCACCCTTTTGTGAATCAAGCCCCAAGACCCGCGTAGGGACAACTGCCTTACGAAGGCACATGATGAAATAGCACAAACAGCAATGGGATGACCACCTCAGGAAAAGCAGCACACAAACGCAAAGCCACTCTCCGCCTCCTCTTCCTTCTTCTGGTGCAGCATCTTCAGTCGCTTTATCCCTTGCACCTTCACAGCCACCCTCCTCCATTCCGCCTCTCACCTTGAGCGGTTCCTGCTCCTTTGCCCACAACAGCCAGGTGTCCGTTAAGGAAATCTTTGAGCGGAGGAGGCCAATGTTTGCCAGTCACCGGCATCTGACAGCTGGCTTGGTGGAACTGTTAGCTCGCCAGCTGTTACCATACCAGCTGGTGGACTCTGAGGCCTTCCGAAAATTTGTGGCAATTAGGACACCACAGTGGAAGATACCAGGCCACAATTATTTTTCTAAAAAGGCGATTCCCAAACTGTACTGTGATGTTGAAAGGCAAGTGGTGTCATCTCTGGCACACAGCGTTGGGTCAAGGATCCATCTGACCATGGATGCCTGGTCTGCAAAGCATGGTCAGGGCAGGTACATTACTTATATGGCACATTGGGTCAACCTGGTGACCGCTGGCAAGCAGGGAGTATGTGGCTGTGCAGCGGACCTAGTGACACCTCCATGGCTTGCAGGCAGGCCTGCTGCCACCTCCCCTCCTCCTGCTACATCTTCTTCACTGTCGTCATCTTCCTCCTCCTTGGCTGAGTGGCAGTTCAACTCTACTGTTGCTGCGATCTCCTCTCCAGCTACACAGCACCAGCTCCCTAGGGCCTATGCTGCATGCCAGGTACGATGGTGTCACGCCATCTTGGAAGTGTCTTGCCTCAAAGCTGAGAGTCACACTGGAGCAGCTCTCCTGGCTGCTCTTAACAAACAGGTGGATCAGTGGCTGACCCCGCACCAACTGGAGATCGGCAACGTGATGTGTGACAACGGCAGCAATCTCATTTCGGCTTTGAATTTGGGAAAGTTGACACACGTACCCTGCATGGCACATGTGCTCAATCTCATAATTCAGAGATTTGTGTCTAAGTACCCAGGCTTACAGGATGTCCCAAAGCAGGCCAGGAAGTTGTGTGGGCATTTCAGGCGGTCTTACAAGGCCATGGCACGCTTGGCCGATATTCAGTGGAGAAACAACTTGCCGGTGAGACGCTTGATTTGCGATAGCCCGACTCTCTCTGGAATTCGACCATCCTGATGTTCGACCACCTGCTACAACAGGAGAAAGCTGTCACCCAGTATCTAGAAGGACACACTCTGGGAAGATGGGGATGTTCTGGCCGAAGAACTGGACACTCATGCGAAATGCCTGCAGGTTCATGCGGCCGTTTGAGGAGGTGACAAACATGGTGAGTCGCAGTGAAGGCACCATCAGCGACTTGATCCCGTATGCATAGAGTGGTGGATCAAGCTGTGGAGGAGCGTGAACAGGAACAGAGGAAGAGTTGTGGGATCAATTCTCATCAGAACCAGATGTTTCCTCAACACCTGCGGCAGCACAGAGAGGGGAGGAGGAGGAGTCGTGTGGGGAAGAGGAGTCAGATGATGATAAGGAAGGTGGGGTTTTTTTGGAGGAGGAGGCGGCAGAAGAACAACCGCAGCAGGCATCGCAGGGGGCTTGTGCTGCTCAAAGTTCCTGTGGTATTGTTCGTGGCTGGGAGGAGGAGGAAAACTTACCTGACGTCACTGAGGAAGAGCAAGAGGAGATGGATAGTACGTCTGGATCCAAATTTGTGCAGATGGCGTCTTTCATGCTGTCCAGCCTGTTGAAGGATACCCGTATAAAAAACTCAAGGGGAATGAGCTGTACTGGACCCTCGGTATAGGCACAAAGTGGCGGAGATGTCACCAACTCACCTGAAAGCAGAAAGGATGCTGCACATGCCGAACAAGCTGGCAACTATACTTTACAGTGCATTTAAGGGTGCTGTCACAGCACAACGGAATAATGGTACCACTGCCAGTAATCCTTCTCCCATGTCCACGCACGCAAGGACAGGACGCTCTAGCGATGTCAGACATGCGGACATTCTTTAGTCCAACGCCTCGCCTTAGCCCTTCCGGATCCACCCTCCACCAACATTTCGACCGGCAGGTAGCCGACTACCTGGCCTTAAGTGTGGATGTAGACACTGTGAGCAGCAATAAACCCTTGGACTACTGGGTGCACAGGCTTCACCTGTGGCCAGAGCTGTCACAATTTGCCATACAACTTCTGTCTTGCCCTGCCTCAAGTGTCCTGTCAGAAAGGACCTTCAGCGCAGCTCGAGGCATTGTCACTGAGAAGAGAAGTCGCCTAAGTCACAAAAGTGATCAGTACCTCACCTTTATCAAAATAGATGAGGCATAGATCCCGAAGGGTTACTGCCCGTCCCAAGACTAATGCTACGTACACACATGCGACAACGATCGTTCGTTGTCAACGACGAACGATCTTTTAATTGACGAAAGAACGACCGAAGTAAAGTTAGTTGTAAAAAGTATGTAACGATCACATCGTTAGAACGAACGTTACACCACGTAAAAGCACTTAATGCGCCTGCGCATAAAATTGTAAAGTTCCTTGGAGAAAAAGTGAAATGCGCATGTCCAGCCTGGTACGAACGATCGTTTCCAACGATGTGCCACTTTTGCTAACGATCGTCGGTGGTAAAAATCCGCCAAGACAGAACTTTGTTTTGTAGCGATTTGCCTCGTTCGTCGTTTGCCTTAATAGTCGTTGGTTCGTTTTTTGTAACGATCGTCGTTGGTAAAGATCGGGGAACGATCGTTACAAACGACTATAGTCGCATGTGTGTACGCACCTTTAGTCGGTCCCCACACAGCATCTCTGCCTGCAGGCAGATTGACTGCTTCCTCCGCCACCAATTTTTAAGGCCGCAAGCAGCCGCTATAATAATTTTTTCTGGTGCGTGTACATGCCTGCCTAATTTTTCTGGCTGCACTACAGCTGCAACAACAAAGCAAAAGGCATGTACATGTGTCAATTCCCCTTCGTGATCGTTACCTTGCCACGGTGAAGGGGCTTGCGTATCACAATGAAGCAATGACAGCCGCCTATATAAGTGTCCCGGGGGGGGGGGGGGGGGCATTCCCAAGATAATAAGGTTGTTGCTTCATTGTGGACAGACCAAATCAGCTGGACAGTCACTGTTGTTCTGTCAATGAGCTACCTCAGCCCGGCGACCATATAGGCTTGAAAACCGCCATGGCCTGCACTCTGGCCATGGTGCACACCAGGCCAGCACGGCCATCACTACACAAACAGCTGTGTGCGGTGCGTTACACAGTTGAGTTTGGTCTGTCAGTGTGAAGCAGTACTCTAATTACACTCCCTGATTGATGTATACACATGCAAGATATTTTAAAGCACTTTAGGCCTCCAATTTAGCATGCAATGTGATTTCTGCCCATAAAACGCTGCTTTGCGTCAAATCCAGATTTTTCCCCGGGACTTTTGGCGTGTATCCCACTCTTGCATGCCCCCCCTTCAGGTGTTAGACCCCTTGAAACATCTTTTCCATCACTTTTCTGGCCATCATAATTGTTTCTAGTTTTCAAAGTTCGCATCCCCATTGAAGTCTATTGCGGTTCGCAAAAGTTCACGCGAACCGAACTTTTGCCGAAGTTCGTGTTTGAGGTTCGCGAACTGAAAATCGGAGGTTCGAGCCATCTCTACAAACCACATAAGTCTGTATATACCAATCACTCATGATTGAATATCCCTACATGTCTTCCTAAAAAAATGGTGAAAGTTATGGCATTTTTCCTGATGTTTTGACAAGTAAGGACTTTTCATTATTAATACAGTATAAGGGGAATTAAAGTACAAAAGAAAATACATTTTTCTACATTAAAGAAAAAAAATCTTTATTTCAAAACAAAATATCTTTGCCATACATTGTAGCTGCAACACAAATTAAAGGACAACTGAAGAGAGAGGTATATGGAGGCTGCAAAGTTTATTTCCTTTTAAGCAATACCAGTTGCCTGGCAACCCTGCTGGTCCTCTGCCTCTAATACTATTAGCCATAGCCCCTGAACAAGCATGCAGCAGATCAGGTGTTTCTGACTTTAAAGTCAGATCTGACAAGACTAACTGCATGCTTGTTTCTGGTGTTATTCAGATACTACTGCAGAGAAATAGACCAGCAGGGCTGCCAGGCGACTGGTATTGATTAAAAGGAAATAAATATGGCAGCCTCTGTATACCTCTTACTTCAGTTCCCCTTTAAAGGGAACCTGAACTGAGTAAAATTATTTAAAATAAACACATGACGTAGCTGCAAATGAATATTACATACTAACCTCACCATCAGTTCCTCTCAGAGGCTCACCATTTTCTTCTTACAGTGATCCCTTCAAGTTCTGACAATATTTTGTCAGAAATTAAATATACCAGTTGCTGTCAGTTATATATCAGCAGCTTTCAGTTACAACTGAATGTGCAAGGTAATGTCCATGTTTTCCTATGGCTCAAGTGGATGATATTACAGTTTAACAGTGTGCTGACCAGGAAGATGTTATGGGGTAATGGCCATTTTTAAAATGGAGGACGGAGAATTCCATTGATCACAGTGGACAAATGGGACACAGGAGAGGAGAAAGAGATTGAGGAGTTTACCACACAGGAGGTAAGTACGACCTGTGTATGGTTATTTTGACTTTTTATTTTCAGTTCAGGTTCTCTTTAAAGAGACTCCGTAACAAAAATTGCATCCTGTTTTTTATCATCCTACAAGTTCCAAAAGCTATTCTAATGTGTTCTGGCTTACTGCAGCACGTTCTACTATCACCATCTCTGTAATAAATCAACGTATCTCTCTCTTGTCAGACTTGTCAGCCTGTGTCTGGAAGGCTGCCAAGTTCTTCAGTGTTGTGGTTCTGTGATGCATCTCCCCCCTCCTGGCCCCTCTATGCACACTGCCTGTGTATAATGATCTCTTGAGATACAAAAGGAAGGGTGTATACAGCCTGCTTGTGTATGGATGTATTTTCTATGTGTGGACATACTGTACATCAACCTACTTCCTGTTTTGGTGGCCATTTTGTTTGTTTATAAACAAACTTTTTAAAACTGTTTTTAACCACTTTTAATGCGGCGAGGAGCGGCGAAATTGTGACAGAGGGTAATAGGAGATGTCCCCTAACGCACTGGTATGCTTACTTTTGTGCGATTTTAACAATACAGATTCTCTTTAAGTGTTAAAATTAAGGGAATATATTAATTAAATATGAAGTATTTTTCAACAGTGGCACTGTTTATTTCCAAACTGTAATTGTTGAAAACAGAGAAATCATTATTTTTCCATTTTTTTCTCCTTTTTCCATTTAAACTGTATAGGAAATAAAATAGTTGCTGAGGGGAAAAAAAACAGCCAAAGAAAGTCTAGTTTCCACCCCCCAAAAATGATGTATATATCACTAATGTGTCATAAGTAGTGAAAAAGTTATTGCTGATTAAATAGGGACCTAGCTAAAATGTCAAAACTGACATTGCAGTGAACTATCACATGTCAGTGGGCATCATTCCTTCATTATTGAAGGTATGAGGCCCACTGACATCTGATGGGTCAGTGCTACAGAGCGAGTGTAGTGATTGGCCCCAATGACAGAGCTGTGATCCTGTCTGTGAGACCATCGGCACCAGTCAACAAACAGAGCAGCAGACGGCATGGTGGGTCTGGTGGCAGCAGACTGCTGGGGTGTGTATCATACTTGTGGGAGACGCCTGGGAAACCTGGCGCTGGTCCGAATTGTATAATTCAGTCAGAAGGCACACTGGCTTTTTCCCACCACTTTTAGGGGAGAAAAAGTGAATCTTATGGCCCAAAAATACGGTAAGCTGCTTATCTCTTTGTTCTGAGTATTTACAGTATTAAACCTGCCTCTGTGCACTATGTACCAATATGGTATGTTTACAAACCTTGTGTCATCCTGCAGAAGCACAACAAAAGGTGACGCAGACCATCTGTTAGGGCTCGTTCACACTGCTTCTGTGTTCATACAGCTTCTGTGTTCACACTTTCTGTGTTGCTATCAGCTTTAACGCACCGCACATTGTATAAAGTGTGCAGGGTAACATGAAAGCCCGTAGACTATAATAAGTGGAAAAATTTAAAGCAAATGGTTTGATACTTACCTTAGTAGAGGGAAGGCTCTGTATACCATAGTTCCCAATCCTCGGTCCATCCCAGTGGCATAGCAATAGGGGGTGCAGAGGTTGCGACCACACCGGGGCCCTAGGGCCAGAGGAGCCCTATGGAGCTCTCCTTCAACCGCAGTATTAGCTCCAGGGCGGGATTTGTACTTTTTACCGCCCAAGGCAAAGCTCTGCAAGGTGCGCACGAAACGTCACACCGGGTGCAACTAAAACATCGCACCGGGTGCCCCTAAAATGTCGCACCGGGTGCCCGAGACCCCCACCTCCCCTAAACATTGCACCATGTAACATTTCGGGGCACCCGGTGCGACGGTTTAGTTGCACCCAGTGCGACGTTTCGCTCGCATCGCGCAGCGCTAAAGGGCTTTAGGCATGCTAAGGGGCTTTTAGGCGTGCTAACTAAGTTAGCACCCTTTTGTGAATCAAGCCCCAAGACCCGCGTAGGGACAACTGCCTTACGAAGGCACATGATGAAATAGCACAAACAGCAATGGGATGACCACCTCAGGAAAAGCAGCACACAAACGCAAAGCCACTCTCCGCCTCCTCTTCCTTCTTCTGGTGCAGCATCTTCAGTCGCTTTATCCCTTGCACCTTCACAGCCACCCTCCTCCATTCCGCCTCTCACCTTGAGCGGTTCCTGCTCCTTTGCCCACAACAGCCAGGTGTCCGTTAAGGAAATCTTTGAGCGGAGGAGGCCAATGTTTGCCAGTCACCGGCATCTGACAGCTGGCTTGGTGGAACTGTTAGCTCGCCAGCTGTTACCATACCAGCTGGTGGACTCTGAGGCCTTCCGAAAATTTGTGGCAATTAGGACACCACAGTGGAAGATACCAGGCCACAATTATTTTTCTAAAAAGGCGATTCCCAAACTGTACTGTGATGTTGAAAGGCAAGTGGTGTCATCTCTGGCACACAGCGTTGGGTCAAGGATCCATCTGACCATGGATGCCTGGTCTGCAAAGCATGGTCAGGGCAGGTACATTACTTATATGGCACATTGGGTCAACCTGGTGACCGCTGGCAAGCAGGGAGTATGTGGCTGTGCAGCGGACCTAGTGACACCTCCATGGCTTGCAGGCAGGCCTGCTGCCACCTCCCCTCCTCCTGCTACATCTTTTTCACTGTCGTCATCTTCCTCCTCCTTGGCTGAGTGGCAGTTCAACTCTACTGTTGCTGCGATCTCCTCTCCAGCTACACAGCACCAGCTCCCTAGGGCCTATGCTGCATGCCAGGTACGATGGTGTCACGCCATCTTGGAAGTGTCTTGCCTCAAAGCTGAGAGTCACACTGGAGCAGCTCTCCTGGCTGCTCTTAACAAACAGGTGGATCAGTGGCTGACCCCGCACCAACTGGAGATCGGCAACGTGATGTGTGACAACGGCAGCAATCTCATTTCGGCTTTGAATTTGGGAAAGTTGACACACGTACCCTGCATGGCACATGTGCTCAATCTCATAATTCAGAGATTTGTGTCTAAGTACCCAGGCTTACAGGATGTCCCAAAGCAGGCCAGGAAGTTGTGTGGGCATTTCAGGCGGTCTTACAAGGCCATGGCACGCTTGGCCGATATTCAGTGGAGAAACAACTTGCCGGTGAGACGCTTGATTTGCGATAGCCCGACTCTCTCTGGAATTCGACCATCCTGATGTTCGACCACCTGCTACAACAGGAGAAAGCTGTCACCCAGTATCTAGAAGGACACACTCTGGGAAGATGGGGATGTTCTGGCCGAAGAACTGGACACTCATGCGAAATGCCTGCAGGTTCATGCGGCCGTTTGAGGAGGTGACAAACATGGTGAGTCGCAGTGAAGGCACCATCAGCGACTTGATCCCGTATGCATAGAGTGGTGGATCAAGCTGTGGAGGAGCGTGAACAGGAACAGAGGAAGAGTTGTGGGATCAATTCTCATCAGAACCAGATGTTTCCTCAACACCTGCGGCAGCACAGAGAGGGGAGGAGGAGGAGTCGTGTGGGGAAGAGGAGTCAGATGATGATAAGGAAGGTGGGGTTTTTTTGGAGGAGGAGGCGGCAGAAGAACAACCGCAGCAGGCATCGCAGGGGGCTTGTGCTGCTCAAAGTTCCTGTGGTATTGTTCGTGGCTGGGAGGAGGAGGAAAACTTACCTGACGTCACTGAGGAAGAGCAAGAGGAGATGGATAGTACGTCTGGATCCAAATTTGTGCAGATGGCGTCTTTCATGCTGTCCAGCCTGTTGAAGGATACCCGTATAAAAAACTCAAGGGGAATGAGCTGTACTGGACCCTCGGTATAGGCACAAAGTGGCGGAGATGTCACCAACTCACCTGAAAGCAGAAAGGATGCTGCACATGCCGAACAAGCTGGCAACTATACTTTACAGTGCATTTAAGGGTGCTGTCACAGCACAACGGAATAATGGTACCACTGCCAGTAATCCTTCTCCCATGTCCACGCACGCAAGGACAGGACGCTCTAGCGATGTCAGACATGCGGACATTCTTTAGTCCAACGCCTCGCCTTAGCCCTTCCGGATCCACCCTCCACCAACGTTTCGACCGGCAGGTAGCCGACTACCTGGCCTTAAGTGTGGATGTAGACACTGTGAGCAGCAATAAACCCTTGGACTACTGGGTGCACAGGCTTCACCTGTGGCCAGAGCTGTCACAATTTGCCATACAACTTCTGTCTTGCCCTGCCTCAAGTGTCCTGTCAGAAAGGACCTTCAGCGCAGCTCGAGGCATTGTCACTGAGAAGAGAAGTCGCCTAAGTCACAAAAGTGATCAGTACCTCACCTTTATCAAAATAGATGAGGCATGGATCCCGAAGGGTTACTGCCCGTCCCAAGACTAATGCTACGTACACACATGCGACAACGATCGTTCGTTGTCAACGACGAACGATCTTTTAATTGACGAAAGAACGACCGAAGTAAAGTTAGTTGTAAAAAGTATGTAACGATCACATCGTTAGAACGAACGTTACACCACGTAAAAGCACTTAATGCGCCTGCGCATAAAATTGTAAAGTTCCTTGGAGAAAAAGTGAAATGCGCATGTCCAGCCTGGTACGAACGATCGTTTCCAACGATGTGCCACTTTTGCTAACGATCGTCGGTGGTAAAAATCCGCCAAGACAGAACTTTGTTTTGTAGCGATTTGCCTCGTTCGTCGTTTGCCTTAATAGTCGTTGGTTCGTTTTTTGTAACGATCGTCGTTGGTAAAGATCGGGGAACGATCGTTACAAACGACTATAGTCGCATGTGTGTACGCACCTTTAGTCGGTCCCCACACAGCATCTCTGCCTGCAGGCAGATTGACTGCTTCCTCCGCCACCAATTTTTAAGGCCGCAAGCAGCCGCTATAATAATTTTTTCTGGTGCGTGTACATGCCTGCCTAATTTTTCTGGCTGCACTACAGCTGCAACAACAAAGCAAAAGGCATGTACATGTGTCAATTCCCCTTCGTGATCGTTACCTTGCCACGGTGAAGGGGCTTGCGTATCACAATGAAGCAATGACAGCCGCCTATATAAGTGTCCCGGGGGGGGGGGGGGGCATTCCCAAGATAATAAGGTTGTTGCTTCATTGTGGACAGACCAAATCAGCTGGACAGTCACTGTTGTTCTGTCAATGAGCTACCTCAGCCCGGCGACCATATAGGCTTGAAAACCGCCATGGCCTGCACTCTGGCCATGGTGCACACCAGGCCAGCACGGCCATCACTACACAAACAGCTGTGTGCGGTGCGTTACACAGTTGAGTTTGGTCTGTCAGTGTGAAGCAGTACTCTAATTACACTCCCTGATTGATGTATACACATGCAAGATATTTTAAAGCACTTTAGGCCTCCAATTTAGCATGCAATGTGATTTCTGCCCATAAAACGCTGCTTTGCGTCAAATCCAGATTTTTCCCCGGGACTTTTGGCGTGTATCCCACTCTTGCATGCCCCCCCTTCAGGTGTTAGACCCCTTGAAACATCTTTTCCATCACTTTTCTGGCCATCATAATTGTTTCTAGTTTTCAAAGTTCGCATCCCCATTGAAGTCTATTGCGGTTCGCAAAAGTTCACGCGAACCGAACTTTTGCCGAAGTTCGTGTTTGAGGTTCGCGAACTGAAAATCGGAGGTTCGAGCCATCTCTACAAACCACATAAGTCTGTATATACCAATCACTCATGATTGAATATCCCTACATGTCTTCCTAAAAAAATGGTGAAAGTTATGGCATTTTTCCTGATGTTTTGACAAGTAAGGACTTTTCATTATTAATACAGTATAAGGGGAATTAAAGTACAAAAGAAAATACATTTTTCTACATTAAAGAAAAAAAATCTTTATTTCAAAACAAAATATCTTTGCCATACATTGTAGCTGCAACACAAATTAAAGGACAACTGAAGAGAGAGGTATATGGAGGCTGCAAAGTTTATTTCCTTTTAAGCAATACCAGTTGCCTGGCAACCCTGCTGGTCCTCTGCCTCTAATACTATTAGCCATAGCCCCTGAACAAGCATGCAGCAGATCAGGTGTTTCTGACTTTAAAGTCAGATCTGACAAGACTAACTGCATGCTTGTTTCTGGTGTTATTCAGATACTACTGCAGAGAAATAGACCAGCAGGGCTGCCAGGCGACTGGTATTGATTAAAAGGAAATAAATATGGCAGCCTCTGTATACCTCTTACTTCAGTTCCCCTTTAAAGGGAACCTGAACTGAGTAAAATTATTTAAAATAAACACATGACGTAGCTGCAAATGAATATTACATACTAACCTCACCATCAGTTCCTCTCAGAGGCTCACCATTTTCTTCTTACAGTGATCCCTTCAAGTTCTGACAATATTTTGTCAGAAATTAAATATACCAGTTGCTGTCAGTTATATATCAGCAGCTTTCAGTTACAACTGAATGTGCAAGGTAATGTCCATGTTTTCCTATGGCTCAAGTGGATGATATTACAGTTTAACAGTGTGCTGACCAGGAAGATGTTATGGGGTAATGGCCATTTTTAAAATGGAGGACGGAGAATTCCATTGATCACAGTGGACAAATGGGACACAGGAGAGGAGAAAGAGATTGAGGAGTTTACCACACAGGAGGTAAGTACGACCTGTGTATGGTTATTTTGACTTTTTATTTTCAGTTCAGGTTCTCTTTAAGTGTTAAAATTAAGGGAATATATTAATTAAATATGAAGTATTTTTCAACAGTGGCACTGTTTATTTCCAAACTGTAATTGTTGAAAACAGAGAAATCATTATTTTTCCATTTTTTTCTCCTTTTTCCATTTAAACTGTATAGGAAATAAAATAGTTGCTGAGGGGAAAAAAAACAGCCAAAGAAAGTCTAGTTTCCACCCCCCAAAAATGATGTATATATCACTAATGTGTCATAAGTAGTGAAAAAGTTATTGCTGATTAAATAGGGACCTAGCTAAAATGTCAAAACTGACATTGCAGTGAACTATCACATGTCAGTGGGCATCATTCCTTCATTATTGAAGGTATGAGGCCCACTGACATCTGATGGGTCAGTGCTACAGAGCGAGTGTAGTGATTGGCCCCAATGACAGAGCTGTGATCCTGTCTGTGAGACCATCGGCACCAGTCAACAAACAGAGCAGCAGACGGCATGGTGGGTCTGGTGGCAGCAGACTGCTGGGGTGTGTATCATACTTGTGGGAGACGCCTGGGAAACCTGGCGCTGGTCCGAATTGTATAATTCAGTCAGAAGGCACACTGGCTTTTTCCCACCACTTTTAGGGGAGAAAAAGTGAATCTTATGGCCCAAAAATACGGTAAGCTGCTTATCTCTTTGTTCTGAGTATTTACAGTATTAAACCTGCCTCTGTGCACTATGTACCAATATGGTATGTTTACAAACCTTGTGTCATCCTGCAGAAGCACAACAAAAGGTGACGCAGACCATCTGTTAGGGCTCGTTCACACTGCTTCTGTGTTCATACAGCTTCTGTGTTCACACTTTCTGTGTTGCTATCAGCTTTAACGCACCGCACATTGTATAAAGTGTGCAGGGTAACATGAAAGCCCGTAGACTATAATAAGTGGAAAAATTTAAAGCAAATGGTTTGATACTTACCTTAGTAGAGGGAAGGCTCTGTATACCATAGTTCCCAATCCTCGGTCCATCCCAGTGGCATAGCAATAGGGGGTGCAGAGGTTGCGACCACACCGGGGCCCTAGGGCCAGAGGAGCCCTATGGAGCTCTCCTTCAACCGCAGTATTAGCTCCAGGGCGGGATTTGTACTTTTTACCGCCCAAGGCAAAGCTCTGCAAGGTGCGCACGAAACGTCACACCGGGTGCAACTAAAACATCGCACCGGGTGCCCCTAAAATGTCGCACCGGGTGCCCGAGACCCCCACCTCCCCTAAACATTGCACCATGTAACATTTCGGGGCACCCGGTGCGACGGTTTAGTTGCACCCAGTGCGACGTTTCGCTCGCATCGCGCAGCGCTAAAGGGCTTTAGGCATGCTAAGGGGCTTTTAGGCGTGCTAACTAAGTTAGCACCCTTTTGTGAATCAAGCCCCAAGACCCGCGTAGGGACAACTGCCTTACGAAGGCACATGATGAAATAGCACAAACAGCAATGGGATGACCACCTCAGGAAAAGCAGCACACAAACGCAAAGCCACTCTCCGCCTCCTCTTCCTTCTTCTGGTGCAGCATCTTCAGTCGCTTTATCCCTTGCACCTTCACAGCCACCCTCCTCCATTCCGCCTCTCACCTTGAGCGGTTCCTGCTCCTTTGCCCACAACAGCCAGGTGTCCGTTAAGGAAATCTTTGAGCGGAGGAGGCCAATGTTTGCCAGTCACCGGCATCTGACAGCTGGCTTGGTGGAACTGTTAGCTCGCCAGCTGTTACCATACCAGCTGGTGGACTCTGAGGCCTTCCGAAAATTTGTGGCAATTAGGACACCACAGTGGAAGATACCAGGCCACAATTATTTTTCTAAAAAGGCGATTCCCAAACTGTACTGTGATGTTGAAAGGCAAGTGGTGTCATCTCTGGCACACAGCGTTGGGTCAAGGATCCATCTGACCATGGATGCCTGGTCTGCAAAGCATGGTCAGGGCAGGTACATTACTTATATGGCACATTGGGTCAACCTGGTGACCGCTGGCAAGCAGGGAGTATGTGGCTGTGCAGCGGACCTAGTGACACCTCCATGGCTTGCAGGCAGGCCTGCTGCCACCTCCCCTCCTCCTGCTACATCTTCTTCACTGTCGTCATCTTCCTCCTCCTTGGCTGAGTGGCAGTTCAACTCTACTGTTGCTGCGATCTCCTCTCCAGCTACACAGCACCAGCTCCCTAGGGCCTATGCTGCATGCCAGGTACGATGGTGTCACGCCATCTTGGAAGTGTCTTGCCTCAAAGCTGAGAGTCACACTGGAGCAGCTCTCCTGGCTGCTCTTAACAAACAGGTGGATCAGTGGCTGACCCCGCACCAACTGGAGATCGGCAACGTGATGTGTGACAACGGCAGCAATCTCATTTCGGCTTTGAATTTGGGAAAGTTGACACACGTACCCTGCATGGCACATGTGCTCAATCTCATAATTCAGAGATTTGTGTCTAAGTACCCAGGCTTACAGGATGTCCCAAAGCAGGCCAGGAAGTTGTGTGGGCATTTCAGGCGGTCTTACAAGGCCATGGCACGCTTGGCCGATATTCAGTGGAGAAACAACTTGCCGGTGAGACGCTTGATTTGCGATAGCCCGACTCTCTCTGGAATTCGACCATCCTGATGTTCGACCACCTGCTACAACAGGAGAAAGCTGTCACCCAGTATCTAGAAGGACACACTCTGGGAAGATGGGGATGTTCTGGCCGAAGAACTGGACACTCATGCGAAATGCCTGCAGGTTCATGCGGCCGTTTGAGGAGGTGACAAACATGGTGAGTCGCAGTGAAGGCACCATCAGCGACTTGATCCCGTATGCATAGAGTGGTGGATCAAGCTGTGGAGGAGCGTGAACAGGAACAGAGGAAGAGTTGTGGGATCAATTCTCATCAGAACCAGATGTTTCCTCAACACCTGCGGCAGCACAGAGAGGGGAGGAGGAGGAGTCGTGTGGGGAAGAGGAGTCAGATGATGATAAGGAAGGTGGGGTTTTTTTGGAGGAGGAGGCGGCAGAAGAACAACCGCAGCAGGCATCGCAGGGGGCTTGTGCTGCTCAAAGTTCCTGTGGTATTGTTCGTGGCTGGGAGGAGGAGGAAAACTTACCTGACGTCACTGAGGAAGAGCAAGAGGAGATGGATAGTACGTCTGGATCCAAATTTGTGCAGATGGCGTCTTTCATGCTGTCCAGCCTGTTGAAGGATACCCGTATAAAAAACTCAAGGGGAATGAGCTGTACTGGACCCTCGGTATAGGCACAAAGTGGCGGAGATGTCACCAACTCACCTGAAAGCAGAAAGGATGCTGCACATGCCGAACAAGCTGGCAACTATACTTTACAGTGCATTTAAGGGTGCTGTCACAGCACAACGGAATAATGGTACCACTGCCAGTAATCCTTCTCCCATGTCCACGCACGCAAGGACAGGACGCTCTAGCGATGTCAGACATGCGGACATTCTTTAGTCCAACGCCTCGCCTTAGCCCTTCCGGATCCACCCTCCACCAACGTTTCGACCGGCAGGTAGCCGACTACCTGGCCTTAAGTGTGGATGTAGACACTGTGAGCAGCAATAAACCCTTGGACTACTGGGTGCACAGGCTTCACCTGTGGCCAGAGCTGTCACAATTTGCCATACAACTTCTGTCTTGCCCTGCCTCAAGTGTCCTGTCAGAAAGGACCTTCAGCGCAGCTCGAGGCATTGTCACTGAGAAGAGAAGTCGCCTAAGTCACAAAAGTGATCAGTACCTCACCTTTATCAAAATAGATGAGGCATGGATCCCGAAGGGTTACTGCCCGTCCCAAGACTAATGCTACGTACACACATGCGACAACGATCGTTCGTTGTCAACGACGAACGATCTTTTAATTGACGAAAGAACGACCGAAGTAAAGTTAGTTGTAAAAAGTATGTAACGATCACATCGTTAGAACGAACGTTACACCACGTAAAAGCACTTAATGCGCCTGCGCATAAAATTGTAAAGTTCCTTGGAGAAAAAGTGAAATGCGCATGTCCAGCCTGGTACGAACGATCGTTTCCAACGATGTGCCACTTTTGCTAACGATCGTCGGTGGTAAAAATCCGCCAAGACAGAACTTTGTTTTGTAGCGATTTGCCTCGTTCGTCGTTTGCCTTAATAGTCGTTGGTTCGTTTTTTGTAACGATCGTCGTTGGTAAAGATCGGGGAACGATCGTTACAAACGACTATAGTCGCATGTGTGTACGCACCTTTAGTCGGTCCCCACACAGCATCTCTGCCTGCAGGCAGATTGACTGCTTCCTCCGCCACCAATTTTTAAGGCCGCAAGCAGCCGCTATAATAATTTTTTCTGGTGCGTGTACATGCCTGCCTAATTTTTCTGGCTGCACTACAGCTGCAACAACAAAGCAAAAGGCATGTACATGTGTCAATTCCCCTTCGTGATCGTTACCTTGCCACGGTGAAGGGGCTTGCGTATCACAATGAAGCAATGACAGCCGCCTCTATAAGTGTCCCGGGGGGGGGGGGGGCATTCCCAAGATAATAAGGTTGTTGCTTCATTGTGGACAGACCAAATCAGCTGGACAGTCACTGTTGTTCTGTCAATGAGCTACCTCAGCCCGGCGACCATATAGGCTTGAAAACCGCCATGGCCTGCACTCTGGCCATGGTGCACACCAGGCCAGCACGGCCATCACTACACAAACAGCTGTGTGCGGTGCGTTACACAGTTGAGTTTGGTCTGTCAGTGTGAAGCAGTACTCTAATTACACTCCCTGATTGATGTATACACATGCAAGATATTTTAAAGCACTTTAGGCCTCCAATTTAGCATGCAATGTGATTTCTGCCCATAAAACGCTGCTTTGCGTCAAATCCAGATTTTTCCCCGGGACTTTTGGCGTGTATCCCACTCTTGCATGCCCCCCCTTCAGGTGTTAGACCCCTTGAAACATCTTTTCCATCACTTTTCTGGCCATCATAATTGTTTCTAGTTTTCAAAGTTCGCATCCCCATTGAAGTCTATTGCGGTTCGCAAAAGTTCACGCGAACCGAACTTTTGCCGAAGTTCGTGTTTGAGGTTCGCGAACTGAAAATCGGAGGTTCGAGCCATCTCTACAAACCACATAAGTCTGTATATACCAATCACTCATGATTGAATATCCCTACATGTCTTCCTAAAAAAATGGTGAAAGTTATGGCATTTTTCCTGATGTTTTGACAAGTAAGGACTTTTCATTATTAATACAGTATAAGGGGAATTAAAGTACAAAAGAAAATACATTTTTCTACATTAAAGAAAAAAAATCTTTATTTCAAAACAAAATATCTTTGCCATACATTGTAGCTGCAACACAAATTAAAGGACAACTGAAGAGAGAGGTATATGGAGGCTGCAAAGTTTATTTCCTTTTAAGCAATACCAGTTGCCTGGCCGGTCCTCTGCCTCTAATACTATTAGCCATAGCCCCTGAACAAGCATGCAGCAGATCAGGTGTTTCTGACTTTAAAGTCAGATCTGACAAGACTAACTGCATGCTTGTTTCTGGTGTTATTCAGATACTACTGCAGAGAAATAGACCAGCAGGGCTGCCAGGCGACTGGTATTGATTAAAAGGAAATAAATATGGCAGCCTCTGTATACCTCTTACTTCAGTTCCCCTTTAAAGGGAACCTGAACTGAGTAAAATTATTTAAAATAAACACATGACGTAGCTGCAAATGAATATTACATACTAACCTCACCATCAGTTCCTCTCAGAGGCTCACCATTTTCTTCTTACAGTGATCCCTTCAAGTTCTGACAATATTTTGTCAGAAATTAAATATACCAGTTGCTGTCAGTTATATATCAGCAGCTTTCAGTTACAACTGAATGTGCAAGGTAATGTCCATGTTTTCCTATGGCTCAAGTGGATGATATTACAGTTTAACAGTGTGCTGACCAGGAAGATGTTATGGGGTAATGGCCATTTTTAAAATGGAGGACGGAGAATTCCATTGATCACAGTGGACAAATGGGACACAGGAGAGGAGAAAGAGATTGAGGAGTTTACCACACAGGAGGTAAGTACGACCTGTGTATGGTTATTTTGACTTTTTATTTTCAGTTCAGGTTCTCTTTAAAGAGACTCCGTAACAAAAATTGCATCCTGTTTTTTATCATCCTACAAGTTCCAAAAGCTATTCTAATGTGTTCTGGCTTACTGCAGCACGTTCTACTATCACCATCTCTGTAATAAATCAACGTATCTCTCTCTTGTCAGACTTGTCAGCCTGTGTCTGGAAGGCTGCCAAGTTCTTCAGTGTTGTGGTTCTGTGATGCATCTCCCCCCTCCTGGCCCCTCTATGCACACTGCCTGTGTATAATGATCTCTTGAGATACAAAAGGAAGGGTGTATACAGCCTGCTTGTGTATGGATGTATTTTCTATGTGTGGACATACTGTACATCAACCTACTTCCTGTTTTGGTGGCCATTTTGTTTGTTTATAAACAAACTTTTTAAAACTGTTTTTAACCACTTTTAATGCGGCGAGGAGCGGCGAAATTGTGACAGAGGGTAATAGGAGATGTCCCCTAACGCACTGGTATGCTTACTTTTGTGCGATTTTAACAATACAGATTCTCTTTAAGTGTTAAAATTAAGGGAATATATTAATTAAATATGAAGTATTTTTCAACAGTGGCACTGTTTATTTCCAAACTGTAATTGTTGAAAACAGAGAAATCATTATTTTTCCATTTTTTTCTCCTTTTTCCATTTAAACTGTATAGGAAATAAAATAGTTGCTGAGGGGAAAAAAAACAGCCAAAGAAAGTCTAGTTTCCACCCCCCAAAAATGATGTATATATCACTAATGTGTCATAAGTAGTGAAAAAGTTATTGCTGATTAAATAGGGACCTAGCTAAAATGTCAAAACTGACATTGCAGTGAACTATCACATGTCAGTGGGCATCATTCCTTCATTATTGAAGGTATGAGGCCCACTGACATCTGATGGGTCAGTGCTACAGAGCGAGTGTAGTGATTGGCCCCAATGACAGAGCTGTGATCCTGTCTGTGAGACCATCGGCACCAGTCAACAAACAGAGCAGCAGACGGCATGGTGGGTCTGGTGGCAGCAGACTGCTGGGGTGTGTATCATACTTGTGGGAGACGCCTGGGAAACCTGGCGCTGGTCCGAATTGTATAATTCAGTCAGAAGGCACACTGGCTTTTTCCCACCACTTTTAGGGGAGAAAAAGTGAATCTTATGGCCCAAAAATACGGTAAGCTGCTTATCTCTTTGTTCTGAGTATTTACAGTATTAAACCTGCCTCTGTGCACTATGTACCAATATGGTATGTTTACAAACCTTGTGTCATCCTGCAGAAGCACAACAAAAGGTGACGCAGACCATCTGTTAGGGCTCGTTCACACTGCTTCTGTGTTCATACAGCTTCTGTGTTCACACTTTCTGTGTTGCTATCAGCTTTAACGCACCGCACATTGTATAAAGTGTGCAGGGTAACATGAAAGCCCGTAGACTATAATAAGTGGAAAAATTTAAAGCAAATGGTTTGATACTTACCTTAGTAGAGGGAAGGCTCTGTATACCATAGTTCCCAGTCCTCGGTCCATCCCAGTGGCGTAGCAATAGGGGGTGCAGAGGTTGCGACCACACCGGGGCCCTAGGGCCAGAGGAGCCCTATGGGGCTCTCCTTCAACCGCAGTATTAGCTCCAGGGCGGGATTTGTACTTTTTACCGCCCAAGGCCAACTATACCGTCTGTATGGTTGTTATCTCTATGTGTCCCAATGAGAATTCTCCTTACTCTCCATCATTGGATGCCACAGACAACAACTATTTTAGTAATATGCGTATAGATAAGTTATGTTTTCCTTAAGAACTTTTATGTTATGTTTGCCATCTCTTTAATGATGGACCCATTGTGTCACCATGAGAGTTGAGCTGATGTGTACCTGCAGGACAGAGCTTACAAGTCTTACAGGGATGACAAAAGTACAGGACAGAGAGTTCAAAACGGTAAATCTGTCCTTGTAGATAGGGATGGCTCCATAGAACAGCTTTACTGCCCCTCACTGAGCCGCCCCTAAATTTCTGGTGCCCTAGGCCATGGCCTAGTTGGCCTTGCCAGAAATCCGGCCCTGATTAGCTCTATATTGGTTCTGTGCTGTTAATAATCATTTCTATAAATGCTTTAAATAGTAGTAATCCTTAACAAACTGTTCCCCATCCTCTTCTTGCACCTCTGACGCTGTGGTTGTCCTTGGCAGGTTTGGTGCACTGTATCAATTGTTATGTATAGAGTGCTTTGGGGGGGCCTCATGTAAAACTTGCACTGGGGGCCATAGGTCCTTAGCTACACCACTGGTCCATCCCATAGTTTCTACACCATGCCTGGTTAAAGTTATGTGTCCTGCTAAGTCTTTGGTACTCCTCAGGCAGACTTGCCTCACAAAGCTCTTCGCATCCCTGAAAACAAAATCAGGCAGACCCTGAACGGATGTGGTCATCTTCCAAAATGGTTCTGATGGCTGCCTGAGGAGTACCGAAAAGCTACTCAACACAGCAGGCACAGCAATTTAATACATATTCTATAAATACTAGGTTCAACTCCAATACTGACATTTAGCGTGAGCTGAGAACTTTGGAAGCCTTTTTTTCTGCACAGGAATATACAAGTTAAATTAGGAATATACAATATGTTAACTACCTACCTTTTCTGAAAAAAGCATGTCCTAAATCGCCATGTGTGTTGGAGGATTTCTCCTTCATGTGTGTAAAAGAAGTTTTTTCCTGTACCATTTTAATCTGCTCATCCGTCAAAGTCAATCCATAAAATTCAGATAGTTTCCTCAACTGCGCTGGAAGATCCTTTAAATAACAGTGAACGTAAGTTTAACATTTAAGCTTAAAATATGGTTAGTAGGCTAGTAGCATACTGCCATCCTGAAACATCCTTTGTTTCAAAAACATTTTGGCTTTTATAATGCATTGGTTCAGGGTTGTTATTGACTCCTTACAGATGCAATAATTTACTGCTTGAGGGCTAGAGCCCCCGGCGGCATTTTTAAAACCGCCTAAAAACGCATACAGTTTTTTTTTTTAGCGTATTTGAAATGTGTTTTGGGGCATTTTAAGGCATTTTCAAACATATTAACGCATTAAAATGCATCAAACTTGTTTCAAAAACGCTTGAAAAATGCATGCGTTTTTATGCATTATTAAAAACGCAGCTGTGGGTTCAGGCCCTTAGGGCTCATTTACACATAGTGTGCTTTCAGGCACGCTTATGAAAACGCGATCGCAGGGACAGCAGACAGTGCATAGACTGCACTGTCTGCCGTTTACATTCATGCACGGCAATTCACCGCTAAATCACCACCCATGGTTTGCTGCATCTCGGGGCACTTCAGCCCGCGATCCCATTCAGTACAATGAATGGGATCGCAAGTCCCGCTCCCCGCCATGAGTGACTGCATGGAAACGAGTCTTTACACTGAATGGGATCGCGGGCTGAAGCGCCCCGAAATGCAGCAAACCATGCGCTGTGATTCAGCGGTGAATCGGCATGCATGAATGGAAATGGCAGACAGCGCAGTCTATGCACTGTCTGCTTTCCCTGTAAACACATTTCCATAAGCGCGCATGAAAGCACGCTATATGGAAACACATCCTAAAGCCTCAGCCTTAAATCTAGTATGAAAGTATTAAAATCACAAGATTGAAATGGCAGCACTGTGCGCCAACATAGTGCACAGATCTTGTTTAAAGACTTGAGTCATTGAGCTTGTTTCAGGCTGGAGATCATCTACTTATGAAAGCAAGTAATCCAACAAATCTGGCTCACAATTATTAACAATAGTTTCTTTTTATGCTGCCAGTTCCCCATTCCCCCACCCCCCCCGCGTGTCACCCCCCAACTTAACTGTTTTCCCTGGCTCCCCCCAATAGTCTTCGACATAGTAACGTCTCACCCAGATGGTGTGCTCCTTTGTCAGTCTGTGGAACTGTGCTTCCCAGCTTTATCCCTGCTGGCCACATCTTCTCTGTAAGCCAGCACATTATTACATAATAACATGACCCAGGTCATGGAGGAGAAGTGCCCCTGCAAGAATGAAGGTGTGGAGCATGGAGCCACAGACTGACAGAGGAGTGTACCCACCAGGACAGGTGATACACTACTGTGCTAAAGACTGTGGGGACCCTGGTTAAATTGGGGGTGACCAGGAGAGCCCGGCAGGTGGCTTGAGGGCCCGGAGGGGTCTTTCAGAGGGCCCCCAGGTTAATTTTGTCTGGGGGCCTCATTGCAGGGCTGGGCTGAGGCAAAGACGAGAGAGGCTCCAGCCTCAGGGTGCAGTGTAGGAGGGGGCTCACAACTCACTCAGCTTTCATTCCCCTATTGTGTTTTAAGCAGAGAGAAATAAGAAAAATGGGATGCATGGCAGTGACTGCAAGCCAGATAACTAAAGATTAAAGTGTGTGTGGGGGGGAGGGGGCTGGTTCGCTTCTTAAGGTGTGTACACACGCACTATGGCTGCCAACGACGGGTCCGTCAGACCCTCCCGCTGGGCGGACTTTCAGGCGACAGTAGCGCGTGTGTACGCGCTGTCGGCGGACTGATAAGGCTGTTTCTGAGCGATCCGCTCAGCAGATCGTTCAGAAAAAGCCTAATCAGTCTGCCGACAGCGCGTACACAGGCGCTACTGTCACCTGAAAGTCTGCCCAGCGGGAGGGTCTGACAGACCCGTCGTTGGCGGCCGTAGTGCGTGTGTACACACCTTTAGTCTAATAGCAATCAATGTGTGACGGCTGGGGTGGGAGGCATGGAGGGACGCACTTTGGTGTCTCAGTTTTGGGTGCTGGAGGACCTTGTCCAGGCTCTGCCTCATTGTAAGTAGAACTGAGTCACTGACCCTGCCTCTGTACATTAAATTATGTACATAACTAAGCACAAGCCACAGCCAAAACATTTCTCATGGTTGTTTAATGTTAGCTACCAGTAATCATAGGATGAAGACTACTCCATAGGAAATGTACAATGTGCACATTGTTTTTCATAGCAGGAAGATCGCTATGGTAACGTACTCGTTAATGCACACATTATCCAGAAACACACTCTAACAAGGTCTGTTACAATGCAGAAATGTGAACATGTCCATACAATTGTATGGGCAGAGCATTCACAGGCAGCAACGCAGCATGCAGTGTGAACGCACCCCTACTGAAGATAGCAAAACCTTTAAAAAAACATGTCAAAAACAGTTGTTTAGGCTGAAAAAGTTCAGTGCATTGAGACCTTATCTATAGAATAACCTTTCTGCACATACAGCAAGTACCTTACTACTTGCTTGTTCTAAAGAATTATTTTATTGCTGAGGAATGAAAATATCTCCTGAGAGAAAACTCTGTAGTGTTTATTAACTACCTAAAGACCGCCCCACGGCAATGGGTGTGGCCGCAACGGCAGCCCCAGGATAGCCTAACGCCAACTACTGCTACTGCAGGAGATAAGCGCACAGGCTGCGCGTGCATCTCCTGCTTGAGGGGCGACGCTCCGCCCTGCCTTCCGCTCGGGAGATTGTTAGACGAAACCGTCGTCTTTTTAGTTAGTACAACGCTGCGATCAGCAGCAGCGCTGTACTGGGGACAACCGTGTAAAACGGATGTCCCCCTGGGCCACAAGAGAGCGATCGGCTCTCATAGGCTGAAGCCTATGACAGCCAATCACCAGGATTGGCTGGCTGGGGGGGAGGGAGGGGGTTTACAAAAAAAAAATAGTAAAAATTAATTTAAAAAAACAAATATTTATTTTAAACCAAATAAACACTAGGGGTGCGATCAGACCCCACCAACATAGAGCTCTGTTGGTGGGGAGAAAAGGAGGGGGGATCACTTGTGTGCTGAGTTGTGCGGCGCTGCAGCTTGGCCTTAAAGCTGCAGTGGCCAATTACACTAAATATGGCCTGGTCTTTAGGGGTTTTAGCACTGTGGTCCTCAAGTGGTTAAAGCAAACCTGAAGTGAAAAAAACACCTTATGATATAATGAATTGAATGTGTAGTACAGATAATGAATAGAACATTAGTAGAAAAAGAAAAGTCTCTTATTTTTATTTTGAGTTATATAGCTTTTTTTTTTTTTTTTAATAACATTGCACCATACTGTCATATTTTCAGTTTACAAACCACACTCTGTATTTTAAAGGGGAACTTCAGCCTAAACAAACATACTGTCATTAAGTTACATTAGTTATGTTAATTAGAATAGATAAGTAATATAATCTTTTACTCACCCTGTTTTAAAAGAACAGGCAAATGTTTGTGATTCATGGGGGCTGCCATCTTTGTCATGGGGGCAGCCATATTTTTGGTTGAAAGGAGGTGACAAGGAGCAGGAGACACAGTTCCAACTGTCCTGTGTCCTGATTACCCCTCCCAGCTGCACACGCTAGGCTTCAAATGTCAAATTCAAAATGTAAGAAAAAAAAATTTGCACCAAAACAGCAGAACGAGAGCAACAACATCAGAAATCCCATCATGCTTTGCACAGCATCAGGGGAAAAATGCCCGGGCAGTTTTCTTCTGTGCATCTAAAAATGAGGCTTGTATAAGAGAAACAAAAGTTCTGATGCTGTGAAACTGTTAAAGAAACACCAGGCCTTTTCAGTGCTGCTGAGTCAATTTTTAGTCTGGAGGTTCACTTTAAACTATAAAACAGAGCAGAGCTAATAACCCTTTGAACTGCAGTAAAACCTTATTTCAACCTGTCTCTCACTGTTTCTTGGTTGTTTAATTGCTTCAGAAAGTAGGACTGTCTTCGACCTAAGTTAGGTCGAAGGGTTCAGAGAAGCTCTTTCGCATAGATAACAACTGAAGTTTCTTAACTCTTCCTGTACTGGAAACCAATAAGAGACTCTTTTCTTTGCTACTAATGTTCTATTTCTTAGCTGTATTTACACATACAATTTACTATCTCATAAGTTTATTTTCGCTTCATGTTTGCTTTAAACCATAGTCTTTAGGCTTTAGTCATTAATATGCTTTAGAATAAGATCCTAATGAGTCTAGAGATGACTATTCTCTGTAATATAAATTCAGTATAGAAATAGAAGTGTTTTATTGCACAGGGATAAACAATGTAAGAGTAAAGCGCAGAGGCATTACTGCTGACTACACAATAATCACTCACCACTTTCATTTCCTCAAATGAAAGCACCAGGATATTACTGTCATCAATACGTTTTTCCCAGTCGAGGGTAAAATCAAAGTACGATCCAAAAGCAACTAGAACATAAAAAGTATATAAAACAAAGTAATGAACAAGTCAAATAGTCAAACCAGTATTTTTCAAGAATATATTCTAGTTGTAATTCCACTTTCAGATCAAATTCGACAATCTTGTGCTGGTCAATACAAAAGTAGCATATTGATTTCTTGTCAGTAAATATTGACTTATGTCTGAATATTGTTAGGCTAACACTAACAATAGAGAGGCACTCTAGAGAATATAATATATACAAGGACTTCTTACCGTCTCAAAGTACTTTATTCATGACATGTTGCACTGGATGCACCTGACTTTATTAGGTGAAATCTTAAACAATTTCAGTTGGAGCTTACAGCACCTCTTCACCTGATGAAGCGGGCTGCATTCTGCAAAATACTTTGTGAATAATTAATTTGTGAATAAAGGAATTTTTTTGTTTCAATACTGTGTCATCTCTGTAAAAGTAAGCAGATCTTCTATATATAATATATCCTAGAGTGCCTCTTTAATGTTAGCTTAATAAGGTCATGAATGATTACCCACACATACACACCTCCAGCCCTGTGTTGTGGAGGGAATTAGAGAATTTCATTGGCCACAATTCACTAAGCTCATCTCCTGTCTTTAATAACAATTCTGTGCTGTTTTTACCAGTTATTACCATACTGATAAAGCAATTAGTATTCACTACGTAATTTACAAGAGACAAAACTTAAAATTAGTATTCTGTCTTTAACCTACTTGGCGGTAATCCCGAGTTGAGCTGAGGCTATGCCGCCGCGGAGAATTGCTCTGGCCCTGCTGGGCCGATTTGCATAATTTTTTTTAAACACACAGCTAGCACTTTGCTAGCTGCGTGTTTGTTCCGCTCGCTGCTGATCCGCTGCTACCCGACGCGAAAGAGGCCCCCCCCCCCCCCGCACACCCCTTGTGCAGCCTGGCCAATCACCGCCAGGCTGCACTATAGGGTGGATCGGGACACCCTCTGACGTCATGACGTCAATGACGTCAGTCCGATCGTTGCCCTGGCGACGGGGGAAGCCCATACAGGAAATCCCGTTCAGAAGGGGATTTCCTGTTGGGATTATGCGCCGGCGGCAATCGGAGGGGCTGGGCGGACGCCGCAGGGAGGGGGGAACCATGTAGCTAGCTATTTAAAAAAAAAATTTAGCAAAAAAAAAACCCTCCCGCGTGTGCCGCAAATAATTAGAACGGCAGGCAGGTTAAAGGGACCCTGAACAGAAGAAATAAATATTTTTTCTGCCTTGCCTGTTGCCTCTGTCTTAGTCCATAGTCTGTGCAGGTACAGGCCATGTGGAGTCCACCCCTGCTACCCAGGAGGACTGGGCTCCACTGTGGTCGGAAGACACAGCACCAACTGGGATACCTTTGGATCCATTGGCTGCTGCTGCTCCACAGCAGCAGGGACACCTTTGGTTCAGCCCCCATGATGCCAGCTGCTAATCCAGAAGTAGGGGTCGCTACGACCAGATGTTTTGGTGACAGCCAGATTATCTTGCCCAGCCAAACGCTGCTCAGGAGTTGGGACCCACCACAGAAATGAACACTACTGCACCTTTTGAAGTGGAACACCTTGGCCAGCACTGCCAGGTATCAGCAATCAGGATCCTCAGCCGCACCAGTCATCACCTCCGGTTTCTTTCATGAAGAACCGGGCCATCGATGCTGAACCTTCGCCTTCCTCTGTCTCCACCCCATCTCCCCATTTGATGTCTCCTTAGGGATAACAGATGATTGTCTAGTGCGACTGATGGCGCTGTAGTATGGCAGCCTCTGCTCTTGGCTTTCAGACATTTTCACCTCCTTCTCTCACCATTCAACTCCCCTTTCCTTTCAAACCTATTCCGAGTACAACTTCTTTGTTATTGGCAAAATAAATCATTCTGATTCTAAATAAATGGAATCTGGACTTACCTGGGGCTTCCTCCAGGAAGGAAGGACCAGGTAAGTCTAGAGTCTGTTTATTTCTTCTTCTGTTCAAGGTCTTTTTAATTTAAGGAGTAATTTCTAAAGTTAAGGTTTCAATCCTTAAAATAAAGACAGAATTCTAAAGTTAAAGATAGAATGCAAGTGATAACAACTAAAGTTTGTGAGGAATTATCACTTGGCCTGTGCTCTCATTAAGTGGAGTGTTACTCCACTTAATGCAATGTAAAGAAGAATTCTGAGCTGTCTGTCTACAGAAGGGGACTCTGTATAGAGAAAAAAGACCCAGACCCAGACACACACGCACGCACGCACGCACACACACACACACGCACGCACACACGCACACACACACACGCACACACGCACACACACACACGCACACACGCACACACACGCACAGCCACAGCCTCTCTCTCTCATTCACTTGCTGTCCTACACAAACCAGCTGTAATCTGTTTTGCTTCTCCCCTCACTATCTGCATGTAAGAACTACCTACTGCATGTGAGAATAAATACAAAGGTGATAATCTAAAGACTGGAGTAATAAGACAACACTCTCACTGTGAAAGCTCCTCACTACATGTTAATAAGGCAAGCTCCTTTTGTGAATTAATACTCAAAATACTGATTGACGTGTTGTGATAAGTTGTCAGTTGTCTTAATATCACCAGCATGATCTTAGTGAATTGTGGCCAAAGTTAGTCGACCAGCACTCATCCCCCAATTGGACAGTTGAGTGTAAAATCCTCAGAGAGAGTGCACAGGGAGTTTGTTTTTAATGCGAGAAGAAAACGACCCTGAAATATGGCTGTGCAGTAACCTGATTTGTAAGCCTTTTTTTTTTCCTATATTTACCTTTAACCTGCTAGTGGTAGTAGACCAGGTTTGGCTCCCCGGATCTATTAGTTTGTTATGTTGTGTCTGAACAGGTGTAGGAAGTATCATTTTGCCGAACTTGAAATGCTTGAATTTTGGTTGCTGTCATAAGCATTAAGCTATATGTACAAACAAAGCATTGCTTCTAGAGTCCTCAAAAACAAGTTTGAGCATTGCGGATTGGGTACTGTAAACTTTTAAGGCCCCATATAAGCTTGCTGAAAACACACTAGAGAGGACAAGTGTTGAAAATTTTGGTTTCAATAGTTTGGGTTCAAATATCAGAAAAAAATACAGATTAAAATTCCCTTTAAAGCAGATCTAGATCTGAACTGTGATTAAAAAAAAGGCATTTGTAGGGAATTCATCATTTGAATGGAGTTTTGGAGTGTGCTGTGTTTACAGAATTATTTAATATCATCTACAAAATGCTCTTGCACATATTATGAGCTTCACATTTTGACCTGAATTGTCTACAAATTCCTTTGAATATGCATTTCTGGTTCAAATCAATTTAGCAGCTTTATAAATCTTGCTTCATCCGAGAATAGATTTTCTGAAACTTCCCAGTGCATGTGCCATGGAAACTGCATTCATGCAGCTTTACAAATCTGTCAAAAAGTTTTCATTACCCCATAAAATGCTACTTACAAAACTATATTTTCCAAACCATTCAATCCCCTATTATTGATTGCATTCCTCCATGTTAGTATAAAAAACATTTCTTATGCTTCCTGAGCCTTTAGTTTGAATTTTCAGTACAGTAATCACCAGACTCCATTGAACACAAAGATCGATATGACTAAGGTTCTCCAGGAATGGAGATCGTTAGAGAACAGAAGAGATGCACTAATGCTGGCCTGAATGTACTAAAAGTTCCTATTACTAGATGAAAGGGTTTGCATATTTCATATTGGTCCAGTCAGGCAATAGATAGGGTTGCAAAAAAAATGTACTGCTTTACTGAATCAGGCATCCTGTTTTTCAGTCAGATGTAACATTCTTCAAAACAATGGCAATGTGTAATGATCGCTGCTGCAGCAGCTATTACTGGAAGTATTAGTGCTGCAGCTCAGGCAGTTCTGATCTATTTCCATGCAAGTTGCATAGCTTTGTCTGTCTTTCCCTGCTGTCAGCTTGTGACTGATTATCATTCACCTGTGTGGGAATCTGCATGTCTGCTCCCATTGGATGACCTCAGTATAAAGATCTGCTTCCTGCAGGGTTTCCTTGGGTTTTCATAGCTTCAGCTTAAGCCTGTCTTGCTGTCGCTTTAGCCCCCGATCGTGTTTCTTGTTAAAGATACTTTGCTGGTCTTTGCATCATATATTGGTTCATTGCCAATATATATGCATACCAGCACGTTTATTATTTTCCTTGTATTTGTGTTACGTTGATATATCAGTGTTGCTGATATATACGTACACGAACTGTTTATTTCCTGTGTTCAGTTAGTCAGTCTTCCAGCACGTTTTGGTAGTTTGCGCGTACCGTGAGCACCCGTGCTGTGCTAGTTATCCTGTTCCTGGTACCGTTTGTGGATTGCGTTCATCTCTGCGAAGAGATAACGAATCCTTCTGAATCCTGTTCTGTCACTGTTTGTGGATTGCGTTCATCTCTGCGAAGAGATAACGAATCCTTCTGAATCCTGTCCTGTTACCGTTTGTGGATTGCGTTCATCTCTGCGAAGAGATAGCGAATCCTTCTGAGCCCTGTTCCCTGTTTTGCTCCAGTGTTAGTCAGCGTTCCTGCTTATGTCATATATCGGTTCATTGCCGATATATACATATGTTAGTCAGACGTTACAAATAGTTTCATTGATAGCTGTAATTGTAATACGCTAGGAAAACATACTTATTGTATATTTATCTGTGTTATGTTCATCTATCTCAATCCTGCTATTTTCTGACTATCCTGTCCTGTCTTTGTGAGGCACGCCATCGCCGCATCGCATTGGCTGCCTCATTCCAGTCTGTCTGGTTTTGGACGCTTGCTGTCGCTAAGTAGCCGCTAGCTAGCAAGCGTTCATTCTGTCTACCTGTCCTGATCTCCTCAGTTCTGGTTTATGCGCTCAGCGCTACTTTGCGCTGAGACGTTATAACGAAAGCATTGTTTGTGGCTGTCAGATCTGCACCGGCTCTGTGCGCCACAATCTCCTATTGCAGTCAGTCCTCCCCTCCACTATACTAGGGATAGCCTGTTTCCTGGTGCTAGTGTGTGTACCTCCTCCACGCCAGCTCATGCGTTGCATGCTGACTGTGGAGAATACACCACCAAGCCTTACATTATGAAAACCCCATTACCAATCCCCATTGTGGGGGGGATTCCCAGAAAGTATGACACTGTTAATTATGGTTCCTGTTCCTTTAAAAAATTTGAAGAACTTAGCTCTGAAACAGAAAATGAGTTTTTCTCTGAATGTGCCAGGTTCCTGACCAATCCTGATCTCCAAGCGACTCCTGTTTCAACCTGGGCACTCCAACTAAGTTATATTTTGTTTAAAGGGGAATTATTCCAGTGGGCATTTGATGTTCTCAATCATTCCGATTTGAAAGATAGACCGCTGGAATTTCTAGCGTTTGTGATCCATAACTGGTTGCGCATAGATCCATTGCCTTTTCCTCTTAATGAACTCCTAGCAGCAGGCCAATCAGCTGCTCCTTCAATTGCTTGCAAGAATGAGCAGCAAGCAGAAAGTGTTACTGATAATTTTCCTGCAGCTTTGAATAAATCACCAAAAACCGCAAGGTCAAAGGCAAAACGCAAACGTTCTAAGAAACGTGTCCAATCTGCAGAATCATTATCCTTAGCGACTGAGACCTATAATGAGATTCTGCCATTAACAGATAATGAAATGCAATTGTCTTTCAGGGGAGTTAAATGGACTTATGAAACTACTAATGAACTTTCCTCCCTGGCTAGGGAAAATAAAGATTTTTGTTTAAAAGAATTATCTGAGTATGATTATGATGAGATATTACAGAGTATTGAACAAATCAACTTATTTGTGAACCAAGGGAAGTTTGCATACACTACAGTTCAACACTTGCTACAGGTATTGGAAATTCTTAAGAATAAGGAATCTGCCAATCACCTGCTAATTAACCCTATACATGTGCCTGCCACAATCATATCTGCAGACTGTGATCAGCCTAAATGTTTCGCTGTTAAGTATGCATGGGATCCTCCATTCGAGAGGGGAGAGATGGAAGCCCTGGTCTGTGAATGGAAGAATGATTCAAGTTCATTTTGTCAATTTTACAGTGCAAAAAGTGAAATGGTATTGAACGCATGCATTAAGTCAGCCTATAACCTAATAGAGGCTGGTGTGTGTAGGTATGACCGTGTGGCTCCCTTGATTGATGTGTGGGAACTGATTTTGGATGATTTTTATGTGACTCCGAATTCGCAAATTTGGCGTTCTGACCCGCCTGCTTCAGCACCTTTGGCTGATTCAGCAGGTGATTCGGAGCTCTTTTTGTGTGAAATTGAAGTTCCTGCAATTCCACCCTGTACCAGGGATAACTCAGTGTTACTTCCCAGTAAAACAGAAGCCACTGATACATTCTTAACCTTGCCCTGCGCAAATTTCTCAGCAGAGAATCCAGAGGTCCTGCTGACTTCCGAGTCCAGTCTAGCCAGTACTCATGACTCTTTGTTTAGTGAAACAGACACCAGAAAAATCTTGCCTGTCTCTGCAAACACTTCTGCAGAAATTACCTGTGTTAATAAAGTTCAACTCCTGTCTGATCCAGCAGATGCCAGTAGGTGCACTGCATCAGTTTCCGAGTCCCAGCAATCCTGTCTAGTAAACTCAGAACCCCAGCATCTGAATTTTCCAATTTTACAAATGAATGGTGATTCAGATGCGCAAACATTGTGTCTTGATCTTCCTGTTTCTACACCTCGCTCTAGTTTCGTGAATAGCTCAGAGCATCTGCTATGTGAACCTGAAATCGCAGAATTATTACCTTGTTCAGAAAATTTTCCAATAAATTTGCCCTGTACCATGAATTGTGCAGTAGATCTCTCCAATGAAACTCAGGTCACAGAATCATTATGCTGTCCAGCAGGTGCTTCCATGGTTTTGCCCTGCAATATGGACTGTTCAGTGATCCTGTCCAGTGAAGCTGTGGTCGCAGAGTCTTATGCTTCACCCAGTACTTTGGATACTTTAAACCCTCTAGCAGAGGAGGCTGAAGCACTGCTTACCTCAGTTGGTGTTGCAGTAATATTCACTTGTCTAGCAGCTGTTTTGGAATTAAAGTCTGCTCTAATAAAACTTGATGAATTTCTGCCCAGCAAAGCAGAAGCCATTGAAATATTGTCCTCGTCAGCAAGTGTGTCAGATACCTTGCCCTGTACACAGTCTGATTTAACCAATGTTGAGTCCCTCTCCAGTGTTGTAACAGCCGAGGAACTCCAGCCCTGTCCTCTGAATGTTTCAGAAGTCTTGCCCTGTAACATGGATAATTCTGATTCTCTGGTCAAAATAATAGAAATCTCAGAATTTCAGTCCGGTCTGATGAGTGTTCCTGAAACCCAGCCCTGTATCCTGAAAGATTCTGGTTCTCTGGCCGCTGTGGCAGAGGTTCCAGAGTTCCCTTCCTGTCCAGGGAATTCCTCAGTTTTGCCTAGTCCAGTGGGGGCTGCTGCAATACTGACTTGTTCTGCAGCGCCTCATGAGCTCCAATCCAGTGTATTAAATGAGTCTCTGTCCAGTCCAGAGGTAGTTGTGGAGTCCCTGTCTGGCTCAGTGCATACATCAGAAGATTTGTCCTGTCTTGTTAGTGCCCCTGAATCTGATTTGTTACTGACTTTGCTGGAATCAGCGACATCTAAGTCTGATCCAGCATTCTCGTGTAAAAGTCCAGTAGTTGCGAAGTTTAGTCATGATGATTTTTTTTTGGCCAGTCCTGGTTTTGGTCCTGTCTTGGCTGACCCTGAGGCTCACAGTTCCTTGACATGCCCAGAGGTTTCTCTTGTGCCGGTGTGCCCAGATGTTCTTTGTGTGCCAGAATGCCCAAGTGTGTCTAAGGTGTTAGCGTGCTCTGATGCTTCCTTAGTGGGAACACGTTCTGATATTGCCAGTCTGCCTGCATGCCCAGAGATGGTTCTGGTCCCTGAAAGCCCTGATATTGATGTTTGTCCTTGTGGCCCTGACTCGGGAATTGCCCTAGGTTCCATAGGGGTTCTTGATAGTTCTCCATGTGAGCCTAAGGGGCATTCTGACCTATGGGGATCTCTTTGGAGCTTCAAGGTGTTCTGGGAGGTCTCTGAGAAAACTTGTCCTGGTGCCTTGGACTGGTTCAACAGTGGGTTTTGTGTTGGTAAAGACAGTACCGGTGGGCATTGCAAAGGCTTTGGCGTTTCTGAACTGTTCCTGGAAGGCGGTGGGTATCGCTCAGGGAGTTTCGGAGGGCTTTCTTCTGGAAATCATGGTTCTGATGGGTGTCACACTGGGGCTTGTAGTACTGATGGGCATGGTTCTGTAGGTTCTGGTTCTGATGGGTCCAGTCTTGTGGGGACTGATTCTGGAATTCGGTCTTGCCGGGCTGTCCCGGTCATCATGAATTATCAGTCAGACTGTTTTGTTGGAAATTTCAGTTTTGAAAAGCGTCTGGAATCCACTTTTAAAGGCGGGGGTACTGTAATGATCGCTGCTGCAGCAGCTATTACTGGAAGTATTAGTGCTGCAGCTCAGGCAGTTCTGATCTATTTCCATGCAAGTTGCATAGCTTTGTCTGTCTTTCCCTGCTGTCAGCTTGTGACTGATTATCATTCACCTGTGTGGGAATCTGCATGTCTGCTCCCATTGGATGACCTCAGTATAAAGATCTGCTTCCTGCAGGGTTTCCTTGGGTTTTCATAGCTTCAGCTTAAGCCTGTCTTGCTGTCGCTTTAGCCCCCGATCGTGTTTCTTGTTAAAGATACTTTGCTGGTCTTTGCATCATATATTGGTTCATTGCCAATATATATGCATACCAGCACGTTTATTATTTTCCTTGTATTTGTGTTACGTTGATATATCAGTGTTGCTGATATATACGTACACGAACTGTTTATTTCCTGTGTTCAGTTAGTCAGTCTTCCAGCACGTTTTGGTAGTTTGCGCGTACCGTGAGCACCCGTGCTGAGCTAGTTATCCTGTTCCTGGTACCGTTTGTGGATTGCGTTCATCTCTGCGAAGAGATAACGAATCCTTCTGAATCCTGTTCTGTCACTGTTTGTGGATTGCGTTCATCTCTGCGAAGAGATAACGAATCCTTCTGAATCCTGTCCTGTTACCGTTTGTGGATTGCGTTCATCTCTGCGAAGAGATAGCGAATCCTTCTGAGCCCTGTTCCCTGTTTTGCTCCAGTGTTAGTCAGCGTTCCTGCTTATGTCATATATCGGTTCATTGCCGATATATACATATGTTAGTCAGACGTTACAAATAGTTTCATTGATAGCTGTAATTGTAATACGCTAGGAAAACATACTTATTGTATATTTATCTGTGTTATGTTCATCTATCTCAATCCTGCTATTTTCTGACTATCCTGTCCTGTCTTTGTGAGGCACGCCATCGCCGCATCGCATTGGCTGCCTCATTCCAGTCTGTCTGGTTTTGGACGCTTGCTGTCGCTAAGTAGCCGCTAGCTAGCAAGCGTTCATTCTGTCTACCTGTCCTGATCTCCTCAGTTCTGGTTTATGCGCTCAGCGCTACTTTGCGCTGAGACGTTATAACGAAAGCATTGTTTGTGGCTGTCAGATCTGCACCGGCTCTGTGCGCCACAATCTCCTATTGCAGTCAGTCCTCCCCTCCACTATACTAGGGATAGCCTGTTTCCTGGTGCTAGTGTGTGTACCTCCTCCACGCCAGCTCATGCGTTGCATGCTGACTGTGGAGAATACACCACCAAGCCTTACACAATGCATGCATTTGGAGTTTTTCACAGTGCACCATAACAGTCTCAAACTGAACGAGTCAATGTGAAATGGCCTATAGAAGATCAATGTAGTTGGTGATCTGTCCATTTTGAGTCTGCTACCCAGTCCATCAAAGTAGGGGGCGGCAGAAATAGAATGATTCTCTTTTTTTCTTATCAACATTTTTATTTATTTTCTTTGCTTTAGTAAAAATCTGACATTTCATATAGAGATATTGAATAAGAAGCTAATTGCAATGATGTATTCTTTCCATCTCTGCATAGTTACCATAGCTACCAATTTAGAAAACGCCCCAACAACCTCTGCTCCTAATGCTCGTTGTTTGGGGGTTGCTCTGTACTCTGCACTCTCATTTAGACCACACATTAACATATTAATTACCTCCTGCTATGTCCATCTCAAAAACATTTTCAGAATTCATCTCTTCCTTTCACAGGAGGTCACTAAAATGCTTGTACATGCTCTAATCATATCCTGTCTTGACCCAAATCTGCAGTCTACCAAAAACAAGACTGGCACCTTTCCAGTCCCCACTGAAGTCTGCTGCTAGTCTCATCCACCTTTTCTCCTGCTCCTCTGAGGAAGCCCCTCTCTGCAATCTCTCCATTGGCTATTGGCAGGGTATCAAGTTTAAACTCCTCACCCTATCATACAAAGTTCTACATAATTTGTCACCTCCATTCATTTCCTCATTAATCTCCAGATACCATCCCACCTGGAAACTTTGCTCTTCCCAGGAGACCCTCATGTCCTCTAGTTTGGTTGTTGCCTCCTGATCTCTCCTTTGGAACATTCTCCCACTGCCAGTCTGTCAGACTCTGAGCCTGGAAATCTTCAAATGTACTAAACACACTTGTTCAGACAAGCCATTTGCTATAGGTAGCCTTGGTGGCTCAATGTCTCATCCGCTAACCCCTGTGTCTCCTTCCCTAATGTTTCCAACCCACTACCCTCTAGATTTTAAAGAGAACCAGAGATGAAGCACCCTCATGTATTTTACCTTATAAATCAGTGGGAACATGACAGTAAACACCTAATCTGCTCTTTGTTACATTGTTCTCTGTTTAATTTGCCTGTTATCACCTCTAAAATAAGAATCCCGACTAAGCAGTCGGCTGGCTTTGCTACAGAAAGATTATAGCTGAGACTGTGTTCTTTTGTGTCTTTTCAAGTCCAAGCCTGCCCCCTGCTGGCTTTGCTCAGAAATCATTATAGCTGAGTCATTATAGCAAAGCCAGACTCAATGCACAGTCCGGGATTCTTATCTCAGCTAGATAACAGACACTTTTAGCAGTGAGGATGAAACAGAGGGCAGGGTAGGTGTTTTCTCTAATGTTCCCACTGATTTCTATGGTAAAATACATGAGGGTGCTTCGTCTCTGGTTCACTTTAAGCTCACAAGGGTAGGGCCCTTCTAGTGTTTCCTATTCTGCTGTGATTTTTCATATGTACATTTATTGGCGATGTCTCAAACCACACATCAACTATGCATGCATTTGTACTTGTATTGCTGGATGTTCTGATTGTACAGTTTTGAACTTCTCGTCTATCTATCTATCTATCTGTTTTAAAGCAGTAGGATCAGCCATACTATGCCAGGGAAAAAAAACACATATATAAGTAGATAAATACTTGATCTACTTACATAACACATGTATTATACTGTCCACGTTTTGATTTCAGTGAATGTTATATAGTAAATTACGAGAATTCTGTTCCTGGTGGGGGCCATGTCTTTTGCCCACAGTTAAGGCTAACTCGTGATGTCATTTCTGCCCTTTACTTTTTTTCTTGTCTCCTCCAATCGCTGAGTCGCCTCAGCCTTGCTTGTAAACACAAGTGAGTAGGGGATTAGGTTTCAGATAAGCAGCTGGCAGGGAAATAAAGGGAAGAGGAGGAATAGATTATAGATAAAAAGAACCCCCAGCATGCAATTCTTTGGCACAACTACTAAAGGGCCAGTGCTCCTTAAGTATGTGATAACTCCAAATCATAACAGCAGAAAAAGTTTTGAAAGTTTTGAATGCAGGATTAGCATCTTTATCACTTAATACACTCAGACCAGTTGCTGTTGAAATTTGATTTTTATGGTGACGATACCGCTTTAAGTCAGTCAGTACCATTTCCAGTAATAAAGTCCTTGAAGAACAAGTCCCAGGATTCATAAGTAGGAAGCACTGGATGATTATTATAGAAATGAAAAAATGACACAGCTGCATCTTTTGGATTACGAAGAACCATCAAAATCTGTAACAGAAACACAATCTGATCTGATTATCATATTCTAAATTACCTTACTTAATATGTTATTCAAGGAGGACCTTTACTGTATATATTTTAATAAAATGTATTGTATTTTTTACAAAATTACTTTATAAATTATCTTGTCAGTGTTTACCCTTTGTAAAATCTATCTCCACCATGTTCCACATTCTTACATGTATTACATGTGGCGACATCTTTACCGCTGGCAAGGTACATCACTGTGGTATATTTATTCAAATTCAGAACGTCATTTTGAATGCTTTAGATCAGAACCTGAATCCTTATGTGTGCGGACCACAGCAGGGGATGTTAAACATACAAACATACACTCAGAATCACTGCCTACATTGTGCATTTATTGGTGGTGAGCTTACATAGCTAGGGAATGCCCATAGAGAACTATATAGTCATTCCTCTATTCTGCTTAATGCTGTGCCCACTACCTCTAAACTCCCCTTTCAGCGTGTATGGGAGATAGACGGTGGTGTCGACCTAGATAGATGATGAACAATGGTCACAAGTGTTTGATACCCTTTCTAAAGGTAGCCTTCAGGTTACAACTATGGAAGTTTCGCCTTGCCTGCTACATAGGAGCTATTTAGTTCCAGTGAAACTGCATACAATTCACTAACCTGTTTCAGGGTTTGTCACAGTACACAATGTATCATATACGGTGGACATGCCCGAGTGTGTCTCGCATATGAGCCAAACTGGTTCAACTTATAAACAAAATGCTATCTACCCACTTATGTTCTGACCCCACTATTTTACTTTTGGGACTGAAACCTGAGGCGCCCCCTCATGCTAAGCATAACTGATCCAATTCACATCTAATGCTACCAAGACCTGTATAGCTTCCCAGTGGCACTAGCCCACACTATCTTTTAGAGGTGTCCTGAATAGGATTCAGGAAACCACGTTGAATAAGAAAATAAAAGCGAAACTCTCAGATACAGTCCATCATTTTGATAAAGTGTGGCAGCCATGGCTCCAGGATGTTTCCTCCACAGAGATATGACAGAGATGTGAATATGTTACCTTTTTTTCAGTATCAATTTTGTCCTATTCTGTCATGTTTACTATTTTTGTAAAATTTAACTAAAATTTTCCCATGTAAGAGTGATCTAACAACCATAAGTGTATACTCCTTGTAAACCTTGTACTACATTTTATCTGTACTTAAAGAGAATCTGTATTGTTAAAATCGCACAAAAGTAAACATACCAGTGCGTTAGGGGATATCTCCTATTACCCTCTGTCACAATTTCGCCGCTCCTCGCCGCATTAAAAGTGGTTAAAAACAGTTTTAAAAAGTTTGTTTATAAACAAACAAAGTGGCCACCAAAACAGGAAGTAGGTTGATGTACAGTATATCCACACATAGAAAATACATCCATACACAAGCAGGCTGTATACACCCTTCCTTTTGAATCTCAAGAGATCATTTTTGTGTTTCTTTCCCCCTGCAGCTATCTTCCACTGAAGTGTCAGGCTGTTTCTTCCTGCAGAGTGCAGACAGCTCTGCCTGTATGTAATTCCTCAGTATGTGAAAGCCCAGCCAGCTCAGAGGAGGATTTATCCAGCTTGTAAAAGATAAGAGAGAAGAGAGAAGCTGCTCTAATCTAAATAATACACAGGCAGTGTGCAGAGAGGGGCCTGGAGGGGGGAGATGCATCACAGAACCACAACACTGAAGAACTTGGCAGCCTTCCAGACACAGGCTGACAAGTCTGACAAGAGAGAGATAAGTTGATTTATTACAGAGATGGTGATAGTAGAATGTGCTGCAGTAAGCCAGAACACCTTAGAATAGCTTTTGGAACTTGTAGGATGATAAAAAACAGGATGCAATTTTTGTTACGGAGTCTCTTTAAAACATCCAAAAAGTATTTTTGAGACTAAAAGGGAGGGAGGAAACAGCAGGGAGACCAGGCAGAGCTGCAGATCTGACCATGCTATGCACACATTTCTACATAGTTTCCAGTTGGCTCTATTAGAAAAAGTAAAACATCTTCAGGGAAGGACACAGCAATATTACTTTTAGTAAAAAAAAAATTCTCTTTCAGAAGATAGTGGACTCATGTGCTTGGTCCACTTCAGGGTGGGTATCTAGAAAGGCAAGAGTACAGGAAGCTATGATCCTTAAACAGGTAGTTTTTTTTTTTAAAAGAGAACCTGAGCCGAAGCTCGGGTTCAAAATCAATAATCACCCCTCAGATGGAAGCCTCAGGATCCTTTTGAGGTTTCCCTCAGTGACATTTCCCCCGATGCTGAGCGCAGCCCCCTCCTAGTCCTGGCTACGTGGCTTCTCTTCCACAAACGTGGCCGTGCATTGTAAGATCGAGCCCGCCCGTGCATGCGCACTAGCACAGACCATGTCTTTGTATAGATCCTTTCTAAGGAGTGCTTTTGTGAACAATAAATTAAATATTGTGAATCCTTCATGAAGAGATGGACTAGTCAAAAATCTGTCAGTTCTTTCAGATTTCGACTAACTGCTGTGAGGCTGTAGACACACTATGAGCACTTTCTGAGTGCTTTTCTGACTATCAGCGCTTTCTGAGTTTTTTTTTTAAATGCTCCCAATGATTTGCATTAAAATTGCGGTAAAATTGCAGTGATCGCAATTTTTCCCCAAAAAAATCTAAATTGCAGCGATTTTACCACGATTTTAATGCAAGTCAATGGGATTTAGCCTGTATGCATGCCCCTCTAAAATACAATTAATTATAATTTTACTTCCAGGAGGTTAAAAAAAATACCTTTTGCAGGAAACAAAATGCTTGCTTATCATTTACTATCCCACATCCAGGATGCAGCCAGCTGGGTAAGTTATCCTCCCCAAAGTAGGTACACAGGTAATTAACATTGATGGCACAATGATAAAAAGGGACACAAAATGGACTGCAGCTGTGTATGGATTATTAGTACTTAATTTCTTACTATGCAAAAGTATTCGGCCCCCTTGAAGTTTTACACATTTTGTCATATTACTGCCACAAACATAAATCAATTTTATTGGAATTTGACATGAAAGACCAATACAAAGTGGTGTACACGGGAGAAGTGGAATGAAAGTCATACATGATTCTAAACCTTTTTTACAAATCAATAACTACAAAGTGGGGTGTGCGTAATAATTCAGCCCCCTTTGGTCTGATTGCAGTCAGTTGCCCATAGATATTGCCTGATGAGTGCTAATGGCTAAATAGAGTGCACGTGTGTGTAATCTAATGTCAGTACAAATACAGCTGCTCTGTGACAACCTCAGAGTTTTTCTAAGAGAATATTGGGAGCAACACCACCATGAAGTCCAAAGAACACACCAGACAGGCCAGGGATAAAGTTATTGAGAAATTTAAAGTAGGCTTGGGCTACAAAAGGATTTCCAAAGCCTTGAACATTCCACGGAGCACTGTTCAAACGATCATTCAGAAATGGAAGGAGTATGGCACAACTGTAAACCTACCAAGACAAGGCCGTCCACCTAAACTCACAGGCAACATGGAGAGCGTTGATCAGAAATGCAGTCGAGAGGCCCATGGTGACTCTGGACGAGCTGCAGAGATCTACAGCTCAGGTGGAGTAATCTGCCCATAGGACAACTATTAGTCATACACTGTACAAAATTGGCCTTCATGGAAGAGTGGCAAGAAGAAAGCCATTGTTAACAGAAAAAGCATAAGAAGTCCCGTTTGCAGTTTGCCTCAAGCCATGTGGGGGACACAGCAAACATGTGGAAGAAGGTGCTCTGGTCAGATGGGACCAAAACTGAACTTTTTGGCCAAAATGCAAAACGCCATGTGAGGCGGAAAACTAACACTGCACATCACTCTGAACACACCATCCCCACTGTCAAATATGGTGGTGGCAGCATCATGCTCTGGGGGTGCTTCTCTTCAGCAGGGAAAGGGAAGCTGGTCAGAGTTGATGGGAAGATGGATGGAGCCAAATATAGGGCAATCTTGGAAGAAAACCTCTTGGAGTCTGAAAAAGACTTGAGACTGGGGCGGAGGTTCACCTTCCAGCAGGACAACGACCCTAAACATAAAGCCAGGGCAACAATGGAATGGTTTAAAACAAGACATATCCATGTGTTTAGAATGGCCTAGTCGAAGTCCAGATCTAAATCCAATGGAAAATCTGTGACAAGATCTGAAAACTGCTGTTTACAAACGCTGTCCATCTAATCTGACTGAGCTGGAGCGGTTTTGCAAAGAAGAATGAACAAGGATTTCAGTCTCTAGATGTTCAAAGCTGGTAGAGACATACCCTAAAAGACTGGCAGCTGTATTTGCAGAAAAAGGTGGTTCTACAAAGTATTGACTAAGGGGGGCTGAATAATTACGCACACCCCACTTTGCAGTTATTTATTTGTAAAAAATGTTTGGAATCGTGTATGATTTTCGTTCCACCTCCCACGTGTACACCACTTTGTATTGGTCTTTCACATGGAATTTTAATAAAATTGAGTCATGTTTGTGGCATTACTGTGACAAAATGTGGAAAACTTCATATATATGTGTGTGTATATATATAATATATATATATATATATATATATATATATATATATATATATATATATATATATATATATATATATATATATAGTTTTTGTACTTCAATTGCTTGTTGTATTTACAAAGGGTGGGTGTACGACGTCCACTGTGCATGTGCAAGAAGTACGGACAGTAGTATCCAGAGGTAGGGCTGTCTGTCCAAATATAAATTATCCAAAACTATTAACTCGTGTAGCATTTTATGATAACTCATTTCATACCTTCGTCTTCTTTTCAATAATGGTTTTAGGAAGATTTTCATACATTAGATGTGATGTTATTATTCTTGGTGAAGGCTGTTGATTCAGGTGCTTTAGAGAAAAGACAAATAAAAATAAAATTTAGACATTTGGAATTTTATTCCCTTTGTTTTTGATTAACAAACCTGCCTGTCAGTGTCCAAGACAGGAGACATTTTTACATATCATGCTGATAGGGGTGCATGGTGGCGTAGTGGGCTTTTTCCTTGCAGTTCTGGTTCCCCTGTTCAAATCCCAATCAGGGAACTATCTGCACACAGTTTGTATGTTCCCCCTGCGTACATTTCCTCTGGGCACTCGGGTTCCTCCCACATCACAAAAACGTACAGATAAGTTAAATGGCTTCCCACCTATATTGGCCCTATATTACAATACAAGAAGTTGTGAAACAGGATACCATTTATTAACTAACTTCAAAGAATAAGAGTAAGCAAGCTCTTGGATTTGCAGCCTTCATCAGACTTAGTCTGATACTCTTCTGCTACTAGATTACACTACATACACTACACAATACATATTGTACATAGACCTATGACTATGGTAGGGATTTGATTGTGAGCTCCTCTGAGGTACAGTTAAGTGACAAGACAATATACTCTGGACAGCACTGCAGAAGATGTCGGCGTTATATAAATACTAAATAATAAACTGGGATAGTATTTTACATTTGGGGTAGATATGATGAGAGGGGTCATTCTTTTTTTCTTGTCGGGGGGGGGGGGGGGGTTATGATTTGGGGGTCATTACAGTGGGGATTAGAACAAAGAAGGAGTATAGTATTTTGCATGGGGGGGGGGATATAATAAAGAGAGGCAGAGCGGGAGTTTGTGCTGTTTACTGCCCAAGGCTCACCATCACCAGCTGCCCTCCCCCCAACACACACACATGCAAAATCTGCCTCCACCCCTTGGCCTTGCTCTTTCAGTATAGGTAGCCAGATGACCCTCCTTTAGTATAAAGTAGCAAAATGCCCCTTCCCCCTCTTAGTATAGGTAGCTAGATGACCCCTCAGTATAATAGGTAGCCAGATGTCCCCCTTTCAGTATGTGACGCTAGATGACCCCTTACTTAGTATAGTAGGTAGCAAAATAGCCCCCCACCACCACTACCACCTTTCAATATGTTCCTGCTAGATGACTCCTCAGTATAGTGTGTAGCCTGCCCCCTGACCGAGAGCTGAGCATTGACTCACCTGCTACCCTCCACAAAGTTTCCCTCACTCACTGCACTTTATATACTGTGAAGTTTAGAGGGGGTCGCAGCCAGCACGCAGTACACAGATGTATAAAACAAAGTCCGTTTATTGTGCAGTAGAAATAAACAGCTTCAGTTCAGCAGTAATAAGTGGAAAATAACAGTTCAGCTTACTTCAGCTTGGTAAGATAAAGTCCAGCAGGTTCAAACAAAGTTCAGTTTTCATCAGGCCAACACCATACAAACAACAGAGCAGGGTATGGTTTGGCTTCCATCAAATACTCCAATATTCCTTGTCAGGAGATTTCCATAGCATACATGCTACTCCTTCAACACCTCACCTCACACTGCTTGTGAGACTGCTTCTTAAGCATAAATTTGCATCTCATCAATACCATAATTAGTGAGACTCAGCCCCACTGACAACCAGGTGTGTACCTAGGTGGGATGGGAAGGCCCGCCCTTCCTTCCCTCCCATCCCAGGAGTCCGGCCCTGAAAAGAAAAAACCAAGCAGCAACTGCTTGCTGTTAAAATCCGGACTCCCTTCCTAGGACCAAACGGGGTTTTAAAGTGACCACAGTCCAAATACCGGGGAAATATACCTCCCATCTATTACCCAGCCCCGATGGCCCCTACATATGCCCCCCCTCTGCCTCAACCCCGAGGCGGTGGAGGCACATAGACCCACTAAACAGTGGACTCGGGAAAGGGCATCAGCGTTCTGGTGCACTTTACCCGGCCTATGTTCCACCACATAGTTGAATTCCTGGAGAGAGAGAAACCACCGGGACACTCTTGCATTCGTTCCTCTGTTTCTTTTCATCCACGCTAGCGGGGCATGGTCAGAGATCAACCTAAATTTCCTACCCAATAAATAATAGCGCAAGGAGTATAGGGCCCATTTTATGGCCAAGCATTCCCTCTCTACTACCGCATAGTTTCTCTCAGCGGCCGTCAGTTTCCGACTGAGAAAAACTATGGGATGTTCTTCTCCATCAATTACCTGTGACAGAACCGCCCCCAACTCAACATCTGAGGCATCTGTCTGCACTACGAATTCTCGAGTGAAATCGGGGGCTACCAGGACAGGGTGACTACATAATGCCGATTTCAGCTCCAAAAACGCTTTTTCTGTCTCTGCGGTCCACTGTATCATCACTGACTTCCGGCCCTTGGTCAAGTCAGTTAGGGGAGCTGCGAGGGAAGAAAAATTGGGAATGAACCGTCTGTAATAGCCCACTATCCCCAAGAAAGCTCGAACCTGTTTCTTACTGATGGGGCGGGGCCATTCCTGGATTGCCTCAATTTTGTTAATTTGGGGTTTTACCAACCCCTTTCCAACAATGTACCCCAAGTACTTTGCTTCCTCCATACCTAGGGCACATTTCTCGGGGTTCACTGTAAAACCCGCCTTCCTTAACCCATCCAGGACTGCTTGAACCTTGGGAAGGTGAGACTCCCAGTCTGAACTGAAAATTACGATGTCGTCTAAGTAGAACGACGCGTATCTTTGGTGTGGACGCAACATTCTGTCCATGACTCTCTGAAATGTGGCCGGGGCGGTCTGTAACCCAAACGGCATTCTTTTATACTGAAAATGGCCCTCAGGTGTGGAAAATGCCGTTTTTTCTCTGGCTTCTTTGGCCAAGGGTATTTGCCAATACCCTTTGGTCAGGTCTAATGTGGTTATGTAGCGGGTTGGACCTAACCTTTCTATCAATTCATCCACACGGGGCATGGGATAACCATCAAATTTGGAAATTTCATTTAATTTCTGGAAATCGTTACAGAATCGCAGAGTTCCGTTTGGCTTGGGTACCAACACGATCGGGCTTGACCATTCACTCTGCGACTCTTCAATGACGTCTAATTCTAACATGCGCTTCACTTCCTCTGACACCGCCTTTCTGCGGGCCTCCGGGATACGATAGGGCCTGACAAACACTTTAGCCCTGGGCTCAGTAACAATGTTGTGCTCCACCATACCCGTGAGTTCAGGCAAATCCGAAAATATCCCCTTGTTTCTCTGAAGAAACTCTTTTACTTGTTGGACCTGGGATTTGGACAGAGTGGGGGCTATTTTCACATCCTCAATGCTTATTTGGGGTACAACACTCACACCCACCCTAACCGGAGCGGTCTCTCTCTCTTTCCAGGGTTTTAACAGATTGACGTGATACAGTTGATAGGGTTTCCGTCTCCCTGGCTGATGTACCTTATAATTCACTTCCCCTACTTTTTCAAAGATTTAGAAGGGACCGTGCCACCTGGCCAAGAATTTACTCTCCACGGTTGGGATCAATACTGCCACTCTATCCCCCACCTGGAACTGCCTGATTTTCGCGGAGCGGTTGTATACCCGACTCTGCGCTTCTTGGGCTGCCAGTAAGTGTTCCTTGACAAGGGGCATCACCTTGGCAATGCGTTCTTGCAGCTGGGAAACGTGTTCCACCACACTCTTGTGAGGACTGGACTCACTTTCCCAGGTTTCTTTGACCACGTCAAGCATCCCTCGAGGTCTGCGCCCATATACCAGTTCAAATGGTGAAAAACCTGTGGAGGCTTGAGGTACCTCCCGAACAGCAAACATCACTGCCGGCAATAAACAGTCCCAATCTTTTCCGTCCCTTTGAACCACTCTTTTTAACATCATTTTTAAAGTCTTATTAAACCGTTCAACCAGGCCATCGGTCTGAGGGTGATAAACCGAGGTTCTCATCTGTTTAATCTGGAACAATTTACATACATCAGCCATCACTTTAGACATAAACGGGGTTCCTTGATCCGTAAGGATTTCCCTAGGAAAACCCGTCCGAGTGAACATATTAAACAATTCTCGGGCGATAGCTTTGGACGTGGGTTTTCTTAATGGAAAGGCTTCCGGGTAGCGAGTGGCATAGTCGAGGATGACAAGGATATATTGGTGCCCCCTGGCAGACTTTACCAGTGGCCCCACTATATCCATGGCAATGCGCTCGAATGGCACCTCGATTATTGGCAAGGGCACCAAAGGGCTTCGAAAATGGGACACTGGCGCGGTTAACTGACAGGTGGGGCAAGAAGTGCAGTAATTCTTTACTTCGGCCTTTAACCCAGGCCAGTAAAACCTGTCAGTTATCCGCGCCTCTGTTTTCTCGGCACCCAGGTGACCTCCCAATACTTCATTGTGAGCCAAGTCTAGTACCATCCTCCGAAACTCCTGAGGCACTAGCAGCTGCTCAACAACCTCTTCTCTGACCTTTGCAACCCGATATAACACATCCCCATGAACTGAAAAATGAGGGAATCTCTCCTCTGCCCCCGGTTCCTGGGGAACTCCATTTACAACAGATACCTGTTGTCTCGCATGGGATAACGTTGGATCCCGCATCTGCGCAGTGATAAACAACCCTTTTGACACATCCAGGTCAGGGAGCATAGATGGGGGGGAAGATTCCTCATCATCCTCGCCCAACATAACTTGTAATGGGGCCTCATCCCCCCCCTCAGTAACCTGCTCAGGGTCCCGACAAGGATGGTCAGTTCCAATTTCATCAATTTGCAACATTACATCATCATTTTGCAATAATACAGGATCATTTTGCAATACATTTTCGGCAACATTTGTATCCAGACTTGGTGCATCAAGTTCTTTGGTAGGGGGAGGAGGGGCTAAGTTATTATCAGAGTCTTTAAATAACTTCCCTTTTACACTCTCCCACAGTACCCAAAACAGTGGAAAGTCTCGACCCAATATTACTCGACACATTAGGTTTCTTACCACTCTGACGTCGTGAGTAATTGTCCCACATTCTGTTGAAATCGACACTGGCACCACAGGATAAGTCTTTGTGTCTCCATGGATACACACTACCTTAAGCGGCTTTAGCACAGTGTCAATTGTTCCAATCAGATCAGCGTGCACCATGGTTACCATACTGCCTGAGTCCAGCAAGGCTTTGGCAGGTACCTGGTTCACACTGACGGGACACACAAAACTCTCCTGGCACTCTGCCAGGCATACCTCCTGGGCAAAAAAAGGACACTCTCCGTAGTACGTCACACTGCATGGGTTCCTCCTGCAGTGGACACTGGGCTCTGGTATGGCCCCAGGCAGAACATCTCCAACACTGGATCGCCCCTCCCTTCCGAGGTGTAGCCATAGCAGGTGGCAACCCCTGAGCGGCTTTTGGGAATACTTCCCTATTTCTGGTGATGCTGGTTGCGGGGTTCCATGAAGCACCCTTTCCGGAGTCCGGGAACCTTGCAACACGGGGTAAGTTGGGGCCCGCCTGGCCCTTTGGAGAGAGTAGATTTTCCACTACGTTATATCTCTCCACCAACTCCACCAGCTGCTCCGCTTTTTTGGGGGTCTGCATGACTGACCCAGCGCTGTAGACCCACTGGCAAGGCACGCAGAAAACGATCCAGCATGAATCGCTCCACCATCTCAGGCCCGGTAAGTACCTCTGGTTGCAGCCACTTTGTCGCCAGTTGGATGAGGTCATACATCTGTGATCTGGCTGGATGATCCATCCGGTATTTCCAGCTGTACACGCTCTGTGCCCGGACCGCTGTTGTTACACCTAGTCGGGCCAGGATCTCTGCCTGTAGTCGATCATAGTCGAGGGCGTCTGCAGCGTTGAGATCGTAGTAGGCCTTCTGGGGTTCTCCCGTCAGGAACGGTGCAAGGATACCAGCCCATTTGTCTTTCGGCCATCCTTCCCGCTCTGCTGTCCTTTCGAACGTTTTCAGAAAGGCTTCCACATCATCTGTGGGGGTTAGTTTCTGCAGAAAGTGACTGGCTCTCACCATCGCCTGGTTGCTAGGGGCAGCTCCTGCTGTCTCTCTCCCCTGGGCCAGCTTCTGCACCGCCTCAAGCAGTATTTTGGCTTGCACTTCTGAGGCGACTCGCAGGGCTTCCGTGGCTTGCTGTTGAGTCACCATACACGCCTGCTGAGACACCATGCTCTGCTGTAGCTGCACAGTTGCTAAGGCCATTTGTTTCAGCACTTCCTCCATCATGCATACAAGGAGACTGGCCCTTTAAATGTCACTTTTTAAACTGAACTTTTTCTTTTCCTGCCGTGCTGCGCTGCCCGCATCCGAGCACCAGTTGTGAAGTTTAGAGGGGGTCGCAGCCAGCACGCAGTACACAGATGTATAAAACAAAGTCCGTTTATTGTGCAGTAGAAATAAACAGCTTCAGTTCAGCAGTAATAAGTGGAAAATAACAGTTCAGCTTACTTCAGCTTGGTAAGATAAAGTCCAGCAGGTTCAAACAAAGTTCAGTTTTCATCAGGCCAACACCATACAAACAACAGAGCAGGGTATGGTTTGGCTTCCATCAAATACTCCAATATTCCTTGTCAGGAGATTTCCATAGCATACATGCTACTCCTTCAACACCTCACCTCACACTGCTTGTGAGGCTGCTTCTTCAGCATACATTTGCATCTCATCAATTCCATAATTAGTGAGACTCAGCCCCACTGACAACCAGGTGTGTACCTAGGTGGGATGGGAAGGCCCGCCCTTCCTTCCCTCCCATCCCAGGAGTCCGGCCCTGAAAAGAAAAAACCAAGCAGCAACTGCTTGCTGCTAAAATCCGGACTCCCTTCCTAGGACCACATGGGGTTTTAAAGTGACCACAGTCCAAATACCGGGGAAATATACCTCCCATCTATTACCCAGCCCCGATGGCCCCTACAATACAGACCAGCAGATCATCAGCAGTGCAGGTGGCTCCCAACGGTGAGGTCAAGCAGTGCCCAGTGAAGGCGCCGTATACATCAAATACAGGAAGTGAGCCATGATGTCACTTCCTGTGAACGGCCCTGTCACTCGGCACTGCTCGCTTTCACCATTGTGAGTCGCCAATGCTGCTGATGATCTGCTGGTACATGCAGTGCAAGTGCAGTGAGCGAGTGGAAATTTTTGTAGGAGACCAAGTCTCTCATTAACATCATGCCTGCATGCATGCAGGCAGTGGTGCAGCAATAATAAAAGGACACATACGCCGCACACAGAGGGGTACTGTATATTCTGGGGTATAGGACTACTTTTTAACCCTTGAAAATCTCCTGAAAAGTTGGGGGTCATCTTATACGCTGAGTGTCATTGATGCCGGGTGATACGCCCTGTCCTGTTACCGCCTCTCAGATCTCGCTGCTGAGGACTGAAGTAAAGCGGCGCAGCCGCACATGTACGAGATCTGAGAGGCAGAGGAGGAGGTAAATAGGATCGGATCAGTGAATAATGGCGCACAGCGCCTATGCATGAAAATGGCGCCGCATTAAAAAGATACGCTTATCGCTATTTATCGTTAGTACTGAATAATAATGGCGCGCAGGGAAAAAAAAGAAAAACGGCACACGCTAACGTTATTTAACAATAGTGGCACACACTAACGTTATTTATCAATAGTGCCGTCCATTTGTCAAACAGCAGATGTTATTACCCACAGTAACGTTATTTATCAATAGCACCCTACATAAGCCAAACTGCAGACATTATTTAATTGCAAAAAGGTGAATGGATTTAATGTAACACTGTCAAGGTTAGGGTTAGGCACCACTGGGGGGGTCTTAGGGTTAGGCACCATCAGGGGGGTCTTAGGGTTAGGCACCACCATGGGGGTCTTAGGGATAGGCACCACCAGGGGGGTGGTTAGTGTTAGGCACCCCCAGGGGGGTGGTTAGGATTAGGCACCACCAGGGGGGTGGTTAGGGTTAGGCACCACCAGAGGGGTGGTTAGGGTTAGGCCCCACCAGGGGACTCTTAGGGTTAGGCACCAATCGGGGGGATCTTAGGGTTAGGCACCACCAGGGGGGTCTTAGGGTTAGGCACCACCAGGGGGGTCTTAGGGTTAGGCATCACCAGGGGGGTCTTAGGGTTAGGCACCAGCAGGGGGGGTTTAGGGGTTAGGGATAGGTACAGAGAGGGTTCTGTGTGTTAACGGTAAATAACAATAAGGCTTTAACGTTAAATAACAATAAGGCTTTAACGTTAAATAGCGATAAGCGGCAAACGGATTAGCACGGTGCGATCTATTCTTCTATATCGCTCTGATAAACAGGCAGAGCTGACCAATCCGCTTAGGGAGAGGGAGTTGACCCATCCAACCAGTCAATCCCCTGTATAGTGTTATATACTTGGTACCACATATAGTACAGCACCAGTATCTGCTCATACATAGTACCAGTATATGATTTTTTTTTATTTTTAATTGGTGTGCATTGGCAGTGGGGTAGTCTTATATGGTGAATATATCCCAAACTCTATATTTTAACTGGAAAAGTTGGGGGGTTGTCTTATACGGCCAGTCGTCTTATACAGGGCCGCCTTCAGGGCATCACTGGGGAGACTGCTGAATGGGGCCCAAGTAAAACTGGGGCACGGTGAACAGTGCCACATATAGTCCGCAGCTGCAGTCTGTGTCTGTCCTTCTGGCTGCCCATTAATGTGGTGAGAGGTAGCGGGAGGCTCGGCCAGGAGTTACCCTAGTGGGCTAATAAATAAAGTAAATGGGAGAAAATTATTTTTACTTACCCGGGCTTCCAGCCCCCTGTAGTCTGCCAGGTCCTTCGATACCCTTCCGGTCTGATCTTGTGTGCTCCTGTGACGTCCACTCAATCCAGCTGAGTTGCAGGCCACAGTGTATGCTGTTTCGGACTGCACGCCTTTTTGCCTCGTGCTTCCAAAGCTGGGAGCGCTCTGCACAAACCCAGTCAGTCTTAATGAACTGTGCATGTGCAGAATTCTCCCAGCAATGGGTGTGCGTTAAAAACGGACACACGGACATTGTGTTCAGGCCTTCAAAGAGTTTTTTTTTTTAAGAATGTGCTTTGCCATGTGGGGGAGGGGGGAAATGAGGGGGGCCCAGTAAGTTTGCCTGTCTGGGGCCCAAGATTTTCTGATGGCAGCCCTGGTCTTATACACCGGAATATATGGTAATTATGCAACTTCACCCCAGCCAACCTGCTGTCCAAGGCTCCAGCTTTTGTAACCTGCCCACAAATATGGCCATGAGAAAGGGACAGCTGGGGCACAAAGTAATAATTGTATTTTACATGGGGAAAGGCTGGGGAGGGGTTATGTCATAGGGAATGATTGGTAGGACATGGAGGGTGAACATGATTTGTAATTGTAGGGGTGATTAATGGCTCAGGTGCAAGCTTTTTCAGACATTGCACTGCAGAACCACCTGAAACATCTTTTATATGTACATATGCTCCAAGATTTGTTAGATTAAAAAAGTAAGGGGCATGTTCACAAAGCTACATTAAAACTGCCATGTGCAGCTCATATGTTACATAAATTCATTACACCCAGAGTGTGTAACTTTAAATGCAGTTGGTCTTGTGAAGTATCGTGACTGCTATACTTCACTAGCAGCCGCTACTATGTTAATTAACATAGTTACAGTTGCTAGGTAGGTAAAAAGTAATATCAGACTTATTTTGATTGTTTCCTTTCTTGTTGTGGGCTTTTAACCTTTTTTTTTGTTTGTAGATAAGCAGTGAAGATATCTCCCAGGAGAAAACTCATTAAAAAAGTTAATTGAATATGAGTCATAGTGTAAAATAAAGTTAGGTACACACATGCTATCCCTGCTGTCCACCTGGGATTGGGAATTGATCCCTCTGGCGACAGTTCAAGGCCAACGTTGCATAGATTAATTGCTAGCTTCCAGGCTATTGACACAATCTGTTACTATGGAGACATACATGTAATAAAGGGGTCTGGTAAAAAAAGGAGGAGGGGATTGCTGCTAGTAGAATATTGCGACTGGATTTCGATAATTGTATTTACCGATATTTTACTATAGCTTAACCCTACTCTCACACAGAATCTTCCCTCTACCTATGCTGAACCCTTATACCCCATGGTGGTGCCTAATACTAAGACCCCCCCAAGTAGTGCCTAACCCTTAACACCTCCCCAGGGGTGCCTAAACCTAAGACCCTCCCCCCCCCCCAGTCCCCGTCGTGCCTAACCCCCCCAGTGGTGCCTAACTCCTCACCCTGATGGTGCCTAACCCCCTCTCCTAAAACTTAATCTCCCTCTGCCAAAAAGCCGCAGTATGCTGCAATGAAGGTACATTTTGGCAGCCGGAGGCGCCAGATTACTGGCAAGCAGGGTAAAAGTGAAAGCAATCTGTTATGAAAAATTTTCCCAGAAAAAAATGAATAATGAAAGTTGACTATTTCAGTCAATCCTATGGGTTCTATCTTCCTAGAAAGTAAGCTGTTAGCACTAAAATAATTAAAGGGGCGTGTAAAATGAAATTCAGGACTTCCAAGTGGCATCTCTCTGCCAACAGTAATTTATACAGCCTTATAGCTTATTAAAACTGTATAAAAATACAGTTGAATGTTACGATTTGTGGCTATTTTGTTTTCAACATTTCTTCAATAAAACTGTGGCTACTTTCTGGGTTAAAGGCACTTTTCATAGCAGTTGCATAACTATTATGCAGTTTATCATTTACTATGAACATTGTTCTTTTGGCAGCAGGGTAATGCAAGCACAGTCCAATGCCTGCTATAACCATAGTGCCCAATATCAATGGGTTGTAAAGATATGGGAGTTGATTCACAAAGGTTACTTATTATTTACATTAACCGTAAGGAGCGCTATTGCAAGAGATAAACAAATAAGGAGAGATAAATCATGAGATAAATAGATAAGGAGAGCTAACCCACGATTTAAGTCAGTTAAGGAGAGTTATATGATGAATGAACCACTTCACCTGGAAGGGTTTTTCCCCTTAAAAAACCAGAGCAATTTTCACCCGTCAGACTCAGCGCTCCTTCCATTCATTCACCTATAACTTTATTACTACTTATCACAACAAAACAATCTATATCTTGTTTTTTTTGCCACTGATTAGGCTTTCTTTGGGGGGTACTTTTTGCTAAAAATTATTTTATTCTAACTCAGTTTTAATGGGAATAATAAGAAACAAATTGAAAAAATTCATTATTTCTCAGTTATCGGCCATTATAGTTTCAAAATAAAACATGCTACCGTAATTAAAACCCACACATTTTATTTGCCCATTTGTATCCGTTATTGCAACGTTTAAAATTTTCCCTAGTACAATGTATGGCGCCAATATTTTATTTGGAAATAAAGGTGCATTTTTTCAGTTTTGCGTCTATACCTAATTACAAGCCCATAATTTATAAAGTAATTGTAGTATACAATTTTTATATACATATTAAAAAAGTTCAGTCCCTAAGGTAACTATTTATGTAATTTCTTTTATTTGTAATTTTTTTTTTTATGGAAACGGAAGCACTACGTGGATGGGATTTATGAATGGCAGAGCCATCTGAATAGACGGCTGCAGCCATTCACAGGGGAACTTAGACCAATGAATGGGATTTGTTTTCCCATTCATTGATCTAGCCCCTAACGATCGGCAGTAATGAGCGGGGGGGGGGGGGGGAGCGAGGGGTGAGCGGGGGTGGGGGGGTGGCGCGGCGGGAGGGAAGGACATAGTACCTACGACCCTGCACAGGGTTGTGGCATTTTGCAGGTGCGTAGTTACTCGTCCCGGCAGAGAGGAAGTGGTTAAAGGTATTACAAGGTGTTAAAAAGGGAAATAAAGATTAATACTTGTGTGCAATGTTGTTCTATGGAGGACGCCATCCGCTCCCTCCATTCCATTCCACTGAGTTTCTGTACATGTATGCAGCCCCAGGTCGCATCCCGACCCCACACCACAGGTCGGGCTAGCTTTCCCTGCATAAGATGGCCACCAGGATAGCCGCAGCTACGCTGTCCAAGTGCGGATGCACAGCCTTAGTGCCTCCTCCAGCCACGTGACATCCCACAGACATTGCACACAGGTGTTAATCTTTATTTCTCTTTTTCACCTCGTAAGCCCTTAAGTCAGTTAAAGAGAGCTAAACCATGTGTTAAGTTAGATAAGGAGAGCTAAACAATGAGTTAAGTCAGTTAAGGAGAGCTAAATCATGAGTTATGTAATTGAAGGAGAGATAAATTATGAGTTAATAAGTAAGGTGAGATAATTTAACAGAAAAGCTTTGTGAATCAGGCCCATAAAGTATATTAAAGGTGTTGAAAACATGTTTTGCAGCAGCTTTCTAAAATCTTAGTTCTTTTTTATTGATTTGAATATCGCAAGCAATTTAGGAGACTTAGGTAAAATTTGTATTTATTTTGGGGGGCGAAAACTCCACATAGAGCCATTGAATTTTAATATGATCCCAGTTGTTCTTAAAGTAAACCAGAGACAACAAACCTTAAAAATGTTATACATACCTGGGGGGCTTCCTTCAGCCCCATGCGCACGGTGGAAAATAGTACTGCGCATTATCCATTGGAGAGAGACGGAAAGAGCGCACACTGGTAGTGACAGGCCAAACTTAACAAAGACGGAAAAGATTGAGGACGGTGGCGTGAGAGCAATCTGTGCGGATGGGGCTAGAGGAAGCCCCAGGTATGTATAAAACTTTTAAGGTTCGTCGTCTCTGGTAAACTTTAAAGTAAACCTGAGACAAGAGGAAATAAAAGTATTATACATACCTGGGGTTTCCTCCAGCCCCCTTCAGGCTGCTCAGTCCCTCACCATCCTCCTCCACCTCCTGGATCCTCCACAATTCAGTCAACTTTTTTCCTTTCGTCTCAGGTACACTTTAAAGGGAAGGTTCAGGGACGCAGTGAAAAAAACAAAAATCCAAATCCACTTACCTGGGGCTTCCTCCAGCCCGTGGCAGGCAGGAGGTGCCCTCGTCGCGGCTCCGCAGGCTCCCGGTCTCCTCTGGTGGCGCGCCCGACCTGGCCAGGCCGGCTGCCAGGTCGGGCTCTTCTGCGCTCCAATGTGCGGCTCATTGGTGCGCGCTGACGTCATCGGACGTCCTCCGGGCTGTTCTGCGCAGGCTCAGCAGGCGCAGAAGAGCCCGACCTGGCAGCCGGCCTGGCCATGTCGGGCGCGCCACCCTAGGAGACCGGGAGCCTGCAGAGCCGCGACGAGGGCACCTCCTGCCTCCTACGGGCTGGAGGAAGCCCCAGGTAAGTGGATTTGGATTTTTATTTTTTTCACAGCATCCCTGAACCTTCCCTTTAAGGTGGCCATATAGTGGTTGTAATGATCGCTGCTGCAGCAGGTGTTGCTGGAAGTAGTAGTGCTGCAGCTCAGGCAGTTCTGATCTCTTTCCATGCAAGCTGCATAACCAGCACGTTTATTATTTTCCTTGTATTCGTGTTACGTTGATACATCAGTGTCGCTGATGTATACGTACACGAACTGTTTATATCCTGTGTGCAGTTAGTCAGCTTTCCAGCAAGTTTTGGTAGTTTGCGCGTATCGTGAGCACCCGTGCTGAGCTAGTATCCTGCTCCTGGTCCTGTTCGTGGATTGCGTTCATCTCTGCGAGGAGATAACGAATCCTTCTGAATCCTGTCTTGTTACCGTTTGTGGATTGCGTTCATCTCTGCGAAGAGATAACGAATCCTTCTGAATCCTGTTCTGTTACTGTTTGTGGATTGCGTTCATCTCTGCGAAGAGATAACGAATCTTTCTGAATCCTGTTCTGTTACCGTTTGTGGATTGCGTTCATCTCTGCGAAGAGATAACGAATCCTTCTGAATCCTGTTCTGTTACCGTTTGTGGATTGCGTTCATCTCTGCGAAGAGATAGCGAATCCTTCTGAGTCCTGTTCCCTGTATTACTCCAGTCCTAGTCAGCGTTCCTGCTTATGTCATATATCGGTTCATTGCCGATATATACATATGTTAGTCAGACGTTACAAATAGTTTCATTGATAGCTGTAATTGTAATACGCTAGGAAAACATACTTATTGTATATTTGTCTGTGTTACGTTCATCTATCTTGATCCTGCTATTTCCTGACTATCCTGTCCTGTCTTTGTGAGGCACGCCATCGCTGCTATCGCATTGGCTGCCTCATTCCAGTCTGTCCTGTTTTGGACGCTTGCTGTCGCTAAGTAGCCGCTAGCTAGCAAGCGTTCATTCTGTCTACCTGTCCTGATCTCCTCAGTTCTGGTTTATGCGCTCAGCGCTACTTTGCGCTGAGACGTTATAACGAAAGCATTGTTTGTGGCTGTCAGATCTGCACCGGCTCTGTGCGCCACAATCTCCTATTGGAGTCAGTCCTCCCCTCCACTATACTAGGGATAGCCTGTTTCCTTGTGCTAGTGTGTGTACCTCCTCCACGCCAGCTCATGCGTTGCATGCTGACTGTGGAGAATACACCACCAAGCCTTACATTATGAAAACCCCTTTACCAATCCCCATTGTGGGGGGGATTCCCAGAAAGTATGACACTGTTAATTATGGTTCCTGTTCCTTTAAGAAATTTGAAGAACTTAACTCTGAAACAGAAAATGATTTTTTCTCTGAATGTGCCAGGTTCCTGGCCAATCCCGATCTCCAAGCGACTCCTGTTTCAACCTGGGCACTCCAACTAAGTTATATTTTGTTTAAAGGGGAATTATTCCAGTGGGCATTTGATGTTCTCAATCATTCCGATTTGAAAGAGAGACCGCTGGAATTTCTAGCGTTTGTGATCCATAACTGGTTGCGCATCGCCCATTGCCTTTTCCTCTTAATGAACTCCTGGCAGCAGGCCAATCAGCTTCTCTTTCAATTGCTTGCAAAAATGTTCAGCAAGCAGAAAGTGTTACTGATAATTTTCCTGCAGCCTTGAATAAATCACCAAAAACAGCAGGGTCTAAGGCAAAACTCAAACGTTCTAAGAAACGTGTCCGATCTGCAGAGTCGTTATCCTTAGCGACTGAGACCTATAATGAGATTCTGCCATTAACAGATAATGAAATGCAATTGTCTTTCAGGGGAGTTAAATGGACTTATGAAACTACTAATGAACTTTCCTCCCTGGCTAGGGAAAATAAGGATTTTTGTTTAAAAGAATTATCTGAGTATGATTATGAGGAGATATTACAGAGTATTGAACAAACCAACTTATTTGTGAAGCAAGGAAAGTTTGCATACACTACAGTTCAGCACTTGCTACAGGTATTGGAGATTCTTAGGAATAAGGAATCTGCCAATCACCTGCTAATTAACCCAATATATGTCCCTGCTACAATCATATCTGCAAACCATGATCTGCCTGTTAAGTATGCTTGGAATCCTCCATTTGAGAAAGGAGAGATGGAAGCTCTGGTCAATGAATGGAAGAATGATTCAAGTTCATTTTGTCAATTTTACAGTGCAAAAAGTGAATTAGTATTGAATGCATGCATTAAGTCTGCCTATAACCTAATAAAAACTGGTGTGTGTGGGTATGACTGTGTGGCTCCTTTGATTGATGTGTGGGAACTGATTTTGGATGATTTTTATGTGACTCCGAATTCGCAAATTTGGCGTTCTGACCCGCCTGCTTCAGCACCTTTGGCTGATTCAGCAGGTGATTCTGAGCTCTTTTTGTGTGAAGTTGAAGTTCCTGCAATTCCACCTTGTACCATGGATAACTCAGTGTTACTTACCAGTAAAACAGAAGCCACTGATACATTCTTAACCTTGCCCTGCACAAATTTCTCAGCAGAGAATCCAGAGGTCCTGCTGACTTCCGAGTCCAGTCTAGCCAGTACTCATGAGTCTTTGTTCAGTGAAACAGACACCAGAAAAATCTTGCCTGCCTCTGCAAACACTTCTGCAGAAATTACCTGTGTTAATAAAGTTCAACTCCTGTCTGATCCAGCAGATGCCAATAGATGCACTACATCAGTTTCCGAGTCCCAGCAATCCTGTCTAGAAACCTCAGAACCCCAGCATCTGAATTTTCCAATTTTACAAATGAATGGTGATTCAGATGCGCAAACATTGTGTCTTGATCTTCCTGTTTCTACACCTCGCTCTAGTTTCGTGAATAGCTCAGAGCATCTGCTATGTGAACCTGAAATCGCAGAATTATTACCTTGTTCAGAAAATGTTCCAGTAAATTTGCCCTGTACCATGAATTGTGCAGTAGATCTCTCCAATGAAACTCAGGTCACAGAATCATTATGCTGTCCAACAGGTGCTTCCATGGTTTTGCCCTGCAATATGGACTGTTCAGTGATCCTGTCCAGTGAAGCTGTGGTCGCAGAGTCTTATGCTTCACCCAGTACTTTGGATACTTCAAACCCTCTAGCAGAGGAGTCTGAGGCACTGCTTACCTCAGTTGGTGTTGCAGTAATATTCACTTGTCTAGCAGCTGTTTTGGAATTACAGTCTGCTCTAATAAAACTTGATGAATTTCTGCCCAGCAAAGCAGAAGCCATTGAAATATTGTCCTCGTCAGCAAGTGTGTTAGATACCTTGCCCTGTACACAGTCTGATTTAACCAATGTTGTTGAGTCCCTCTCCAGTGTTGTAACAGCCGAGGAACTCCAGCCCTGTCCTCTGAATGTTTCAGAAGTCTTGCCCTGTAACATGGATAATTCTGATTCTCTGGTCAAAATAATAGAAATCTCAGAATTTCTGTCCGGTCTGATGAGTGTTCCTGAAACCCAGCCCTGTATCCTGAAAGATTCTGGTTCTCTGGCCGCTGTGGCAGAGGTTCCAGAGTCCCCTTCCTGTCCAGGGAATTCCTCAGTTTTGCCTAGTCCAGTGGGGGCTGCTGCAATACTGACTTGTTCTGCAGCGCCTCATGAGCTCCAATCCAGTGTATTAGATGAGTTTCTGTCCAGTCCAGAGGTAGTTGTGGAGTCCCTATCTGGTTCAGTGCATACATCAGAAGATTTGTCCTGTCTTGTTAGTGCCCCTGAATCTGATTTGTTACTGACTTTGCTGGAATCAGCGACATCTAAGTCTGATCCTGCATTCTCGTGTAAAAGTCCAGTAGTTGCGAAGTCTAGTCATGATGATTTTTTTTTGGCCGGTCCTGGTTTTGGTCCTGTCTTGGCTGACCCTGAGGCTCACAGTTCCTTGACATGCCCAGGGGTTTCTCTTGTGCCAGTGTGCCCAGATGTTCTTTGTGTGCCAGAATGCCCAAGTGTGTCTAAGGTGTTAGCGTGCTCTGATGCTTCCTTAGTGGGAACATGTTCTGATGTTGCCAGTCTGCCTGCATGCCCAGAGATGGTTCTGGTCCCTGAAAGCCCTGATCTTGATGTTTGTCCTTGTGGCCCTGACTCGGGAATTGCCCTAGGTTCCATAGGGGTTCTTGATAGTTCTCCATGTGAGCCTAAGGGGCGTTCTGACCTATGGGGATCTCTTTGGAGCTTCAAGGTGTTCTGGGAGGTCTCTGAGAAAACTTGTCCTGGTGCCTTGGACTGGTTCAACAGTGGGTTTTGTGTTGGTAAAGACAGTCCCGGTGGGCATTGCAAAGGCTTTGGCGTTTTTGAACGGTTCCTGGAAGGCGGTGGGTATCGCTCAGGGAGTTTCGGAGGGCTTTCTTCTGGAAATCATGGTTCTGATGGGTGTCACACTGGGGCTTGTAGTACTGATGGGCATGGTTCTGTAGGTTCTGGTTCTGATGGGTCCAGTCTTGTGGGGACTGATTCTGGAATTCGGTCTTGCCGGGCTGTCCCGGTCATCATGAATTATCAGTCAGACTGTTTTGTTGGGAATTTCAGTTTTGAAAAGCGTCTGGAATCCGCTTTTAAGGGCGGGGGTACTGTAATGATCGCTGCTGCAGCAGGTGTTGCTGGAAGTAGTAGTGCTGCAGCTCAGGCAGTTCTGATCTCTTTCCATGCAAGCTGCATAGCTTTGTCTGCCTTTCCCTGCTGTCAGCTTGTGACTGATTATCATTCACCTGTGTGGGAATCTGCATGTCTGCTCCCATTGGATGACCTCAGTATAAAGATCTGCTTCCTGCAGGACTCCTCGGGTTTTCATAGCTTCAGTTTAAGCCTGTCTTGCTGTCGCTTCAGCCCCCGATCGTGTTTCTTGTTCTAAAAGATACTTTGCTGGTTTTGCATCATATATTGGTTCATTGCCCATATATATGCATACCAGCACGTTTATTATTTTCCTTGTATTCGTGTTACGTTGATACATCAGTGTCGCTGATGTATACGTACACGAACTGTTTATATCCTGTGTGCAGTTAGTCAGCTTTCCAGCACGTTTTGGTAGTTTGCGCGTATCGTGAGCACCCGTGCTGAGCTAGTATCCTGCTCCTGGTCCTGTTCGTGGATTGCGTTCATCTCTGCGAAGAGATAACGAATCCTTCTGAATCCTGTTCTGTTACTGTTTGTGGATTGCGTTCATCTCTGCGAAGAGATAACGAATCTTTCTGAATCCTGTTCTGTTACCGTTTGTGGATTGCGTTCATCTCTGCGAAGAGATAACGAATCCTTCTGAATCCTGTTCTGTTACCGTTTGTGGATTGCGTTCATCTCTGCGAAGAGATAGCGAATCCTTCTGAGTCCTGTTCCCTGTATTACTCCAGTCCTAGTCAGCGTTCCTGCTTATGTCATATATCGGTTCATTGCCGATATATACATATGTTAGTCAGACGTTACAAATAGTTTCATTGATAGCTGTAATTGTAATACGCTAGGAAAACATACTTATTGTATATTTGTCTGTGTTACGTTCATCTATCTTGATCCTGCTATTTCCTGACTATCCTGTCCTGTCTTTGGGAGGCACGCCATCGCTGCTATCACATTGGCTGCCTCATTCCAGTCTGTCTTGTTTTGGACGCTTGCTGTCGCTAAGTAGCCGCTAGCTAGCAAGCGTTCATTCTGTCTACCTGTCCTGATCTCCTCAGTTCTGGTTTATGCGCTCAGCTACTTTGCGCTGAGACGTTATAACGAAAGCATTGTTTGTGGCTGTCAGATCTGCACCGGCTCTGTGCGCCACAATCTCCTATTGGAGTCAGTCCTCCCCTCCACTATACTAGGGATAGCCTGTTTCCTTGTGCTAGTGTGTGTACCTCCTCCACGCCAGCTCATGCGTTGCATGCTGACTGTGGAGAATACACCACCAAGCCTTACAGTGGTTGAGAATTTAGCGATTGATTGAAGGCTCAATAGTTCTTTTTAATTAAAAATACATGAATCGATTAAACAATAACCAATAAATGACCCATACACTGGCATTGATAAATGTTCCATTTATTTGTGCTTGTTAGTAAACCCCCTAAAACTCACACACTCCTGCTGTTTATATGTCACAGAGGATCATTGTGTAGTGGTTAGCACTCCTGCCTTGCAGCGCTGGGTCCCCCAGTTCGAATACCAGCCAGGACAACATCTGCAAGGAGTTTGTATGTTCTCCCCCTGTCTGCGTGGGTTTCCTCTGAGCACTCCGGTTTCCTTCCACATCCCAAAAATATACAGATAAGTTATTTGGCGTTCCCCCTAAATTGGCCCTAGACTATGATACATGCACTACACGATACATACATACTATTACTATGGTAGGGACTAGATTGTAAACCCCTCTGAGCGACAGTGACAAGACAATATACTATGTACAGCACTGCGTAATATGTAATCTTTCACAATGGGGAATTCTTTAGAAAGGCGTGACAACCTGTCACTACTAACTTGGGTTAGTGGAGTGTGATTTTTTGAATGCTACCACATCCACACACACAACCCTTTTGCTGCTTTCTGTATAAGGCAACCCAGAGTACTGTCATCTAAGGTTCACTGTTCACTGGTATTGACCTGCAGGTCCTCCTTTCTGTGCCAAGTAGTACATGGATAAACATGCATCCCCTGTCTTTGCCTTTTCTCCCAGACATAGGGTCCTTGTTTGGCTGAGCAGCATACCCAACATGGGCTTTGTAAAGAATGCAGCCTGGAGGAGGTTGAGGGGCATACATTTGAAAGCACCGCAAGCTACTTTGGGCACTGGCTTTACCGGAAAAAAAATTGTTTTAAAGGGTGCATGAAATAGGCGGTAGTAGAATATCTGTATATTTACAAAGGATGCTGATGCAATGCATAAGTGCATAGTGATCAAAAATAGAAAATAACCAATGTGCAAAACAAGGTATCAAATAGTACAAATATCTCTCAGTGTGTGCAAACCAAACCTTGAATATGCCCAGAGAGCAGCCCATAAAGTGTATAAAGTGTTTGCATGGATTTCCTCCCTCAAAGGAGGATAGGGAACGAGGATACTTGGGCTAAATTGCCACTTTCCCCTATCGTGAGAGTTAATCTTTTATGTGAACTAGGCCTTAAAGCAGCCTTGCTTTGCTGCACACACAGCCTGAATTCCAGAGCTCCGTGCATCTTACTTACTTTATGGTGTGTGATGAGACAATGCCATCTCCTGAATATTAGAGGAACATACAAGCTTCAGTTTAGTGCCAGGATTGTAGAGAAGAATTTCTGATCCGAGAATATCAGATGCACTTTACAACTCATGCTGAGCTGAATGACTTGAGCCATTCCTTCTCTCCCCCCTAAACTTGTAAATCTTAAATAGAGATGCCTTGAACCTCTGATTTTAGGTTTGCGAACCTCAAATGTGAAGTTCGGCAAAAGTTTGCGAACATGCGAACTTCGCGAACCGCAATAGACTTCAATGGGCAGGCGAACTTTCAAAACTACAAACACTAATTCTGGCCACAAAAGTGATGGAAAAGATGTTTCAAGGGGTCCAACACCTGGAGGGGGGCATGGCGGAGTGGAATACATGCCAAAAGTCCCGGGGAAAATTACGGATTTGACGCACAGCAGGGTTTTAAGGGCAGAAATCACATTGCATTGCTAAATTGGAGGCACAAAGTGCTTTAAACATCTTGCGTGTGTATAAATCAATCAGGGAATGTAATTAGTGTACTGTTTCACACTGACAGACCAAACTCACTGTGTAACGCACCACAATCAGCTGTTTATGTAGTGATGGCCGTGCTGGACTGGTGCGCACCATGGTGAGAGTGCAGGCAATGGCGGTTTTCAAGCCCATATGGTCGGGCTGAGGTAGCTCAATGACAGAACAACAGTGACTGAGTGTCCAGCTGATTGAATTTGGTCTGTCCACAATGAAGCAACGACCTTATTATCTTGGGTCAGGTGTGCCCCCCAACACACTCATATAGCCGGTCATTGCTTCATTGTGATACACAAGCCCCTTCACCGCGGCAAGGTAATGATCACAAAGGGGAATTGACACATGTACATGCCTTTTGTTTTGTTGTTGCAGCCGCAGTGCAGCCAGAAAAATTAGGCAGGATTGTACACACACCAGAAAAAATGTATTATAGCGGCAAAATTCAGGAATCTCTATCCTTAATCATGCTACTTTTTCTATTGGATTGATCATAATGGTACATGCTAGGCCAGCTTTAGAATGTAGTGTGGTTGGTGGTCTAGGGCGTAAGTCAGATACCTACTACACACTGAGACCTGGGTTCAAATCCCAGCCATGGTATGTAAGCTGTAAGAGAGAGAGATTTTTGTGTTATCCCGCGGAAATAATACAATTTCAGCGGAATTCCGTATGAGAGGTTTAGCAATTCCGTTCCGACTACCGGAATCGGAATTGACCTAATTCTGGCCGGAATCACGGAATTAACTATTCCGCGGAATCTAGTGAGCATCCCTATACAGCAGCAGGCAGAGTGAGAAAATGGCCGAAACTGCTGCCTTATATAAGGTAGGGGGGGGGGGGGGCTCCAGGAGGGAGTGCAGCCTGATTGACTTCCATGTGTCTGCTGACTGTGATGTAGAGGGTCAAAGTTTAGCCCAATGATGTAGTATAGGGGGGCGGGTCGAACTCACATAAAGTTCTCGTTTCGACGCAAAAGCGAACCCACGTTGTTTGTGCGAATAAGTTCGCGTTCGAACCAGTCAGGCCATCTCTAATCTTAAATAGAGATGCCCTGAATGGTTTGCACGCGAACTTATTGGACCTGGGACACTGCAGTGGAAGATACCAGGCCGCAATTATTTTTCAAAAAAGGTTATACCCAAACTGTACCATGAAGTTAAAAGGCAAGTGGGTCAAGGGTCCATCTGACCATGGATGCCTGGTCTGCCAAGCATGGTCAGGGCAGGTACATTACTTACACAGCCCATTGGGTCAACCTGGTGACCGCTGTCAAGCAGGGAGTACGTGGCTGTGCAGCGGACTTAGTTGTGACACCTCCACTGCTTGCAGGCAGGCCTGCTGCCACCTCCTCTCCTCCTGCTACATCCTCTTCACTGTCGTCCTCCTCCTCCTCCTTGGCTGAGTGGCAGTTCCACTCTACTGGTGCTGTGATCTCCTCTCTAGCTACACAGCCCCAGCTCCCCAGGGCCTATGCTGCATGCCAGGTATGACAGTGGCACGCCATCTTAGACATGTCTTGCCTCAAAGCGGAGAGTCACTGGAGCAGCTCTCCTGGCTGCTCTTAACAAACAGGTGGATCAGTGGCTGACCCCGCACCAACTGGAGATCGGCAACGCGGGGTGTGACAACTGTAGCAATCTCATTTCGGCTTTGAATTTGGGAAAGTTGACCCATGTACCCTGCATGGCACATTTGCTGAATCTAATAATTCAGAGATTTGTGTCTAAGTACCCAGGCTTACAGGACGCCCTGAAGCAGTCCAGGAAGGTGTGTGGGCATTTCAGGTGGTCTTACACGGCCATGGCACGCTTTGCCGATATTCAGCGGAGAAACAACTTGCCGGTGAGACGCTTGATTTGCGATAGCCCGACTCGCTGGAATTCAATGCTCATGATGTTCAACTGCCTGATACAACAGGAGAAAGCCGTCAAACAGTATCTCTACAACTACAGTCAAAGGACACGCTCTGGGGAGATGGGGATGTTGTGGCCGAAGTACTGGACACTCATATGAAATGCCTGCAAGCTCATGCGGCCGTTTGAGGAGGTGACAAACCTGGTGAGTCGCAGTGAAGACATGTGACTTGATCCCATATGTTTTCTTCCTGGAGCGTGCCGTGCGTAGAGTGGTGGATAAAGCTGTGGAGGAGCGTGAACAGGAACAGGAGGAAGAGTTGTGGGATCAATTCTCAGCAGAAGCAGATGATTCCTCAACATCTGCGGCAGCACAGAGGGGGGAGGAGGAGGAGGAAGAGTCATGTGGGGAAAAGGAGTCAGATGATGAGGAAGGTGTTGTTTTGGAGGAGGAGGAGGCGGAGGCGGAAGAACAACCGCAGCAGGTGTCAAAGGGGGCTTGTGCTGCTCAACTTTCTCGTGGTATTGTTCATGTTTGGGGGAAGGAGGAGAACTTAGCTGACAGCTGAGGAAGAGCAAGAGGAGATGGAAAGTACGTCTGCATCCAATTTTTTGCAGATGGCGTCTTTCATGCTGCCCAGCCTGTTGAGGGTCCCCCGTATAAATAAACTCAAGGGGAATGAGCTGTATTGGGTGGCCATATATGCTACTAGACCCTTGGTATAGGCACAAAGTGGCGGAGATGTTTCCAAATCACCAGAAGGCAGAAAGGATGCAGCACTTGCAGAACAAGCTGGCAACTATGCTTTACAGTGCGTTTTAGGGTGATGTCACAGCACAACGGAATAAAGGTGCCACTGCCAGTAATCCTTCTCCCATGTCCATGCAGGCAAGGACAAGACGTTCCTGCGATCTCATGATGATGTCAGACATGCGGACATTCTTTAGTCCAACGCCTCACCTTAGCCGTTCCACCAACGCCTCGAACAGCAGGTAGCCGACTACCTGGCCTTAAGTGTGGATGTAGACACTGTGCACAGCGATGAACCCTTGGACTACTGGGTGCGCAGGCTTGACCTGTGGCCAGAGCTGTCACAATTTGCCAAACAACTTCTGTCTTGCCCTGCCTCAAGCGTCCAGTCAGAAAGGACCTTCAGCGCAGCTGGAGGCATTGTCACTGAGAAGAGAAGTCGCCTAAGTCACTAAAGTGTTCAGTACCTCACCTTTATCAAAATGAATGAGGCATGGATCTCGGAGGGCTTCTGCCTACTAAGTCAGTCCACACACACAGCATCTCTGCCTGCACGCCGTGTGACTGCTTGCCCCAAGACTAAGTCAGTCCTTACACAGCATCTCTGCCTGCAGGCCGCTTGACTGCCTTCTCCGCCACCACCAACAGGGTCCAGGACTCCAGGCGGATTGCTGCATTTTTAAGGCCGCTGCTAGCAGCGGCCGCTATAATGATTTTTCTGGTGCGCTTACATGCCTGTCTAATTTTTCTAGCTGTACTGCAGCTGCAACAACAAAACAAAAGGCATGTACATGTGTCAATTCCCCTTTGTGATCGTTACCTTGCCGCGGTGAAGGGGCTTGCGTATCACAATGAAGCAATGACCGCCGGCTATAAGAGTGTCTCGGGGGGGGGGGGGGGGGCTGTTGCTTCATTGTGGACAGACCAAATTCAATCAGCTTGACAGTCACTGTTGTTCTGCCTTTCAACTACCTCAGCCCGGCGACCATATGAGCTTGAAAACTGCCATGGCCTGCACTCTCGTCATGGTGCGCACCAGTCCAGCACGGCCGTCACTGAAAAAACAGCTGTTTGTGGTGCGTTACACAGTGAGTTTGGTCTGTCAGTGTGAAGCAGTACTCTAATTACACTCCCTGATTGATGTATACACATGCAATATGTTTTAAAGCACTTTAGGCCTCCAATTTAGCATGCAAAGTGATTTCTGCCCTTAAAACGCTGCTGTGCGTCAAATCCAGATTTTTCCCTGGGACTTTTTCCCACTCCTCCATGCAAAAACTCAGATGTTAGACCCCTTGAAACATCTTTTCCATCACTTTTCTGGCCAGCATACTGTAAATGTTTCTAGTTTTCAAAGTTCGCCTCCCCATTGAAGTCTATTGCGGTTTGCGAAAGTTCGCGCGAACTGAACTTTTTGCGAAGGTTCGCGTTTCAGGTTCGCGAACCGAAAATCGGAGGTTTGAGCCATCTCTAATCTTAAACAGAAAAAGATAAGGGTTTCTTTTCCCCCCAGAGAAATTTATGGCAGTCCTTTCTAGTAAAATGTGATCCCTTGAACAGTAAAAGAATTAGTAAAAGCATTAAGTCTGAAGAATGCATTGCAATAAAAGGGTTATGCTTTTCTTCTCAGGTAATTGTTTCCTTTTGATAGTTAGTATTAGCAACTGGTCTCTGATTACAGGAAAGCAGAGAGGGAGATGAATGCTGCTCTGCTACTTCACTACTTATGCCTGGTACACACCATGCAATTTCCCATCAGGAAGATGGGTCAAATCAATTATTTCCGACAGTTCCAACCTAATTTCCAATCATTTTTCTGATCGACGTTGCATAGAAGTGATCAGAAAATCTATTCAACCCATTTATCTGACAGGAAATTGCATGGTGTGTACAGTGGCGTAGCTAAGGAGCTGTGGGCCCCGATGCAAGTTTTACAATGGGGCCCCCCAAACACTCTAAACATAGCAATTGATACGGTGCACCAAAACCTGCCAATGGCAACTACAGAGTCAGAGGTGCAAGGAAGGGATGGGAAACAGTTTGTTAATGATTACCACTATTCAAAGTATCTATAGAAGTGATTATTATGAGCACAGGACCAATAGAGAGCTAATACTGTAGTTGAGGGAGGGCCCTTCGGGGCCCCTCTGGCCCAAGGGCCCCGATGCGGTCGCTACCGCTGCACCCCCTATTGCTACGCCTCTGGGTGTGTACCAGGCATTAGAGGCTCACTGCTCTGACAGAAAATACAATCATTTTTCAGCTGGGAAAAAACATACACACGTATACATAGGTCACTGGTCAGGGTATGGGACAGAATGCAGTCGGGTGGATGGGGGAGGCAATTGCTAGCAGCGGGCCTCGGGTGCTGGAAACTACAAATCCAGCCTTGGACAGGACACATAAGAGGGGTTTCCGTATATGGAAGAGGAGACTGTAAATGGAAAAAAGGGGCCGCAAACAGGGAACACAACACATGGACTGGTCTTGTGGCATTCATTGGGAGCCTGTACTAAGTCTGCAATAGCTGGGAACACAAACACTGCTTAACCATTTAGAGACAATGTAACGCATTAAAACGTCATGCTCGCCGCTATTAATGGCAACATGACGTTTTAATGAGTTACATTGTAACTCTGCTGCTGTGTGCGAGCGGGCGCGCTCCCGCCGCGCGCGCACGTCGGGTCCCGCGGCTTAGTGATTGGACCAGGGAATCACATGGTCCCTGGGCCAATCAAGTGCCAGTAGCAAGGCAGATCATTGTTACAAGCCAGTAACAATGATCTGCCTTGTACTGTCAGTAAACAAAGTTGCTTTCTCCCTCCCAGCTCTTCTATCACCTCAGACTGCTGTCAATCAGCATTCAGAGGTGACAGGAGCTGTGAGGAAGAAAGAGACTTTCTTCTGAAGTGATTGTGGTAGGATTTTTACTTTTTTAAAATACAATTTTAACCCCATACGTTTTTTATTAACCCCTTATCCTCCCCCTCCTTTGTCATTTACTGCTTTTCTGTTTTATTTTAGTACTTTTTAGTACTTCTGAGTACTTTTCTGTACTTTTTCACCCCTCTTCTACCCTTACTCTGATATTGCTATCTATACTTTTGTATTCTTTCTTTTCATCTTCATAAATAAAAAAAATAAAAATTCTTTCTGTTATTGATCAATCGCTCGGTTGATCGATTGATCTGTCTGTGTCTGTCTGTCTATCCCATCCATCCATCCTATCCATCCCATCCATCCATCCATCCATCCATCCCATCTATCTATCTATCTATCTATCTATCTATCTATCTATCTATCTATCCCCTTTGCTTACTATGGGGAGGAGACTGTATTCTCTTGAGGAGGCAGCCGTCTACCATCAGCAGAGCAGCAGCAGTGGGGACGATTCGGGGAGCGAATGGCACCCAACGAGCAGCAGCTCTGAGTCAGATTCTGACAGTTCAGAGAGCGTTGGGCAGCCATCTCGCCGCTTTAGGAGGGATGATGATTCCACTGTTCAGGGCCTTTCAGAATCCACCGCAGGGGGCTCAGTGGGTAGCACAGCTGCAGCTAGCAGCAGAGGCCGGAGGGGAGCCAGGCAAAGGCAGGTACGCCCACCGGTACCTGAGGACATAATTCGGGGCACCTGGTCACCCGCTAACCCTGTAGCACCCAACATCCCGCCTTTTACAGGGGCAAGCGAAATATTAGTGCCCACTGACAACTTCGGGCCTGCTGACTTCTTCCAGCTCTTTGTGGGGGATGATTTGCTGCAGCACATTGTGGAGCAAACCAATTTGTTTGCGCAGCAGTACATTGCCCAGAAGCCCACCTGCTATTTGGCTGAGAAATGGGAGCCCACCACCATACCTTAGCTAAAGGTGTTTCTGGTCCTAACACTACACATGGGCATACTCCAACAACCAGAAATAAGACTGTACTGGTCTAAGGACTTTATGCACGCAACACCCCTGTTTCCAGCTTCCATGAGCAGGCAGCGCTATGAGGCTATTATGAAGTGCCTGCACTTTGCCGACAGTTCAGACAATGTCCCCAAAGATGATCCTGCCCATGACAAGCTTTTTAAGCTGAGGCCCATACTCACCCACCTCAGTACAAAATTTAGCGAGGTGTACACCCCAGAGAGAGAGGTTGCAGTGGATGAATCCCTCCTACCCTTCCATGGCAGATTAGGGATAAAGCAATATATTCCAAGTAAGGCTGCCAAGTATGGGATACAATTTTATAAACTATGTGAGAGCAGCACTGGCTATACCTATTATTTTTTTCTGTATGAGGGCAAAGATAGCCATTTGCAACCAGCTGGGTGCCCACCATACATGCCAACCAGTGGGAAATTGTGGTGGAACTAGCCAACCCACTCCTCCACCAAGGCTATCATGTGTACATGGATAACTTCTACACCAGCATTCCCCTTTTCAAATTTTTATATTCTGCAGAGACTGGTGCCTGTGGGACAGTGAGGCCAAACCGCAAAGGCCTCCCACCACAGGTGGTTAATAAAAAATTATCAAAAGGGGAAACACGCAGTCTCAGAAGTGGTGAGCTCCTGGCTATAAAATTCAGGGACAAGAGAGACGTCATGGTCCTGACTTCAATTCATAATGAAGAAGTGGTTCCTGTCACAACCTCCAGAGAGCGGATCGAGAAGCCAGGGGCATTGGTCGACTACACAAAAAATATGGGTGCGGTGGATCTTGCGGACCAAATGCTCTCCTACTACTTTTTTTTTTTAAAAAAAGAGGGCCTGGTACAAAATGTTTTTTTTACCTCCTGCAGATGGCTATGCACAACGCATTTGTGCTTTATAAAAAGAAATGCCACGGTGACAGCTACCTTCCGTTTATGCGACAAGCTTTGAGATCGCTGATCAATGAAAGCGTCAACCTTATGGAGGAATTCAATCCAATGCAACTAGATGGCGCAGTTCGCCTAAGAGGAAAACATTTTCCTGCCCTGATCCCCCCGGAACCCAATTAAGGCGAAGCCACAGAAGCGATGCCGGGTGTGCACCAAGCACAAGAGGCGGAGTGACAGCAGATACCACTGCCCAAAGTGCCCCTCACAGCCGGGACTCTGCGTTGTCGGCTGCTTTGAGGCATACCATACCCTCAGCAGCAATTAGACTTTATTTTATTTATTTTTTTCTTCTTCATTACCCTAAATTTTCACTAGACTTTTTCCTCTCTACTTTTATTTGCCACTTACTGTCCCTCAAAGGAGCTCACAATTACCACTAGTTAACATTACCACCTTTTTGGGGGGTGTGGGAGGAAACCCAAGACGCCTACAACCTGCAAATAGTTTTTCCCCATTTGGACTTGCTGCTGCAAGGCGAGAGTGTTCGCCACAGGACTTTACTCTGCAGACCACCCCCCATTGTCTCCATCCTGCTAGACCAGCAATGGTGAGTTCCAATGTATTTGTCATTAGTGTTATGGATAGTGATTTAGGCCTCACTTAAATTATTCTATTTGCAACTGAGTAGGCCTGAGTCTCTAGTTTTCAGAATGGTAACATTTGTGTCTTTTATTGAATGGTCTTACACTCCTGGGGCTTTGAGAAGAAAAAATTACATTGTTGCATTTGGTAAAAAAGGGCCTTGAAAAATACATTGGCGTTGCTCATGATTAACAGTGTATTATGTGGCCAAAACACTATCTGATGATGTGTATAGGGTATCATTTTAACCGTGACAAGCAAGAGAAGAGATTTTGGGGTGTTTGAGAGATTATACATATGTCATTTGAATTGTTTTTTTGTGCCAAAGTAAAAAAAACTAAAAAAATAACATTTTCTAAGTTACGGTGCAATTTCAGCAAAACCGCAAAAGTGCAAATGTTACAAAATATGTATATTTGAGTAGGTCTGGTTCTCTAGTTTTCAGAATGGTATTATTTATGACCTATATCCAATGTTCTGAGACACCAGGGGTTTTGCTAGGATAGTATGACTGTATTATTTCTGGTGCAAAAAATGGCCTTAAAAAATACATTGGCGCTGCTCATGATTAACAGTGTATTATGTGGCCAAAACACTATCTGATGATGTGTATAGGGTATCATTTTAACTGTGACAAGCAAGAGAAGAAAATTTGGGGTGTTTGAGAGATTATGCATATGTCATTTGAATTGTTTTTTCATGCCAAAGTAAAGAAAATTGGCGCTGTTCATGATTAACAGTGTATTATGTGGCCAAAACACTATCTGATGATGTGTATAGGGTATCATTTTAACTGTGACAAGCAAGAGAAGAAAATTTGGGGTGTTTGAGAGATTATGCATATGTCATTTGAATTGTTTTTTCATGCCAAAGTAAAGAAAATTGGCGCTGTTCATGATTAACCGTGTATTATGTGGCCAAAACACTATCTGATGATGTTTATAGGGTATCATTTTAACCGTGACAAGCAAGAGAAGATAATTTGGGGTGTTTGAGAGATTATGCATGTGTCATCTGATTTTTTTTTTGGGGGGCAAACTGAATGAGAAGCAATAAAACTGTTATTGTATTGTAAACCCAACGACTGTGCTCCCCCCTGAAACGGCGTCTGCTGATGGGGCCTCCGAGGAACTGTGGCATACGGTGAAGAGGGCCAGGGGGAGAGGTCGTGCTGGGAATGTGAGGAGGGGAGCGGGCACTCTCTCCCAGAATTTGTCCGAGGCTGAAGGCCCAAAAAGGAAAGCCACTGATATCCCTCATCCTGGGTCTCACATGGGTCCCAGGGAAAAGGGACCTAAGAAAAATTCATCTCACAGAGATGGTGAGGGGCCATTGCCCCAATCAACTCTGAAACTTGGGCCTAGTTCCAAAACTTCTTCCCCTTCTTCAACTGATCCCCCTGAAACCTCTCCCTTACCTCCCCCTCCTGTTAACCCTTCCCCTCCTGTTCCACCCCCCGTCCCTCCTGATGAACTTTCCGTCCCCGGTCCTTTGTCAGATCCCCCTGGTCCAATATCACCTTCTGAAACATCTGCGGTTCCTCCCTCAACAGAGAGAGAGCCGTTGATGTCTGTTGAGTGGGAAGATTTACCGGCAGATGAACTATTATATTTGGAAAACAGACTTAAGTATGAAAAAAAGCATAAACCGAAAACCTTGAAGGAAAGACGGTTGCAAAAACAGTATGAGACCGCTGTTAAAAGACAAGGCATTCATTTGTCTAACAGATTCAATGCTTTGAATAGTGAACAAGCAGATCCGCCCTCTGAGGAGGGTATGGACACATCAGATTCTGGGCAGAAGAATACATCCTAATGTTGTCTCTGTCTTGTGTTTTTCTATTTTTTTTTTGTCCTTAGTGAAGTAAGTTGGAGGGATTCTACCTTAAACACTCAAATGGCTGTTTCCCCACCATTGAAACTGGCAACCATTAATGTTTCCAGTATAAAATCAGTAAGAGCTCGTAAACTAGCCTTATTTTTTCTCAGTGAGTTTGATGCTGACATTTTGTTTTTGCAGGAGACTAGGCTCACCTCTTTGGCCGATATCCATCTGGCCAAGAGGGACTGGAGGTCCGGTCCGAGTTTTTGGTCTCTTGCGGCTGAGGCTTACAGTGGTGTGGCGGTGCTTTTTACTGGTATGGTAACTTGCCGGCGAGTGGTTGAGGTGGAGATGGGGAGATGTCTGGTCCTAGACGTCGCTGTGAGGGGGCAAGACCTCAGATTAATTAATATCTATGCACCCCAGTCGGCCTGGGAGAGGAAGTGCCTCTTTACAGCGATCAGGCCTTTCCTTTTTACGACCCAGCCGGTAGTGTTTGGTGGTGATTTCAACACCATTGTTAGGGTTATGGACAGGAGTGGTACCAACACTCAGCTGGGTTCTGACAGCAAATTTCTTAATAGGATAGTTAGTGAGGCTGGTCTGGTGGATGTTCACGTTCGACATTCACCAGGCCTCACTGGGTACACCTTTCGTAGATTAGATAGTCAGAGTAGGATAGACAGGTTTTTTGTTACAGAGCGTTTCACTGCCACGGCCCCTAGGGTACAGGCAGTGGAATTCTCGGATCACTGTATTCTATCGGTGGACCTGAATGTTTCAGATGCTGCTCCCAGAGGTAGGGGTATCTGGAGACTAAATTCGTCTATGCTACTGGAAGAGAGTGTAAGACAATCTGTTGAGGAATTTTTTCAGGCACAAATTACCATACTGGACTGCTTTGACAACAGGTCGGAGTGGTGGGAGGTAGTCAAAAGACGTGTTGTTGCTCTTTTCAAGAACCTAGCCAGGAAAAGACAAATTGGTAAATATGTTGCTTACCAACGATTGAGGAAAAGGCTTGAAGTTCTTGTTTCGGAAGGCGGAGATCATGGGGAAATCTCTGAGGTCAAGGCTCAACTTAGGCAGCAACAGTATGACCGTCTGTCCTCTCTGTGTTTGGAGAGGGATTATGGCAAATACCACTCGCCTGATCCCTATCTGAATTGCAGACAAGGTGCAGCCCTTAAAACGGTCAGTGGTCTCAGGGATGGATCGGGTTCAGTGGCAAAGTCCAGGCTTGGAATCCTATCCGTCGCTAGAAGTTTTTATGTTGATCTGCTTGGGGAAAAGCCAATTGACCAAGCAAAGATGGAAAGCTTTTTGGTCTCAACTCCAGGTCTGGGTGATGCAGATGCTTCTGACATATGTCTGACAGAAGAGATCACCACTGAAGAAGTAGTGAGAGCTATTGATAGTCTCACACCCAAAAAGACACCTGGTCCAGATGGGTTGACGGCCGAGTTTTACAGGGCTTTCAAGTCATTTCTGGCACCACAATTGGCAGAGCTCTTTAATCAATGTCTTGCTGAGGGTGAGTTACCACCATCCATGAGACAATCAGCGGTGATCCTTTTTGTCAAAAGGCAAAGATCCTGAGATAATTGAGAACTGGCGCCCCATCAGTCTTCTCAACATCGACAGGAAGATTCTGGCAAAAATTTTGTTCTGGCGATTGTCTCAGGCGACATGTGTGCTTTCTCGCCACCAGCACTGCTCGATTTCAGGAAAAAGTACTTTCTCAGCACTTTTGGCTGTCCGGGAAGTCCTGGAACGTTGCAGGGCTGAGGGCTGGGGAAAGTATTTGCTGGCACTGGATCAGTCTAAAGCCTTTGATCGGGTCAACCATAAGTACCTATGGAGGCTACTTTGTGTGTACGGCCTACAGGGAGGTTTTGTTGATTGGATTTGTACTTTGTACAAAGGGGCAGAGAGTTTCATGCTTATTAATGGCTGGGTTGGCGAACCTTTTGAAGTAAGTTCTGGTGTGCGTCAGGGTTGTCCGCTGAGCTCCCTCCTGTACGTATTTGCTATCGATCCTTTCGTGAGAAGGTTGGAGAGCGGTGCGCTCAGTGGAGTTCCTGTGGGCATCCCTGGTGTCTCACCCTTCAGGGTTGTGGCCTATGCTGATGATGTGACTGTGGTAATCTCTAAGGCAGAGGAAGCAGAGGTGGTAGTCTCGGAGATTGCCGAGTACTCAGAAGCATCAGGCTCACAAGTCAATCCAGACAAGTGTGAAATTTTCTGGATGGGGAATGATGGAGAGAGCTTTATACTTCCTGGCTCCTTTCCCGTGCCCCAGCCGAAAATCAAGATTCTTGGTATCGAATTTGGACCTGGTGACTATGGTCATCAAAATTGGGTTAGTAGGCTGAATGATGTCAGCGCCAAAGTAGCACGATGGAAAGGTTGGAAATTGACCTTTAGGGAAAGGGTGGACCTGATCAAGAGCCATCTGGTTCCAATCCTCTTATATGTCAGCTATGTTGCAGTTTTGCCTCAATCTCTGTATGCAAGGATCTGTGATCTGTTTTTCCAGATGCTGTGGGGAAATAGATTAAACATCATGCGTAGAAGCATCACCTACAGAGCCAGGCGGGAGGGTGGCATAGACATGGTCAACCCAATTGTTTTCTTTACTCTGATTTTTATTAAACACAATCTTGGTAATATGTTTGCAGAGAACCCACCTGACTGGGTAGGCATCTTTCGGACCTGGTTTGGGACTTACCTCAAGAGTTGGGAAAGTGGTGGTTCAGTGAAGAGACTGGCGTCACGTCGTGACTATCTTCCGACCTATGTTGTTATGTGCTTGAGAAAATTAAGGCAGTGGGGATTGACTGTGGAGGATATCAAATCGGTCGAGAGGCGTGTCCTTACGAGCCGGGTGGTAGACTCATACTTTCATGAGCCACTGTACCTGAGAGATTGCCCAAGCGTAAAATTGGAGGAGGGTTTGCGACTTCTTAATTCACCGCGGATTCCAAATAAATTGTGGGATATTGCTTGGCTCTCTTTTCATGGCAAGCTTTACGTTAGAAGTAATGTTAAGTGCTTGAAGGTGGAAGCACGTGGATGTCCTCGTGAGGAGTGTGGTGGTGTTGAGGAATCCATGGACCACTTTCTACTTCATTGTCCTTTTAACGTTGAAGTGTATAAACAGGTGGGAGGAAGCCTAGGTATTCCCTTTCTGGAGCGTCTAAGTTACGCAGAGTGGGCGTATGGAGCATTCAGACACCACCAGGGTTTTGATTTATGCACCTTATACTTAGTCAGCTTAGTTGTTAGGCAGCACACATGGTTGGCACGGTGTCAGGTACCACTTAGGCATAAAACCATTCCTGTTCAGGTGGTGGTAGGCAATATTCTGGGTGAGGTATCTAGGATCCAGGACTTGGAGAGGCGTAGTTTGGGCAGAGGTGCCTGGGTTCTTGCGTGGCAGAACATCAGGCCTCCTTAGCCTATCTCCGTCTCTTATGGGTGAGCTTTCTGTTTCTTATCACCCTTTTTCAGTTTTTTGATTTATTTTTTCATACCTTTTTTGATGATTGGCCGCAGACATAATTAGTGGAGTTATCCCTCCAACTAACTTATGGGTGTCCTTGTTTGTCCTGTGTTGATTTTGATATTTTTGTCTTTGTTTACCCCTCCTGCATAAATGGCAGAATGAGTGGTTATTGTTTCTGGTGATAGTCACTTGTTGGGTGTAGGATGATGGATTCATGTTTCCTGTTGTCCTGTCTGGTTTTGAATGTAGATTGAATGAGTATTCTTCTGCTCAGGGATTTATAATCCTTTGTTTTGCTTGATACAAGTTTGTGATATGGATAATTAATCACCTTGTGTAAATAGTATTGTTGCTAATACATTATGTATAGGATATACAATGTATATATCGATTATGTATGTTTTGCTTTTGTGATCCTTTTGATCATGAATATAATTATTATTTATTGTATTGTATATTTTGTATATATTTTTTCAATAAAAATCAATAAAACTGTTATTTCCATATCCTCTGTACCAAAATAAAACACTTGTAAAAAACACCAAAAGTGACAGAATTGAAAACCAAATGCATAAATAGTTACCTTAGGGACTCAGCTTTTAAAATATGTATGCTATGAGGGTGAACTACTGTTATATTTGCAAATAAGGGCTTCAATTCATTGGTAGTATGCAATGACAAAACAAAAAACAAAACATAGGAAAATACACCTTTATTTCCAAATCATATATTGTCACCATACTTTGCACGGAAGCGGGAAAAAAGGGCGCATGCCGCTAGTGGACAAAAAGGGCGCCGCCATTCACTCTCATAATAAATAGCGTTTAATGGGCGCCGAGCAGGAAAAAAGGGCGCAGGACATAAATAACGTTTACAAATGGCGCCAGGAGATTTTTAATGATTTATAAGTGTGCTTGTGGTGATTTACGTTTATAAAATGCACCCGTGCCGAATAACATTTATAAAAATACTAAACATATTTATCTTATTTAACTAATTAAAACATTATTTAAAGTTGTATCCCTTACTGTTTGTAAAACATTATTATTCACAAAATAAAGCGATCATTACGTAACGTAAATTGCAAAATATTTTTTGCATCCACAATTAGTAAAACATTATTATCCACATAATAAAGGGGGGTCTTAGGTTTAGGCACCACCAGGGGGGGTCTTAGGTTTAGGCACCAACAGGGGGGTCTAGGGGTTAGGGGTAGGTACAGGGAGGGTTACTTAGGCACCAACAGGGGGGGTCTTAGGTTTAGGCACCAACAGGGGGGTCTTAGGTTTAGGCACCAACAGGGGGGTCTTAGGTTTAGGCACCAACAGGGGGGTCTTAGGTTTAGGCACCAACAGGGGGGTCTAGGGGTTAGGGGTAGGTACAGGGAGGGTTACTTAGGCACCAACAGGGGGGGTCTTAGGTTTAGGCACCAACAGGGGGGTCTTAGGTTTAGGCACCAACAGGGGGGTCTTAGGTTTAGGCACCAACAGGGGGGTCTTAGGTTTAGGCACCAACAGGGGGGTCTTAGGTTTAGGCACCAACAGGGGGGTCTTAGGTTTAGGCACCAACAGGGGGGTCTTAGGTTTAGGCAGGGGAGTCTTAGGTTTAGGCACCAACAGGGGGGTCTTAGGTTTAGGCACCAACAGGGGGGTCTTAGGTTTAGGCACCAACAGGGGGTCTAGGGGTTAGGGGTAGGTACAGGGAGGGTTATTTAGGCACCAACAGGGGGGGTCTTAGGTTTAGGCACCAACAGGGGGGTCTTAGGTCTAGGCACCAACAGGGGGGGTCTTAGGTTTAGGCACCAACAGGGGGGTCTTAGGTCTAGGCACCAACAGGGGGGTCTTAGGTAAGCGTAATTATAAGTTTAACTTTAGAAACAGGGAAGATTAACATTTTCACAATTTCCGACTTCATAAACATTATTTAATGATTTATAATTTTGTTAAACCTTATTTGTAAACGAAATATAGCACACTATTTTTATAAACCCTATTAATGATTAATTATTATTTAGAGTTTACACCCCGCGCCCTTTTTGTCCGGGCGCCCTTTTTGTACGTACGCACTTTGCACTAGGGACATAATTTATATATTGTGATAACCAGGACAAATAGGCAGATAAAATGTGTGTGTTTTATGCACATTAGCAGTGTTTATTTTAAAACTATAGGGGATGAAATTGGATAAATCATGTATTTTTTCATTTTTTTCCTTGTTTTTCCCTTTAAAATACATAAAAAGAAAAGGTATTACTGGAAATAAATATCGCCCCCAAAAAGCCTATTTAGCGGCAATAAAAACAAGGTATTGATCAATTTGCTGTGATACGTAGTGAAAAAGTTATTGGTGAATGAAAGGGAGGAGCGCTGAAAGGTGAAAATTGCTCTGGTCCGCTAGGGTAAAAACCCTTGGGGGTGAACTGGTTAATTTACATGGGAGACACAAAAGCTACCTGAAACTACAATGTACTGATATAGGGTGGGGGAACAAACTCTACCTAATACTAATATCTGGGTGGGGGGAGGGGTATTCAAAGCCTAGCTATTACTTGTAAATTAGGCTGGGGGTGGCCCGATCAAAGTTTTTAATGAGTGCCTAGTAATGTTATAGACAAATTATATTTCTGTTTTTAATTGTAATTAAAAGCGAATATTGTTGATGGCTTAGAGGGAATGGGGTGTGGTTCCTTTTAGATTGTACTTTTAAGTTATACTAACCTCATATTTCTCTGGTTTTCCAAATTCTAACAAGGTTTGTTCTGTTGATGGCTGTCTGTCGTGCGTTTGAAGAAACATTTCATGCAGTATCTGCAGTACCCAAGTTGTTCCTAAAATATATTTGGATGAGTTTAGACATTTAAATTTATTTAATAAAAAAAAAAAAAAAACATGGAAAATATGACTTTTATTTGATACATTGAGAATGTCTGCAAACATTACTGCTCTTAAAAAAAAAAACTTCAATTATAGGCTGTGATCAACCAAAACTAAAGACACACATAAATGTGAGATTAGAATGTGACAGATCACATCTGTTGGCTTCCCAGAGACATCATTTGCAACATACCACATAATGAAAAAAAGAGTTGAACAGATACAAACTCTTATTATTATTTTTTTTAGGTCCCTCACAAGATGAAGCCTCTTGTCTGCCTGCTGAGATGTCTGTGAGAAGCTTAAAGTTTCCGTTTACTTATGTCTGCTTAATCATTTCCAGAAAAATGGATGTTTATAAACATTCTTTTGTGCACCTTTAGGACTCTTTCACATTACATACACAACCCAGATTTCGTGCGCCCATTATGACCTGTGGAGCGACGTTGGGAAGTTGCGGTGCGGCCGGTGATAAGCAGCGGTAGTTCTAATTCACCTAACAGGAAAAACGCTGCGGCTGGCAATTAAAAGTTCCCAGATGAGTTTCAACTTAACGCTCTGGAAGGCTATGTCTAATGTGAACGTTAACAGGAAAGTCGAATAGACTTTCATGTTACCTTTCTAAACGCATCCTAGGAGCGATCCATCAAAACGTACGGATCAGCTCCTAGGCCCATATGCAATTAAAGTTTTCTCCTGAGTTTTCTCTTAGGTGATATTTTCACAACTTCAACCATCAGAAACCAAGAAAATACTAAAAATTATTTTAATAGTACTTTTTCGCCTACTTTTTGGTAATTTTTCAATGGCAAGGTGCAGAAAAATTATTCTAAATTGAAGATGAAAACTTATTAAGGAGAACGTTAATGACCCCTAGTGTGAAAGAGCCCTTAGTTCAAATTGGATGTTTATAAAAGTCCTGCTCTTCCGCTATAATGCATGCGTGCATTTAAACCCTTCAGCCCATGGCATGAAGTGGTTAAAATAACTTAAAGGAAGCCTGAAGTAAGAAGAGTATGGAGGCTGCCATCTTCATTCTCTAACAAACAATGCTACAGAGGCGTATCTTTAGGGGTGCACATAGGGCACCTGCCATAGGCGCCCCTTGTCCTCCCCCGGGGTGGGGGGGGCATCACCAGTCAGAAATGTAATAAATCCTCCTTCAGGTCCGTGTCCATCTGATTTCTACATGCACCATCCCATTTAGCTGTCTCTCTGCCAGGGCTGTTTATGTCGCCCACCCACTGAAGGAGAGGGACTGCGTCACTTGCGGCTTGCCGTGCGGCGCCCCCGCTCGCATCCCATTCCCCTCCGGTCCTCCCCGCTGCATCTTGTGGTCGCCATAGAAACTCGTTGCCTTGCATTCCCGATTCCCCTCCTGATTGGCCGCATACATGATGCTGGGGCTGATGGGGGTGGGAGAGGATTGGAGAGGAACAGCAGTGTACATGTAGACTGCTGCAATGACACACACAAACAGTGTGTGGGTGCATACACTGTGCGGACGACCAAACCAGGCACACTAAGACAGTCACAGAGCTAAAATTAAGTTATAAATAATAAGGTAATTAGAAGCTAAGTACTGTAATGACACATAACACATCATCATTACAAAATCTATTCTGCAGCAGCAGCCGGCCACTGCTTCCCACTGTCCCATGTTTGATTTCGGTTAGTTCCAATTTTTATTTCCATACTATAGCAGGCCCCTGCTTTCCCACATTTTAATTCTTACAATTTCCATCCATTGTTAAGCAGGCCACTGCTTTCCCACTTAAGTTCTTCTGGGATTTTATTTGTTGTATTTATAAAGCGCCAACATATTACGCAGCGCTGTACATTAGTTAAGGTTACAGACAATATTTAGGGGTGACATACAGCAATAAGACAATACAGGAAAAACAAGCAAACCAGATCACGCAGCACAGTAAGGGCTTGATTCACTAAACCATAACTCATATCACGGGCGCGCTAGCATTTTTGTGCGCAATTTCGCGTTTTGCGTGGGTTTTCACATGCAATTGCGAATTTGCACCCGAAAGCGCGTGCAAATCTCGAAATTGCGTGTAAAAACGCTAGCTCGGCCGTGATATGAGTTATCACGGTTTAGTGAATATAGCCCTATGAGTACAAGGTAATGCTTAGTCAGTCACTGGATGGGAACATGGAGATTAGGCAAGTCGAGTTCACTCTTGAGAGACATAAGGAGGAGGACCCTGCCTGAAGGCTTACAATCTAGAGGGAGAGGTAGGGACACGAAAGGTAGGGGACCAGAGTCCAGCTGTTGGTATAGAGCACTAGTGAGGGAGGGTAGGCCAGAGTGAAAAGGTGAGTTTTGAGGGCCTTCTTGAAGATGTTGAAGGAGGGGGAAACCCTAATGGGGGAGGTAGGGAGTTCCATAGTGTTAAAGCAGCTCTTTAGAAGTCCTGGAGGCGTGCATAGGATTGGGTAATGTGGGGGGCAGTCAGGTGAAGTTCATTGGAGGAGCGGAATGAGTGTCTCGGTGTGTACCTCTGAGTAAGATTGGAAATGTAGGTTGGGCAAGTTTTGTGGACAGATTTGTAGGCCAGACACAGTATCTTGAATCTGATTCTGGATAGTAATCCAGTGGAGGGATTCACAGAGGGGAGCCGCCGTGGGGGAGCGATGGGAGGAGTGGATCCTTCTGGTTGCCGCATTCATGACAGGCTGTAGTGGGGCAATTCGGGTCTAAGGAAGATCAGACTGAAGGGCATTGCAGTAAAGGCGGGAAATTATGAGGGCATAGATGAGGAGTTTGGTGGTGACAGGTCAGGAAAGGGCAGATCTTGCAGATGTTACGGAGGTGGAAGTTGCAGGACTTTGTGAGGTTTTGGATGTGGGGGGTGAAGAAGAGTGCGGAGTCCAGGGTGACACCTAGAAAGCGGGCTTGAGAGGTAGGCCGAAAGGTAATGTGGTTATCAGTAACATTCACATCTGGGACGGTCAGGGATGGCCGGGATGGGAAGATCATAAATTCCGTTTTGTCCAGGTTTAGTTTCAGGAACCTAGCGGACATCCAGGAGGAGATGGATGATAGGCAGGAGGAGACCTTGTCCATGGTATTGGTGGATAGGTCAGGGGTGTGGAGGTAGATCTGGGTGTCACCTACATACAGATGATAGTTAAGACCCATGGAGGAGATAACCTTGCCAATGAAGGATGTGTATAGGGAGAACAGTAGGTAGGGGGCCAAGGACCAAGCCTTGGGGGACTTCCACCAAGAAGTGGTTGGGGGTTGATGGGGACTCATTGATTGACATGAAGGAGCGGTTGGAGAAGTAGAATGAAAGCCAGGCAAGGGCATGAATGCCATTGGACTGGAGGGACTGGAGGAGTAGGGGATGGTCCACTGTGTCAAAAGCTGCTAAAAAGGTCAAGGAGGAGGAGAATGGAGCATTTGCCTTCAGCTTTAGCTAAGGTGAGGTCATTGACCACTTTGGGGAGAGCTGTTTCAGTTGAGTGGTCACGCCAAAATCCAGACTGCAGTGAGTCTAGCGGGGAGTTGGCATTGAGGTACTGAGTCAGGCGTTTGTGAACCAGATGCTCAAGGAGTTTTGAGGCAAAGGGGAGGAGGGAGATAGGGCGATAGTTTTGGGGTAGTGAGGGGTCGAGGAGGAGTTTCTTGAGCAGGGGTAATACAGTAGCCTGCTTGACGTCTGAGGGGAAGGTGCCTGTGGATAGGGAGAGGTTAAACAGGGCAGTGAGGACTGGGTCAAATCTAGGAAGTGAGGACTGAGTAAGTCAGAAGGGACAGGGCCAAGGGGGGGAGGTAGAGGTATGGGATATCTGCTGTAGGTGGTCAAGGTTGACTTCCTCAATGGTAGTAGGAGTGAAAAAGGTGAGGGGAGGATAGGGTGGAGAAGGAGCTGGATGGGAGCAGGTGGGAGGTGAGGATTGAAGGCTGGATATTTCCTGATGAATGGTGACAATTTTGCTGGTGAAGTGGGTGGCTAAATCCGTGGCAGAGAGGGACTGCCATTCCCAGAAGCACTGAAATTATGTGGGAAAGCAGTGGCCTGCTGTAGAATGGATGGAAATTTGTAAAAACTACTGAAATGTGGGAAAGCAGGTGCCTGCTGTAGTAGTAGTATGGAAATTGTAAATGTGTGTCATAAGAAGGGGAGCGCAACTTCAGTGCTTGCCATAGGCACTATGGTGCATTCTCTAACCCAGAATAAGCATGCAGATCAGATGTTTTGACTCTGGTCTGACTCCATGGCCTGCATACTTGTTGTAGGTCTTTGACAGATAGAGATGGCTCGAACCTCCAATTTTTGGTTCGTGAACCTCCGCAAAAAGTTCGATTCGCGCAAACTTTTCGAACCACAATAGACTTCAATGGGGAGGCAAACTTTGAAAACTAGAAACATTTATGCTGGCCACAAAAGTGATGGAAAAGATGTTTTAAGCGGTCAAACATCTGAGTTTTTGCATGGTGGAGTGGGATACACGCCAAAAGTGCAGGGGAAAAATCTGGATTTGACGCACGGCAGCGTTTTAAGGGCAGAAATCACATTGCATGCTAAATTGGAGGCCTAAAGTGCTTTAAAACATCTTGCATGTGTATACATCAATCAGGGAGTGTAATTAGTGTACTGGTTCACACTAACAGACCAAACTCACTGTGTAGCGCACCGCAAACAGCTGTTTGTGTAGTGACGGCCGTGCTGGACTGGTGCGCACCATGGCGAGATTGCTCTTCCTCAGTGATATCAGGTAATGTCTGACTGCCTTATCAACTTTCGATGGTTATTTCTCTACCATTGTTAAAGCTTTTAAATTACTTTTTCTGCTGGCTGTTCAGTACCTTTAACGAGAATCTGTTATGGAGGGCAAGTCTGCCATTCATTCAACTGTGTGAAACTTTCGATGGTATTTTCTCAGTACCATGGTGACCACGGGTAATGGCCGGGGAATCAGGGTTCGATTCCGGTCCGGAGTGGGAGCCTGAGAAACGGCTACCACCACACATCCCAGGAAGGACCCATTGTGCTGTATAAGTAATGTACCTGCCCTGACCGTGCTTGGCAGACCAGGCATCCGTGGTCAGATGGACCCTTGACCCAACACTGTGTGCCAGAGATGACACCACTTGCCTTTCAACTTCATGGTACAGTTTGGGAATCACCTTTTTTGAGAAATAATTGCAGCCTGGTATCTTCCACTGCAGTGTCCCAATGGCCACAAATTTTCAGAAGGCCTCAGAGTCCACCAGCCGGTATGGTAACAGCTGGCGAGCTAACAGTTCCGCCAAGCCAGCTGTCAGACGCCAGGCAAGGGGGTGACTGGCAGACATTGTCTTCTTCCGCTCAAAGATTTCCTTCATGGACACCTGGCTGCTGCTGTGTGCAGAGGAGCAGGAACCATTCAAGGTGAGAGGAGGAGTGGAAGAGGGTGGCTGTGATTGTGAAGGTGCAAGGGAGAAAGCGGCTGAAGATGATGCACCTAAAGGAGGAAGAGGAGAAGGAGGGTGGCTTTTCTTTTGCGTGCTGCTTTTCCTCAGGTGGTCTTCCCATTGCAGTTTGTGCCTTTTCTCCATGTGCCTTAGTAAGGCAGTTGTCCTTACGCAGGTGTTGGCCTTTCCACGGCTCAATTTTTGGCGGCAGAGAGAACAGATGGCATTGCTCTGATCTGAGGCAGGCACACAAAAAAATGTCCACACCACTGAGCCCCCCTGGGATGTGGGCACTATGGTGGCATCAGCAGCTGACATTGAAGGGCATGTTGGCTGGCTGTCCATAGGTGGTGATACATGGCGCCAGACACCGCCACCAGCTGTTTCTGATGACGAGCTCCCACTGCTTCTTTCAGGAACTCGTCTCCTCCTACTCCTCTCTGACTCCCCCTCTGAACTGTCCCCCTGTTCATCTCCTCTATTGGGAACCCACATGACATCCGTATAATCATAATCATCCTCCCCAGCTTTGCTTTCCTCAGACACATCATAAACTGCACCAACAGCAGGTACTTCATCATCCTTCTCCTCACACCTTACGTCCATAGTGTCGCCTAACTCAGACATATGAGGTTGAGGTGGTGTAACTTGCTTAGCGCCTGCATCTTGTTGTAACAATAATGGCTGTGAATCAGTGAATTCCCCACCAAATAACTCCTGCGAAATGTCAAATGCAGCAGATGTGGTGCTTGTAGTAGCGCCGGTGGCTGCGGAAGATGAGTTGTTCTGTGTTAAATAGTCAACCATGTCCTGACAATCTTGGGAGTTGATGGACGTGCCTTCTTCAGAGCACCATACTTTGGGCCAGGGCCACACGAAATAACGTCAGCATGACCTCGAACAGACCTGCCAGGTGGCCTGCCTCTGGGTCTGCCTCTGCCTCTTACTGTTGTCTTGTCCATATCGGGGGGGGGGGGGGTGAAGTGAAAGGTATGCACTGACTTGACTAATACAATGTGCAGTCACACAGGTGCAGTGAAAGGTATGCAGTGACTGGTATTACAATACAATGTGCAGATGTCACACGGGTGCAGTTAACACAGGTATATTACACAGGTATATTACACAGAGTACGGTCACACAGGTACTGTGAACAATTATGTAATGACTAGTATTACAAATGTGCAGCTGTCACACACACAGGTACCGTGAACAGGTGCAGTGACTGGTAAATATTATCACACTGCTTGCAGTCACGTAGGTAGGTGCACTACTGAACAGGTATGGAGTGATTGGTATTACAAATGTGCAGCTGTCACACACACACACAGGTACTGTGAACAGGTGCAGTGACTGGTATATAATATAACACTGCGTGCACTCACGTAGATAGGTAGGTAGGTGCATTGAACAGGTAGGTATGCAGTGATTGATATTACAAATGTGCAGCTGTCACACACACAGGTACAGTGAACAGGTGCAGTGACTGGTGGTATATAACACTGCGCGCGCTCACGTGGGTAGGTAGGTGCACTGAACAGGTGGGTATGCAGTGATTGGTATTACAAATGTACAGCTGTCACACACACTAATTATTTCACCTGTGCATAGGTGAGGTTGCCTGCAAAACATGCACAATTGAGGAGTCATTGGGACAGGTTTAAGAATCACTGCCTTAGAAAATTTTCTTCAGACAGCTCAGCAATTAGATTGTAACATATCAACATTAATACAGATGATTTGTCTATCTTAATTCACCTACCACATTTTGGATATGTTAGAATCAGAACATCATCTTGTCTGGCTTCATAGGTGTCCATGGCTTCAAAAGTTGCCTCACTGCAAAAAGTAGTGGGGTACAGAATGCCCTTGTAATTGAACTGCAAGTCCTGTGAAGTCATATTTCTGGCGTCTTCTGAAGCTCTCTTAAGTTGTGTCAAATACTTCTCCCTCATTTTGTTCTTCTCTCCAGAACCTAACATATTTCTGCAGTGTGAGAGTGATAAAGACACAACTATTCAGAAGCACTTTGTTTTTTAATGATAGACTAGGGGAATGGAGTATATGTACAGCTGCTGTCTAATTATTACAAAATTCAACCAGTGCAGAAGCGTATAACCTCTAGTACAAAGAAGAGCCTTGAAAGATTATGGTAATGGAGAAGTGCAACTTAGCTAAATTTTAACTGACAAATTATAGTCTGAGATAGTCTGACTGCTAAAACACAAATGAGAGTTACTAGCAGCATAAATGACAGGTTGCTTTAATTTCTGTACCCTGGGTCTTCAAGCAGTGAAAGTAAAAAGAAATGTACTTCTCTTTGCATTAAATGCTCCAATAGATTAGCTACACTATTACAAGTTTTTAGAAGAAACTCTTGCTTGCTTAAAAAGGGAACATGACAATAGCGTAACTTAAGCCCCATCTACACGATACGATTCTTTGTGCGATTCAATTACGATTCTATTTACAATCCGATTTAATCCGACAATCGGGATTCGGTTCCATTCAATTCGATTTGCCATTGTTTTGCAATGGCAAATCGAATTAAATTGAATCGAATCCCAATCGGACATGTTGGATTTAATTGGATGGTAAATAGAATCGTAATCGAATCGCACAAAGAATCGTATCGTGTAGATGGGGCTTAAGATTCGTGCAGCCCCCCCCCCTCAATATTGACACCACTTCTCTTGCCTCCCGTTGATGCCTTACACAGCCTGGGAGCCAATCACAGCATCAGATGTTAATGAGAGGACCTGATGGAGAACTGCATCTACAGCTTGCAAAAGAGAGAACCTGATGGAGAACTGCATGCCCACAGGTGAGGTATTTTCCAACTTTGTGGCAACAGTTTGGGGATGACCCCTTCCTGTCTCAACATGACTGTGCACAAAGAAAGGCCCATAAATAAATAAATGAGCGAGTTTGGTGTGAAGTAACTTGACTGGCCTACACAGGCACGCGCAGAGAGGGGGTGCCCAGGCACTTCCCTCTCTTTTTAAAAGCTTCAAAAAAGGCCCCTCTGGCTGCGCAAAAGAAGCCCCGACCATGGTAAGCCCTGCCCAACCGTGGGATGCTCCACCCCCTGGGACACTGAAGTGAAGAGGCCTGGACAGGAATCCTAGTGTGGCTGGCTATTCCATGAGCTGTGTGGGAGCAAGTAAGATGGTGTCTCCCTAACAGCTGCATCCACTGTGACGTCTCCATCCCCAGCACACACAGTTACCTGTCCCTGCACTAGCACCCACACTAAACTCTCCCTCCACCTAGCACCGACAGTGGCCTGTTCCTCCCCAGCTTTAGCAGTGATCCTGCCTATCCCAGCACCCACACTGATCTCTCCCTCCCCCAGCAGCCACAGTGATTTCCCCCAGCCCCCCCCCCCCCCACTGACCTATCCATCCCCAGCACCCACAGCGATCTATCCCTCTCCCAGCGGCTACCCTACTGTCCTGTCCCTTGCAGCACCCACAGGGACCTCCCATCCCAAAAGCAGCACCTACAGCGGCGTCTCCCATCGCCAGCACCCACAGTGACCTCTTCCAAAACCCAGCATCCACAATGACTTTCCCCTCCCCCAGCACCCACAGTGACCTCTCCCAACACCCAGCATCTACAATGACTTCTCCCTCCTCCAGTAACCACACTGACCTCTTCAGCATCCACAGTAACCTCTCCTACCTCTAGCACCCACAATGACCTCTACCTCCCCCAAGACCCACAGTAACCTCTCCCCATGCACTCACAATGACCTCTACCTCCCACAGGACTAACAGTGTCCTCCCCCCAAAGCACCCACAGACTGACCTACCCTTCCCCCAGCAACCACACTGATCTCTATCTCCCCCAGCAACAACATTGACTTCTACCTCCCCTAGCAGCAACTATGCTATTCATAGCAGCACCCACAGTAACATCCCACTTGCTGCGCCCACTGTAATCCCACCAATATCCAGCTACCACATTATACCCACATGGCACAGTACTTGCACCCAGCCCTAACATGGCACCTACTATTCACACCTGCACACAGCCTCCATGTGGCAGCCCATTATCTGCACCCACATAACCATTACTTGCACCTGAAGTACCTGCACTCAGAACCCACATGACACATAATGGTCACCCATAGCTAGAACCCAGTGCAAGCATGGCACCAAGTATTTGCACCTATGTGATAAGCACTACCTGCACCCAGCACCCACATGTTTCATCTGCAGTAGTTCCAGCTGCACCAAGCCTCCACTTGGAGCCCAGCACCCACGCCAAGCACTCACATGACATCCAGTACATGCACCCAGAACTCACAAGGGACAGAATACCTGCAATCAACACCTACATGATGCTTGATACCCATCCATACAGCCTGAATCTACATGACACCCTGTGCCAGCACACAGCATCCACATGGCACCCACATGAAAACAAATACTCACTCCCAGTACCCATTTGGCACTCAGTATTTGCACCTAGGACCCACAAGACACCCAATACCTCCAACACCCACATGGCACAGTACTCACATGGTACCAAGTTTCCATGCCATTATATGCACCTAGTACCCGTCCATGAAAAGCACCCAAATAGCACCTAGTACCCACCCTTGGTCCGAACCCATATGAGACTCAGTACTCTCCCATGGCACACATCCAGACCACACATGGCACTCCCTACTCACTCATGTACTGCCCACTGCATCTACATGCACCCAGTGCCCACTATTGGCCTGTACCCAGCACTCACATGGCTCCCTGTACCAATTAGCACTAACATGGCACCCACTATTGTTTATCACCATCTGCTACTCATTCAGCACCCAATACTGCTTATCACCCTCTGCAAATAAACACCCAATACAAACTGGACCTTGGTACTCAATGCAGCTTGACACAGACTGTACTTTTGCACCTCAGCACCCACTGCAACTTAGCACAAACTGGACCTTTGCATCTTAGCAGCCACTGCATCTGGGCATCCACTACACCTTGGCACTTACTGCAGTTTTGCACCTACTAATGCTTAACAATCCCTGCATATTGACAGGCACTTCTTTCTTGCCAGAAAATAATCATGGGTGCTGATCAAGAGGGACAGAAGTGCCAGTAATGATAGGTGAGTCTGTGCCTACATCAGGCTCCACTGTGCCCACTCTAATAGTGGGCACCTATCACTGTTGATTTGAGTGTGGTGGTGCAAAAATACTTGGTTGGAAGGAGACACAAAGGCTGCCTGATACTGCCTTAAAGGAAGGGGGGGGGGGCTAAGACTCCCTAATACTGTATTCTGGAGAGGAGGTATTACATACACAATTTCGCATGATTGATTGATTGATTAGGGCCCCTTTTTCAAATTGGAGCACCACCCCTGTGAGGATCTTCTGCACAACCCTGGGGCTACACACAGCGCCCTGACCTTAACCCAATAAACACACTCTTAAAACTTGTAGAAAACTTGTTACAGCTGCAAAGGGCCAACTCCATATCACAGCCTATGGATTAATTTTAAACAATACCAGATGCCTGGTTGTTCTGCTGATCCTCTGTCTCTAATAATTTTAGCCATAGACCCTGATCAAGCATGCAGATCCGATGTCTCGGACAAAAATCTGACAAGATTAGCTGCATGCTTGTTTTAAGGGTGAGATTCAGACACAACTGAAGAGAGAAATATTAGCAGGACATGTAAGGCAAGTTATAATGATGAAAAATATGGCAGGCCTTCATATATCTCTTGCTTCAGTTTGCATTTAAGTGAGAGGAATGCATTGTATAAAACAATTCCAGTTCTGTGCCTTTAATACTTTAAGTCGGTGGCCCAGAATGGGCATGCAGATGAAGATGCTTTGACTCTGGTGTGACTCCAATGGCTGCAGACTGCAGTGTTCATGCTGTTACCCTTAATTATTCTGTGACATCAGCACAGAGTTACAGATCGCCCAGCAAACTCATGGCGAGCAGCGGTTCTGGAGGTGTGTTTCGCTATTAAGGAAACAATTAAATTGCATATTCAGCAGTGATGCACTGTGGGACAACTCAGAGCTCACTCCAACCTGAAAAAATGCCAAATATCTTCTATTTTAAGGCAAACTTCTGTTTTACATCAGCACAGATGAGCAATAAAGACTACATTGATTTTGCAGGTAAGGCTTTGCAGAGCACCTGTAGGTATTTAGCCATCTGGTTAAATAATGATTTCATGCAGTGACAGTGGCTATTGGCTAAAGGAACAAGCTTTACCCTTTTCTTGACTCCAAGGTGCACCAATGGTATTGTTGTAAATTGTTTCTTCAGTAAGGGCTTGTTCACACCTAGGGCGTTTTTGCCTTTTTTTTAGCGCCAGCGGTTTTGAAAAATCGCCCTAAAAGCGCTTGTGCAATGATTCCCTATGAGAGTGTTCAAATCTGTGTGGTTCGATTCTGTTCCGCTCACCAAATCACTGCCTGTACCATTTTGGGGGGCGATTTCCCTATAATGGCAGGTTTAGGGAAATCGCAAAATGCTTGAAAAAGCGCATGGCATAGAGATTAAAAAATGCATTGTATTTATTATTTTCCGAGTCAAAGAGTTTACTTCCTGACTTGCATCAGGAAGTGAACAAACAAATCGCTCTGCAAAAGCGCTTAGAAATGCGCTTTACAAAAAAATTGAACCACGCAAGTAAGCGCCGGCAGAGGGAAAAAAAATCACTCACAAAATCGAAAATCGCTGGCGTCAGCGATTTCGATTTTAGATCCTCATTCACATGACTGAACAGCTTATCAAAAATTGGGTTAAAATAAAGTTGCATATTCAAATGCATGGCTAGCTTGATCTGCAACAGTGTGTAATAAAACTGTTGATAGTTCCACCGGAGTATAACAAAGCTTTTTGACCTTTTGTAATTTGCTGGGTAAAGGAATACAAATTTTCATAGCAGTTACATAAGGGCCCATTTGCACTTAATCAGTTGGTTCGCGTTGGTGCGCATTAGTACTCGTTAATATGCGTTAGTACATGTTTTTTCCATAGCAGTGCATTGTGAAAAAGATTTCAGTTAAATGCGTTAAGTGTGAACTGTGCCATAGGAAAACATGCAAACAAGAAGGTAGATGGAGGCTGGCACTTCCAAAAATAAGCTCTTTTATTGAAAGATTAAAATCATGTGGCTATACGGCGACAGCCCGCTGTTTCAAGACTCAGCCCTTCTTCAAGCCGAAGTATCCGCTTGAAGAAGGGCTGAGTCTTGAAACAGCGGGCTGTCGCCGTATAGCCACATGCTTTTAATATTTCAATAAAAGAGCTTATTTTTGGAAGTGCCAGCCTCCATCTACCTTCTTGTTTGCTGCAGTTGGATCCCATAGTGCGGGGAACCTTTGAGGCTTGGGCACCCTATCCCTCTCGTCAGTGAGTGCCACTCTTTTTATCTTTCCATAGGAAAACATGGACATCACGTTACTTAGAAAATCAGTTTTCTTTCAGTTATAACTGAGAGCAACTGATTAAGTGTAAAAGGGCCCTGACGATCACGCTGTGTATCATTTGCTAAGAACTTTTGGCAGCAGGTTTGCACAGCCCAATCCCTGTTATCACCATGTTACAAGCTGTAAAGAAATCATGGTGTTCTATTAAAAGTGCATGGTCACAGTCCACAAACTTGTTTTGCAGCAACCTTTAAGAGCTTCAGTTCTATTTTATTTATTTGAATTTCACATACATTTTAGGCCCTGTTCACAGTGGTCAGTTGCGTTGCAGAAAAATTCTGCATGTCGACTCACTGCCCATACAATTCTATGGACCTATTCACAGTAACTGATCGCATTTTTCTAGCTCGCTGCATATATGCTTTGCATTAAAGTCTATTACCAGTCTCCATTGCAGTTCACAGTCCTTATAAGAATAAAAATACATATATCCAGGCACATCGCCTCTAGTTAGGACATTAAATAAATTATTAGGGAAAGGGAGGTGCTGAAGGGGGTGTGGCTAGAAACAGCAAAAATCAATTAACCCTTCGCACTCTCACATGCAAATGTTCAAACAAATGCATTCACAGATTCACTCATCCAGGCACAACTGTTATCCCTACAGCTAAATTAAAAGCCAGGGTTTTAGTTCACAGAAGAATGCATTCTTATGCTTAGTCACCTATACTGCGTAGAAGTACCCAGGTAAACATAGGTGTCCTAACTCTGGCCCTGTAACATGCATAGTGCAGACATGCAAACACATGCTGGTGTATGCGCATGGTGCACATGGACACATTGGGCTCGATTCACAAAGCGGTGATAACCCAGTTAAAGACTTTAGGCGTGATAACCATTTTTATCATGCCTAAACTCAGTTTAGGCATGATAAGTTTAGGCATGATAAGTTTAGGCATGATAAGTTTAGGTGTGATAAGTTTAGGCATGCTAAGTTTAGATAAGTTTATTACGCGCGCAAAGTCCCGCACGCAAAGCAGCGCCATTAAACTCTATGCGAAGTGCACCAGACTTTGCTAGCGCAAAACTTTTGATCAGCTGTGCACTGCGGTGCTAACCCAGTTGGTGCTTAAACTTATCACGCCTAAAAACTTATCACACCTAAACTTATTATGCCTAAACTTATCACACCTAAACTTATCACACCTAAACTTATCATGCCTAAACAGAGTTTAGGCGTGATAAAGGGCTTTTCACCACGGTGCTAACTGTTAGCACCGCTTTGTGAATCAGGCCCATAACGTTAGCTCCCTTGTGCGATTGGTAAGATGCACTGTCTTTCCCAGGAGAGGAAGTTAGGATGTGTGCTCCTAATCCATTGATAGGTTTGATGCAATGAATGTGTTTGCATGTCTGCACTATGCATGTTACAGGGCCAGAGTTAGGACACCTATGTTTACCTGGGTACTTCTACGCAGTATAGGTGACTAAGCATAAGAATGCATTCTTCTGTGAACTAAAACCCTGGCTTTTAATTTAGCTGTAGGGATAACAGTTGTGCCTGGATGAGTGAATCTGTGAATGCATTTGTTTGAACATTTGCATGTGAGAGTGCAAAGGGTTAATTGATTTTTGCTGTTTCTAGCCACACCCCCTTCAGCACCTCCCTTTCCCTAATAATTTATTTAATGTCCTAACTAGAGGCGATGTGCCTGGATATATGTATTTTTATTCTTATCATTGACACCTGTGGCTAGGGTCTAATTCAGTGCACTCCCTCCTTCCCCTGTATGTTTGTCAGCATGCACACAGCTTATGCTGGTGTATGCGCATGGTGCACATGGACACATAACGTTAGCTCCCTTGTGCGATTGGTAAGATGCACTGTCTTTCCCAGGAGAGGAAGTTAGGATGTGTGCTCATAATCCATTGATAGGTTTTATGCAATGAATGTGTTTGCATGTCTGCACTATGCATGTTACAGGGCCAGAGTTAGGACACCTATGTTTACCTGGGTACTTCTACGCAGTATAGGTGACTAAGCATAAGAATGCATTCTTCTGTGAACTAAAACCCTGGCTTTTAATTTAGCTGTAGGGATAACAGTTGTGCCTGGATGAGTGAATCTGTGAATGCATTTGTTTGAACATTTGCATGTGAGAGTGCGAAGGGTTAATTGATTTTCACAGTCCTTATAACACGTGAGTTTACAACTGACCAATGTGAACCAAGCCTTAGGGTACTTAAATTGAATTGTTTTAACTTCAAACACTACTCAAAGCAGTACCATTGAATTTTAATATGCTAACAAGTGCTCACATCCATTGGGGAATGGGGGTCTATCCAATCCTTTGCTGGGGGGCCTGGCAATTTATAGTTATCACTGGCGTAACAACCATGGGGGGGCCCACTCAGGGTCATTTTGGGTGGCAGGAGGGGTCGCAGCATTAATGGAAAGTGTGGCCACACATTGGCGTGGCGGGGGGACAGTCCCCCCCCCCCTCCCTCAACTTGGGCTCTCCCCTCAGCGCGCTCCCCTCCTGTATCAATCATCAGTGGCAGCAGGCAGAAACACATACCTCCATCCGCGCGCTGGAGGTTCCTATCTCTAAGTGTCTGACACTCCTTCCTGTTTAAACAAGAAGTAGCATGAGGCACTTAAAGATAGACCTGTATTCCTGCCCGCCACCTGCTGCCACTGATGATTGATGCAGGAGGGGAGCGCGCTGAGGGGAGAGCCCGAGGTGAGGGGACTGCCCCCCCTCCCCGCTGATGTGTGTCCACGCTTTCCCCTCATGCTGCGACCCCTCCTGCCCCCAAAACAGCCCTGAGCGGGCCCAAGAGGAGGTATCCAAATTTTTGCAGGGGGGCCGGTGATTTCTAGTTACGCCCCTGCGGATCAGTGAATAATGGCGCACAGCGCCTATGCATACAAATGGCGCTGCATTAAAAATATACGCTTATCGCTATTTATCGTTAGTACTGCATAATAATGGCGCACAGGGAAAAAATGAAGAAAAACGGCACACACTAACGTTATTTATCAATAGTGGCACACACTAACGTTATTTATCAATAGTGCCATCCATTTGCCAAACATCAGACGTTATTGCCCACAGTAACGTTATTTATCAATAGCGCCCTACATAAGCCAAACTGCAGACGTTATTTATAACTGCAAAACGGTGAATGGATTTAATGTAACACTGTCAAGGTTAGGGTTAGGCACCACTGGGGGAGTCTTAGGGTTAGGCACCACCAGGGGGGTCTTAGGGTTAGGCACCACCAGGGGGGTCTTAGGGTTAGGCACCAACCGGGGGGGGGGGGTCTTAGGGTTAGGCACCACCAGGGGGTCTTAGAGTTTAGGCACCACCAGGGTGGTCTTAGGGTTAGGCACCACCAGGGGGGGTCTTAGGGTTAGGCACCAACCAGGGGGGTCTTAGGGTTAGGCACCACCAGGGGGGTCTTAGGGTTAGGCACCACCAGGGGGGTCTTAGGGTTAGGCACCACAAGGGGGGTCTTAGGGTTAGGCACCACCAGGGAGGTCTTAGGGTTTAATACCACCAGGGGGGTCTTAGGGTTAGGCACCACCAGGGGTGGTGGTTAGGGTTAGGCACCACCAGGGGGGTTTAGGGGTTAGGGATAGGTACAAAAAGGGGTATTTGTGTTAATGCTAAATAACGATAAGGCTTTAACGCTAAATAACAATAAGGCTTTAACGTTAAATAACAATAAGACTTTAACGTTAAAAAGCGTTAAGCGGCGAACGGATTAGCGGCAACACCCTGCGCCATTATTCGCAGGCGCCATTTTCAGATGGATCCACGCCCCTGATAGTTATGCCCCTGAGCACCCTTATTCAGGGAAACTAGCATTCAATTTGCTTGAATGTAGTAACAGATTATTAGCTGCGCCCTCTGCTTCTTGTTAGAAAAAGAAGCAGTCTGTGCACATTCATTGCAGCCATATAGAGCTACTTTTTACAGTGGTAGTTTGTGGCAAAAGTGTCAAACAGGGTCACAAACACAATTGTTCTCCACCCTTCCCTGTTGTTGCCTGTGTCTTTCACCACAATAAAAGTGGCTAATGCAATCACACAATCAATAGAATGATGCTGTCACGAATATTGCCTTTGAACTCCTGCTGGTGTCAGCATTTGGACTTTGTGTAGATTTGTCTCCAGTGCCCTGTACCCTGCTCTTGATATCGGTCTCCCTTGTATTGACCGTCTGCCTCTCTGACTATCCTCTATTGCTTACTGTCAGAACTATCTGATATTCTGTTTACTGTCTCTGGCCTGCCTGATTACTCTGTTGTGTGCTGATTTTGCTCCTACGTTCCTGTACATATATTGCATGATTATTGTTCCTGTATGTTTGCCAGTGTGTAAATATTGTGTGATCAGTGGTCCTGTTTATTGCCATTGTATATATTGTGTGATTCGTGCTCTTGTATAATTGTTGTTGTATATATTAGTTTCGTTAGTTTGTCAAGGTGGTTAAGCTGGAATATGTGGTGCACCGTGTGTTTCTCATTGCACAATTGTATGCATATTGTTGTGATTATGTATTGTACATACATTTTTTCAAGAACAGCAGTGCTCAGATCCAGACGTCCAGAAGCGATTTTTGCCTAGATCATAGGAGCGAAGATGTGCAATATAGCGCATGAGCATTACCCCTGACCAGTATTGATAATGCACATACCCACTATAACAACATGATGGCAAACCCATTCATGTGTAGCACTAAAAAAGCATTTTTTTATTTTTTTTAAAGGATTGTTTTAAATAAATTATGCACACCATCCACACCACTGCATCCTAAGCTTATATCATACTGTGTAGAACTCTTTTTGTTTGCTTTTGCTTTATTTATTTATTTATTTATTTATTTTAACCACAAAATATATGTGCTTGTTTACCTGTCTCCTCTTGAAAACCACTAGATGGCATAACATTCTAGATTCAGAACCCACTTTCCCATAGATACATTACTATTGCTGTGCTATATTACCATCTATGATTAATCTATTTCCATACACATAAAATTAACATACAGATTCTGCAGCTAAATCTACTAATGGTTGGTAATAAAACTAATGATATCAAGTTCCACATTCAACCCACATGGACCCCAGCTTATAAATCCATTCAATCTCTATTTTTGACAGCTCGTGCAACCTGTTGCAACTCCTCCAATGTGGCTGCAGTTTTTAAATAGCAGTAACGTCAATTTTGTGGGATCACAATTATGTAGAGATGGTCCGAACGGTTCGCACGCGAACTTATGTGGTTCGCGTTCGCAGTGAACCGTGAACTATATGCGAGTTCGACCCGCCGACTATACTACATCATTAGGGTCAACTTTGACCCTCTACATCACAGTCAGCAGACACAGGGTAGCCAATCAGGCTACACTCCCTCCTGGAGCAACCCCCCCCCCCTTATAAAACGCAGGCAGCGTCAGCCTTTTCACTCACTCTTGTGGCTGCAGTAATTAGAGAAGGGAGAGAACCTGCTGACATAGGGAAAGCTTAGTTAGGCTCTTGTGTTAGGCTTGTTAGGTTGCCCCTTCTTGCTGATGCTTATTGCTAAAAAGCACTCCACATCCTCAACAGCTGTTTTGAGAGCTAATGTTGTTCTTGTGATCTATTTTTTTTGTGTGTGTGTGTGTGTGTGTCCCACAGACACATGTGTTGCATATACAGCCCTGTCAGCACTGGCGTAACAATAGGCCCTGCAGCCCCTGCTCCCACGGGGGGCTGGAGGGGTGGCAGCATGAGGGAAAAGCCTTGGCCACAGTCGGTGGGGAGAGGGGAAGTTCCCCCCCTCTCCCTCACCTCAGGGCTCTCCCCTCTGCGCTCCCCTCCAACAACTAGTTACAGTGTGGGCAGCGGCAGGCAGATACATACCTTCTTCTGTGCGCTCCACCGCATACTCCTCGCTCTAGCGTCTGACGTCACTTCCGGAAGTGACGTCACTTCCGGAAGTGACGTCAGCCGCTAGAGCAAGGAGTATGCGGTGGAACGCACGGAAGAAGGTATGTATCTGCCCACCGCTGCCCGCTGCACGCTGCCCACACTGTAACTAGCTGGAGGGGAGCACAGAGGGGAGAGCCCCAAGGTGAGGAAGAGGGGGGGAACGTCCCCTCTCCCCGCCGACTGTGGCCTAGGCTTTCCCCTCATGCTGCCACCCCTCCAGCCCCCACAAAACGGCCACAAGCAAGCCCCAGGGAGGGGGGGCACTCTGAAATTCTGCAGGGGGGCCCGGTGGGGCATAGTTACGCCCCTGCCTTTCAGTCAGTCGCAGCTGCTGGACCTTGGCCCCTTGGTAATTCCTACTGTGCCACTGCCAGGCCCAGCACATTCAGTGACTACCTGCGTGTGACAGCTGCACATTTGTTATATTAATCACTGCATACCCACCTGTTCAGTGCACCTACCTACCTACGTGAGCGTAAACAGTGTTATATACCACCAGTCGCTGCACCTGTTCACGGTACTTGTGTGTGTGACAGCTGCACATTTGTAATACTAGTCATTGCATAATTGTTCACAGTACCTGTGTGACCGCACGCTGTGTAATATACCAGTCCGTGCATACCTGTTAACTGCACCTGTGTGACAGCTGCACATTGTATTGTAATACCAGTCACTGCATACCTTTCACTGCACCTGTGTGACTGCACATTGTATTAATCAAGTCAGTGCATACCTTTCACTTCACCCCCCCCCCCCCCCCCCGATATGGACAAAACAACAGGCAGAGGCAGAGCCAGAGGCAGACCCAGAGGCAGGCCACCCGGCAGGTCTGTTCGAGGTCGTGCTGACGTGATTTCGTGCGGTCCTGGCCCAAAATATAGTGCTCTGAAGAAGGCACATCCCACTCCCAAGATTGTCAGGACGTGGTTGACTATTTAACACAGAACACCGCAGCCACCAACGCTACTACAAGCCCCACATCCGCTGCATTTGACACTTCGCAAGAGTTATTTGGTGGGGAATTCACTGATTCACAGCCATTATTGTTACAACAAGATGCAGGCGCTAAGCAAGTTACACCACCTCATATGTCTGAGTTAGGCGACACTATGGACGTAAGGTGTGAGGAGGAGGATGATGAAGTACCTGCTGTTGGTGCAGTTTATGAGGTGTCTGAGGCAAGCCAAGCTGGCAAGGATGATTATGATGATGATGATGATGATACTGCCATGGATGCCACGTGGGATCCTAATAGACAAGATGACCAAGGGGACAGTTCAGAGGGGGAGTCAGAGAGGAGTAGGAGGAGACGAGTTGCTGAAAGAAGCAGGGGGAGCTCGTCATCAGAAAAAGCTGGGGGCAGTGTCCAGCGCTATGTATCACCACCTATGGACAGCCAGCCAACATGCCCTTCAATGTCAGCTGCTGATGCCACCATAGTGCCCACACCCCTGGGCTCAGCGGTGTGGAAATTTTTTTGTGTGTCTTCCTCAGATCAGAGCAATGCCATCTGTTCTCTCTGCCACCAAAAATTGAGCCATGGAAAGGCCAACACCCACGTAGGGACAACTGCCTTATGAAGGCACATGGAGAAAAAAGGCACAAACTGCAATAGGAAGACCACCTGAGGAAAAGCAGCACACAAAAGCAAAGCCACCCTCCTTCTCCTCTTCCTCCTTCAGGTGCATCATCTTCAGCCGCTTTCTCCCTTGCACCTTCACAAACACAGCCACCCTCCTCCACTCCTACTCTCACCTTGAGCAGTTCCTGCTCCTCTGCCCACAGCAGCAGCCAGGTGTCCATGAGTGAAATCTTCGAGTGGAAGAAGCCAATGTCTGCCAGTCGCCCCCCTGCCCGGCGTCTGACAGCTTGCTTGGCGGAACGGTTAGCTCGCCAGCTGTTACCATACCAGCTGGTGGACTCTGAGGCCTTCCGAAAATTTGTGGCCATTGGGAAACCGCAGTGGATGATACCAGGCCACAATTATTTCTCCAAAAAGGCAATACCCAAACTGTACCATGAAGTTGAAAGGCAAGTGGTGTCATCTCTGGCACACAAAGTTGGGTCAAGGGTCCATCTGACCATGGATGCCTGGTCTGCCAAGCACGGTCAGGGCAGGTACATTACTTACACAGCCAATTGGGTCAACCTGGTGACCACTGGCAAGCAGGGAGACGTGGCTGTGCAGCGGACCTAGTTGTGACACCTCCACGGCTTGCAGGCAGGCCTCCTGCCACCTCCTCTCCTTCTCCTCCTACTCCTCCTGCTACATCATCTTCGCTGTCGTCCTCCTCCTCCTCCTTGGCTGAGTGGCAGTACAACTCTACCGGTGCTGCAATCTCTTCTCCAGCTACACAGCCCCAGCTCCCCAGGGCCTATGCTGCATGCCAGGTACGACGGTGTCACGCCCTCTTAGACATGTCTTGCTCAAAGCGGAGAGTCACACTGGAGCAGCTCTCCTGGCTGCTCTGAACAAACAGGTGGATCAGTGGCTGACCCCGCACCAACTGGAGATCGGCAACGTGGTGTGTGACAACGGCATGGCACATGTGCTGAATCTCATAATTCAGAGATTTGTGTCTAAGTACCCAGGCTTACAGGACGTCCTAAAGCAGTCCAGAAAGGTGTTTGGGCATTTCAGGTGGTCTTACGATTTGCTGATATTCAGCGGAGAAACAAATTGCCGGTGAGACGCTAGATTTGCGATAGCCCGACTCGCTGGAATTCAACGCTCCGTCCTGATGTTCAACCGCCTGCTACAACAGGAGAAAACCGTCAAACAGTATTTCTACAACTACAGTCAAAGCACATGCTCTGGGAGATGGGGATGTTCTGGCCGAAGTACTGGACACTCATGCGAAATGCCTGCAGGCTCATGCGGCTGTTTGAGGAGGTGAAAAAACCTGGTGAGTCACAGTGAAGGTGCCATCAGCGACTTGATCCCATATGCTTTCTTGGTGGGTGGTGGATCAAGCTGTGGAGGAGCGTGAACTGGAACAAGAACAGGAGGAAGAGTTGTGGGATCAATTCTCAGCAGAAGCAGATGATTCCTCAACACCTGCGGCAGCACAGAGTGGGGAGGAGGAGGAGGAAGAGTTATGTGGGGAAGAGGAGTCAGATAATGAGGAAGGTGGTTTTTTTGGGAGGAGGAGGAGGCGGAAGAACAACTGAAGCAGGCGTCGCAGGGGGCTTGTGCTGCTCAACTTTCCCGTGGCATTGTTTGTGGCTGGGGGGAGGAGGAGAACTTATCTGATATCACTGACCAAGCGCAATAGGAGATGGATAGTACATCTGCATCCAAATTTGTTTTCCTCACTGATACCGGCAGCCAATCCAATAGCGGAGGATGTGACGTTTGCGGTCCACGTGACGTCAGTCACGTGATGCTTGGGGAAATCCCATTGCACGCTTCCAGACAAGGGGGCGTGCCTCCTCCAGCAGACGGACTGACCGGCTCGGGGCGGCACTACATTCTAGCGCATGCTCAGCAGTGCGGGACAACTACAGCGATAATAACACAATCAATAAGACCTCTTTATTGATTGTGTATATATTATATATATGTATATATATATATATATATATATATATATATATGTATATATATATATCGTGTCTTGTATGTCATAACTTGTATCTGCTGCCTCTGAAGAAGCAGGTTATCCTGCGAAGCGGCTGTTAGGCTAAGATTTATTGCATGCACTTTTTGAAGGTGTCGGGAGCAAAATAAAAAGGTGACTTCTATACAGGGCCGGATTTCTGGGAAGGTCACAGAGGCCATGGCCTAGGGCGTTAAAAATCAGCAGGGCGCAGGACTTGGAGAGATAAGAGGTCACATGTCAAGTAAATCACCTCTCCTGGTCTGCCTGAATTCCAGAGATCCCTGAATCTCTCTTACTTGTGCAAAGTGTGTGTTATGGCAGTCAGCATCTGCTGTCACCTGTATGATGAGAAAGGACAAACAATCTGCTATGTGAAGAAAAATATATGGGCAGAACTCTTGAGTTATGATTAGTTTTTTTCATGCAGCACGCATTCACAGGAAGGAATTAGCAGCTCTCCCCCTCCCTGACTGATGTTAGTTTATTACTAGTAGATCAGTGCTGTTAAAGACCTCAGATCTGTTAAATGTATGGCTTTTTTTTTCTCCTAGAGAATGACAACAACATTCTTTGTGCTACAGTTTAACTCTTTCCTTGCTTTTTTTTGCCAGCAAAGTACTGTGTTGACCATCAGTGAAAGCAGGATGTTTTGAAACAGAATGACAACTGTGCTACATTTATTTATATTTACAAAACAATGTATGCATCTCCTGCTGACTGTATATATATATCTGTGTGCCTAACATCTTGTATACAGTAACAAAGTCTGAAGATGGCTCATTAACCAAAGGCTCACTGTTTTTCTTTTGGTTAGCCAATAAAAAGTGTTATTCTGTTACAAAAATTCCTGTGGACTGATTTTATGATCTGTCTTAAAGAGAACCCGAGGTGGGATTTTATTATGCTGGTTGTGCACACTAACACCAGCCTCTGTTGCCCCATGGTGTGCCTCCAGGACCTCCCTGCGCGCCGATTTACCCCCCGCAGTGCTGGCGACACGCAGCGTGTCGCCAGCACAATGTTTACCTAAGCGCTGTCTGTCAACGCCGCTCCCCCGCCTCCTCCGTATCGGCGCTACCCGCCCACGTCACTTCCCTCCAATCAGCGGGAGAGAAGGGACACAGGCGGGTAGCACCGATACGTAGGAGGCGGGGGAGCGGCGCTGACAGACAGCGCTTAGGTAAACATTGTGCTGGCGACACGCTGCGTGTCGCCAGCACTGCGGGGGGTATAGCGGCGCGCAGGGGGGTCTTGGAGGCACACCATGGGGCAACAGAGGCTGGGGTTAGTGTGCACAACCAGCCTCTGTGCCCCACTAGCATAATCAAATCCCACCTTGGGTTCTCTTTAACCACCCTGGCGTTCTATTAAGATCGCCAGGGTGGCTGCGGGAGGGGTTTTTTTAAATAAAAAAAAAAACTATTTCATGCAGCCAACTCAAAGTTGGCTGCATGAAAGCCCACTAGAGGGCGCTCCGGAGGCGTTCTTCCGATCGCCTCCGGCGCCCAGAATAAACAAGGAAGGCCGCAATGAGCGGCCTTCCTTGTTTTGCTTACATCGTCGCCATAGCCGGCCGGAACTTTTTGTTCCGGCTACGCTGGGCTCAGGCGGCTGGGGGGACCCTCTTTCGCCGCTGCTCGCGGCGGATCGCCGCAGAGCGGCGGCGATCAGGCAGCACACGCGGCTGGCAAAGTGCCGGCTGCATGTGCTGCTCTTTATTTGATGAAAATCGGCCCAGCAGGGCCTGAGCGGCAGCCTCCGGCGGTGATGGACGAGCTGAGCTCGTCCATACCGCCCGGCTGGTTAAGTGCTAAATTGTCACTGTGTAAAGTACACCTGAGCTTATGCTAGGTACACACGATGCAATTTTCTGACAGATTTACTGTCAGATCGACTATTTCCAACATGTCTGATATGCTTTCCAATCAATTTTCTGAATGATTTTTCACAGAAGTGAACAGCAAATTGATCGAAAATTGAAATTAGAAAGGACATGATGGAAATAATCGACCTGACAGTAAATCTGTCAGAAAATTGCATCATGTGTTCCTAGCATCTATGCCAGTGTGTGTAGTGTCGGATCCTTTTACTTACCTGTTCTCTGTTTTGGGTGTGCTTCTCTCCATTACGCTACAATGTCCCCTATTTGTGGCTCTGACTGCAGCCAGTCGCACAGAGGACAAAGAAGCAGCACTGTCCACTGGGGCTCCTTGTGATTTTGCACTCCTGTATGCATGTGCACAGGAGCGCGGGAGTGTTATGGGTATGTGTACTTGACAAGTGCTGCTCATACATGAGCATCATTTCTGAAGTATGCAAGCCCAGAACACTATCGCCTGCTGTGCATGCAGACAGGAGCGCAAAATTACATGGAGTGGACAGAGCATGCACTGCTTCTTTGTTGAACGGGGCAAAGCAGCAAAACAGAGGGGGGCCCGTTCAAACTAGTCAGAGTTGGACAGAATGGGGGCGGTTGGTGGCAGCTGGCCTAGGGCGCTGGAAAGTACAAATCCGGCCCTGCTTCTATATGCAATTGGTGCCCGGAAATCCTCTTTCCTCCGCATCCAAATTTGTGCAGTGGCGTCTTTCATGCTGTCCAGCATGTTGAGGGACCCCTGTATAAAAAAACTCAAGGGGAATGAGCTGTACTGGGTGGCCACGCTACTAGACCTTCGGTATAGGCACAAAGTGGCGGAGATGTTTCCAAATCACCAGAAAGCAGAAAGGATGCAGCACTTGCAGAACAAGCTGGTAAATATGCTTTACAGTGTGTTTAAGGGTGATGTCACAGCACAACGGAATAAAGGTGCCACTGCTAGTAACCCAGGACAGCGATCTCATAGTGATGTCGGACATGCGGACATTCTTTAGTCCAACATCTTGCCTTAGCCCTTCCGGATCCACCCTCCACCAACGCCTCGACCGGCAGGTAGCTGACTACCTGGCCTTAAGTGTGGATGTAGACACTGTGAACAGCGATGAACCCTTGGACTACTGGGTGCGCAGGCTTGACCTGTGGCCAGAGCTGTCACAATTTGCCATCCAACTTCTGTCTTGCCCTGCCTCAAGTGTCCTGTCAGAGAGGACCTTCAGCGCAGCTGGAGACATTGTCACTGAGAAGAGAAGTCGCCAAGGTCACAAAAGTGTTCAGTACCTCATCTTTATCAAAATGAATGTGGCATGGATCCCGGAGGGCTACTGCCTGCCCCATGACTAAGTCGGTCCCCACACAGCATCTCTGCCTGCAGGCTGGTTGACTGCCTTCTCCGCCACCACCAACAGGGACCAGGACTCTAGGCGGATTCCTGAATTTTTAAGGCCACTGCTAGAAGCGGCCGCTATAATAATTTTTCTGGTGCGTGTACATGCCTGCCTATTTTTTCTGGCTGCACTGCAGCTGCAACAACAAAACAAAAGGTATCTACATGTGTCAATTCCCCTTCGTGATCGTTACCTTGCCGCAGTGCAGGGGCTTGCGTATCACAATTAAGCAATGACCGACAGCTATATGAGTGTCTCGAGGGGGGGGGGGGCACACCCAAGATAATAAGGTCGTTGCTTCATTGTGGACAGACCAAATTCGATCAGCTGGACAGTCACTGTTCTGTCATTGAGCTACCTCAGCCTGGCAACCATATGGGCTTGAAAACCGCCATGGCCTGCACTCTCGCCATGGTGCGCACCAGTCCAGCACGGCCATCACTACACAAACAGCTGTGTGCGGTGCGTTACACAGTAAGTTTGGTCTGTCAGTATGAAGCAGTACTCTAATTACACTCCCTGATTGATGTATACACATGCAAGATGTTTTAAAGAACTTTAGGCCTCCAATTTAGCATGCAAAGTGATTTCTGCCCTTAAAACGCTGCTGTGCGTCAAATCCAGATTTTTCCCTGGTATTTTTGGCGTGTATCCCACTCCGCCATGCAAAAACTCAGATGTTAGACCCCTTGAAACATATTTTCCATCACTTTTGTGGCCAGCATACATTTTTCTAGTTTTCAAAGTTCGCATGCCCATTGAAGTCTATTGCGGTTCGTGAAAGTTCGCGCGAACTGAACTTTTTGCGGAGGTTCGCGTTCCAGGTTCACGAACTGAAAATCGGAGGTTTGAGCCATCTCTGCAATTATGTACTTTAACAAAATGAGCAGAAACATTATGATTTTTTATAACCTTTCCTAATATTATGCAGATGCTCATTCAAGCGGTCTCTTAATGGTCTGGTGGTTCTACCCATATACTGCAGGCCACATTCACACTGTATAAGATACACCACATAACTACTCGCAAACGTAATGTGCTGTTTTATCTTATATTGTGTGTCCACAGTTTTAGATCTAAAATTCTTAATAACCTTAGGTTTTACTAGCTTACAAGCATTACAGAGAAAGAAACCAGAATTTTGCCAACGTATGGAATTTCTTCTTGAGCATCAATGCAACAAGGCACTAGCTCAGGCATGGGCAAACTTGGCCCTCCAGCTGTTGCAGAACTACAAGTCCCACAATGCATTGCAGGAGTCTGACAGCCACAGTCATGACTCATAAAGGCAAATGCATTGTGGGATTTGTAGTTCCTTAACAGCTGGAGGGCCAAGTTTGCCCATGCCTGCACTAGCTTGTCCCTTAAAGGGAACCTTAACCAAGTAAAATTATTTAAAATTAACACATGATGTACCTGCAAATAAATTTTACATACTTACCTCGCCGGCAGTTCCTCTCAGAAGCTCACCATTTTCTTCTAACAACGATCCCTTCTTTGACAAGATTATGTCAGAACTTAAATATATCAGTTGCTGTCAGTTATATATCAGGTGCTGTCAGTTATAGCTGAAAGGACAACTGATGTGCAAGTTAATGTCCATGTTTCCCTATGGCTCAAGTGGGTGATATTACAGTTTAACCATGTGCTGACCAGGAAGCTGTTATGGGGTAATGGCCATTTTCAAAATGTAGGATGGAAAATTCCACTGATCACAGTCGACAAACAGGATGCAGGACATGAGAAAGCGATCGATGAGTAGACTACACAGAAAGTAAGCATGATGTCTGTATGTTTTATAAATTAATTTAGGTTGAGTAAGAATGGCCCTTTTAAGCTGTAGAGAGGAAAAACCGAGAGCCCAATATAGTGTAGTAAGTCTAGGCAATTGAGTATAGTGAGAAGGAGTAAAATATATACTCACAAACCAGGGTTACCTCCAGGCAACCACTGTATAGGCAGGTGAGGAGATTGACCTGTCCCCACTCAGGATTAAGAAGTCGCTCTCTGTAGACGTGAAGAAAAAGGGGTATCCCCCTCCACCAAGGGTGGATATACAATATAGCGTGAATATAACAGAGGCGCCAAAAGGATAAGAACACGATTTAAAATATTTAAAATTGCTTAGGAGGCAGTGGTGGACTTACCTCCCTCAAGCAGACACAGGAAGCTGTGCAATTCAACAAAGGTAAATTTAATGGTATACTCCAGGGGTTAAATACAACGCGTTTCGCAGGTCTACACCCGCTTCATCAGGCAGTAAAAAGTAGGAGCACACAGCTGGGAACAAAAAGCGCATATTGGTGTATGATCGGACAAAACGTGCTCATTACATAAATACATTGGTTGTGTGTATATATTATGATTTGGAAAGATTGGAGTATGTGAGGCAGGGGTATTTGTTACAAGAAGCGGGGAGGTGTTTGTTTCTGTGGGGGCAGTGGGGGAGGGGTGGTGGGCAAAGGGAATGTTGGCGTGAGCTTGAATGTGTGGAGTATGTGAGACAGGGGTATTTGTTACAGGAGGCGGGGAGGTGTTTGTTTTTGTAGGGGCAGTGGGGGAGGGGTGGTGGACAAGGGGAATGCTGGGGTGAGCTTAGAAGGTGGGAATGGGGGTGGAACTGAGCTCGTGAGTGTATAAGGAGCACTCGAGGGATGTAATGGAGCTTGGTAGATGTGGTGGCGGGGCCAGAGTGTGATTGTGTATCACACGTGACTCTGTGTTGAGGGGAGGGCAGGTGTGGAACGCATTGTATCCACCACCACCACAACACGTAGGTGCGCCTTGATGACGTGCGGGGAGGGTCACATCGCATCATCCCCCAGCGCGTCCACGACTGCCCGCCCAGCTGATGAGCAATTTGGGGCGGAACTTGGCATATTTAAACGGCATGTCAGAGACACCTGAGCAAAAAGGCGCCAGGTGCATCTCTGACACTACGCTGGTAAGTTATTTTGTATTTCATTGTGTCTGATCCCCTCCGTTAGCCAGTCCTGTTTCCTCCCCTATGCACAGTCCCCACACCTGCCCTCCCCTCAACACAGAGTCACGTGTGATACACAATCACACTCTGGCCCCGCCACCACATCTACCAAGCTCCATTACATCCCTCGAGTGCTCCTTATACACTCACGAGCTCAGTTCCACCCCCATTCCCACCTTCTAAGCTCACCCCAGCATTCCCCTTGTCCACCACCCCTCCCCCACTGCCCCTACAAAAACAAACACCTCCCCGCCTCCTGTAACAAATACCCCTGTCTCACATACTCCACACATTCAAGCTCACGCCAACATTCCCTTTGCCCACCACCCCTCCCCCACTGCCCCCACAGAAACAAACACCTCCCCGCCTCTTGTAACAAATACCCCTGCCTCACATACTCCAATCTTTCCAAATCATAATATATACACACAACCAATGTATTTATGTAATGAGCACGTTTTGTCCGATCATACACCAATATGCGCTTTTTGTTCCCAGCTGTGTGCTCCTACTTTTTACTGCCTGATGAAGCGGGTGTAGACCTGCGAAACGCGTTGTATTTAACCCCTGGAGTATACCATTAAATTTACCTTTGTTGAATTGCACAGCTTCCTGTGTCTGCTTGAGGGAGGTAAGTCCACCACTGCCTCCTAAGCAATTTTAAATATTTTAAATCGTGTTCTTATCCTTTTGGCGCCTCTGTTATATTCACGCTTTTAAGCTGTAGAACTTCTGTCAGCACCTGCCAGTGTTTGAATTGAATATACTGTAATCCTTTCCAACTTCTTATATTGCAAATTGTAAACAGTAATAAAGTATTTCTGCCTCCAGGCATATATTGGGGTAGAGACCATTAATTTCACATAGGAACAACTTGATAAAAGTTAATCTTTTACTGGTTTGCTTCAAACTGCAAACTCAAACATGAGGTTGTGATGAACTTACCTTCCGTCCGCGATCTTCCCCGAACTTCCGGTTGCCAGCAGCTGGCTTCCCCTGGCAACGAGATCGCTGAGCTCCGGCGTGTGTGTGGTTGCCAAGGGGGGCAGGCGCATCGCTATACGCATCCCCAGTACGCACTCAGGTGGCGATTGAGATAGTGACAGCTGACTGCCCTGGTCAGCTGACACTTGCACAGGATTCACATATATAAAAGTAGCACAGAATTGGCCATAGACACCTAATACATCTCAGTACATAAATATTCCTTTATTAAACAAAACACCACTGCGGGTATACACCTTTACCGACACAAGTCACAGACAAAAGTTAAAACCTATTTCTGCGCAGAAACTGGAACAATTAAAACCGAGGAACCAACCCACACTTTCCCTAGATCAATACTCTAGGCTTGTGTGCATGGAGTCTGTCAATGACTATATGCTCCATGCGCCCAAGCCCAGTCCGCCCGCACATACATACCACCTCACACCATGCATCCGGCAGCTGCCTCCCCCTATTAGGGATGAGTCCTATGATTTTGGCAACAGTTAATAAGCAAGCGTTAGTGAAGCGACAGGGGTGCAAGCATTAGTGCTATTTGATGGAGTAGTGTCATCCAGACATCGTTCTCCCAGTAATTTATCTTATACATGCATTGTAATTCTATACTTGCAATGAATCCAGGATGTAGTACATCTCAGGTGGCTTTGCTGTATTGTCTCCCCTCCTCAGTTGTCTGCAATCACATCAGCTTCGGCAGCGCTTTTAAACTCATGTCTCCCCTTAGGAGGATTTTACTCCAGCTTGTCATAGCGTCCATGGAGTGCATGGGGGGATAGAGTGCCATTTGTACCCATCCACACGCTCAGGCAGGTTAGATAGGCAGGGCATACACTTCCACCAACCTTGGTATAGAGTGGTTACTGAGCGCTGACTCTCTGTGTCGATATTCATGCCAGTAAGTCCATTTCCGCATGCTGTGCGCTTGGACCTGCCATGTAGTAACCTTGCCTGGCCAGATTAGGATGCGGCTAGTACACGCCGTCTATCTTGTAGCAGTGCGGGTGGTGCGGGCAGCGGGGACGCGGATTCCGCGTGGTGCGGCGATAGGCTCCTCCCACCGACGTTTCGCGTCACATGACGCTTCCTCAGGGCGTGGCTACGGAGCACAGTGCTTGCCTATTTATACGGGGGATAGATCTCTTCCCAGTCTGATTCCCCCGCCTCCATGATGATGTCATCACTTGTTCGTCTGAACAAAAACTTTATTGCTTCAAATGGCTCTCATTGAGTTCCTTCAAAAGGGCAGGTTTTCAAATCAAGAAATATTAGCATCTATTCTTTTTTAATTAGTTTACATTTTACTACTAGTAGGTTGTATGAATGATGGTCTGAATGACATAGACATATGACATCGAAAATGAAAATGTAACATGGAATTATCAAAAACACCCACTAGATGGCATCAGAGTGGAGTGTGAAATGAGAGTCATGGCCTAAAAAAGACAGCATGTGAATAATAATATAATGCAACCAACTAATGGAGAAATAATTAGAAGGTGTAAAATGTAAACTAATTATAAAGAATAGATGCTAATATTTCTTGATTTGAAAACCTGCCCTTTTGAAGGAACTCAATGAGAGCCATTTGAAGCAATAAAGTTTTTGTTCAGACGAACAAGTGATGACATCATCATGGAGGCGGGGGAATCAGACTGGGAAGAGATCTATCCCCCGTATAAATAGGCAAGCACTGTGCTCCGTAGCCACGCCCTGAGGAAGCGTCATGTGACGCGAAACGTCGGTGGGAGGAGCCTATCGCCGCACCACGCGGAATCCGCGTCCCCGCTGCCCGCACCACCCGCACTGCTACAAGATAGACGGCGTGTACTAGCCGCATCCTAATCTGGCCAGGCAAGGTTACTACATGGCAGGTCCAAGCGCACAGCATGCGGAAATGGACTTACTGGCATGAATATCGACACAGAGAGTCAGCGCTCAGTAACCACTCTATACCAAGGTTGGTGGAAGTGTATGCCCTGCCTATCTAACCTGCCTGAGCGTGTGGATGGGTACAAATGGCACTCTATCCCCCCATGCACTCCATGGACGCTATGACAAGCTGGAGTAAAATCCTCCTAAGGGGAGACATGAGTTTAAAAGCGCTGCCGAAGCTGATGTGATTGCAGACAACTGAGGAGGGGAGACAATACAGCAAAGCCACCTGAGATGTACTACATCCTGGATTCATTGCAAGTATAGAATTACAATGCATGTATAAGATAAATTACTGGGAGAACGATGTCTGGATGACACTACTCCATCAAATAGCACTAATGCTTGCACCCCTGTCGCTTCACTAACGCTTGCTTATTAACTGTTGCCAAAATCATAGGACTCATCCCTAATAGGGGGAGGCAGCTGCCGGATGCATGGTGTGAGGTGGTATGTATGTGCGGGCGGACTGGGCTTGGGCGCATGGAGCATATAGTCATTGACAGACTCCATGCACACAAGCCTAGAGTATTGATCTAGGGAAAGTGTGGGTTGGTTCCTCGGTTTTAATTGTTCCAGTTTCTGCGCAGAAATAGGTTTTAACTTTTGTCTGTGACTTGTGTCGGTAAAGGTGTATACCCGCAGTGGTGTTTTGTTTAATAAAGGAATATTTATGTACTGAGATGTATTAGGTGTCTATGGCCAATTCTGTGCTACTTTTATATATGTGAATTGATACTGGCCGCACCAGCTCACCAGTTTTCTTGACTAATAAGAATGATCCTTATACATATACTGCAGTTCCATGGCTAAATTTTTCATTTTTATACACTTGCACAGGATTATTGGTTGTGTCAGCTGACATCTCTAGTCAGCTGACACGTAGGTAGGCTTGCTGTGTTGGTGTTAACTGTTTGATTAGTCAGCTGACACTCAGGCAGGGCTATTGCTGATCGGTTGCTGTGTGAGTGAGTGGCTGGCCACTGATTGGATGTAAGGGGTATTTAAACCTGGCTTGTCTGTCTGCTCATTGCCCCTGATAGCTTTTGCTTTGCTTCTAGCTGGGTATACATCTTTGCCTTTGTGGATTGTTACCTGGCATTTGACCCTTGCCTGTTATCTGGATTTCCCTTATCGATGCCTGGACCGACCTTCTGCTTTGTTATCTGACCACTCTGTTTGCTGCCTGGACCAACCTCGGATACCCTATTGAGGGTATCCTAAGAGACTGCCATTACCCTTCTGTACTGCGATATTTCTGATACCCGTGTTTGACCTTGGATTGTTCTGGACTACTTCTGTTTGCCTCTGATTGGCTATAAACTTGCTCTACGTTCAGCTCTTATACTTTACACCCTCAAAGGCCTGGGTGTAACCAAAGTCAGGCAGGTGTTAATTCCTCATCTCCTGTTCAAGCGGGGACGCGCCACAAAAGGTGAAGACGGTGGTGGAGATTGGGGCATAAGAGCTGAGCTGCAATTATAGCTGGTCAAGCCTTAAGGGGCCCATATACTCAGCCGATTTTCTGGCCGACCGATCGATCCCGATCGATTGATCGTTTGCAAATCGGTTGGCCAATCGACCGATCGATGGCCAATTTTGATCGATTTCGATGGATTTCCATCGAACTGGCAGGGTGGAAAATTTAGGTCGATCTGATGAGATTGCTTATCAGTTTGCATTGGCCTTAATGGAGATCTGATGGCAAAAAAATGCCATCAGATCGAATTTCAATAGATTTCAAACTGAAATCTATTGGAATTCTATCCTGGTAAAAAATGTTCTAAAAACGCATCAGATAGATCATCAGATGCATTTCTTATCTATCTGCTGCCAATCTGACGAGTGTATGGGCACCTTTACAGAGGTACTGCCATTTGATACAGCCCTGTACTGTACTGCCAGCATTACTTATTTGTGATCTCTTATCTACACCCCAGGATTGAGTGGATTATTGATCACTGTAATCTATTCCATTCCTGCCTGTGTATGCATCACTGATGTTCAGATAACTCATCATTATTATGTAAGAAATGTAAAGGTACCCATTCAAGTTCTGTCACTCACAGGGATCGGTGTTCGGTCCCTTGGGCAGCAGGTTGAAGCCCAATACTTTACAGGCATGTTGCTAGCCAGCACGCTAGTAATACGTTCTGTTGATATGGAGAGGGAAAGAGGTATAACAGCGAGGCATACAATGAAGTTGAGTGGATGAGGTGAGTAGGAAAACCGTGCCTTTGGCTTGCCCTCTACCAAGATGATCCACCAGAGCTGATTGCTGTCCAACAGAGATCAGAAGCTGCTGTATACACACTAAATTCTAAGCAGAGGTGGACCCGACTGACCCCTTGGCCAAGAAACATCTAGTGAGTGTACAAGGCTTTAGCCATGAGTAGCTGTAGGCACTTGGAGAGAACAAGAATACCCGCCAAACTAATAAAGTGCAGATGCACCAGCTTAGATATATAATATCCATAGTGGTCAAGCCACTTGTAAATGGGAAACATATATAAACAATAGAAATCTAGGAGGTTCTCAGAGCTCTCCTTCCTTATGGGACACGATTAGAAATGTTAACTGGGTTTTTTGAGATACGCTCCTGAATTATTGTACAGTATAGCAATATACTGAATGGTCAATTTATTCAAAGAAGATAGATACAAATACAAAGTTATGCAGTTAAAATGAAAAAATAATAGTAAACAGGAATTCATACACCCTCATACTACACTCTCCCGCGGTGAGACAAAAAAAGGTGTCCTTCCAAAAAACCTTCTGGAAAAAACCTTCTGGAAAAAGAATGTGGTCTTGGAGTTATGAACTAATACGGTTATACTGACTTTGAATATGAATTGGCAAAGATCATTGCTATATCCCTAAGGGCACCGGCCATCTCAATTGTATGATGGTATAGGTAGACAAATAGAGTCTGCAGGGAATGCATCACTATCAATACATTTTACTTATTATGCACCAAAATATCAGCGGACAATCTAAAAATGGCCCAGTATTGGATGGGTGCAGTCTGTGCTAATATGAAAAATGCTTAAGAGCAGTAAAGTTCAATAGTTGTTGTTCTTAACCTCTTGAGAACTACAGTGTTGAACCCCCCTAAAGACCATTTTGCTTAAAAAGGGCCAGTGCAGCTTTAAGGCATTGCTGCAGGGCCGCACAACACAGCACACAAGTGATTCCTCCTCCCTTTTCTCCCCACCAACAGAGCTCTCTGTTGGTGGGGTCTGATCGCTACCCCAGTGTTTGTTTTTTTTATATAAATATTTTTGTATTTATTTTTAAATATATTTCCTTATTTTTTTTCCCCAAACCCGCCCTCCCTCCTCCCGCCAGCCAATCACTGTGATCGACTGACATATGCTTCAGCCTATGACAGCCGATCACCCCTGATCCCCTGGAGGGGACAGCCATGTCACACGGCTGTCCCCAGTGCAGCACTGCCGTAGATCGCAGCGCTGTACAAGGTAATTAGACAGCGGTTTCGCCGTCTAACAGTCTCCGAGTGGCGATCGCCACTGGGAGGCTGAAGGCAGAGCCTACCTAGCGGAGAAGCGCACACATCAGCGCGTGCGATCTCCTGCAAAGCGAGCCCCTAGGACTTAACACCGATCGGCGTTAGGCGGTCCTGGGGCTGCCGCCGTGTCCTCCCCCATCGGCATGACGCAGTCGGCAAGCAGATAAAGGACCACTATCGTAAAAAAAAGTAGGCAGTTAAAATCTGACAGAACCGACAGGTTTTGGGCCAGTCCATCTCTTCATGGGGGATTCTCATGGTTCTGATGGTTTTCTTCATTTTTAACAGCATTTCCTGCACAGCAGTTGCAAAGTCTAACTGACAAAATAGTGTGCAAGTGAATAGGGAGGCTGGTATCTTACTATTTTGGCAGTTAAACTGCTGTTCAGAAAAAGCTGTTGAAAACAAGCAAAACCCTGAGAATCCCCTATAAGGAGATGGGCTGGCCCAAAGCCTGTCGGTTCTGTCAGATTTTAACTGCCTACTTATTTCACGTTAGTGGTCCTTTAAAAACAGTCTAGTGCAATGATTAGCAACAAGTGCGGAGCTTACTACATCCAATTTATTTTAAAATTTGTATCTATCTTCTTTGAATACATTGACCATTCAATATATTGCTGTACTGTATAATAATTCAGAAGCGCATCTCAAAAAAACAAGTATTATTTTACCATTTTAGTGTGAGGAATCACTAGTTTTAGATTGCAGCTGACTAAAAAATTCTTGGAGTTTATATATTTTTCATAATGCAGGCCTAAAACTTTCACCATAAAATTAGAAATGTGTTATACTTGCATTTTTATTAAAAAATATACAGTATTTTAATTAAATAAAATACCATATTTTTCAGACTATAAGATGCTTCTAGGTTTAGGAGACAAAGCACAGGGCAAAAAAATATATACTAAACCTGGTTCATCCATGGTGAAGGGGCATCTTGTGCATTATTCCTCCTTGTGTCTCCCTGTGTCCCCCATGTATCTGCCCTGTTCCCCTTGTGTCCTCCTCTATGCTTTTTTTTGTGTCCCCCTTGTGTCTTCCTCTATGCTCCTTTGTGTCCCCCCTTGTGTCCTCCTCTATGTTTCTTTGTGCCCCCCTGTGTCATCTGTTTGTCCCCTTGTGTCCTCCTCTGCATGGGCACAGTACAGGGAGTCCCCAACATTGTGGGCTGGAGGATCATATTGGCAGGCGTTCACAAGGCAAGAACTCCCTGCATTTTGACTATAAGACGCAGTGACTCTCCCCCCCCCCCCCCCCCCACACACACACACACACAGATTATTATATACTGGCTGTGCTGGGGAACATGTATTTCCCTTCACTGATAGGAAGTAGTAGGTGGAATTGATTAGTAACTCCAGAAAAATAGGGAATACGGTACCCAGCTATCTCTACAGATATTGTATTCTCCATTTTTGTCTACTGAAAAATCATTTTTGTTAGCTTTGGGAGTATATTTATAAATGACTGCTGTTCAAATAACTTATTGACAGTTCTTTCATATCAATTTATGAAAATATGAATGCTCTCCATAAATCTTACAAACGTAATGGCTTTTATCTGTCAATACATTTTGGCAATAGGCTATTTAAAATATCTGATGATCCTATAACCTAAATAATAGGGCTCAACTTCATACATGTATGCATATCATGCACTAGTCTTAGGGGCCTTTCACACTGGGGTGGTGTGGTGCGGTCATTTTACAGCATCCCACCGCAGCCCAATGAAAGTCTACGGTACGGCGCGATGTGACGGAAGTGACTTTTCGTCACATCCCCGATGCGAGGACGGATCTACATTACCGTGCAGTTCTGCAGTGAAGTGCGGCAGACCGTAAGTAATCCAAGTCTATGGCGATGCATGTGTGAAAACCCGCCTCAAGTTTTACGCGTTGCGCATGCACGTTAGCGTATTTTTTGCGGTACACTTCCACGCATGTGGTCGCTTCAGCCACATGAAGTGTCTTCCTCCTTGGCCAGCTGAGAGACGGGGATTACCGCGTACTAATGCAGTAATCCTCGAAGGCCTGTTTTTGGCAGTGCCGTGGCCACACCGCTGCTGCCAACCCGCAGTGTGAAACCATCCTTACTGTTGTTTTTTAAGCATCATATCTACCATAAATTTGTTCTTACTTTTTTCAGAGTGTCTATTGTTCTTCATTTGCTGTCTCATGTTCATCCTTCTACCTATTAGATAGCAACATACACTATGACAATATTATTACAAATAGGGTTGCCAGGTCGGCTGATGGAGAAAACCGGACAGGGGGTGGAGTTAGGGGCGGAGTCAGAAGCGCACTTTTATGTAGAGTGGGGCTAAGCAATGGGCTTTTTAAAAAATGTTTTTTACAGTATTTATATCGCACTGACATCTTCTGCAGCACATTACAGAGTACATAGCCATGTCACTAACTGTCCTCACCAGTACATGCACATAGGAGACCACTTTTCACCAGTAAATGCACATAATAAGAGACCGCTTTTCACCAGTAAATGCACAAGCATTACACGTAGCAACGTCGGGAAGCGCTCCCCAGGCTTCCCCAAATCACCTCGTGCCTCCAGCTTCCCCCGTGTCACCTCTTGTCCTCTCAGCTTCCTCCTGTGTCATTAATGTCCCCTCAGCTTCCTGTGTCATCTTGTTCCCCCCGTCTTCCCTTTATCACCTTGTGTCCCCCCCCCCCTCCTCCAGCTTCCCTGTGTCATCACTCTTGTACCACAGTTTCCCGCAGTGTCATCAATGTCTCCCCAGCTCCCCATGTCATCTCTTGACCCCCCCATCTTCCCTTTGTCATATTGCCCCCCTTCCCCCCCAGCTTCCCGTGTCACCTCTATAGTCCCACAGCTTCCCCGTGTCAACAATGTCCCCTCATCTCCCTGTATCGTTTCTTGGCCCCCGGCTTCCCTATGTCGCCTTGTTCCCTCCAGCTTCCCCGTGCCATCAATGTCCCCCCAGCGCCCCATATCACCTCTTGACCCCCCTACCTCGTCACATTATCCTCCCAGCTCCCCCCTCTTGTCATCTCATGTTTCCCCAGCTTCCCCGTGTCATCAATGCACCCCCCCCTACACACACACACACACTCCCCATGTCCCCTGGGCCCCAGCCATGTCACCTTTAATGTGCCAACTTCCCCCACCCTTGTGCGCCTTTTCCCCGTCTCTCCCCTCCCTCCCTGTGCTCCGTGCCCACTTCTCCATTAACTCACATACATTGCCCCGGGTGCACGTGCCGAACCTCGCCGCTCTCCCGCTCACTGCATGGCGTCCCGACCGTCACTATGTTTACTTCCGGCATGCGCATCTCATGATGTCAAATGCGCATACCGGAAGTAACCATGGTGACGGCCAGGACGCTATGCAGGAGAGCGCCGAGTTCCGGCGCGTGGATCGGGGCTATCATGTGAGTTAATGGAGAAGGAAGCCACGGAGCACAGGGAGGGAAGGAGGGGGGATTCGGGCAGGTACAACTGGCGGCAAGTGGCAAAAGGCATAAAACCGGACATCTTAATTGTCCGGTTTAACATGCCTTTTTGGACAGGACACAGCGGCCAAAAACCGGACTGTCCGGTCTAAAACCGGACACCTGGCAACCCTAATTACAAATGAAATTAGAAAGTATTTCAGCATTGTAGCTACCCTGCTAGAAGGATGCCTCTGGATGATCTAGAGGCTTATTTAATACTCATCTATCCCACCACTGCTCACCAAGATCCTCTTTTCCTTTGTGGCCACGAGCAGAGTTTGATCATCCACAAGGAAATCCTAGGCAGTTGCCCAAGGCCTGGAGAGATTCCAGGGGCCTGGTGGATGCTAGCCACCACCAAATTTTACTTAACAAGCCAAGTAACCATCAGCAGTGGGCAAAAACTGCTAAATTGTCTCAGGCCCCATTTCATCTTAATCCATTTCTGGCCACAGGTACGAGTGCGGCGGCACTACGTAGACAAGTGGTTGTTGAATATGTTCAGAGGATCCCAACACTGGATTGGTGTGGACGAGAATGAAGGAAATCTTTGGATTATCCAGGGGCTTTCCTCTTCTGAGGTAAGTAATTATCTTTTACTGTATTTCTTCTCACAGTTTCCCTTTAAAGTGGACCTGAACTCGGAACGTCCTCTTTGGTCTAAAAGATACACAACAGCATAATAACCTTTAAACAAAAAACATTTTTTTGTTACAGCTCATACAAATCTTAAAATACATTTGCAGTGTTTCTACTTCCTGATTCATGGAGGCAGACATGTTGTTAACATCCTGTGCTTTGAAATGATCTTATCTGCCATTGCAGTCATGTGACACAGGGTAGAGATCAAATTACAGCTTGTGATTAGACACAAATGAAGGGAAATTAAACACGCTAAACTCTCTAAATACATACAGGGTGCATTCCTCTATGTTTTGCTTCTGTCCAGTTCAGGTCCACTTCAAGCAAATAATTCTAATCCAGAGAGCCAAGGTGTGGAGAAATCTGTTCTTTTATTGAATCATAATTATAGTTCACTGCTACACATACAATGGAGATAACCTAACTAGAGATGGCCCGAACTGTTAGTCGGCGGACAGTTCTCGGCAATTTCCGCTGTTTGCGTCTGCAGCGAACATTTGGCGCGTTCGACCCGCCCCCTATACATCATCATTAAGGTAAACTTTGACCCCTTACCTCACAGTCAGCAGACACATGGCAGCCAATCAGCTAGTACCCCCTGCTGAACCTCCCACCTCCCCTGTTAAAAATCAGTTGCGGTGGCCATATTGGATTCAATCTCTGGCTGCAGTTAGTGTTGGGCGAACAGTGTTCGCCACTGTTCGGGTTCTGCAGAACATCACCCTGTTCGGGTGATGTTCGAGTTCGACCGAACACCTGATGGTGTTCGGCCAAACCGTTCGGCCATATGGCCGAACTAAGAGCGCATGGCCGAACGTTCCCCGAACGTTCGGCTAGCGCTGTGATTGGCCGAACGGGTCACGTGGTTCGGACCCGAACGCGCTCTGATTGGCCGAACAGGTCACGTGGTTCGGGTAAATAAATACCCGATCCACGTCATTTCTCCGCCATTTGTCTGTGGGTTTAGCTTTGGGTAGGCAGGCAGGGTAGTTCTCTCTCCAGCCAGGCTAGCCAGGGTCCCCCCAGTCATTGTGTCGCTGCTGGGAACAGTAGTACACCGCTCACCCACACTATATAGCATTGTGTTTACTGCCACTCTGTGTACACCGCTCACCCACCACTGTATAGCATTGTGTTTACTGCCACTCTGTGTCTCTGCTGGGAACAGTAGTACACCGCTCACCCGCCACTGTATAGCATTGTGCTCTGTGTCGCTGCTGGGAATAGTAGTACACCGCTCACCCACCACTGTATAGCATTGTGCTCTGTGTCGCTGCTGGGAACAGTAGTACACCGCTCACCCACCACAGTATAGCATTGTGCTCTGTGTCGCTGCTGGGAATAGTAGTACACCGCTCACCCACTACTGTATAGCATTGTGCTCTGTGTCGCTGCTGGGAATAGTAGTACACCGCTCACCCACCACTGTATAGCATTGTGCTCTGTGTCGCTGCTGGGAATAGTAGTACACCGCTCACCCACCACTGTACAGCATTGTGCTCTGTGTCGCTGCTGGGAACAGTAGTACACCGCTCACCCACCACTGTATAGCATTGTGCTCTGTGTCGCTGCTGGGAACAGTAGTACACCGCTCACCCACCACTGTATAGCATTGTGCTCTGTGTCGCTGCTGGGAACAGTAGTACACCGCTCACCCACCACTGTATAGCATTGTGCTCTGTGTCGCTGCTGGGAATAGTAGTACACAGCTCACCCACCACTGTATAGCATTGTGCTCTGTGTCGCTGCTGGGAACAGTAGTACACCGCTCACCCACCACTGTATAGCATTGTGCTCTGTGTCGCTGCTGGGAATAGTAGTACACCGCTCACCCACCACTGTATAGCATTGTGCTCTGTGTCGCTGCTGGGAATAGTAGTACACCGCTCACCCACCACTGTATAGCATTGTGCTCTGTGTCGCTGCTGGGAATAGTAGTACACCGCTCACCCACCACTGTATAGCATTGTGCTCTGTGTCGCTGCTGGGAACAGTAGTACACCGCTCACCCACCACTGTATAGCATTGTGCTCTGTGTCGCTGTTGGGAATAGTAGTACACCGCTCACCCACCACTGTATAGCATTGTGCTCTGTGTCGCTGCTGGGAATAGTAGTACACCGCTCACCCACCACTGTATAGCATTGTGCTCTGTGTCGCTGCTGGGAATAGTAGTACACCGCTCACCCACCACTGTATAGCATTGTGCTCTGTGTCGCTGCTGGGAATAGTAGTACACTGCTCACCCACCACTGTATAGCATTGTGCTCTGTGTCGCTGCTGGGAATAGTAGTACACCGCTCACCCACCACTGTATAGCATTTCTGTACTGCCACTGTACTGCTGCCAGTCAGCGTGTACTTTAAGAATAAGTGAAATGAAGAAGAAATCCTGTGAAAGAGGGAGGGGCAAGGGAAGAGGTGTTTCCCCTGACGGTTCACGTACAGGCCACAGTGGAGCACCGAAGAAAACCCACTCAATACCGCCCATGTTGTCTAGGAAATCAACCCTCACAAATCCAAAAGAACAGGACCAGATAATTAATTGGATGACCTCTCAAGCGTCCAGCAGTGGGTTAAGCAGCACCAGCACATCACGCACGAGGTCCGAGTCCTCAGCCAGTTACAAGGAGCCAGTGGGCACAAAGCTGACACAACCGGCAGCGACACCACGCACACAACTGCCAAATAACCAGTCCGAAGAATTTCCTCAGGACACAATGGGGTATTCGCAGGAGCTTTTCCCAGCCCAACAAACTTCCACCTTTCAAAGGTCAATGGAACAGCCAGAAATGTTGTGCCCGGATTCACAACCATTTACTGTGGGAAATGCACCGCGCACTGAAATGGAAGGCGAGTCCGAAGAGGACTTTGAAACCCAAATCCCAGAGCAAGTTGGGCAGGAGGGGTTTCAATTGCAGGAGGTCGGCCGAGAAGATCTGGAAGACGACGTTGGAATGAGCTGCGCAGAGGTTGTTCTGGGGAGCTCTACTCCACGACGGCGGCCCACAATCACATATGACGAGTTTGAGGAGATGGAAGAGGAGGGTTTGGACAATGTGGACACAGACCCAGATTTTGTATGTGAAGGAGAACATCGCCATCGTAGCAGCACAGACGAGTCTGTTGAAGAACCCACTGCTGCACGAGTTCGCCTTGTGCCACAAGGTAGGCGGCGCAAAATTTCAGGCACCACAAGCGTGGAAGTTCAAGTGAGACGCAAAAGAGGCGCAAACAGAAATCGCCAGCAAGGCAGGTGCTCCAAAGTATGGCCTTTCTTTGAAGACTGCAGTGAGGATGGTACCATGGTGATTTGCAAGGTGTGCAAGACCCGGGGAAAAATATTAACAACCTCTCCACCACCAGCATGACCCGCCACATGGTATCCAAACATCCCACTCTGTGGGCAAACGCGGCAGGACAGGGTACCAGCAACACTGCCTCCCTTGGGGTCACCAGACTCACCACCAGACCCTCCTTAGCAGCAGCAGTAGCCCAGCCATTGCGTGGTTCACAACAACATTCACAAACATCAGACGACGCTGACACTGTCACTTTCCGGAATAGTGCTCTTGAGGTCTCCCAGTCTTCATCAAACACAACAACCAACAGCCCTTCAGTGTGCAGCCCTACGGTTCAGTTGTCTGTCTCGGAGACGTTTGAGCGCAAGAGGAAATTGCCAGCAAATGACCCCCGGGCCGTGGCACTAACAGCCAGCATAGCCAAGCTTCTGGCCTGCGAAATGCTGCCATATCGAGTGGTGGAGACAAACAGCTTCAAGGGCATGATGTCAGTGGCCATCCCACGGTTCCCAGCCGCTACCACTTTGCGCGCTCTGCAGTGCCTGAGTTGCATGAGCACGTGGTCAGCAAAATAACCCGAAGCTTGAAGAATGCCGTTGCCTGCAAGGTTCACCTCACCACTGACACCTGGACGAGTGCGTTCGGCCAGGGTCGATACATCTCCCTTACCGCGCACTGGGTGAACCTTGTGGAGCCTGGCAGCGATTCCTCACCTGCTACGGCGCGGGTGTTGCCCACGCCGCAAACAGCTGCACCGCCGTCCCTCCCACTGGATAACAACAGCAGCACCTACCTCTCTGACTCCTTCTCCTCCAACGCATCTCAAAGCTGTACCTCATCCGGAAACGCTAACCCAGCAGCAGTAGGATCATGGAAGCAGTGCAGCACAGCTGTTGGCATGCGTCAGCAAGCATTGCTGAAGCTGATCTGCCTTGGGGATAAGCAGCACACAGGGGAGGAAATTTGGAGGGGAATAAAGGAACAGACGGATTTGTGGCTGGCACGGCTGGACCTGAAACCGGGCATGGTTGTGTGTGATAATGGGAGTAATCTCATTCGCGCTTTAAGGTTGGCTAAGCTGACACACATCCCTTGCCTGGTGCACGTGATGAACCTAGTAGTTCAGCGGTTCCTGAGGACATACCCAGGCGTGGCCGATCTTCTGTTGAAGGTGCGACGAGTGGCCAAACATTGTAGAAATTCCAGTACTGCTTCGGGGGCACTCGCCAAGATGCAGGAGCGCTTCAATCTCCCCCACCATCGCTTGCTGTGTGATGTCCCTACGCGCTGGAATTCTACGCTGCACATGCTAGCCCGCTTTTGCGAGCAGAAGAGTGCAGTGGTCCAGTACATGATGGCGCAGTACCGAGGCGCATCCGGACAGCTGCTGTGTTTACTGAAGAAGTTAATGTTGAAAATCAAGGAAACAGCTGTCATGATGCAACTGGGGGAATCTGAAGGAGAAAACGATCAGCGTGATGATACCAACATCAGGCCATCTGCCTCAGGAAACGCTGGCCCCAGCAGCTATGACGAAGAAGAGGAGGAGGAACAGCTGGAGTTGGAGCAGGAATTTCATGCCACCACTGACGAGGGCTAGAGCGGTGCACGTTGGACTTCCACAATTCAGCGCGAATGGTCAGCAGAAGCAGACCAGGAAGAAGGTGACGACTATGATGCATCACAACTATCACAACGCTCACAAGAGGATGATGAGGATTCTGCCAGGACTCTGGCACACATGGCTCAATTCATGCTAGAGTGCATTGAACGCGACCCACGCATTGTGCGCATTCTGGACAACACCAATTACTGGGTTTATACCCTTCTGGATCCACGGTATAAACACAATGTTCCAAAACTGCTTGAAGAAAGAGTCAGACAGGTCAAAATGGAAGAATACCAGCAGGCCCTTGTGGAGACTTTAGAGAGGAGATTGACATACTCCCCCTCCTCTAGCCAGTTGTACGCCGACAGACTGACTTCCGCAAACCCAGGACGACCAGGAGGGCAGCAAACAACACAAGCCGCAGCTAGTGCCCAAAAGGGTATGGTATCAGCAGTGTCCTTGGAGTGGGAAAATTTTCTGACACCCATGCAGCAGCCCACAGAACAGCAAGCGTGCAGATCCACCTCCAACACCGATCGCCTGGAGAAGATGGTCAAGGACTACATGTCAGATGGCGTAGCTGTGTTGAACAATCCATCTGCACCCTTCAACTATTGGGTATCGAAGCTAGACACCTGGCACGAACTGGCAATGTACGCAATAGAGGTGCTGGCTTGCCCGGCAGCCAACGTTATGTCGGAACGCTGTTTCAGTGCTGCCGGAGGCATCGTCACAGATCGCCGTATCCGCCTCTCCACAGAAAATGCAGACCGTCTGACTCAAATTAAAATGAATCAATCCTGGATTGGAAACGACTACGCAACACTCCCGGACCCCAACCAAGTAACATGAACAATGAACATCTGTGATGGGTTCCGGTCCCTGTTTATTGAACCTCTCATCTGTATTACATTTATGACTGCATGGCGACAAAATGCATTGCTATCCGCACGCTTCTTGTCCTCATGCAAGGCCTGGGTTGTTGTGTCTCAAAGCGTGGCCTTCTCCTCCTGCGCCGCCCTCCTCCTGTTCCATCACGTGTGCTGCTGCTGGGTTAGCGTTACCGGTCCCATTTCCTGGAACCTCTTATCTGTATTACATTTAAGACTGCATGGCGACAAAAAGCATGTTACCTGTGCAAAGAAAAATGACATTTTCCGCATTTAAAAGACATTTTATCCTTTGAAACTTTACAATCAATTTTCTCAAAAACTATAAGCTCTTTTTCAAATATTTTTTTTCCTCTTGTACCCACTCCCAAGGTGCACGTACCCTGCAAATTTGGGGTATGTAGCATGTAAGGAAGCTTTACAAAGCACGAAAGTTCGGGTCCCCATTGACTTCCATTATGTTCGGAGTTCGGCGCGAACACCCGAACATCGCGGCCATGTTCGGCGAACGTTCGCGAACCCGAACATCCAGGTGTTCGCCCAACACTAGCTGCAGTGATAGTGAGAGCTGGGTCAGACATGCTGCAGATAGCTAGGAAAAGCATTAGCTAGGCCTGTGTTCTTGTTCCTCACTGACTACTAGCTGAACGCACACCAAATAGCCCTTTTGAGGGATAGTACATCGGTCTACTGTGGGATTTTTTTTGTGTGTGTGTGACACTCCACAGCTCACTGACACCCATAGCAGTGCACACTAATGCTATTTGTTGCCACATTAAGTTGCAGGCACAGAGTACCACTCCAGTACATTATTTTTCACTGTATTCTTATAGTACTGTTGCATTTCTCGGTGTGTGATACTCCACAGCCCACTGACACCCAGAGCTGTGCACACTACTGCTATTGTGGCCACATTAAGTTGCAGGCACAGAGTGCCACTCCAGTGCATTATTTGTAGAAATGTAATGTGATTTCTGTCCTTTAGTGATTGCAACACAGTCCAGATGTTAAACCTCTTGAAACAACTTTTCCATCATTTTTCTGGCAAGAACTTTGTAATAAAATTCGCCTGCCCATTGAAGTCTGTGGCAGTTCGCCGGGTTTGCATGTTCACAAACATTTGCACTTGCGTTCGCGAACCCAAAATTTGATGTTCGGGCCATCTCTAAACCTAACTTCTGGATTAAGATAGGATTGATTGACATTGTAAAGATGTTGTTCTTTATTCCGTGTTATCCATATGACGAAAACATCTGCAAGAATGTCAAGAAAAAAAATCTTATTTTGTATTGTATAATCAGTGTACCAGTTTAATTATTCACTCACTGAATACTTTTTAAGCAACACCTCACTTTGAAAGCAGGAGGTTTGGGTCCCAATGTTTTAGCTATACAACAGTAATATAAAAGCCTGACGCTGTTGCTAAAATAAATTTGGATGTACAGTTAGGGTATTCTTAAAGATTTTAAGGAGTAAGGGTGTGAATTAAATGCTTGAACTGAAGCCATAGGCTTAATGATGATTAGGGTTGGATGTCTAGGTGGATTAATGGATAGTGTAGGGTTAGTTTTATTAGTTGGGGTTTGGAATGTGGTGACAGAAAGTATATTTTCGGGGAAAGGTACATTTTTTTATGGACCTGTGTCCAACTTTTATGCAGTAAAACTCAGAGATGAGTTTTCAATAGAGTCCGTCCCTTCCTCCATCCCTAAACTGTTCCTATGGCTCGGTAGCTCACTCAAAAATGTGGTGAGGAAAAAGTGGTGAAGGGGGGAGAGTATGTGGAAAAAGAGAGAGGTGATATGCTTCCTGGTCTTCAGGAGTGAGGAAAGGTGGGGAAGGATAGCAGGAGGGGACAAAAGGGGATGGAATAGGGGGGAATAAAGAAAGGACTGGGAGAAAAATAATGATGAGAGTAACAGGAGAATTGGTGAGGAGATAAAGGAGAAGAAAAGAATGAGGAAAGGACAAGGATAGGAATAAGAGGTTAGGAGTGAGCATAGTACAAGTGAGAAGGGAGACTTTATATATTGGAAATATTTATGATCCAAACAAAATAGCATGATAAACTGTTAAAATGGTTATCATTGTTGATGTTACTTCAATGATATCTTATTGTTATGCCTGTTAGGAATTTATTTACATATCATTCAAATGTGATTTTTAGTTCTGAAACATCTAGAAACTGCAGTATTTATTGTAGTTGAGTAAATCTCCCAGGTTTGTTCCAGCGAGATACTTTTCAAACTCAGCATCCACTTGTTTGCTCTGTGGTTCAGTGAAAACACTCCTCCAATCTCCAATTTGTCCTGTTCAGATACAAAATAATACTGACAATTAACTGAAACTCCAGGCAAAAAAAAAACAAGAAAAGTTTTGATAAGTGAAGATGATTCATATGTCAACTGTAAGTGTTCACTGGCTCTAAAGATTAAATAAAATTATTCCATCTATTGAAAACTTAATTTACAAATTAACCACTTCACATTCTGGGGTTTTTACCCCTTATGATTCCTGCCAATTTTGGCATTTCAGCTGTATCACTATTGATACAGCATATATACAGTATTTTTTGTATTACTTATGGCATCATTCTGCTCTGCAGCACCCCTCACACTGCTCTCCACCACCCCTTTACACTGCTGCACCCCTTACTCTGCTGTGCCCCCCACACTGTTGCACCACTCACACTGCTCCCAAGCACCCTTCACTCTTCTTCCCAGCCCCCCTCATTCTGCTGCACCCTTTAACTGCTCCTCAGCACCCCTCGCTCTGCTGCACCTCTCACTCTCCTCCACCCCAAGCCTCACTCTGCTGCACCCCTTCCTCTGCACACTGCAACCCTCACTCTGCTGCACCTCTTACTCTGCTCCCCAGCACCCCTCTTGCTGCTCTCCACCACTCCTCACTCTGTTTCACCCCACACTCTGATTCCCAGCACCCTTCACTCTGCTTCACCTGTCACTCTCCTCTACACCATGGCCCATTTGCAATTCCCTTTTTCTCCTGTGTTTTCTCCTAGTGATGTTTTCATAAGCCACCAGCAAGCGAGAAAACATACTCAAAATAATTTTGATAGGATATAAAAAAAAGTTGCAGCACTTGTTTAAAAATAAAAAATATTTGTTGGCTGCGGTAAGGTCCATGAGGTTACTCCTCTCCCCCAATGAATAAAAAAGGACAGATGAGAAAAAAGAGCTCCTGCGCTAAGGAGCTCATTTTTCTAATCTGTACTAATTTTGATAGTAGCTATTCACCTGATTTTTGCTACTTTTTTCAATTGCAGAGGGATCGAAAAAAATTTTTTAATACGTAGTTGGAAATTATCTCCTAGGAGAAAACTCAGCTGTAAAATTTATTTGCATATGGGCCTATGCCTTTGTTATGATCGCTTCTGCAGCGTTTACTGCTGACTGCAGTGGTATTGCAAACCAAGCAGTTCTAATGTCATTACATGCATTTGCTTGCATAGTTTGGTTTGCACTTAAACTAGTTGCTGATTCCATCTGCAGTCGCTCTGAAGTTAATGACAGTTTAATATGCTTTTGTGTAAACAAACATTGTCTGCTGCAGTGGAGGGGCGGTCCCTTTCCTGCAGGCTGCATATCATTGTCTGCCTTTTCCTGCTATCAGCCTGTGATTAATTACCATTCACTTGTGTGGGAATCTGCAGGTCTGCTCCCATTGGATGACCTCAGTATAAAGAACTGCTTCCTGCAATGCCTCATGGGCTATCATAGTCTCAGGCTCTATCTGTTACTCTGCTCGTGCCCCACCTCGTTCCTAGTCCGTGTGGACTGTGCTGACTCCTGCGAAGGGGTCAGCGAGTCCTCCTAGTTCTGCTCTTGTTCTAGAAGTTGTTACTCTGCTTGTCTTGTGTCATATATTGGTTCATCGCCAATATATACGCATACTTGCGCATTTTGTTATTTTCCTTGTATCCGTGTTACGTTGATATATCAGTGTTGCTGATATATACGTACACGAACTGTTTATTTCCTGTGTTCAGTTAGTCAGTTTTCCAGCACGTTTTGGTAGTTTGCGCGTATCGTGAACACCCGTGCTGAGCTAGTTATCCTGTTCCTGGTCCTGTTTGTGGATTGCGTTCATCTCTGCGAAGAGATAACGAATCCTTCTGAATCCTGTTCTGTTACTGTTTGTGGATTGCGTTCATCTCTGCGAAGAGATAGCGAATCCTTCTGAGTCCTGTTCCCTGTATTACTCCAGTCCTAGTCAGCGTTCCTGCTTATGTCATATATCGGTTCATTGCCGATATATACATATGTTAGTCAGACCTTACAAATAGTTTCATTGATAGCTGTAATTGTAATACGCTAGGAAAACATACTTATTGTATATTTATCTGTGTTACGTTCATCTATCTCGATCCTGCTATTTCCTGTCTCTCCTGTCCTGTCTTTGTGAGGCACGCCATCGCCGCAACGCATTGGCTGCCTCATTCCAGTCTGTCTGGTTTTGGACGCTTGCTGTCGCTAAGTAATCGCTAGCTAGCAAGCGTTCATTCTGTCTACCTGTCCTGATCTCCTCAGTCCTGGTTTATGCGCTCAGCGCTACTTTGCGCTGAGACGTTATTACGAAAGTGTTTGTGGCTGTTCAGATCTGCACCGGCTCTGTGCACCACAATCTCCTATTGGAGTCAGTCCTCTCCTCCACTAAACTGGGGATATCCTGATCCCTTGTGCTGGTGTGTGTACCTCCTTCACGTCAGCTTATGTGTTGTATGCTGACTGTGGAGATTACACCTCCAAGCGTGACAGCCTTACCCTGTTGCACCCCTCCCTCCGCTACCAGCAATCCTTCCTCTGCTGCATCTCTCACTCTGCTGCACCCCTCACTCTGCTCCCCAGCACCCCTCACTCTCCTTCCCAGCTCCCCTCACTCTCCTTCCCAGCATACATCACTCTGCTGCACCCCTCACTCTCCTCCACCACAAGCCTCACTCTGTTGCACCCCTCACTCTACTCCCAGAACTCCTCACTCTGTTGCTCCCCTCACTCTCCCCAGCACCCCTTACTCTGCTGCACCCCTCACTCTGCTCCCAGTCCCCAGCACCCTCACTCTGCTCCCCAGCACCCCTCACTCTGCTGCACCTCTCACTCTGCTCCCCAGCACCCCTCACTCTCCTTCCCAGCTCCCCTCACTCTCCTTCCCAGCATACATCACTCTGCTGCACCCCTCACTCTCCTCCACCACAAGCCTCACTCTGTTGCACCCCTCACTCTACTCCCAGAACTCCTCACTCTGTTGCTCCCCTCACTCTCCCCAGCACCCCTTACTCTGCTGCACCCCTCACTCTGCTCCCAGTCCCCAGCACCCTCACTCTGCTCCCCAGCACCCCTCACTCTGCTGCACCTCTCACTCTCCTCTCATCACCGCTCATTCTGCTCCCCAGCACCACTCACTCTGATCAATCTCTCCTCCTTAGCACAGTCAATGTATTTCTTTGGGGGATCCCTGCCTAAATAAATTTTGGGGGTCATGCCTAATTATGTTTGGTACTTTGCATAATTATGTCTGTGGATTTAGGGGATAGTCTGCCTCATTATGCTCGGAAATTTAAGGGGGGGCCTCTCCCCTCTACATCCTTGAACAATTAGTCATCAGCCATCCCGTAAATCCCATAGCATTATAAGGCAGAGTCCTCCTTCAATCCAAGGAATTGATACATAATATGGCAACCGAAATTGTTTTTGTCAAGGGGTGCCTTTATTAAAATGTCAGAGTATTCAAAGTTGCCTTGACCCAGAAATGTTTGAGAATGACTGGACTACCACTGGACAAAAACTTGTCAGAGCTGTTAGATTGATACTCCCTTCTGTGACGTTGACGTAGGAAAAAAAGTTATTCATATTGCATTTCATGTTTGGAGAAATGTACGTTATATGTATTTAATTGAACTGATGACTTTAAAGTGATAAAATTGCTTTAGAAAATTTGTTGAGACTGTATTAAAGTGTATCTGTAGGCAAAAAAGTGGCCCATTTAGATACTTAACTTAGTAGAGAGAAGCCTCTGGATAATCCAATGGCTTCCTTTGTCCCCCTCACCTCCACCGATCAGAAATTAGATCCCCCAAACCTCATCGACAAGGGCTTGTCGAGCAGCATGGAGCCATGCTCCCTCCGGTGAATGAGCGCTGCTGCACTGCACAGATGCAGAATGCGTCACACCTGCGCAGTAGCACAGGTCAGCTCAAACATGGATGGGAGTGGAGTTGCGAGTGCGCTGGATCGGTGGAGTCCAGAAGGATGTGGGATCCAGGGGCTTCCCTCTACCGACTTGTGTATCTGACTTTTTGTTTAAAATACAGGTTTACTTTAAAGTGGATAGTTTAGGAAGATTATATTAAAATGTGTGGCCAGCATTAGAAACTTTGTCAGGTTTTGCTGTCCCTCTATGTCCTCATTGAGGAGACTTCTCTCATACTCCTTGTGGCACACAGGGCTCTCTGGAGTGCGCTGCATATGTATTGCAATAAATAATCCATTTTGGACTTAATAGCACTAGAGATCGCCCGAACGGATCGACCGCAAACTTATTCGCGTGAACTTCAGTGGTTCACGGTGAACCGCGAACTATATGCGAGTTCGACCCACCCCTATACTACATCATTAGGGTCAACTTTGACCCTATACACCACAGTCAGCACACACAGGGTAGCCAATCAGGTTACACTCCCTCCTGGAGCGCCCCCCCCCCCCCCTTATAAAACGCAGGCAGCATCAGCCTTTTCACTCACTCGTGTGGCTGCAGTAATTAGAGAAGGGAGAGAACCTGGAAGCATAGGGAAAGCTTAGTTAGGCTCTTGTGTTAGGTTAGGTTGCTCCTTCTTGATGATACTTATTGCTAAAAAGCACTCCTCATCCTCAACCGCTCTTTTGAGAGCTAATGTTGTTCTTGTGATCTATTTTTTTTTTGTGTGTGTGTGTCCCACAAACACTTTTGTTGCATATACAGCCCTGTCAGTCAGTCGCAGCTGCTAGACCTTGGCCCCTTGGTAATTCCTACTGTGCCACTGCCAGGCCCAGCACATTCAGTGACTACCTGTGTGTGTGACAGCTGCACATTTGTAATACCAATCACTGCATACCCACCTGTTCAGTGCACCTACCTACCTACCTACGTGAGCACACGCACTGTTATATACCAGTCAGTAGCTGCACCTGTTCACAGTACCTGTGTGTGTGACAGCGGCACATTTGTAATACCAATCACTGCATACCCACCTGTTCAGTGCACCTACCTACCTGAGTGCACGCAGTGTCCCTGCACCTGTTTACGATACCTGTGTGTGCGACAGCTGCACATTTGTAATACCAATCACTGCATTCCCACCTGTTCAGTGCACCTACCTATGTGAGCGCACGCAGTGTCACTGCACCTGTTCATGGTACCTGTGTGTGTGTGACAGCTGCACATTTTTTTGTAATACCAATGACTGCATACCCACCTGTTCAGTGCACCTACCTACCTACGTGAGCGCACGCAGTGTTATATACCAGTCAGTCACTGCACCTGTTCACGGTACCTGTGTGTGTGTGACAGCTGCACATTTTTTGTAATACCAATGACTGCATACCCACCTGTTCAGTGCACATACCTACCTACGTGAGCGCACGCAGTGTTATATACCAGTCAGTCACTGCACCTGTTCACGGTACCTGTGTGTGTGACAGCTGCAAATTTGTAATACTAGTCATTGCATAATTGTTCACAGTACCTGTGTGACCGCACGCTGTGTAATATACCTGTCCGTGCATAACTGTTAACTGCACCTGTGTGACAGCTGCACATTGTATTATAATGACAGTCACTGCATACCTTTCACTGCACCTGTGTGACTGCACGTTGTATTAGTCAAATCAGTGCATACCTTTCACTTCACCCCCCCAATATGGACATAACAACAGGCAGAGCCAGAGGCAGAGCCAGAGGCAAGCCACCCGGCAGGTCTGTTTGAGGTCATGCTGACGTGATTTCGTGCGGCCCTGGCCCAAAGTATAGTGCTCTGAAGAAGGCACATCCCATCAACTACCAAGATTGTCAAACACCACATCCGCTGCATTTGACACTTCGCAGGAGTTATTTGGTGGGGAATTAACTGATTCACAGACATTATTGTTACAACAAGATGAAGGCACTAAGCAAGTTACACCACCTCATACGTCTGAGTTAGGCGACACTATGGACGTGAGGTGTGAGGAGGAGGATGCAGTACCTGCTGTTGGTGGCTTAGGCAATCAAAGCTGGGGAGGATGATTATGATGATACGGATGCCACGTGGGATCCTAATAGACAAGATGACCAAGGGGACAGTTCAGAGGGGGAGTCAGAGAAGAGTAGGAGGAGAGAAGTTCCTGAAAGAAGCAGGGGGAGCTCGTCATCAGAAACAGCTGGTGGCAGTGTCCGTCGCCATGTATCACCACCTTTTGACAGCCAGCCAACATGCCCTTCAACATCAGCTGCTGATGCCACCATAGTGCCCACACCCCTGGGCTCAGCGGTGTGGAAATTTTTTTGTGTGTCTGCCTCAGATCAGAGCAATGCCATCTGTTCTCTCTGCCGCCAAAAACTGAGCCGTGGAAAGGCCAACAGCCGCGTAGAGACAACTGCCTTACAAAGGCACATGGAGAAAAGGCACAAACAGCAATGGGAAGACCACCTGAGGAAAAGCAGCACACAGAAGCAAAGCCACTCTCCTTCGCCTCTTCCTCCATCAGGTGCATCAACCTTCAGCCGCTTACTCCTTTGCACCTTCACAATCACAGCCACCCTCCTCCACTCCGCCTCTCACCTTGAGCAGTTCCTGCTGCTCTGCCCACAACAGCAGCCAGGTGTCCGTGAGGGAAATCTTTGAGCGGAAGAAGCCAATGTCTGCCAGTCACCCCCTTGCCCGGCATCTGACAGCTGGCTTGGCGGAACTGTTAGCTCGCCAGCTGTTACCATACCAGCTTGTGGACTCTAGGCTTTTCGAAAATTTGTGGCCATTGGGACACCACAGTGGAAGATACCAGGCCACAATTATTTCTCCAAAGAGGCGATACACAAACTGTAACATGAAGTTTAAAGGCAAGTGGTGTAATCTCTGGCACACAGCGTTGGGTCAAGGGTTCATCTGACCACGGATGCCTGGTCTGCCAAGCACGGCCAGGGCAGGTATATTACTTACACAGCCTATTGGGTCAACCTGGTGACCACTGGCAAGCAGGGAGTACGTGGCTGTGCAGCGGACCTAGTTGTGACACCTCCACGACTTGCAGGCAGGCCTGCTGCCACCTCCTCTCCTCGTGCTACATCCTCTTTGCTGTCGTCGTCCTCCTCCTCCTCGGCTGAATGGCAGTTGAATTCTACTGGTGCTGCGATCTCCTCTCCAGCTACACAGCCCCAGCTCCCCAGGGCCTATGCTGCATGCCAGGTACGACGGTGTCAAGCCATCTTAGACATGTCTTGCCTCACAGCGGAGAGTCACACTGGAGCAGCTCTCCTGGCTGCTCTGAACTAACAGGTGGATCAGTGGCTGACCCCGCACCAACTGGAAATCGGCAACGTGGTGTGTGACAACGGCAGCAATCTCATTTCGGCTTTGAATTTGGGAAAGTTGACACACGTACCCTGCATGGCACATGTGCTGAATCTAATAATTCAGAGAATTGTGTCTAAGTACCCAGGCTTACAGGGCGTCCTGAAGCAGTCCAGGAAGGTGTGTGGGCATTTCAGGCGGTCTTACGCGGCCATGGCATGCTTTGCCGATATTCAGCGGAGAAACAAATTGCCGGTGAGACGCTTGATTTGCGATAGCCTGACTCGTTGGAATTCAATGCTCCTGATGTTCAACCTCCTGCTACAACAGGAGAAAGCCATCAAACAGTATCTCTACAACTACAGTCAAAGGACATGCTCTGGGGAGATGGGGATGTTCTGGCCGAAGTACTGGACACTCATGCAAAATGCCTGCAGGCTCATTCGGATGTTTAAGGAGGTGACAAACCTGGTGTGTCGCAGTGAAGGCGCCATCAGCGACTTGATCCCATATGCTTTCTTCCTGGAGCGTGCCGTGCATAGAGTGGTGGATCAAGCTGTGGAGGAGCGTGAACAGGAACAGGAGGAAGAGTTGTGGGATCAATTCTCAGCAGAAGCAGATGATTCCTCAACACCTGCGGCAGCACAGGGGGGGGAGGAGGAGGAGGTAGAGTCATGTGGGGAAGAGGAGTCAGATGAGGAGAAAGGTGGATTTTTTTGGAGGAGGAAGAGGCGGAAGAACAACCGCAGCAGGTGTCGCAGGGGGCTTGTGCTGGGGGGAGGAGGAGAACTTCACTGACATCACTGAGGAAGAGCAAGAGGAGATGGATAGTACGTCTGCTTCCAACTTTGTGCAGATGGCGTCTTTCATGCTGTCCAGCCTGTTGAGGGACCCCTGTATAAAAAAAACTCAAAGGGGAATGAGCTGTACTGGGTGGCCACGCTACTAGACCCTCGGTATAGGCACAAAGTGGTGGAGATGTTTCCAAATCACCAGAAGGCAGAAAGGATGCAGCACTTGCAGAACAAGCTGGCAACTATGCTTTACAGTGCGTTTAAGGGTGATGTCACAGCACAACGGAATAAAAGTGCCACTGCCAGTAATCCTCCTCCTCCCATGTCCATGCAGACAAGGACAGGATGCTCTAGCTATCTCATGGTGATGTCGGACATGCAGACATTCTTTAGTCCAATGTCTCGCCTTAGCCCTTCCGGGTCCACCCACCATCAATGCCTCGACCATCAGGTAGCAGACTACCTGGCCTTAAGTGTGGATGTAGACACTGTGAGCAGCGATGAACCCCTGGACTACTGGGTGCGCAGGCTTGGCCTGTGGCCAGAACTGTCACAATTTGCCATCCAACTTCTGTCTTGCCCTGCCTCAAGTGTCCTGTCAGAAAGGACCTTCAGCGCAGCTGGAGGCATTATCACTGAGAAGAGAAGTCGCCTAGGTCACAAAAGTGTTCAGTACCTCACCTTTATCAAAATTAATGAGGCATGGAGGGCTACTGCCCACCCAAAGACTAAGTCAGTCCCCACACACAGCATCTCTTCCTGCACGCCGTGTGACCGCCTGCCCCATGACTAAGTCACTCCCCACACAGCATCTCTGCCTGCAGGCCGCTTGACTGCCTTCTCCGCCACCACCAACAGGGTACAGGACTCCAGGCGGATTCCTGAATTTTTAAGGCTGCTGCTAGCAGTGTACATGCCTTCCTAATTTTTCTGCCTGCACTGCAGCTGCAACAACAAAACAAAAGGCATGCGCATGGGTCAATTCCCCCTCATGATCATTACCTTGCCGCGGTGAAGGGGCTTGTGTATCACAATGAAGCAATGACCGACGGCTATATGAGTGTCTCGGGGGGGGGGGGGGGGGGGGCACACCCAAGATAATAAGGTTGTTGCTTCATTGTGGACAGACCAAATTCAAACAGCTGGACAGTCACTGTTCTGTCATTGAGCTACCTCAGCTCGGTGACCATATGGGCTGGAAAGCCGCAATCGCCTGCACTCTCATCATGGTGCGCACCAGTCCAGCACGGCCGTCACTACACAAACAGCTGTGTGCTGTGCAGTGCGTTATACAGCAAGTTTGGTCTGTCAGTGTGAAGCAGTACACTGATTACATGACCTGATTGATGTATCCACATGCAATATGTTTTAAAGCACTTTAGGCCTCAATTTAGCATGCAATGCGATTTCTGCCCTTAAAACGCTGCTGTGCGTCAAATCCAGATTTTTCCTGGGGACTTGTGGTGTGTATCCCACTCCTCCATGCAAAAACTCAGATGTTAGACCCCTTGAAACATCTTTTTCATCACTTTTGTGGCTAGCATAAATGTTTTTAGTTTTCAAAGTTCGCCTCCCCATTGAAGTCTATTGCGGTTCGAAAAGTTTGCGCGAACCGAACTTTTTGCGGAGGTTCACCTTCGAGGTTCGCGAACCTAAGATCGGAGGTTCGAGCCATCTCTAAATAGCACAGCCTTTTGGCACCCAGCAGGATTTTACATAGAGAAAACACAAAGTTCAGTGTAAAAACAAGACCAAAGTGGTAAATTACTTCAGCAAGGACACTGACTGCAACAAATTTTCAAGCATTGTGGAATCAGTCAAATACCTACCTGCTGTTGCGTCTGTTGTGTGTTTTGAGAGACCCTGTTCTGGATTGTGGGACACCCACTAACGACCCTGTTGTAGTATTTCTAGTGGTAATAAACATGGAGAGGTGTGGCTTTGTGGGATCAGAAGTGTAAATCCCATGACCTCCAAAGTTTAAGCAGATATATATAAGCATGATGGAGATTTTGGAGGATGGAACAGTACATTTTTTTACCTATTAGAGTGAAAATGAGTGTGGACCTAGTTTTTATAGTACTGGGAGTGACTATTAGTAAGAGTAACCTATTAGCTGTAAAAAAAAAAAGAAAAAAAAAAGTGTTCAACAGACACCCTTGTGGTTATGATGCTGTTTCCAATACATTTTTAAATACTGTAATCTACACCACAAATGTAATTAAAAAATAATCTTGTTTTTAATTTACCACTTTTATCACTTTTTCCCACAAGTGCGTTTCGAAAAAATATTTGTTAAGTGGCATAGCAATATTGTGACCACGTCCTTTTTTGTGGCCCTTTCTTCAGATGCTGAATTTGCTCTCTATTGGTGCTATAGTGGAAATATTTGCTTCTTTGGGCTTACACCTTTCCTACACTGTATAATGAGGGGAGAAGACACAGTACAACATGTGTGCTGAGGACTATTGCTTGATGTATACATACCACAACAGCTAAGTGATGGGATGAATGTGGTGTTATAAATTACCGCTTACCGCTAAATTACCACTTACTATTTATAATATTCCAGCAAGGACCTGTGACATACTGTTAATATGGCGCAAGGGACATTGCGCTCCGAGTGATAGGCTGAGAGGTGGGTGTCAAAAGTGCCAGGACGAGCCCAGCACATTACATATATACACCTATCCTGAGACCTAAGGTGCATAATCAGACCTAAGTCTGATTATGCAGCTGTGAGCTGCTGCAGCCAGCTTCCATCACGGCGTCAGTTCCTAATTAATTCCGGCTTCCTCCTGTGTCCGCATTGTTGCATGTTGGGACTGGGAGTCGCTGACCTGGAAGCAGTAAGTGGAGTGGACGCCGGGCCTGAAATGATTGATTAGCAGCAGCCATTGTAATCAGCGGCAGTGTGGTGCCCGAGACACACACACTTTCTCCTAGCTGGCCACATGTGTGGGCACTGTGACTCACGCAATGCCTGTGCTGCCTGCGTGACTACGCGCCAAATGGGGGCAACTGGTTTGGGCTAGCTATACTGGGGGCAACTATTCCAGGCTAGCTATACTGGGGCCAACTATTCCAGGCTAGCTATACTGGGAGAAACTATTCTATACTGGGGGCAACTGTTCTAGGCTACTTATACTGCAGGCAACCAGTCCAGGCTACCTATACTGCAGGCAACTATTCCAGGCTACCTATACTGGGGGCAAATATTCCAGGCTACCTATACTGGGGGCAACTATTCCAGGCTACCTATCCTGCAGGCAACTATTCCAGGCTACCTATACTGGGGGATTCTAATCCAGGCTACTTATACTGGGGGCACCAATACCTGGCATTACCTACCATGGCACACTTAGCACGCCGCTCTCACTCCTTTTCTGGGGGAAGGGGATGTCATTTAATACCCAACACTGTGTGTCAAATGCCCTAGGTACACCACTGGCAAGGACATTCTTCTTTGATACTAACATATAACTTTAACCACTTTTTTCACTACTACAGTATATGTATGTCCTCTGTGGTTTCATCCAAGCCACAAGGATCTAGATATACAATTTTTATTTGGGTGACAGCTGTGCACGATCAGGCCCACTCCCGTGTGCACCCCCAGCACTTTAAGTTGTAACACTAATTGGTATAAGGGAGAATAAGGTCCCTTAGCTAATCAGTAACCCCCCCCTCCCCCTCCCTACGAATGAATGATCACCGCTGTAGCCAATAGCAGTGTTCATTCAAACCTCCCTGTTCTGCAGAGATTGTGGCAAAAAAGCTGTGGAGAAAGCCTGTCTCACCTCTCTTGGTTCCATCGGGCGATCATCCTGCAAGAGCCACTGTGCACAGCTTCTTCACTCAGCCCCACACTGCTGCATACACCGGGTCACAGATTGATGACATCATCAAGCTGAGACTTGGGTATTCGGCAGCTGAGTGCAGAGCTGTGCCTATACTGGGGGTGCACATAATGGTGAGGGCACATCTGGCTATCTAAACTTGGGGGGGGATCTAATATTGCGGGCACATCTCGCTACTTATACTGGGGCGACCTACCTAATACTGGGGGAATGTCTATCTATTATGGGGCAGGCAGAATTGGAGGGGGGAGGGGCTAAGTTTGAAATATCTGGTGTTGGAGAATCTTGGCTGACCCTGCCAGGGGAGCATATGGAGACGCTGTTAGGCTTTCAGTGAAAATATTTTAAGGGAGGGGTCAAATGGGGAAATGTAATAGGATAAAATGTAATAATGGCGATGCAGTTAATATTATAATAAAATATACTGTTTAACCATGCCCACTTTAAAACCACACCTTCTTTTCAGACCAGATCTACCGTACATAATACAATTATTAACCTCCCCAATAACCTTTTCTACCTAGTTTTTACAATGAAAAATACTTTTATTATTTTTGAATTTCAAAGTGAAAAGTAAACACTGTAGCAAAAACCCACCTTTATTTCAGAATCAAATATCATCGTAATAAATTGTGACAGGAACATCATTTATGTTTTGTGATAACTGTGAGAAATAGCCAAATAAAATTAGTGGTTTTTATCTACAGTAGCACTATTTATTATTGTACTAGAATTGGTGAAAACGGAGAAATAATGCATTTTTTCTATTTTATCTTTCCTCTGTTTCTGTAATGATCCGCTCAGCTGTCTGCACAGGCAGACAGCTGTTTGACCATTCCTTGAGTCTGAGGGCTGCAGGTCTCTGGAAAAGAGACCTGTCTTTGCTTTGCAGGTTTCAGACTTGCTCTGTCACTGAGGAATTTGCATACACTTGTCATGCAAATTGCCTAGCCGCCTCCTTTGAAGGTTTTCAGTATAAATACCATGTTCTCCCAGGATCCTTTGCTGGTCATGATGGTTTGTTACTGCTAAAACACTCCTGGAGTGTCAGCCTTGCTATTGTTGCTAATAGATTATCTTAGAGTATTTCTGGGAACTGCACTAGGCATTCCTTCTAGTGTAGTCAGGTTGTATTATTTGTATTGCCTTGTTCTCCCTCTCTGTCTCGTTTGCCTTGTCGTCAGCGGCGGTTGACAGGGAATCGTTCTGTCTGTCTGGGAGTGTAGGCCAGAGCTGCGGTTGCTACTGGCTGCTCCATCTGTCTGGATTGCATTCGCACCAGTGGTAGTGGCAGTGCTTCCTTTTGTGTTCTGTCTTAGGGGTGCTAGCCAGAGCTGCGGTTGCTACTGGTTACTCCTTCTGTCTGTCTTGCCGTGTGGATCGCACTCGCTCTGGCGGAAAGAGCAGTGGATCCTGCTAAGCCTATTCCTGTACTCGGATCACACTTGCTCTGGTGGAAAACAGCAGTGGATCCTGCTAGTTCTGTTTCTGTACTTGGATCACACTTGCTCTGGTGGAAAAGAGCAGTGGATCCTGCTAGTTCTGTTTCTGTACTTGGATCACACTTGCTCTGGTGAAAAAGAGCAGTGGATCCTGCTAGCTCTGTTTCTGCACTTGGATCACACTTGCTCTGGTGGAAAAGAGCAGTGGATCCTGCTAGCTCTGTTTCTCTACTTGGTTCACACTTGCTCTGGTGGAAAAGAGCAGTGGATCTTGCTAGCTCTGTTTCTGAACTTGGATCACACTTGCTCTGGTGGAAAAGAGCAGTGGATCCTGCTAGCTCTGTTTCTCTACTTGGTTCACACTTGCTCTGGTGGAAAAGAGCAGTGGATCCTGCTAGCTCTGTTTCTGTACTTGGTTCACACTCGCTCTGGCGGAAAGAGCAGTGGATCCTTTCTGTCCTGTCCCTGAACCCGGATCGCACTCGCTCTGGTGGAAGAGCGGTGGATCTTATCTGACCTATTCCTGTTTTCCGTTCGTCTGTCTGTCTGGAGCAAACGCTTGCGGTTGCCTGAGGTAAGGCAGCCGTTTAGCAAGCGTTCCTGTTATTTGTTCATTTGTGTTCATTCGTTAGTCAGGGTGGCGTGCTTGTCTCTGTTGCGCTTATTGTGCGGAGACCGCACCGTAAACGCGCTTGTCGCTGTTGTGCCCAACGCGCGGTGACCGCATTTAGGTATTGCGTTTGTTATTTTCGTTGTCATTCTCATTGTATGATATGCTGTGCCTTTCACTCTGCTCCTGTGTTTAACCTTTACTCTGTCTTGTGTCACTGTTGGCAATCGCCACTCTTGCGCTTGCATTCCCACTTTGATCTTCGCTGTTGTATGTCGACCGTCGCCGGGTGGCGACTAGATTAGTAGACATACATACATTCTATCTCTGTGCTCTCTCCCTCGAGAGAAACTATCCTGCTCTGTATTGCCCCATTACGTACAATCCTTATCTGGCATCTGTGGCTGTGCAGAGGATCTGTTCATCTGCACTCCACAGCTCCATCTCCCGGCAGGAATTCCCCTCTACAGGAGCATAGCACCATTGCTGGGTCCTCTCCGATTATACGCTTGTGGAGGATTTCCGCAGTGTCAGCGCGCGCATCCTGTGCGCTAACCACGGAAATAATTACACAGTCGTTACAGTTTCCCATTAAAATGTGTAGAAAAGTAGTCTTGGAAATGTGTGTGTGTGCGTGTGTGTGTGTGTGTGTGTGTGTGTGTGTGTACGTATGTATGTATGTATGTATATAAATATATATATATATATATATATATATATATATACATACATACATACATACATACATACATACATACATACATATATACATATATATATATATATATATATATATATATATATATATATATATATACATACATACATATATACATATATATATATATATATATATATATATATATATATATATATATATATATATATATATATATACATACATACATACATATATATATATATATATATATATATATATATATATATATATATATATATATATATATATATATATATATATATACATACATATATATATATATCTCACTTAGGTGTCATAAGTAGGGAAAAAGTTATTGTTGATTAAATAGGGACATAGCTGAACCGTCAAAACTGCTCGGGTCCATAAGGGGAAAACAAAGTCTGGTTGCGATTTGCGAAGTGGTTTTTTAAATAACATCTGTTGAACTTGAACGCTCAATACCTTTTCTAAAAAAAGCATTTCCAAGCTTTCCATGCGTAGCTTCAGATTTCTCTTTCATGGATGTAAAAGATGTCTGCTCTTCCACTAGAGAAATTTGCTCCGGAGACAAAGAGAGTCTGAAGAAATCCGATATTTTTCTCAGCTGTGTTGGAAGATCCTTAGAGTGAAATAAAACTGATGATGAGCCAGGCTTGAACAAAACATTATTTTTTATTTACTATATTTATGAGGCTTAAAATAAAAAAAACGAACAGAAATCCCTTGTTTATGATGTCTCTGACCATGTATTGACACATAGAGACGTCATAGAGACTTCCTTGGCTTCCCACACAGGGTCAGATCGCAGGGTGATCCCAATCAGGATCAGTATTCCCCTATTATAGTGCCAATGAGAAAGTGCATGGATCCATGCACTGCACTGCAGCTTTAGCAATAATTTGATCAGAATTATTTAAACCTCCTGAACCTTCATTGATTTGTAATGGTCGGTGTACTAAAAAGCCACAACATAGAGATGCAGAAAACCAGTGTATTCATTTATATCCAGTGATTAGCCATTGACCAGATAGTACAAAGCCAATGTATTTATTGGGATCTAGTGAATAAACACAGATCAGACTATAATAGCTATTGTTGTTTGGTCTGTGTCTATTCACTGGATTCCAATAAATGTATTGATTTTTAGCATATCGATTTAAAGGGAATCTGAAGTGAAAATAAACTTATGAGATAATGAATGGTATGTGTAGTACAGCTAACAAATAGAACATTAGTAACGAAAAAAAAGAGTCATATTTCCAGTACCGGAAGAGTTAAGAAACATCACTGGTTATCTATACAAATGAGCTTCTCTGAGCTCTTAGACTAATTTAGTCAGAGAGCAGTGCTATTTTCTGAAGCACTTATCTCAACCTGTCTCTCGCTGTTTCTTGTTTGTTTAAGGTTTTTTTCTGCCAGTAAGTTCAAAAGGATTATTAGCTCTGCTCTGTTTTATCATTTAAAATACATATGGCCTCAATTCACTAAGGTTCACTCCTGTCTTTAATAACTCTTCAGAGCTGTTTTACAGTTATCACAATTATATCACCATGGTGATAACTGTAAAACAGCTCAGAAGAGTTATTAAAGACAGGAGTTAACTTTAGTGAATTGAGGCCTTAAATTGTGATTTGTAAACTGCAAATATTAGATAATGATACAATGCTATAGAAAACCAGCTATATAACTGAAAATAAAGATTTATTTGCTACTAATGTTCAATAAATTATCCATACTACACATACAATTCATTATATCATAAGTTCTTTTTTGGCTTCAGTGTCACTTTAAGTTGCAGAACACTCCTTGCAATTCCATATTTCTGGAGTTGCCGGTGCTGGCATCTACCTGGGTCCTGCAGCAATGGAACTGATGTGGGGCTGTGAATGTTTCTCCTGTAAAATCATTTCAGGTCGCAAGTATCCCACCCTCACTGAGCCACAGGATTGCATGCAGACACAAACAGATTTATTTGCAAAATGGACCACTATCACAAAAATGTTAACATTTAAAATACATGTAAACACATACAAATAAGAAGTACATTTCTTCCACAGAGAATGAGCCATAAATTACTTTTCTAGTATCTTGCAGTCAGTTTCAGTTGGTAGTCGTGATCTGATAGGACAGGTTTTGGACTAGCCCATCTCCTCAAGAGGGGTTCTCGAGATTTTCTTTATTTTCAAAAGCACTTAGGCCCGGTTCACACTTGCGGTGGCCCTCCGGAATCGCCGTGCCGGAGCCGCACCGCCTGCAGAACGGACGGAACGGACGCACGGCATAGCAATTAAAGCCTATGCGTCCGTTCACATGGGTCCGTTCTGCAGAACCGGAGCCGGACCGGATCCGGGCCGGATCCGGACTCCGGCCTCCGTTCCAACATGCGCTATTTTTTCATCCGGCCCCTCCGGCAGCCGTATCCGGGGCGGAGCCGGACTGCACCATCCGGCCAATACAAACAAATGGGAACCGGAGGCCGCACAACACACTGGCTGAGAAATCCGGATCTTCTACCCCACTTCCTATGCGGATTTTTGCGGCGATATTGGCTGGGGACACATGGGCAAGCATTTTGGAGTGGAGCAGCACGAGCTGGAGGTGTTGGCAGGATGTTGGCAGCATGTCGGAGGTGGAGGTGAGTGCTAAACAGCAGAGGGCCTGATTCCACAGGTCCCCCTTCTGCTGACCTCCCAGACCCCAACATTTTTTTTTTTTTTTACGTATATTTTGCCAAACGGATCCGGATCGCATCCTGATTACCACCTGATGCAACCTGACCGGATCCGGATCGGATCCGGATCAGAACCGTACGGTTCCGATCCGGATCCGGTCCGGATCCGGTCAGGTCATCCGGTCCGTTTGGCAAACAACCGCTAATGTGAACCGGGCCTAAATGAATGGCAGTTGCTCAATCCAACTGCTAAAAAAGGGTGCAGGGAGGCTGGCCAGCATCTTTACATAAATCCTTTTCAAGGAGTGTTTTGTCAGATTTCTACTAGCTACAGTAAGTGACAGCAAGATGTATTTTAAATTTTACAATTTTTCGCAATAGTGGTCCCTTAAACTGTAGAACACAAGAGAATATGTAATATGTTCTGACATAACTCTGAGAAGGGCACAAATGTTTGCATAACTAAAAAAAAAATCTCATCCAGTAGTGGAGCCTTCAGGTGTACTAAATTGATTCTTAATCAGTAATATAATTCTAATGCATCCATTTTACCCACCTGCACAGATTTTAAAAAGGCATTAGCAAGTTGCAGCTGCCAACAGGACCTGATAACTTCCCAGAGTATGGAGCTGCACATCTATCAAGCTAAAAGAAGCCAATAACCCTGGAATTATTATCATCTCTATATATAAAATCGGATGTTTGTGTGTGTATGTTAGGGTTGCAACGGTATGAATTTCCACGGTGTGATAACCGTCAAAAGAAATATCACGGTATTACGGTATACGGTATTACACAATTATTTGGACCCAGGCCGCCTCCTTAACCACTTAACGGCCGCCTAACGCAGATAGGCGGCGGCTGGTCGTAAGTGGATTTACATGGAAACGTTCCATGTCAGTTCACGGAGGGTGTCTCCGTGAACAGTCTACGAGACTCCGATCGCGGCTCGCAGGCGAAATGTTAACACGCGGGGAAGAAATCCCCTGTGTTTACATCCTACAGCGCTGCCGTAAAAACACTGTAATTTGGCTGCCAGCAATAGCTGGAAGCTGAATTACATCTTTCACCACTATCCATGATCTCTGTGGACATACACTAGGGTTGCTGCATATGTATTGTATGTGTGTATGTACCGCCATTACCCGAAATCGCCCTGACCGATTTCAACGAAACTTAGTATATAGAGCCTTTACTACTTGGGAAGATATGTTCTGGGATTCTGATGTCACTCTTGCACACCTTGGCAGAACCACAAACCACCAATCAGATTTCACCTATTCACGTCAAAACACAATTAATCACATTTCTTTAGATAAACTGCTTCCATTCACTCCATTCCATAAACTGCATTCCATTCATACATTGTTGATGCCAGGAACCTGAAACCTCACAAACTTGGCTATTGAGTAACTGCTTGTCAAGGTTACAAAAAATCACTGGGAAAATGTAAATTGCAGCCATTCTTACACTGTTAATGGCAGGGTTCTCAAACTTCGCACAGGAAGTCACTGGGTGGCTGAGATTAATATTCAGGAAAGTGGGTGGGGCCTCTGAAAGCCCATCAAAATCCACCTATTGATTTTCAAGGGGTATATAATTCTTACACTGTTAATGGCATAGGCCACAAGCCTGGTACAGTCGGGGTGAAGCCCAATCAAATTTGTTTCATTTAAATGTGAAATTTTAAATTATTGACACCAAGGACCCCGAAGTGGGCAGAGCCAAGAACAACCAAATACATACCCGGGCAACTGTAGCTATCCCAAAAACTGTGCAATAATGGTAAAACACATCATGGAATCAGTGTAGAACAATAAATGCATTTATTCCAAATTACAAAAATAAGGGTGGGGTTGATGGGAAGCTTGGAAACCTAACTTACCAATTTCATCTCTTCAAATGTTACAGCCATTACATTGTGTTCTTCAGTGTGTTTGTTCCATGCCACTAGATAGTCAAAGTAGGATCCATACACAACTAAAACACACAAATGAAACCAGTGATCAGTATTGCAGTGAGAAGTCTCAGGTACGGACTGTGAAAATAATTTCAAGAGTATGAGATCAGAATCAGCTTAAACTGCAAGCGATAATGTGCTTTAAAAATGTTTCCTCAAATTCAAATCTGCACTGATTTACTAATTTACTACTGAAAGCCAAGTTAGCAAATGAAGGCAGCAACGTGTTTGGGGACATGCCGCACCGCAGGAGCTTTAACCATAAGGGTCCTGTCCAATGCTGCAATAGGGGACTCCCATTAGCAATAGGGTGGTGTGGGCTTGCCGTTTTGTTCAGTGCCAAACTTTGCATTAAAGTGACACAGAAGCGAAAAAAATGATATAATGAATTGGTTGTGTAGTACAGATAATTAATAATACATTAGTAGCAAAGAAAATAGTCTCATATTTTTATTTTCATATAGTTTTTAACATTTAGTTTATAACATTGCATAATTCTCTAATATTTGCAGTTTACACACTGCACTAAGACTACTATCCCACCAGGACGTTGAGTTTTAGGGGACGTTATGGTCGCATAACGTGCCCCTGGTGGTGTTGGATGTGGACGTCAGAGCGAGCCGCGTTGTGCAGCTCGCTCTGGCGTCCGTGATGCCGCGATGCGTACTCTTGGACGCATGCGGCATCATGTGGTCCCGCCAGTCAATCGCTGCACAGAGTGACACCTCCTGCGTCATCAGCCGGAGACTCTGCCTGCAGGCTCTCACTCTTTTCCCCTCTCGCTCCGCCATCAGCTGGGTGGGGGGAACACTCCGCCAACAGGCTCTTGCAGTCGCTCTCTTCCCCTACGCGATGGGAGGGGGCGTGGCAGGACGGCAGCACGAGAAGTTCAGAAGATCTCCACGGCACCATCCACAGGAAGTTCAGAGGGCCATAGTCAGCAGCAGCCACACCAGGTGACTTGGTGCCGCTGCACGGGGATCTCTGCTTGGGGTTATGAGATGGGGTTATGTAATGTGGATAAGAGGGTGCAGAGAGTGTGTCACGGGAATAAAGAGAACATCTGTCTGGGATACAGGGAGGAACAAAGCATACGTTGTGGTTACAGGATCAGCAGAAAGAGTGCCTCAATGGGTTGCAGAGAGTGTCTGAATGTGGTGCAGAGAGTGCCTGAATGGGTTGCAGGGGTGCTGAGTGTCTAAATGGGTTGCGGGGGTGCATAGAGTGCCTGAACAATTTACAGAGTCTGCCCGCAGGCTGTCGCTCTTTCCCTCTACCTCCGCCTAGCATGTCATCAGCTGGGTAGATGGCAAACTCCACCCACAGGCCTGTCAGTCAAGATGAGTTTGCCAGTTATCAAGCCTTTAGGGCTAGGCTTAGGAATTATAAGAGCCCAGCCTCCTTTGCACAGATAAAGTCTCAATGAGGTGCACGCCATGCGCATGCCATAAAAAAATCGTGAACAAATCGAAATCGCAATTTATGACAGAAATTTTGCAATTCAATCTTTTTCTAAAATCGTTCAGGCAGGCCTACCAATCAGGATCAAGATGTAAATAAGTGGACCTGATGGGAGAGTGCTACTCAATATGCAGACCACTCCCCAGGTATCCACATTCCACCTCCTATTGGTCGGCAGAGTTCGCGAGTAAAATTCCTCCAGTGCAGGGGACGGTGATACAGCCCACATAATATTTGCCACAAGGGCACTTTAACATACAGACTACCCAACTAGAATCGCATGTAAATCTATCATTATTTTGTATTTCTTACCACTAGAGGGGGTGTGAAAATGTGTCATCTTTAAAGAAAACCTGAACTGAAAGTTAAAAGTTAAAATAAACATACACAAGTCATACTTACCTCCCGTGTAGTCTACTCGTCCACAATCTCTTTCTCCTCTCGCGCATTTTGTTTGTCCATTGTGATCAAGGGAATTCTCCGTACTCCATTTTGAAAATGGCCATTACCCCATAACAGCTTTCTGGTCAGCACACTGTTAAACTGTAACATCTCCCACTTGAGCCATAGGGAAACATGGACATTACGGGGCACATCAGTTGTCCACTCAGCTATAACTGACAGCAACTGATATATAACTGACAGCAACTGATATATTTCAGTTCTGACAAAATGTTGTCAGAACTGCAAGGGATCTGTGAGGCTTGGTGGTGTATTCTCCACAGTCAGCATGCAACGCATGCGCTGGCGTGGAGGAGGTACACACACTAGCACAAGGAAACAGGCTATCCCTAGTATAGTGGAGGGGAGGACTGACTCCAATAGGAGATTGTGGCGCACAGAGCCGGTGCAGATCTGACAGCCACAAACAATGCTTTCGTTATAACGTCTCAGCGCAAAGTAGCGCTGAGCGCATAAACCAGAACTGAGGAGATCAAGACAGGTAGACAGAATGAACGCTTGCTAGCTAGCGGCTACTTAGCGACAGCAAGCGTCCAAAACCAGACAGACTGGAATGAGGCAGCCAATGCGATGCGGCGATGGCGTGCCTCACAAAGACAGGACAGGATAGTCAGAAAATAGCAGGATTAAGATAGATGAACGTAACACAGATAAATATACAATAAGTATGTTTTCCTAGCGTATTACAATTACAGCTATCAATGAAACTATTTGTAACGTCTGACTAACATATGTATATATCGGCAATGAACCGATATATGACATAAGCAGGAACGCTGACTAGGAATGGAGTAACACAGGGAACAGGACTCAGAAGGATTCGCTATCTCTTCGCAGAGATAAACGCAATCCACAAACGGTAACAGAACAGGATTCAGAAGGATTCGTTATCTCTTCGCAGAGATGAACGCAATCCACAAACAGAACCAGGAGCAGGGTAACTACCTCAGTACGGGTGGTCACGGTACGCGCAACCTACCAAAACGTGCTGGAAAGCTGACTAACTGCACACAGGATATAAACAGTTCGTGTACGTATACATCAGCGACACTGATGTATCAACGTAACACAAATACAAGGAAAATAATAAACGTGCTGGTATGCATATATATTGGCAATGAACCAATATATGATGCAAAGACCAGCAAAGTATCTTTATAACAAGAAACACGATCGGGGGCTAAAGCGACAGCAAGGCAGGCTTAAGCTGAAGCTATGAAAACCCAAGGAAACCCTGCAGGAAGCAGATCTTTATACTGAGGTCATCCAATGGGAGCAGACATGCAGATTCCCACACAGGTGAATAATAATCAGTCACAAGCTGACAGCAGGGAAAGACAGACAAAGCTATGCAGCTTGCATGGAAATAGATCAGAACTGCCTGAGCTGCAGCACTACTACTTCCAGTAATAGCTGCTGCAGCAGCGATCATTACAGTACCCCCGCCTTTAAAAGCGGATTCCAGACGCTTTTCAAAACTGAAATTCCCAACAAAACAGTCTGACTGATAATTCATGATGACCGGGACAGAATCAGTCCCCACAAGACTGGACCCATCAGAACCAGAACCTACAGAACCATGCCCATCAGTACTACAAGCTCCAGTGTGACACCCATCAGAACCATGATTTCCAGAAGAAAGCCCTCCGAAACTCCCTGAGCGATACCCACCGCCTTCCAGGAACCGTTCAGAAACGCCAAAGCCTTTGCAATGCCCACCGTCACTGTCTTTACCAACACAAAACCCACTGTTGAACCAGTCCAAGGCACCAGGACAAGTTTTCTCAGAGACCTCCCAGAACACCTTGAAGCTCCAAAGAGATCCCCATAGGTCAGAATGCCCCTTAGGCTCACATGGAGAACCATCAAGAACCCCTATGGAACCTAGGGCAATTCCCGAGTCAGGGCCACAAGGACAAACATCAATATCAGGGCTTTCAGGGACCAGAACCATCTCTGGGCATGCAGGCAGACTGGCAATATCAGAACGTGTTCCCACTAAGGAAGCATCAGAGCACGCTAACACCTTAGACACACTTGGGCATTCTGGCACACAAAGAACATCTGGGCACACCGGCACAAGAGAAACCTCTGGGCATGTCAAGGAACTGTGAGCCTCAGGGTCAGCCAAGACAGGACCAAAACCAGGACTGGCCAAAAAAAAATCATCATGACTAAACTTCGCAACTACTGGACTTTTACACGAGAATGCTGGATCAGACTTAGATGTCGCTGATTCCAGCAAAGTCAGTAACAAATCAGATTCAGGGGCACTAACAAGACAGGACAAATCTTCTGATGTATGCACTGAACCAGATAGGGACTCCACAACTACCTCTGGACTGGGCAGAGACTCATTTAATACACTGGATTGGAGCTCATGAGGCGCTGCAGAACAAGTCAGTATTGCAGCAGCCCCCACTGGACTAGGCAAAACTGAGGAATTCCCTGGACAGGAAGGGGACTCTGGAACCTCTGCCACAGCGGCCAGAGAACCAGAATCTTTCAGGATACAGGGCTGGGTTTCAGGAACACTCATCAGACCGGACTGAAATTCTGAGATTTCTATTATTTTGACCAGAGAATCAGAATTATCCATGTTACAGGGCAAGACTTCTGAAACATTCAGAGGACAGGGCTGGAGTTCCTCGGCTGTTACAACACTGGAGAGGGACTCAACATTGGTTAAATCAGACTGTGTACAGGGCAAGGTATCTGACACACTTGCTGACGAGGACAATATTTCAATGGCTTCTGCTTTGCTGGGCAGAAATTCATCAAGTTTTATTAGAGCAGACTGTAATTCCAAAACAGCTGCTAGACAAGTGAATATTACTGCAACACCAACTGAGGTAAGCAGTGCTTCAGCCTCCTCTGCTAGAGGGTTTAAAGTATCCAAAGTACTGGGTGAAGCATAAGACTCTGCGACCACAGCTTCACTGGACAGGATCACTGAACAGTCCATATTGCAGGGCAAAACCATGGAAGCACCTGCTGGACAGCATAATGATTCTGTGACCTGAGTTTCATTGGAGAGATCTACTGCACAATTCATGGTACAGGGCAAATTTATTGGAAAATTTTCTGAACAAGGTAATAATTCTGCGATTTCAGGTTCACATAGCAGATGCTCTGAGCTATTCACAAAACTAGAGCGAGGTGTAGAAACAGGAAGATCAAGACACAATGTTTGCGCATCTGAATCACCATTCATTTGTAAAATTGGAAAATTCAGATGCTGGGGTTCTGAGTTTACTAGACAGGATTGCTGGGACTCGGAAACTGATGTAGTGCATCTATTGGCATCTGCTGGATCAGACAGGAGTTGAACTTTATTAACACAGGTAATTTCTGCAGAAGTGTTTGCAGAGACAGGCAAGATTTTTCTGGTGTCTGTTTCACTAAACAAAGAGTCATGAGTACTGGCTAGGCTGGACTCGGAAGTCAGCAGGACCTCTGGATTCTCTGCTGAGAAATTTGCGCAGGGCAAGGTTAAGAATGTATCAGTGGCTTCTGTTTTACTGGGAAGTAACACTGAGTTATCCATGGTACAGGGTGGAATTGCAGGAACTTCAATTTCACACAAAAAGAGCTCCGAATCACCTGCTGAATCAGCCAAAGGTGCTGAAGCAGGCGGGTCAGAACGCCAAATTTGCGAATTCGGAGTCACATAAAAATCATCCAAAATCAGTTCCCACACATCAATCAAGGGAGCCACACAGTCATACCTACACACACCAGCCTCTATTAGGTTATAGGCTGACTTAATGCATGCGTTCAATACCATTTCACTTTTTGCACTGTAAAATTGACAAAATGAACTTGAATCATTCTTCCATTCACAGACCAGGGCTTCCATCTCTCCCCTCTCGAATGGAGGATCCCATGCATACTTAACAGCGAAACATTTAGGCTGATCACAGTCTGCAGATATGATTGTGGCAGGCACATGTATAGGGTTAATTAGCAGGTGATTGGCAGATTCCTTATTCTTAAGAATCTCCAATACCTGTAGCAAGTGTTGAACTGTAGTGTATGCAAACTTCCCTTGGTTCACAAATAAGTTGATTTGTTCAATACTCTGTAATATCTCATCATAATCATACTCAGATAATTCTTTTAAACAAAAATCTTTATTTTCCCTAGCCAGGGAGGAAAGTTCATTAGTAGTTTCATAAGTCCATTTAACTCCCCTGAAAGACAATTGCATTTCATTATCTGTTAATGGCAGAATCTCATTATAGGTCTCAGTCGCTAAGGATAACGATTCTGCAGATTGGACACGTTTCTTAGAACGTTTGCGTTTTGCCTTTGACCTTGCGGTTTTTGGTGATTTATTCAAAGCTGCAGGAAAATTATCAGTAACACTTTCTGCTTGCTGCTCATTCTTGCAAGCAATTGAAGGAGCAGCTGATTGGCCTGCTGCCAGGAGTTCATTAAGAGGAAAAGGCAATGGATCTATGCGCAACCAGTTATGGATCACAAACGCTAGAAATTCCAGCGGTCTATCTTTCAAATCGGAATGATTGAGAACATCAAATGCCCACTGGAATAATTCCCCTTTAAACAAAATATAACTTAGTTGGAGTGCCCAGGTTGAAACAGGAGTCGCTTGGAGATCAGGATTGGTCAGGAACCTGGCACATTCAGAGAAAAACTCATTTTCTGTTTCAGAGCTAAGTTCTTCAAATTTCTTAAAGGAACAGGAACCATAATTAACAGTGTCATACTTTCTGGGAATCCCCCCCACAATGGGGATTGGTAATGGGGTTTTCATAATGTGAGGCTTGGTGGTGTATTCTCCACAGTCAGCATGCAACGCATGAGCTGGCGTGGAGGAGGTACACACACTAGCACAAGGAAACAGGCTATCCCTAGTATAGTGGAGGGGAGGACTGACTCCAATAGGAGATTGTGGCGCACAGAGCCGGTGCAGATCTGACAGCCACAAACAATGCTTTCGTTATAACGTCTCAGCGCAAAGTAGCGCTGAGCGCATAAACCAGAACTGAGGAGATCAAGACAGGTAGACAGAATGAACGCTTGCTAGCTAGCGGCTACTTAGCGACAGCAAGCGTCCAAAACCAGACAGACTGGAATGAGGCAGCCAATGCGATGCGGCGATGGCGTGCCTCACAAAGACAGGACAGGATAGTCAGAAAATAGCAGGATTAAGATAGATGAACGTAACACAGATAAATATACAATAAGTATGTTTTCCTAGCGTATTACAATTACAGCTATCAATGAAACTATTTGTAACGTCTGACTAACATATGTATATATCGGCAATGAACCGATATATGACATAAGCAGGAACGCTGACTAGGAATGGAGTAACACAGGGAACAGGACTCAGAAGGATTCGCTATCTCTTCGCAGAGATGAACGCAATCCACAAACGGTAACAGAACAGGATTCAGAAGGATTCGTTATCTCTTCGCAGAGATGAACGCAATCCACAAACAGTAACAGAACAGGATTCAGAAGGATTCGTTATCTCTTCGCAGAGATGAACGCAATCCACAAACAGAACCAGGAGCAGGGTAACTACCTCAGCACGGGTGGTCACGGTACGCGCAACCTACCAAAACGTGCTGGAAAGCTGACTAACTGCACACAGGATATAAACAGTTCGTGTACGTATACATCAGCGACACTGATGTATCAACGTAACACAAATACAAGGAAAATAATAAACGTGCTGGTATGCATATATATTGGCAATGAACCAATATATGATGCAAAGACCAGCAAAGTATCTTTATAACAAGAAACACGATCGGGGGCTAAAGCGACAGCAAGGCAGGCTTAAGCTGAAGCTATGAAAACCCAAGGAAACCCTGCAGGAAGCAGATCTTTATACTGAGGTCATCCAATGGGAGCAGACATGCAGATTCCCACACAGGTGAATGATAATCAGTCACAAGCTGACAGCAGGGAAAGACAGACAAAGCTATGCAGCTTGCATGGAAAGACATCAGAACTGCCTGAGCTGCAGCACTACTACTTCCAGTAATAGCTGCTGCAGCAGCGATCATTACAGGATCATTGTCAGAAGAAAATGGTGAGCTTATGAGAGGAACTGATGGCAAGGTAACTATTTAATGTTCATTTGAAGTTACCTCATGTGTTTATTGTAAATAATTTTACTCAGTACAGGTTCCCTTTAATCAAGCTATTACAAATGTGATAATGAAGACATCGAAAAGTGCCACAATGTTTAGGCAGTCTACGTTTTGTACTAATTTCAGAATACATCAATTTACTACACATTGATGGGGCTCTTTTGTGACATTGTAAACATCTTTAATATGTGTATTGCATGATTTTCAAGCATTTAATAAACTAAGATTAATATTTGAAGCAGTACGGATCTCTTCAAATCATTTGCCGATAATTAATAAGATCGGGGATGCCCAAGACTCCAAATGGGAGCCTTTTTGCTGCAATTTACAGTGAAAGTAACAAGGCACCCAATTTACTGAGGTAGCGTTTGGGCCCAAATTACCTGCTTCGCAATTTACATGCACAGACAGCATACCCGCCATTAGTAGACCCCAATGTATCAGTCACTGAGACATTTGAGTTGCCTACCAACCCTATATTATGCACACTGCCTGTATTTACAGTATGTACCAATATATGTTTCTTACTTTGTACAGTGCCATGGAAGAGGTTGGTGTTATTTAAAGGGACTCCAAGCAGTGCAGTAACTATGGAAAGATGCATATCATTTTGAAGCTCTCTTTCTCTTCTTTCCAACGATATATAAACCACTGCCCTACGCCTTTTCGTTTTCACGATTTCGATTGCACAATTAACGAAAACTGAAAGGCGTAGGGCGGCGGTTTATATATCATTGAAAAGATGAGAAAGAGAGCTTTAAAATGATATGCATCTTTCCATAGTTACTTGTATTACACAGGACGACACTTTCTCCAGTGTCGGCAGCTCCATTCAGCACAATGCAATGAAATACAAGAAACCCACAGGGATATAATTACAAACATCATGCTGGTAGGTGTGAGGATATAATTAATTAGTTGTGGGTATGCTTAAAGGCATACCCACAGGCACTGCTCAGAGTCCCTTTAAGTCAATAGTAATAGCAATAATGATAGTAAAGTGGTTAACAGTATTTCGGCAAGTAAGACGTTTCAAATATACCATGTAATCGGCTGTCTACCCAGAGTTCACATTTAATACATTAAAATATTTAAATATATTACCATTTCCCTGTATAAAGTCCTTGAAAAATAAATCCCAGGATTGATAGGTGGGCAGTGCAGGCATACTGTTATAAAAGTTGTAAAAGGAGACTGCTGCATCTTTAGGGTTGCGAAGAACCAACAATGTCTGAAAAAAAAAGTAAAGATAAACTTTAAATTCTTCATAATATGCTATGACAAATGTTCCCAATCTGAAAATTATAGCCCTAATTCACGTAACTGGATTTTTCATCCAGGTCAAAAGGGGACCTTGATGAAGCTATTAAAAAAAACATATTTTTTAAATAGTCATTTACATGACCCAGAGATCTAATTCTAAGCACAAAGCCTGGAGATGCCAGGGGAGTGGGGATTTCTCTTGACAATGACCACCTCCTCTCTCTCCAGCTGAGAATGATTAAAGGGAACCCAGTACCCCTTTTTATCTGGTTTCTAATAGCTATAGGAGCTGCCATGTTTCAAACCTCTTCTAGCTGCCCATTATTTATCCAGGGGAAGGTGTGACGATGGCATCTGTGACCTCTGTAAACCTTTCAAAGAACAAAAAACTTTCATTAGCAAGGGGGGGGGGTGGTTTACTGTAAACCACCACCCCCCCCTTGCTAATGAAAGTTTTTTGTTTGCTCTGCTAATGTGTTCAATAAAAGAATTTCATCAGTTCTTATCTGCCTATCTGCCTGAGACTTCTGTGGTTGGGCAGGCCTTGGAAGTAGGCTGATAAAACCATCTGCTAAATGTTTTTAAATGTAAAAAGAAGAGGTAAAATTGAAGTTTTTTTTATATTAATGAGCCACATTGTTGATATGCATATTAAATGTGCTAATGAGATGTCCTTGGTAATAAAAATTGTGCTTGGTTCACTTTAACTTTGAGCCCAGTGCTCAGTGATAAACATTTATACCTACACAGTGTATTTAACATAGCCACTAGCTGGATAGTGTATTAGTTAAGGGTTCTGCCTCTGACACATGCGATCAGGGTTCGACTCTTGACTCCTACTGTCAGCACCTATTCAGTAGGACACCTTGGGCAAGACTCTCTAACACTGCTACTGCCTATAGTGAGCACCCTAGTGGCTACAGCTCTGGCGCTTTGAATCGGCCAGGAGAAAAGCGCAATATAAATATCTTGTCTAACATGCACCTTTGCTCAGCCTGCAATAAGATTCCATTTCTCACTGCTCTTATTTAACTTTTTAAAAAGATACTGTAGGAAATGTAAATGTATTATTACACAACACATAGGGCACAGAGGAACTAAACAGGAATTGATTACATTTTTGGACTGTAGTTACAGTGCTGGTCACAAAGAGATAACCTCTAAGCAGCAACACAGAGGAGGTGAGCAGAGTCTGCTCAGTGCTCATAGTAAATGATTGGCTAGTGGATCTCCCAGCTGCTCTCTGACTACCTCACGTGGATGATGATGGGACAGGATAAATAATCTGGATGGAATATAGATGGCTGCAGTCCAGCCAAGCAGCATCTGACATTTTTGATTCACAAAACTTTTTTCTCTCTTTATCTGTTTTATACAATATCTACTTAAAAACTATTTAAGCATTTAAAAGCAAAAACTAGAACAACTATGGTGAGAACAACGTAATATAAGGTAATATCATAACTTATTCAGGTACAACTTTTGTAACTGATTTTTTTTTTTGCTTAAAGGAGTTGTCAGGGGAAATATACTAAAATGAATGGTACTTACCGGGGGCTTCCTGCGCAGTCCGCTCCGGCCCACGTGGCAGTGATTGACAGCGCCGATCGCGCAGGCGCAGTACAGAGCGACCTCCAGGTCGCTCTGACGTCATTGCCAGGGACCGGGTCAGAGCTCCGGCGAACGGCTGCGGGCAGAGCTGCGGCGAGGGAGGTCCTGGGTACTTGGGGCTGGAGGAAGCCCCCGGTAAGTACCATTCATTTTACTATATTTCCCCTGACAACTCCTTTAAGGGGGGGGGGGGATTATTTTATAGTTAAGGTGAAAAATAAGTAAGGACAGATAACTCATGAGATAACTGTTGTGAATCAGCCCATGAAGTCAGCAATGAAAAACCAGCCAGGTAATAAAACATGAATAATGCAAAATGCTTTTAGTGCAATGTATAGCAAATTATAATAATTTCCAGACAGTATGAAGTAAAAAAAAAAATTGCCTGAACTATCGCTTTATTATTGTGTTTTAATGTAAACATCATTCCGACTTAGAACTAAGGAAGTGGCCTACAAACAGAGGATGCAACCATGACCAGACTTCAGTCCAAAATGCCTGGCTGAGGTCCCTTTTCAGTTACCGATACCACTGCCTTCCTCCTACCACTCATTTGAGAAACCCACAGAGGGAGGTGGATGAGAGGGTGGAGGGGGCTAGAGAAGGAACATTGATGGAGCACAGAATACCTAAATCTATGTGCTCTCTGTGATAATCATTAGCATTAGGATTTAGGAAAACATGGCTGTACTTTTGGGAAAAGATGAAGGGCAGAGCTATGAGGCGTGAGGCTCCACTCCCGACCAATACCAAACTAAGTAGCTTTTGAAATTCACCAAGCAAATAAAAGTAGGCAAGGCTCCAATGTAAGTTTTAAACTAGCAGTGTCTGGATAGTTAAGAGCTCTGCCTCTGACACAGGAGACCTGGATTCAAATCTCAGCTCTTCCTGTTCAGTAAGCCAGTACCTACCATATTCAGTGAGGGGACCTTTGGCAAGACTCCCCAACACTGGTACCACCTATAGAGCGTTCCCTAGTGGCTGCAGCTCTGGTCTGTTGAGTCCACCAGGAGAAAAGCGCAATATAAATGTTATGTGTCTTATCTTGTCGTGTTCTCCCCTCAAGCACTTGACACATAATTGATATGGAGCAGCAAAACAAACCAAGGACAGCCAGAGTACCAGAGAGGTTTAAGCAGCAGGGAGGAACAGTAAGTTGAGGATTAATGCTATTCCAAGCACAAATAGAAGTGATCAAAAACAGCATAGCAGCAATAAAGAGTTAATACAGCAGATGAAGGAAAGCTTCTGTTGGATCTGTCTTAGCTATATAATTGTCGAGCCCTGGCAACCTTTCCACATATTACATTTAAAGTGGGCATCAGCACCAGTTTCAATGACTCACATTTCCAGTACGGAGCCCATGAAATGCATATTTTTTAGTGTTACTGATCATTTTGATTTCCACTCACCATTTCCAGCTGGAAAGACCCAGATATTACTGCAGCACATTACACGATTAGTTCAGCAGCCAAAGCTATGTCAGTGTTTTAACACTGACAAAAACACTTACCTTTACCTTCTTCTGAAAAAAAGACTTTGGAATACTTTGAACATTCAAGTGTGTTGAAATTATTCTTGGTGAAGGTCGGTCTTTAAATCTCTATAAGAATTTGAAAACGTAAATCCTGTGAATGCATACCATGGCATACCATTATTTTACCATTATTATTTTACCATATTTGTGAGTCTTATTAGAATCCACAGATTTAGCTAAACTCCATCCAAACAGCTAAATATGCATTGGAAATACATAGTTACAAACTATAGTTAGTTGGGTTGAAAAAAGACATACGTTGGGTTGAAAAAAGACATACGTTGGGTTGAAAAAAAACCTTACAAGGCTTGGGCCAAATAGCCCTAATGGTGCCCATACTTGATACAATTTTTTCATTTTTTTCAATTAGATAATTTTGTTCAATTATTCCATTAGATCGAATATAAAGATTTTTCCAACATGCCTGATCAGATTTTTATTGAAAAAAGGGTTAATTGATTCCTTTTCTTTTTTTTTTTTTTTAATAAAAAAAAAGGTTTTTTTTTTTAAACTTTCATTTGATTTGATCGTTTTGGTCGAATAAACGGGAAAATTGAAAGATTGTATTGTACTGTGTATGGATGGATACAAAAAAGGGGAACAAAAATACTTTCCCAACTCCAGGTGGCAATCAAATAAATTCCCTGAATCAGCATTGCTGGGTATTACCTAGCAATTATACCCATAAACGTCCTTTCATGCAAGGACGGCATCTAAGCCCCACTTATACACAAATCTAGAATTTGCCATAACTACTTCCTGTGGTAATTACAGTACAGGGAAATATCTAACCTGCCCAAATATACACCTAGTCTTGTGAATGACATGGCTTCTTCCAAAGCAATCACATCTTAAAGGATACCCGAGGTGACATGTGACATAATGAGATAGACATGTGTATGTACAGTGCCTAACACACAAATAACTCTGCTGTGTTCCTTTTTTCTTTCTCTGCCTGAAAGAGTTAAATTTCAGGTATGTAAGTGGCTGACTCAGTCCTGACTCAGACAGGAAGTGACTACAGTATGACCCTCACTGATAAGAAATCCCCCTTTTTATCTCTTTCTTGCTCTCAGAAGCCATTTTCTCCTAGTAAAGTGTTTTATAGTTGGAATTTCTTATCAGTGAGGATCACACTGTAGTCACTTCCTGTCTGAGTCAGGATTGAGTCAGCCACTTACATACCTGATATTTAACTCTTTAAGACAGAGAAAGAAAAAAAAAGGAAAACAGCATAGTTATATGTGTGCTAGGCACTGTGCATACACGTGTCTATCTCATCATGTCACATCGGGTATCCTTTAAGGCCCGAACACCTGGGAAACATTGTCCAGGTCTTCTGCCAAGTACCCTATGTGTTATGCATTGAACATTAAAGTTTTAAGTTTTTGTTGTAACTCTTCAGCTGTCTTCCTGAAATGTGTCTTAATGTGATTAGTTGCAGTTGCCTGAAACTGCCGGTATTAAGAAAGAAGGTAGACTATAATGACGTAGATATACATGCCATGTAATTTTCTAACCTTGCAGCTTTGCAAGCAACTTTTTTTAAAATTACTTCTATGGTGCCTGTTATTATGTAACTTGGCCCTGCTTACCAGTTTAAACTGCAAATGCTGCTGTAAATGGAGATAGGTGGGTGGTCACCATATGCAAAAGAGCAGAGAGACCATGCAGTTTTAAAAGGCTTGAAGGTGCAAGACATTGGAAATTTTATGGTGGAGAGGTCAGGGGAATGAATAAAGAAGACACTTCTGCAACCATTTTATGCTATGATCAAGTCCCCCAACACATTTTTGAATATTGCTTTTAAGAATTTTGTGCTAAATACTGTAATTTGTTTGCAGAAACAGCAGCTACAGAACAATCTTCCCACTGTTTGTATACCTCTAGGTACTCTTTCGAAGGTCTATAGGGTTAAATTACTGCATTTTTTCCCTTGGGCTGTAAAAATTGAAAGGATGCCTAGCCAGTATGTTTTGTTTTAGCTTCTCTTCTCAAATGGTCATTAAATATGGTACTGTAAGGCATACATACATTGCAGTGTGAGTAATGAGTCACAAAAAGTTCTGTACATTTTTTAGTATGGGGGATAGAGGTCCCCAAGGAGGGATGGGGACAGGGGCGTATCTGGGTAACATGGAGCCTATGGCAAACACTGAAATTGAGCCCCCTTCCCCCAGGTCAGCGCCCCTTTCCTTCTAAGAACAGCATCCCTTTTCACATACATCTTATGGCTGCTTGTGTTTTTGGGCGTGGGATATTGCTGGTTACTTTTTTGGAAATATCTCTTCTTATTCCCTCTGTCCTCTTTTCTAACACTAAGCTAAGTGCGCGCTACATACATAAGTTACGGTAAGTAGCCATGTTCCCCAGAAAACAGAATACATTTGATCTGTGGTCTGAGAGATGAGGAAGGCACTGGAGTAGGCATGGGGGCACAGCACAGGGGCAGTCATGGCGCACATGGTGCTGTGGCGCCCATGGCATTAGCCATGCATGCACCCCGCTAGATACGCCTCTGGATGGGGAGTATGTGGAGTAATTAAATTATAATAATTGCTGTAGGGGAGAAGCATTCTGTACTGGTATTGGTGCGTGGTCACCTAAAAACAAAGCCCAGTTGCTTTATAATTATTATTTTTTAGTTGTTACACAGCTCTGACATCTTCTGCAGTGTTGGACAGAGTATATATAGCCTTGTCACTAACTGTCCCTCATGGGGATGCACAACTCCCTACGAAGATATTGGGGGTGCAAAATACTTCAATTTTTTTAATACTATATAGGGGTGGCTGGATAGTGTAATGGTTAAGGGCTCTGCCTCTGACACAGGAAACCTGGGTTCGAATGTTGGATCTGCCTGTTCAGTAAGCCAGCCCCTATTTGGTAGGAGACCTTGGGCAAGTATCCCTAACACTGCTACTGCCTATAGAGCGCGTCCTAGTGGCTGCAGCTCTGGCGCTTTGAGTCCGCCAGGAGAAAAGCGCGATATAAATGTTCTGTGTGTGTGTGTTTTTATTATACTACTTGGCTTTTATTTGGAGGACATGCTGCTACTACTTGTTTTGTTAAATTTTGGGAGGAACAAGGTACCCAGTTGTTGTTTGGAAACATATTCGCTGACTGATTACCATGATTAATTTCTTACATGCCATGCTTCATTTTATCTTGCACACAACCATTTGTAATGTTTGCCATAGGCACCGATTTCCCTAGGCAAGCCACTGGGGAGGGGCTGGGGTTCGTGGAAGACTTCATTATTTTAATTGTTTTTAAAAGTTTGTATACTCTCTGTACTTTTTCCAAGGATTGCAGTAATATATATATTTATGTCACTCTACCACATATCAGAGTTCTTGCTCTTTCTTTTTCTTTCTGCTACATTTCTCTCTGGTTGGTTTCTATTTGCATCGCTAATCAGTTGTATACATGTGTTCTGCTTCCTTTTACCATATTGCCATAGCATTATTGATCAGAACCCCATTGTAAGACATTTTAGGCACATGTAAACATAAGTACAAGGTAAGAAAAAAATCTATTTTTCATTATTTAGAAGCAAATCAGTTATCAAAATATACTGGTACTTTTTTTCACATCTCCCAGTAACCTTAGATACATTTTTAATGTAATCATATTACACTCACCTAAAGGATTATTAGGAACACTTTCGCCTTCAGAACTGCCTTAATTCTATGTGGCATTGATTCAACAAGGTACTGAAAACATTCTTCAGAAATGTTGGCCCATATTGATAGGATAGCATCTTGCAGTTGATGGAGATTTGTGGGATGCACATCCAGGGCACAAAGTGGTGACTGTCGGGGCCATTTTAGTACAATGAACTCATTGTCATGTTCAAGAAACCAATTTGAAATAATTTGAGCTTTGTGACATGCTGCATTATCCTGCTGGAAGTAGCCATCAGAGGATGGGTACATGGTGGTCATGAAGGGATGGACATGGTCAGAAACAATGCTCAGGTAGCCTGTGGCATTTAAACGATGCCCAATTGGCACTAAGGGACCTAAAGTGTGCCAAGAAAACATCCCCCACACCATTACACCACCACCACCAGCCTGCACAATGGTAACAAGGCATGATGGATCCATGCTCTCATTCTGTTTACGCCAAATTCTGACTCTATCGAGACTCATCAGGCCAGGCAACATTTTTCTAGTCTTCAACTGCCCAATTTTGGTGAGCTCGTGCAAATTATAGCCTCTTTTTCCTATTTGTAGTAGAGATGAGTGGTACCCTGTGGGGTCTTCTGCTGTTGTAGCCCATCCACCTCAAGGTTGTGCATGTTGTGGCTTCACAAATGCTTTGCTGCATACCTCGGTTGTAACGAGTGGTTATTTCAGTCAACGTTGCTCTTCTATTAGCTTGAATCAGTCGGCCCATTCTTATCTGACCTCTCGCATCAGCAAGGTATTTTTGCCCACAGGACTGCCGCATACCGGATGTTGTTCCCTTTTCACACTATTCTTTGTAAACCCTCGAAATGGTTGTGCGTTAAAATCCCAGTAACTGAGCAGATTGTGAAATACTCAGACAGTCCCATCTGGCACTAACAATCATGCCACGCTCAAAATTGCTTAAATTACCTTTCTTTCCCATTCTGACATTCAGTTTGGAGTTCAGGAGATTGTCTTGACCAGGACCACACCCCTAAATGCATTGAAGCAACTGCCATGTGATTGGTTGATTAGATAATTGCATTAATGAGTAATTGAACAGGTGTTCCTAATAATACTTTAGGGGAGTGTATACTTTAGTACTAATAAATGCAGCTTTCACATGTCCAATTATACTGACCTCCAGCATTTCTGGATTTCCAAATTCAATCATCGTATTGTCTAATAGTAATTCTTTATTGCTAATTACACCCACTATATCATACAGAATCTGGATTATCCAGTTGGTACCTAAAAATTAAAAATAGCCATGTCAAAATATTGAATAGTAATCTGCCATTTATTTGTGCAACATCATACAGTATTTCTACTCCTGCACAGGTTTTGGAACATGAACATGCCTTTATTATTACAATAAAAGAAAGCTCAATTATGATGCATACAGTAAGCAATAACATAGAAAACATATATATTAATTGTTATGGTAAATGTGCTACTAAATATTAACTATAGACAAACACAACTTCATAAGATATACATTTTTTTTATTTATTATTACATTTTTATAGCTGTAAACAACATCACAACATACAACACTCAAAGATGTAAACATAATAAGCAAGACAAGTGAACAATATAGTGAGTATATATTATATATTATTAGGGATAGCCAATGAGATGCAAATACTTTTAAGTTGATGCAGGATTATGCAAATTGTGTATGTAAATGTATGCAGCTTAAAGAGACTCTGAAGCAAGAATACATCTCGCTTCAGAGCTCATAGTTAGCAGGGGCATGTGTGCCCCTGCTAAAACGCCACTATCTTGCGGCTAAACGGTAGTCCCTTCACCCCCAAACCCACCCCCGCAAGACTTGGTCGCAAAGTTGGTCGTGAAAAATCTCTTCCTGGAGGCAGGGCTAACGGCTGCAGCCCTGCCTCTAGTCGCGTCTATCAGACGCGCATCGCCGCCTCTCCCCCGCCCCTCTCAGTGAAGGAAGACTGAGAGGGGCGGGGGAGAGGCGGAGATACGCGTCTGACAGACGCGCGTTGCCCCAATGCGGAAGCGCTCCCCCACTGTACGGAGGGGATTTGGGGGTGAAGGGACCCCCGTTAAGCCACGTGATAGCGGCATTTTAAAGACAAAGACAAACACTTATATAGAGCTTTTCTCCTGGTGGACTCAAAGCGCCAGAGCTGCAGCCACTAGGACGCGCTCTATAGGCAGTAGCAGTGTTAGGGAGACTTGCCTAAGGTCTCCTGCTGAATAGGTGCTGGCTTACTGAACAGGCAGAGCCGAGATTTGAACCCAGGTCTCCTGTGTCAGAGGCAGAGCCCTTAACCATTACACTATCCAGCCACTGCTATCTATGAGGTCTGATGCGAGATTTATTCTTGCTTCAGACTCTCTTTAAAAATGGACCAATCAAATTTCACCTCAGCAGGATTTGATTGGTTGATTTTCAAGGTGGATAAATTTGCATGCAAAGTGTGCATAATGCTGCATGAATTTGAAATGATTTGCACCTCGTTGACCATCCCTACACATTAAACAAAGTACATGCAATAGCACCCTACAACTCCATTGAGTAACAGGGTGCTATACAAAATCAGCAACTGCAGCAATAACTGCTATGAATGGGAAGTCTGGCCTAGGGGAAACCACATAATCCAATGACTACAGATCTGGTGAACATGCAAAGCCAAGTTTTCAACTTGTATAAAAAGAGTTTCCACATGGCATATCCACCAGATCCTTTTATTAAAGCAGAGGTTGAAGGTAAGTGGCTCTTCCAGAATTTAACTAAAAGACACCTGTTAGCTACAAACGTATTCTGCTATTGAGAGACCGACATTTCTTACAGAACAGGGCTATATTTATATAATTCTGGATTTTAAGAATAGCTAAACAGGGCAATAAGAATGGAATGAGTCTGCATCAGGAGCATTACAGTGAAAATAAAAAAATAAAAGCCAGGCGATAAAAAAAAGGTGGGTGTTTTTTCCCCCCCTGGTTTTTGTCCTCTAAACCTAGGTGCACCTTATGGTCAGGAGCTTCTTATAGTACAAAAAATACGGTACACACACATACACGAGTCAATAATGCCTGGTACACAGCATGCAATTTACCATCAGGGTCAAAGCGACTTTTTATAGAAGCAATCAGAAAATTGATTAGAAAAACAATCCAAAATCAGATTGGACCTTTTGGAAATTATCAATTCAACCCGTCGATCTAACGGGTAATTGCATTGCGTGTGTCAATATCAATCATAAAATATCTAGTGAGATTTCTCTTTGATAATATTATTACTTGATACTCTAGCCATGATAGAATTAGAAATACTGATTCATTTTTTTTTAGCGTGCTGGTTACAGGGAGAGAACGGTATATTAGATGCCTATTGTCTGTTGTTTGAATTTTGACCCTTATAACTTAGATTTTGGCACACAAAAAGAACCGTGAGTCGTTATCTCTTTCATAACATTCAGGTACTATCCAGGTCTATCCAGTACTCATAGTTAAGCACTATGTAAAGTGAAAAACTATGGTAATTCATACATTACTTACATTTCAATGCACATCAAAACTGTAACCTAAACCTGTATTTTATTGCTTGTTAATAGCTTAAAGATTATTACTAAATCTACTAATTCCCAGATATATCACATTTCAGCCTTTTTCCCATGCTGTTTGTAAATAACCACACCTAATCTACAGGATTTACAAATTGCAGAACATGTTATAATATGGCTAAGGCTAACAACCACTCTATTAGCTACGAGTACTAGCTAATAACTGCACTTATTTTATTATATAAAGAAAACTAATTGTATACAATGGGGAAATATAAGAGGATAGCTAGGTTGCTTGGGGGAAAGCACTTTCCCTTGTATGGTTATGCTGCTCACCACCATGTATAGCAAATTATTTAGGTTTGTGTTTCTTCACTTTTATTTAAAGTGAATGGGAACCGCATTTTTAAAAAAAAATGAAGCAAATACACACCTAAGAAGAGGGAAGGCTCTGGGTCGTATAGAGCCTTCCGTCTCCTCTCTCTCGTGCCCTCTATCCTGTGCCGACTCACCCCCGTTTCAATCCCCCACCGAAAGGGTATTTGGAAGTCTTCAGGAGCCTTGTCCTCCCGAAGCCGTGCAGCTCCATACTGCACAGGCGTGAGCGTGCAAGAGAGCGTGCTTGCACAGGTGCAGTACAGGGCCGCCCTTCTTCAGGAGCACTCGGGCTCACTGAAGACTTCTGAAGTCTCCTTCGGCCGGGTAAAGCAGTATTTGACTAAATTAGTCAAATACTGCTACCGGGCGAGCCAGCACTGGAATGAGGGGACCAGGAGAGGAGCGGGAAGGCTCTATAGGACCCAGAGCCTTCCCTCTCCTCGGATAAGCATCTATCCTCATTTTTTGAAATGCGGTTCCCATTCACTTTAAAGGCAACCCTAACAAACAAAAGTTTAACTAACCTGGGGCTTCTTCCAGACCCTAAAAGTCTATTAGGTCCCACCCGAAGTTCCGCTGTTCTCCAGTCCGCCGCTATCCCCTCCGTAATATCGCGACCCCCAGCTGGGTTGTGATCTTATGTGAATGCTCGGGCACACGGCGTGCCTCTCATGATCTTGCTCTCATGGGAAGGACAGGAGCGCTCTGCACTTGCACAGTTAGATTTGAACTGCGGTAGCGCAATCATGAGAGGTGTGCGGAGCGCCCGAACATGCGCAGAACACCATGACCGCGATCTTATTGAGGGGACAGCAGCGGCCAGGAGAATGGGAACTTTGTCATGAGACCAGATAGACTTCTAGGGGCTAGAAGAAGCCCCAGATTAATAATACTTTTCTTTCTTTGGTTTGCCTCATGTATCCTTTAGGACCCGTTTCCACTTGTGACGCACATGTCTGCTTGACGCACGGCATCACTTCCTGGTGTGCGGATACTGAGACGAATCCCGTCAGCCATGCCATGCACGGCTATGGGAATTACAGCCTCCTGCACCATTTCGGATGGTAATGTCAGCCCTCTGAGTCCTCTGGGTCCCCTCCATTGTGCTGCTGTCACCCCAACTGGGTCGCAAATATAACGCATGCATTGTCCCAACCGGAAGCATTCTGCGCAGTTGTAAAGTCTTGTGACGGCACATATGGGAGAGCAATCAAGGAAGTGCAAAGGCGGGACAGCACATCATGCACTGTATTCTGCGGCTCAGCCAGACGCTGACTATAGTTGGCGTAACAGCAACACAATGGAGGGAACCCAGAGGACTCCAAGGGACCTCAGACAAGGATGCTCACCGAGGTTAATCACAAGCAATCACGACTGATTACTCGTGATTCAAATAAGGGTTAATTGCTGCAGGTGCGGGGCTGGATGCGACGGAATTAATTACCCATAAATGCTACCGTCCGCCCTGCGTGTCAACGAGACTGCAAGCGTCCTATTAGTCGTGTTGCAAGCCTCGCTAAGGCGCCCTTCCTCCTTCAAGCAGGAAGGAGGAAGTGCGCCATAACGAGGCTTGCTACGCGGATTTATTTTAAAAAATTTAAATTAAAAAAACTACTGTAATCAATGGATTGTCAAAAATGTAGAAAGGGATTTTCTACAAGTTTGGACCTTTTTAATTATTATTATTGATTTATAAAGTACCAACATATTCTTTGGCACTGTACAGTACAGAGCAAGTGACAAATATGAGGTACATAGTACAGTAATATTGCCAATGGTATACAAAAAATGTAGACATTGGTACATAGTACAGAATTGGTAGACAGGCCCACCATCTGAAATTTTTGGGCCCTATACTGGGCAAAGTTGCTGGACCCCCCTCATTCCCCTCTGCCCCAACATGGCAAATCACAATCTTTGAAGGCCTGATTACATTAACATCCATGTGTCCACTGTTCACGTGCTCCCATGGCTAGGAGCATCCTGCGTATGCTCAGTTCATTAAGACGGTAACTGCACTTGCACAGAATGCTCCCAGCTATGGGAGCACGATGGAGAAGGCACGTGGCCCGAAACAGCACATGTGCAGTGTGCCACAACCTAGCTGGATTGTGTGGACTTCACAGGAGCACAACGGATTGGACCAGAAGGGTACTGAAGGAGCTGATTGACTACAGGGGGTTGGAAGGAATCCCAGATAAGTAAAATTTCTTTCTGCCTATTCATTTCAGGTTTACTTTAATCACTAACTGACTAAAGTAACTGTATGAGCCTCCTAGCATCTCTCATCACATTAATGGACAGCCCATGTGTGGCACTGTTTGCCGGGCCCCAGATTAACTCGGGCCCAGACAGAAGTCCCCCTTGTGATGCCCTGAAGGCAACCCTGTTGATAGACATAGTAATTACATGACCAACCCATTTAATAGATGGATATATGCATATTATTGCTTTACCAGCGTTTGCATTCAGATAAACTGGTGTATGGTACAAGTACACTACTACACATACAGGACCCTTTATTAGCTAGAAATGGACATTACAGTTAACATTATGCTGTGTTTATGCTACTCACCACATTTCGGATAGGTGACAACTAATAAATCATCCTCCCTAGCTTCAAAGTTTTCCAGTGATTTAAAGGTCTCCTCATTGCAAAGTACTGTAGGGTACAGGACCCCTTTGTATGTAAACAGGAGGTCTTCAGATGATGTTTTGCTGGTTGAATGTATCATGTCTAGCAGCATGTTCCTGTCCGTATGTCCTGTTTGCGAAGAGTCAGTCATCTCTGAGGCCTTTGAATGTTTTGGAATAGGTAATTTTCATAAAGATCCCTGCTTATATATGCAATTGATTCATTTTTGTAAAGTGTGTATATATTATGCATATTGCACAATGGTTCTTTTCTCTTCAACGTGCCAGAAATGCTTAGCCTTTCCCGAGTAATATTATACCCAAACAATGCTAATCCTTTACTGGTGAAATATTATCTGCCACTAATCACTATACTGTAAATCACATTGCCAATATTTACACAGTTCTCATAATATGATCTGAGAAGAGAGAAACATAAACCATGTTCAATCCAGCATGTTTGTTGTTGTATCTGTGCTGTATTGTTGACTAGTAATTGCAGCATAAATAAAAAAAAAATATTGAACTGCAATATGGCTCTGTGATTAAAGGATGGGTGTATTCATGGAAATTCAACTCTTAATTACCTAGGATCCTTTACTGATTGTATCCCTTCAAAGAGATCTGAGGACTTTACAGTTAGATAATGTTCATATTACCACCCAACAGTAGTCCACCAAGGAGGTAGTCCACAATGGACCACCAAGGAGGAGAGAACAAAAATGTGTTGACACAGGTGTAACATGTTCCAAATTAAAAAAAGAATGCATATTTGTCACATGCCCCCTGGTGGCCGGACCACACAATGGATTCCAATCGGTTTCAGCACACAGACCATGCAATCTATTGTCGCAATAGGTACGCAGAAATCGCTGGGATTTTGGCAGCAGACCTACTAAAAGGGAGTTTGTGAGTTACAGTAATACAAATTACACACTATTTCAGGGTATAACTGCCACCACTCCTACAGAAGGGTAGGAGACCTCTACACTGATACTAATACCTGCAAACAAAACGGTTAAACACACTCTATTTTATCTAGCTATCAACAGTAGTAGCGACTCTTCAGAAGCTAGCGTTCTGTTTGTGCGGCTGAATAGCAGGGGTAGCTGAACAAATAAATGACTTTTTAGTCGTTTTATTATAAATGCAATATAAATAATTTATACAGAAAATCATTAAAATCAACAATTATAGAGACAATAATAGCGCAGTATGAAAATAAAAAGGGAAGAAATAAACGGATACTTGAGCCAGGTGAAAATCTGTCCTTTCTGGGAAATCTAAGTACATGGAAAATGTCCTTTGTTTCAGTTTAGGCAAATGGCCGCCAGCCACATGGTCCCCTGGCTAGCTGGATCAGGTGATGGTACACAAGGGAGGACTGCTCCTCCTTGTTTGCATCCTGGTTTTAAAAAACAGGTAATGCCATATTTGTGCGGCTGACAGATTCATATTCTTCAGAATATGACAATTCCTATGACATCAGACGTGGCTACCATATTATGTTTAGTTCCTGAGAGGTTTAATACTTTTGTCGTAGCTTATCCCTGGCCCCCCAAGCCTGGTATTAAAATGTCCTTCAAAGCACCATAAATTAAATGATATAACTCCCATAACCATCCTGGGCACTAGAGATGTAGTGAACGGTTCGCCGGCGAACGGTTCCAGGCGAACTTAGGGGGTTCGCGTTCGCCTGCACCAGGCGAACTTTTGCGGAAGTTCGGTTCGCCCCATAATGCACTATGAGGGTCAACTTTGACCCTCTGCATCACAGTCAGCAGGCACATTGTAGCCATTCAGGCTACACTAAGCCCTGGAGCCCCAACCCCCTTATATAAGGCAGGGTCCGGCGGCCATTAGCCTCACTCGTGTGCCTGCTAGAGAGAGGAAAGGGACAGCTGCTGCAGACTTTTTCTCCTAGGGACAGATTAGTTCGGTTCTAGGCTGCTTTGCTTGCTCCTGACTGATTATTATTGCTTTTAGGGCCCTTTTCCACTAGCAATCGCAATCACAAATCACAAACGCCAGCGATTGCGATTGCGATTTTTCATTAATTCTTTTATGCGATTGCGATTTGTGATTTTCATTTGCATTGCATTATCATTGTAAAAATCGCTCCAGCAAGCGATTGCGATTTGCGATTAGCGATTTCCAAATCGAATCACTGTAGTGGAAAATAATTCTCGTGATTTCTATGATAAAGTAACAACTCTAGCGATTTAAAAATCACTAGCGATTTGCGATTTTGCGATTCAGCAATCACAATCGCACTAGTGGAAAAGGGCAGTGAATGTTTACCAGATTTAAAAAGAAAAAGTCAGATACTCACCTAAGGAGAGGGAAGGCTCGGTCCTAATGAGCCTTCCCCCTCCTCTCCCGGTGCCCGGTCCCGCGCAGGATCCCCCATGGCTGTATTCGACCAGTTCGGTCAAATACTGCCACTTCCACATGCCTTCAGGAGCTTTCAGAAGCCTTCGGGAGCACTCGGGCTCCCGATGACGCGGCCGCTCCATACTACGCATGCGCGAGCGCCCTCTATGACGCACTCGCGCGTACATAGTATGAAGCGGCCCGTCTTCGGAAGCCCGAGTGCTCCCGAAGACCTCCGAAGTCCCTGCGGCGGCGGACGCGAACGGGAGAGCCAGCGCAGCACCGAGGGCACCGGGAGAGGAGAGGGACCGAGCCTTCCCTCTCCTTAGGTGAGTATCTGACTTTTTCTTTTTGAATCCGGTACCCATTGACTTTAAAGCACCCAGCAACAGCTCTTTTCAGAGCTCAACCTGTACATTTTTTTTTTCTATGTGTCAAACTCACACTTTTGTTGCATGCACAGCCTTGCTAATTGATATTGTGTGTGCCACTGCCAGCAGCCCAGCACATTCAGTGACTACCTGTGTGTGTGACAGGGAGCTGCACATTGTACTACCCAGTACTGCATAAACCCCAGTACCTGTTGTGTTTACTTAACCCACCTCATCACTGCATATACCTAGCTTTGTGTTGAGTGAACCCAGCTCACTGCATCTAACCAGTGGTGCTCGGATACCCCTTTTTATTATTCGAGTTTGGTCGAATTCGAATAGTAAATTATTCGCATTCGGTCGAATATTCGAGTCGAATATTTTTTACTATTCGATTCGACCTCGGACTTCGAGCTCACTATTCGAGTCGGTATTCGAGCTCATTATTCGAGCTCATTATTCGAGCTGACTATTCGAATTGGCCTTAAATAGCTTCCAACACTTGTTTTGAGGGTGAATGATGCAAGAAACATCTTTTTTTCCAAGTAACAACAGCAAGTGATTATGTGGGGATGTTCCTTTAAAAAAAAAAGGTGGAAAGAGAAGTTGTGTCCAAAATTCTGTTCAGTACAGTGTATATACTTCTTCTTCTTCTTATTCATCTTCTATATCTTCTTCTTCTTCTTCTATATCTTCTTCTTCTATATCTTCTTCTTCTTCTTCTTCTTCTTCTATATCTTCTTCTTCTTCTTCTTCTTCATCTTCTTCTTCTTCTATATCTTCTTCTTCTATATCTTCTTCTTCTTCTATATCTTCTTCTTCTTCTATATCCTCTTCTTCTTCTATATCGTCTTCTTCTTCTTCTTCATCTTCTTCTTCTTCATCTTCTTCTTCTTCTTCTTCATCTTTTTCATCTTCTTCTTCTTCTTCATCTTCTTCTTCTTCATCTTCTTCTTCTATATCTTTTTCTATATCTTCTTTTTCTATATCTTCTTCTTATTATTATTTTTCTATTTCGTCTTCTTCTTTTTCTATATCTTCTTCTTCTTCTCCTTCTTCTTCTTCTCCTTCTTCTTCTTCTTTTTCTATATCTTCTTCTTCTTCTCCTTCTTCTTCTTCTTTTTCTATATCTTCTTCTTCTTCTATATCGTCTTCTTCTTCTTCACTTATTTCTCTTTTATTTTTTTAAAGAAATGCAGCTATTTTTGAGCGTAATAAATAGCTGGTGGCGCACGCATGTTGGAAGCGCCATTGTATGTGCTCCCTGGCAGTGGAAACACACAGACAGCAGGAGGTAAATTCAGCAGCAGCAGCAGGAGGAGGAGGATGATTGTGTGGCAGCAGGCAGTCAATGAGGCAGGCAGCGAGACATAATAGGCTGTGGTACCTAGCGGTGGTACCAGGCCGTAAATACACAGCATGAGGTTCCAGACAGCGGTCGTGAAGCCCACATCATGTCCAACACACAACTGGGACAACACAGTTTTTAACCCGGACACCTCTAAAAATAATATCACAAAGTATTAATAAAAAGTATATATATTTTTATCGTTTTTTTAAAGAAATGCAGCTATTTTTGAGCGTAACAAATAGCTGGTGGCGCATGGTGGAAGCGCCATTGTATGTGCTCCCTGGCAGTGGAAACACACAGACAGCAGGAGGTAAATTCAGCAGCAGGAGGAGGAGGATGAGTGTGTGGCAGCAGGCAGTCAATGAGGCAGGCAGCGTGACATAATAGCCCTGGTACCTAGCGGTGATACCAGGGCATATATAAACACAGCAGAAGGTCCCAGACAGCGGTCGTGCAGCCCACATCGTGTCCAATACACAACTGGGATAACACAGTTTTCAACCCGGGCACCTCAGAAAAATTAAACCTTTTTTTTTTTAATGTTTTTTTTTGTTTTGTTTTTATAGCAAATTACACAGATATAGCTATTGTTTGACGTAATAGCTGGTGGCAGAGTGGCAGCAGATGGTAAATCTGTGTACCCTGGCAGTGGGAAACACAGACAGACAGCAGCAGCAGCAGCAGGAGGAATGGAGGAGTAGTGTGAGTGTGGCAGCAGGCAGGCAGCGTGACATAATAGCCCTGGTACCTAGCGGTGATACCAGGGCGTAAATAAACACAGCAGGAGGTCCAAGACAGCGGTCGTGCAGCCCACATCGTGTCCAATACACAACTGGGACAACACAGTTTTCAACCCGGGCACCTCTAAAAATAATATCACAAAGTATTAATAAAAAGTATATATATTTTTATCGTTTTTTTAAAGAAATGCAGCTATTTTTGAGCGTAACACATAACTGGTGGCGCATGGTGGAAGCGCCATTGTATATGCTCCCTGGCAGTGGAAACACACAGACAGCAGGAGGTAAATTCAGCAGCAGGAGGAGGAGGATGAGTGTGTGGCAGCAGGCAGTCAATGAGGCAGGCAGCGTGACATAATACACCTGGTACCTAGCGGTGATACCAGGGCATAAACACAGCAGGAGGTCCCAGACAGCGGTCGTGCAGCCCACATCGTGTCCAATACACAACTGGGACAACACAGTTTTCAACCCGGGCACCTCTAAAAATAATTTTTTTTTTTAAGGTAAATACAGGCAGCAGGGGCAGCTATTGTTTGACGTAATAGCTGGTGGCAGAGTGGCAGCAGAAGGTAAATCTGTGTACCCTTGGCAGTGGGAAACACAGACAGACAGCAGCAGCAGCAGGAGGAATGGAGGAGTAGTGTGAGTGTGGCAGCAGGCAGGCAGCGTGACATAATAGCCCTGGTACCTAGCGATGATACCAGGGCATAAATAAACACAGCAGGAGGTCCCAGACAGCGGTCGTGCAGCCCACATCGTGTCCAATACACAACTGGGACAACACAGCTTTCAACCCGGGCACCTCAGAAAAATTAAACCTTTTTTTTTTTTTTTTTTTAAAGGTAAATACAGGCAGCAGGGACAGCTATTGTTTGACGTAATAGCTGGTGGCAGAGTGGCAGCAGAAGGTAAATCTGTGTACCCTTGGCAGTGGGAAACACAGACAGACAGCAGAAGGGCAGTACACAGCAGCCCACTGTAGATGTAAAATGTGTGGCTGCAGGCAACGTAATAGTCAAAGTGAACCAGGCTGGCTTAGTGAGCAGGAGCCAGGAGGTGGTAAAGGGTGGTAAGGCACATTAACGATGGTTCTTCCGGCAGCCAGTTCATGTCCCCCTCTCGCCGACAACAGGGGCCAGGAATTCGCCTTCCACCCACGCCTGGTTCATCTTGAGAAACGTCAGTCTGTCCACAGACTTGTGAGACAGACGTGAGCGTTTCTCGGTGACCACGCCACCAGCTGCACTGAAGCAGCGCTCGGACAGCACGCTGGAAGGGGGACAGGACAGCACTTCCAGGGCGTACTGCGCCAGCTCGCTCCAGATCTCCAGGCGCTTGACCCAATACTCCATGGGATCAACAGGGGCATCGCTGTCAAGCCCGCTGTAGGACCCCATGTAGTCAGCCACCATGCGGGTCAGGCGCTGGCTGTGACCGGAGGAGGATGCTGCTGCATGCACCTCCTCTCTAGTCACTGCTGCCGGAGCCTCTACAGTCCTGTAGAGCTCATTGCTGAGAGACAGCAGGTCTGTGGGGCGCTTGCTGCTAGATGCAGGCACCTGCTGCTGCCTCTGTGCTGGCTGGACAGTGGGGGTGGAAGGCTCAGGGAAGGCTTCCTCCAAGCGCTCAACAAGGGCCTGCTGCAAGCTCCTTATTTGTTGCGCTGGCTCTCCTCCTGCAGGCGGCAGGAACTGGCTCAACTTCCCCTTGAGGCGCGGGTCCAACATCATGCTGATCCAGATGTCCTCCCTCTGCTTCATCTGGATCACCCTGGGGTCCTTGCGCAGGCAAGTCAGCATGTGCGCTGCCATTGGGAAGAGGCGGGCCACGTGTGCTGGCACATCGATGCCAGTGCTGTCCTCATCCTCCTCCTCTGCCTCCTCAGCCTCATCCTCTCTCCACCCCCGCACCAACTCAGCTGCGCTGTGCTGATCCCCCTCATCAGCAGCAAGGTCAGGGACCTCCACCAAGTCCTCCTCCTCCTCCCCCTCAGAGGTGGACTGTGCAGCTGCATGCCGCTCCTGCTGGTCCAAGGCTGCCGCTCCCTGTTCCAGCAAAGCATCGAGGGCCCTGTTCAGCAGACAAACCAGGGGCACCCACTCGCAGACCATAGCATGGTCCCTGCTCACCATGTTAGTGGCCTGTAGAAAGGGAGCCAGCACTAAGCACACCTGCTGCATGTGCCTCCAGTCGTCATCGGGGTCGATGGACGGGATGTTGCTGGTCTTGTCCCTTTTCTGAGCGGCGGATACAGTGGCCAGGGCAAGGTACTGGTTGACAGCGTGCTTCTGTTCAACCAGACGCTCCAACATCGCCAGGGTGGAGTTCCAGTGAGTTGGAACGTCAATGATCAGCCGATGGCGTGGCAGCTCCAGCTCCTTTTGCACGTCTTCCAGGCTCGCACAGGCTGCAGCCGAGCGCCGGAAGTGACGCACAACATTCCTTGCCATTTCCAGCAGTTCGCCCATCCCCTGGTAGGTGCGCAAGAACTTCTGCACCACCAGGTTCAGCACGTGGGCAAGACAGGGGATGTGGGTCAGGTTTCCCCTGTCAATTGCAGCAACCAGATTGGCCCCATTGTCGGCCACCACCTCTCCGACTCTGGGGCCTCTGGGGGTCAGCCAAATCCTCTCCTGCTCCTGGAGTTTGGCCAACACATGGGTTGCCGTCAGTTTGTTCTTCCCAAGGCTGACCAACTGCAGCAGCGCTTGGCAGTGGCGTGGCTTCACGCTGCTGCTGAGGCGGGGGGTTTGGCCAGGTGTGCCGGAGGATGGCAGAGGATCGGAGGAACCTGCTGCAGTTCCCCTGACCCTGCGGGGTGGCACCACCCACTGTGTTGCTGCTGCTGCTGCTGTGCCCGCTGCTGCTCTCCCATCTTCACCCCCTTCCACCAAGCTGACCCAGTGGACAGTGAAGGACAGGTAGCGGCCTGTCCCGAAGCGGCTGCTCCAGGAGTCCATGGTGACGTGGACCCTTTCACCAACCGCGTGCTCCAGCCCTCGCTCCACATTGGCCATCACAAAGCGGTGCAGTGCAGGAATGGCCTTGCGGGCAAAGTAGTGTCTGCTGGGGAGCTGCCAGTCTGGGGCTGCACAAGCAAGCAGCGCACGCATGTCGCTACTCTCCTGCACGAGCATGTACGGCAGGAGTTGGGAGCACATGGCCCGTGCCAGCAAGCCGTTCAGCTGACGCACGCGACGGCTGCTGGGAGGCAGAGCCCTAACCACCCCCTGGAAGGACTCGCTCAAAAGGCTCTGGCGTGGCCTTTTGCTAGCACGGGAATCAGCGGACACAGCAGAGGAGGCCACTGAGGACTGGCTGCCAGAACAGGCCTCAGTGTCGGCGGCAGGAGTTGCAGAGGGGGGAGGAGCAGTGCGTTTCCGCACTCCTGCTGGTGCTGCTGGAGGAGCAGGAGGGCAGGTGGCTGCTGTTGCTGTTGCTGCTGCTGCTGCTGAAGGCTGTGCAGTGATGGGTGTGGTGCCACTGCCAGCACTAGATGCCTTCAGCCTCTGGAACTCCTCATGCTGGTGGAAATGTTTAGCAGCAAGGTGGTTGATGAGCGAGCTGGTGCTGAACTTTAAGGGGTCTGCACCTCTGCTCAACTTCCGCTGACAGTGGTTGCAAGTGGCGTACTTGCTGAAAACTGTGGGCATTGTGAAAAATCGCCAGATTGGTGACAAGAACAACCCCCTACAGCCTGGAGCCGCTGCTGCCTGTCTCCCTGTGGTGGTTGGGGGGGGCGTGGGGGCGGCTGGTGGTGGTACTGGCAGATGCTGCTGCTGCTGCTGCTGAGCCTGAGACACCAGCAGGCTGTGGGACCTGCCTACTGCTGCCAATGCTTGCAATGATGCGCCTCCTTGCAAGGCCCACAAGCGCATCCTCCTCCTCCTCCTCAGAGCTGCTGATGATGACATCCCCAGGTGCTGGTGGTGGCGGCACCCAGTCTTTGTCTGTCACCACGTCATCATCATCATCCCCCTCCTGAAACATGTCCTGCTGGGATGATGACCCCCCAAACTCCTCTCCTGATGCATGGATGGGCTGCTTGACTGTCGCCACAGTCTTGCTCTCCAATCCCTCATCCCCCAAAGTGCCCATCAGCATCTCCTCCTCCAAATCACCAACAACAGCAGACAATACCCTGATGGTGCCTGGGGTAAAAATACTGCTGAGTGACAGGTCGCCAACTTGTGACAGTGAACTGGCCTCCTCCCCAGGCCCTGCTGGGCGGCTGCTGCGAACAGGGGTGGTGGTGGTGGTGAGGGTGGAGGCCTCGGATGCAGAGCTGATGGCGGGCTGCTCATCCTCCGTCATCAGTTGCACCACAGTGGCTGCATCCTTTTTCTCAATGGGACGTTTCCGACCCGGCTGGAGGAAAATAGGAGCAGGTACTACACGCTGCTGCTGCTGCTGTGTCTCTGCAGCGTGAGTTGCTCCTGCTGGGCGGCGCCCAAGGCGTCCACGGCCAGTGGCTATAGGCGGAATGTTAGCCACTGACGCAGCTGCTGCTGCTGCGTAACTGTGCATGGTGGCACGGCCGCGGCTTGCCACAATGCTGCTCCCTCTCCTCTTGATTCCCTTGCTGCCCTTCCCCTTGCCCAAACCGCGCTGGCTGCCACTTCCAGACATCTTAGATGTTTTGGGCGTAAACAAAAAAGTTTTTTAAAAGGGCGGGTGAAAAAGTGGGGTACTTTAATGGAGTGGGTTGGTGGGTGAGGTGACACTAATCACTAAGTGATTAGATCGCTAAGTGATTACTAGTACAGTACTAATACAAAATACAATAATCTGTAATCAGTAAGTGTGAACAGTGAACAGTGAGTGTGTCCCCTAGTACACTAACTAGAAAATACAATAATCAGTAGTAATCAGATTAAGTAGAAGGAAATAGAGTGTGTGTACTGTACAGACAGTGCACGCACACACACACGCAGGAGCTAGCCTATGAACAGTGACTGAGTGTCCCTCCCTAGTAGTAAGTAGTAACAGTAAGTACAACTAGAAATAACAATAATCAGTTGTAATCAGTTGTAATCGGAAGGAAATAGAGTGTGTGTACTGTACAGACAGTGCACGCACGCACACACACACGCAGGAGCTAGCCTATGAACAGTGACTGAGTGTCCCTAGTACAGTAAGTAGTAACAGTAAGTACAACTAGAAATTACAATAATCAGTAGTAATCAGAAGGAAATAGAGTGTGTGTACTGTACAGACAGTGCACGCACACACACACGCAGGAGCTAGCCTATGAACAGTGACTGAGTGTCCCTAGTAGTAAGTAGTAACAGTAGTAAGGAAATAGAGTGTGTACTGTGCACGCACACACGCAGGAGCTAAACAGTGTCCTAGTACAGTTACAGTATAATAACTACAAAATACAATCACTCAGTAGTAAAGGACAGCAGAAACACTGGTATAGATAAGATGAGAAATAAAGTAACAGAGGACAGGAGGACAGCTGCCCACACAGGCAAGGCCCTGAGGCCTAAAGCTGTGTAAGCTTGCCTGCAGCAGCTGCCTGTCTCTATGTAACACACAAGCTACTAACTAAAATACAATGTCTATCTAAATAACAACAATATAGGTGTGTATAGGGTGGTGTATGTGAGCAAAAACGCTAGGTAATTGACCACTATAGAGCTCTTGCTAAGCCAAAGCACAAGGGAGCAGATCTCTCTCTGTACAAAGTCAGGCAAGGACGGAAAAACGGAACATGGCGGCCGCTATTTATAGGGTAGGGGCTGGCCAGGGTCCCCCTCTGTGATTGGCTGCTGTCAGAGGGCCTGGGAGCCCTCTGATTGGCTCTAAGGACATCAATCTGGGCTATGACGCTATTCGAGCTCGGTATTCGAGCTCGAATAGCGCTGTTTGCTCGAATAGCTCAAATAGTGAGTGGGCTATTCGAGTTCACTGATCACCACTGCACCTAACTACCCAGTACCTGTTATGTTTACTTAACCCACCTCATCACTGCATATACCTAGCGTTGTGTTGAGTGAACCCAGCTCACTGCATCTAACTACCTGTTGTGTTGAGTGAGAACCCACCTGGCCACCTCACTGCATCTAACTACCGGTTGTGTTGAGTGAGAACCCACCTCACTGCATCTTAAGTACCTTTACTGTTCAGTGAACCCAGCTCACTGCATCTAACTACCCAGTACCTGTTGTGTTTACTTAACCCACCTCATCACTGCATATACCTAGCTTTGTGTTGAGTGAACCCAGCTCACTGCATCTAACTACCCAGTACCTGTTGTGTTTACTTAAAGCGGATCCGAGATGAAAAACTAACTATAACAAGAAACTTGTCTATATATCTTAGCTAAAGTTTAGATAGTTTACACAGCAAATCTAGCTGCAAACAGCTTTAATACAATAAGAATATTTCTTCCTGTGATACAATGACAGCAGACATGTTGTTTGTAAACATTACACAGAGGCAGGCTTATCTGTATCTTGAGCAAAGAAAACTAATCCCCCTCCCTCATCCCTCCTCCCCTCTGCCTCTGAAATCAATGGCTAGTCACACCTCCCCCTCCTCCTGCCCAGACTCAGCTCCCATGAGCCCTTGCTACTGTCTGAAAGTGCCTTGGCTCTCTGAAAACCTGTGGGAGTGGTTTATTTAGTTTATAGGGAATTAGAGCATTAAAACAAAAACAAAAAAGTATTTGGCTTGAGGAATGCCTTATAAACAAAAGGGAAGGAACACAATTATGCAATGAGTAAAAGTTCGTCTCGGATCCACTTTAACCCACCTCATCACTGCATATACCTAGCGTTGTGTTGAGTGAACCCAGCTCACTGCATCTAACTACCTGTTGTGTTGAGTGAGAACCCACCTCACTGCATCTTAAGTACCTTTACTGTTCAGTGAACCCAGCTCACTGCATCTAACTACCTGTTGTGTGGAGTGAGAACCCACCTCACTGCATATAGCTAGCATACCCCCGAGATGGACAAAATGGACAAACCAGGTAGAGGAAGAGGTAGAGGCAGACCCAGAGGAAGGCCACCATGCACCGGCAGGTCTGTGGCTGTGCGAGGTGGTGTTGCTGTGATTTCGTGCGGACCTGCCCCAAAATACAGTGCTCAGAAGAAGGCACGTGCCATCACTTCCCAAAATCGTGAGGAGGTGATTGAGTATTTAACACAGAACACCTCATCTCCCGCAGCCACCAGCGCTACAACAAGCACCACATCCGCTGCATTTGACACTTCGCAGGAGTTATTTGGTGGTGGTGGTGAAATCACTGATTCCCAGCCACTACTACTACAACAACAACAAGAAGGCGCAGGTACACCACCTCATACGTCTGAGTTAGGTGGCGATAGTATGGACGTAACGTGTGTGGATGGGGATGATGGTGGACCACCTGAAGTTGGTGCACTTGAGGAGGTGTCTGAGGAAAGCGCAGCTGGCCAGGAGGATTATGATGACGATTATACAGATACCACATATGTTCCCGGTAGAGGAGATGACCAGGTGGACAGTTCAGAGGAGGAGTCAAAGAGGAGTAGGAGGAGATGACTCGATGATAGAAGCAGAGGGAGCTCGTCCTCAGAAACAGCTGGGGGCAGTGTCCGGCGCCATGTATCACCAGCTATGGCCGGCCAGCCAGCCAACATGCCCTTCAACGTCAGCTGCTGATGCCACCCTAGCGCCATCACCCCAGGGGGGTTCAGCGGTTTGGAAATTTTTTAACGTGTGTGTGTCTCAGATCGGAGCAAAGCCATCTGTTGTCTCTGCCAGCAAAAATTGAGCCGTGGAAAGGCCAACTCTCACGTAGGGACAAGTGCCTTACGAAGGCACCTGGAGAGAAGGCACAAACAGCTATGGCAAGAACACCTGAGGAAAAGCAGCACCCCTCGAAAGATAAGCCACCCTCCTTCTCCTCTTCCTCCTTCAGGTGCATCGTCTTCATCCACTTTCTCCCTTGCACCTTCACAGCCACCCTCCTCCACATCGCCTCTTCCCTTGAGCGGTTCCTTCTCCTCTGCCCACAGCAGTACCCAGCTGTCCGTGAAGGAAGTATTTGAGCGGAAGAAGCAAATGTCTGCCAGTCACCCTCTTGCCCGGCGTCTGACAGCTGGCGTGGCGGAACTATTAGCTCGCCAGCTATTACCATACAAGCTGGTGGAGTTGGAGGCTTTCCGTAAGTTTGTGGCCATTGGTACACCGCAGTGGAAGATACCAGGCCGCAATTATTTTTCACAAAAGGTCATACTCAAACTGTACCGTGCAGTTGAGAGGCAAGTGGTGTCATCTCTGGCACACAGCGTTGGGTCAAGGGTCCACCTGACCACGGATGCCTGGTCTGCCAAGCACGGGCAGGGCCACTACATTACATACACAGCCCATTGGGTCAAGCTGGTGACCGATGGCAGCAAGCAGGGAGTACGTGGCTGCGCAGAGGACCGACTTGTCACACCTCCACGGCTTGCAGGCAGGCCTCCAGCAACCTCCTCTACACCTGCTATCACCGCTTCGCTGTCGTCATCCTCCTCCTCCTCCTTGGCTGGTGCCGCCATCTCCTCTCCAGCTACACAGCCTCAGCACCCCAGGGCCTATGCTCCATGCCAGGTGCGACGGTGTCATGCAGTGTTAGACATGTCTTGCCTGAAAGCGGAGAGTCACACTGGAGCAGCTCTCCTGGCTGCTCTTAACAAACAGGTGGAGCAATGGCTGATGCGCACAAGCTTGAGATCGGCAACGTGGTGTGTGACAATCTCATTGCTGCGTTGAATTTGGGAAAGCTGACACACATACCCTGCATGGCACATGTGCTTAATCTGGTCGTGCAAAGATTTGTGTCCAAGTACCCAGGCTTAGATGACGTCCTGAAGCAGGCCAGGAAGTTGTGTGGGAATTTCAGGCGCTCTTACAAGGCCATGGCACGCTTTGCGGACATTCAGCGTAGAAACAACTTGCCGGGGAGACGTCTGATTTGCGATAGCCCGACTCGCTGGAATTCCACCCTGCTGATGTTCTCTCGCCTGCTAGACCAGAGAAAGCCGTCACCCAGTACCTGTATCATTACAGTACAAGGACACAATCTGGGAGGATGGGGATGTTGTGGCCCAACAACTGGCCACTGATGCGAAATGCATGCAGGGTCATGGAGCCATTTGATGAGGTGACCAAACTGGTGAGTCGCGATGAGGGCACCATCAGCGACTTGATCCCCTACGCCTACTTCCTGGAGCGTGCCGTGCGTAGAGTGGTGGATACAGCTGTGGAGGAGCGTGAACAAGAAGAGTTAGGGCAGCAGGAGTCGTGGGAGCCATTTACACACGAACCCGATGTTTCCACAACACCGGCGGCAGCACAGAGGGGGGAGGAAGAGGAAGAAGAGGAGTCGTGTGGGGAAGGAGAGGAGTCAGACTCTGTTGATGGTGATGATGAGGAAGGTGTTTCTGTGGAGGAGGAAGAGGCGGCGGAAGGAGAACAACCGCGGCAGCCATCACAGGGGGCTTCTGCTGCTCCACGTTCCCGTGGTATTGTTCGTGGCTGGGGGGAGGAAGAGGAGTTGCGTCCCGTCACTGAGGAAGAGCAAGAGGAGATGGAGAGTACGTCTGCATTCAGCTTTGTGCAGATGTCCTCTTTCATGTTGTCCAGCCTGTTGAGGGACCCCCATATCAAAAAACTCAAGACGAATGACCTGTACTGGGTGGCCACGCTACTAGACCCTCGGTACAGGCACAAAGTGGCGGACCTCTTAGCAACTCAACAAAAGGCGGAAAGGATGCAGCACTTGCAGAACAAGCTGTCGATGATGCTTTACAATGCATTTAAGGGTGATGTGGCTGCACAACGCAATCAAGGTACCACTGGCAGTAACCCTCCTCCTCCCAAGTCCACGCAGGCAAGAACAGGATGCTCCAGCGATCTCAGGGTGATGTCGGACATGCGGACGTTCTTTAGTCCAACTCCTCGCCATAGTCCTTCCGGATCCACCCTCCACCAACGCCTGGACCGGCAGGTAGCCGACTACCTGGCCTTGAGTGTGGATGTAGACTCTGCGAAAAGCGACGATGAACCCTTGGACTACTGGTTGCGCAGGCTTGACCTGTGGCCAGAGCTGTCCCAATTTGCCATACAACTTCTCTCTTGCCCTGCCGCAAGCGTCCTGTCAAAAAGGACCTTCAGTGCAGCTGGAGGCACAGTTACTGAGAAGAGAAGTCGCCTAAGTCACGACAGTTTTCAGTACCTGACCTTTATCAAAATGAATGAGGAATGGATCACGGAGGGCTACTGCACGACCGAAGACTAAGTCAGTCCCCACACACAGCATCTCTGCCTGCAGGCCACTTGACTGCCTTCTCCGCCACTACCAACAGGGTCCAGGACTCTAGGTGGATTCCTGAATTTTTAAGGCCGCTGCTAGCAGCAGCCGATACACTAATTTTTCTGGTGCGTGTACATGTGCCCATCCCCCTTCGTGATCATTACCTTGCCGCAGTGAAGGGGCTTGCGCATCACAATGAAGCAATGACCGCCAAGACAGACACACGAAAACAGGGACAAGCGAGAGATAGGATCCACAGCACTAGCGAAAAGTGGCTAGCGCGATCCAGGTACAGAGTAGCAGAACAGAAGGATCCCCAGCGCTAGCGAAAAGTGGCTAGCGCGATCCCAGAAGACAGAACAGAAGGATCCCCAGCGCTAGCGAAAAGTAGCTAGCGCGATCCCAGGAGACAGAGTTGCAGAACAGAAGGATCCCCAGCGCTAGCGAAAAGTAGCTAGCGCGATCCCAGGAGACAGAACAGAAGAGATAGCTGGTAGCAACCGCTGTACCAGCTATACTCCAAGAACAGAGATCAGAACCATTTCCGGTCGACCACCATTGGGACAGGACAATGGCAACAGAACATACAAACAGATAATACAATCCTAACTGCACTAGGGAAAACCTGCCTAGCGCAGATTCAGGAATTACTCTAAGCTGAACTTCAAACAAAGAGCATGGCTGACACTCCTGGCAGGAGTGTTACACAGGACAAAATCCTTATGAACAGCGAAGCATTGTGGGAAAGACATAGTACACGCCTCCAATGAATGTGGCCAGGCAATTTGCATGACAACGTATGCAAATTCCTCTGCAAGCACAAGCTGCAAAACTGACAGAAGCTCTTCTTTCCAGAGTCCTGCAGCATGCAAACCTACACAATGGTCAAAAGGCTGGCTGCCTGCACAGGCAGCTGAGCAAATCATCACACGTCTCGTCATGGTGCGCACCAGTCCAGCATGGCCGTCACTACACAAACGGCTGTTTGCACTAGTCACTGCATACCTTTCACTGCATCTGTGACTGCACATTATACCTGGCAGTCAGTGCATAACTTGCACTTGAATGGATACACTTTTAAACAATTTAAAAATACAACCATCTAAACTTTCAAACAATTTAAAAAAACAACCATCTATCATTTTCAAAAAAATTAAAAAAAAAGGGCAAAAAAACTTGCCCTCCGTAAAACATTCTTGGCAAATGCTTTCGACTTGGTTTGTCTTCCGATGGCTCAAGGGTCCATCTGACCACAGATGCCTGGTCTCAGCAGGCTCCCACTTCGGGCCGGAATCCAACCTTCATTCCCCGCGGTGACAATGGCAGACTTGCCCTCCATAACGGATTCCCGTTAAAGGATTTAAAGTTAATTCATTTCAATTAGGGCCGCAAAAGGTCCTCCTGAGTCCTGTATTGTTATTTTTGGTCACTACCTCGGGGCGGGCGTGCATGCCTGCCTGCCTCCCTCCTTGCCTGGATGTGTGGGAGGAAAGAAATATCAAAAACAGAAACAGAGGGAAGCAGAGAGGAAATTGCTCAATGGAGTTGAGGAACAGAAAATAATACCAGTGGACTTGGTGGTCAATATCTCTCAATATGAACTATCATCAACTGAACATAAGATATTAAATTATGGGTTATCATTTTGCCCTACTAATTTTCCAGATTTCTTTGAGTTAGATTTAGAACTAGGACGTTTTTTTAGGAGTCTTAAGCTTAAGAACTTTTTTGCAGGAGGACGTCTTTTTGATACCACACAGAGAGATCAGGTAGAGAGTATCAACCTTAAAGAATGGGGCCTAAGGAATAAGAGTCACTTTCAACCACCTAGTCATGTAGTGCTAGATAGGTATATCAATAAGGTGAATGAGGAAATTCTAAAGCTACAGAGGGATTTTGAATCCAAGAAATTTAGACATATTACCACCAATGTGAATGTGGAAGAACGCAAAGTCATTCATGCCCTGGCACGGAATAAAGAAGTGACTATTAGGTCTGCTGATAAAGGCGGTGCTGTTGTCATTTTGGACACTGACAAATATAAAGAAGAGATCCAATCCCAGTTGAATGAAGAGGAAGTATATGAGAGACTAACAAGTGACCCTACTAACATGATACAACAAGTAATAAAGGATCTATTGACGAAGGCTGAGAACTCACAACTGATTGATAAAGAGTTGAAAACATATTTGCAGATTGAGAACCCAAGGATACCGATCATATACACCTTGCCGAAAATCCATAAAAGATTGAACAACCCCCCGGGACGTCCAATAGTGTCCGGGGTGGGATCTATCTTTTCCAATATTGCTATTTTTTTAGATAGAATCTTGAAGCCAATTGTTTTGACCCTGGACTCTTACCTTAGAGATACACATCAATTTTTGGAAACCATTTCTTCCTGTTCTGAACTGTCGGATGATGTCCTTCTTGTTACAATGGATGTAAATAGCTTATACACCTCGATACCACATGAGGGTGGTGTCGAGGCTGTTGATCACTATCTAATGATCTGTACAGATTTTGATATAGAACAAAGAGGCTTTTTGTTAAAACTGTTAGATATAGTTTTAAGATTTAACTATTTCCTGTTTGGCGACACATTCTACATGCAGCGTAGAGGTACGGCGATGGGCTCGAACGTGGCCCCATCCTATGCAAATTTATCTTTAGGCCTCTATGAGGATGCTTTTGTTTATTCTAATTTGCATTTTTGTAAACATGCTTTACTTTGGCGTCGGTATATCGACGATATTTTTTGTTTGTGGGCGGGGCCACGTTCGAGCCTAGAGCTATTTGTAGAACAGTTGCATGTGGCGTGTCCTGCCATTAAGCTAACTCTTACTAGTAGTACAGACAGGGTGAGCTTTTTGGATACATGGGTCATCAAGCAGAATGGGAAGTTAATTACAGATTTATTCATAAAACCCACAGATAGGAATTCCATTTTGCATTTTGATAGTTTTCATGTTCCCCACGTTAAGAGTAACATACCCAAAGGGCAGTACAAAAGATTAGAGCGGATAGTGAGTGATCCAGAGGTGAGAAAGAATAGGCTAGAGGAGATGGAATATAAATTTTTAGCCAGGAATTATCGTTTGAAATATTTGGATTATGAAGGTAAGGTGGTGAGAAGTACAGGTGGGAGGGTAGAGAGAGTGAGTAGGAAAGGACAGAAGGGTAGTTTGAATCACAGAATCCCGTGTGTCACCACGTACAATGTGCTATCTGAGAAAATTGCAGGGGTTATCAATAGATTTTGGCCTATGCTGCGAGAGGGTTTACCATATGTACGTGAATTTCACGAATTTCCTTTGATGTCTTATAAAAGGGCACCCTCCCTAAGAGACATAGGCCTCAATTCACGGAGCATTATCAAACGTTCATCAAACACTTTATCAAACGTTTGATAATTTACCTCATGGGTAAAATCTCACTAAGGTGTTATATATTTGTTGAACGTTTTATCGGTAAAACATTCGATAAATATATAACACCTTAGTGAATTTAAAATTAGATTTTACCCATGAGGTAAATTATCAAACGTTTGATAAAGTGTTTGATAAACGTTTGATAATGCTCCGTGAATTTAGGCCTTAATTGTTAAAGGCGATATAGGTTCAGAAAAAAAGAATTTGATTACACGGAACGGAACATATCCTTGTTTACAGTGTCATTTATGTAGCTACATTGTGAAGGGTGACACATTTACCCATCCCTGCAGGGGCACTAAATTTAAGATCAGGGGTCGCTTTAGTTGTGACTCCAGATTTGTTGTTTATATGTTGAAGTGCCCCTGTGGGATTGGGTATGTGGGAAAAACAACACAAGCCCTCAGAGATAGAATCTCATCCCACAAATCTAATATTAGAAACAAAAATATGGAATTGTCAGTGTCTCAGCATTTCACTGAATATGGTCACAGATTATCGCAGTTAAGGGTGCAAGTGCTAGAGGGGGTCCCGATCCCGAGGAGGGGAGGCGATAGACACCTGTTATTATCTAAGAGAGAACATTATTGGATTAAGAAACTTGATACCTTAGAACCCAAAGGATTGAATAGAGATTATGATGTAGCTAACATTATGTTCTAATGGGCCTTAATAATTGATTTTAATGGTGATTTTTATGGTGGATACACAATGGGAATTGAAACATCTGCGGGGCTGGGACTGACATTGCAGTCCACTTAGTGGAATTATGTGCATGAGTTTGTATGCATGTACGCAGTGAAGTTTTGAAGCGGACGAAACGCCACATACAGTATTGGGCATTGATGCGTAACGGCCGTATTGGATGTACGCATTGAGGCCTTTGGGCGGACGCTGTCGCCTTTGAGGCTGATTGGTCGCTTATGCGTACTGGTCGCGTCAAAGGCGTGTTGGCTGCGATTCGATGTATTTTTCGCATAGGTTTTACGCAATAAAGTTTTTGGGCGGATGTTGTCGCTTTTGAAGCGGATTGGCCGCCGAGGCGTACAGATGCGGCGAAGCGTGCGGTTTTGAGGCGGTTTTGAGGCGGTTGTCGGCGTTTTGCTGTTTTAGTGCGTTTTGCTGTTTTAGTGCGTTCTGATGCGTTAGTGCGTTTTTGATGCGCGGTGCGGTTTTGAGAAGCATGATTGGTGGGCTGTGATGTCAGTCTTGAAGTTTATACTATAGCCTTGCAGATGATTGGCTAGAGACAATCTTTATGCTGAAATGGATGTGATCAGCTAGTACAAGTTTAGCTGACCCCATTGCTGAGGATTTGTTACAATGAGTGACACTGGCTCTGCACCTTTGTGTGTGGTATGCTGTGTCAGAGTAACTTTTAAAAGATTCCTGTGAAGCTTTGGCTGTTTTGTCTCTGGCTTGAAAACATATTAGCCTCTATGGAGGTGTGTAGGCAGTATTCCTATTGGCTTGGAAAAGGATATGTATTTACATATATTTGCATTTATGTTAATGAGAAGTCTTCCATCAAAGATTCCTGTGAAGCTTTGGCTGTTTCTGTCTCTGGCTTGAAAACATATTAACCTCTATGGAGATGTGTAGGCAGTATTCTTATTGGCTTGGAAAGGGATATGTATTTGCATATATTTGCATTTATGCTAATGAGAAGTCTTCCATCAGGTCCACTTTGGAACTATTTAAGCAAGGCTTTTTTGTCTGTTGATTGAGTGTGTGTCTGACGCCATCTGAAGAAAGAGCTATTCTGAAACGCTGTGCGTCATGGCTGTGTGATACACATATTTATGCCTGCAATGGAATTTTAAAAAGCTGAAATAAAAGAAGATTTTAGACGGTGCGGATCCTGAGAACTTATTTGCTTGGATGTGTGGTGGTAGACGTTGATCAGGCTCCAACTCCGGAACGCAATACAAAAGGGAGCTTATCCTCAGAAACAGCTGGGGGCAGTTTCCGGCGCCATGTATCGCCCGCTATGGCCAGACAGCCAACATGCCCTTCAACCTCAGCTGCTGATGCCACCGTAGCGCCATCAGCCCAGGGGGGCTCAGCGGTTTGGAAATTTTTTAACGTGTGTGTCTCAGATCGGAGCAAAGCCATCTGTTGTCTCTGCCAGCAAAAATTGAGCTGTGGAAAGGCCAACTGTCACGTAGGGACAATTGCTTTACGAAGGCACCTGGAGAGAAGGCCCAAACAGCTATGGCAAGAACACCTGAGGAAAAGCAGCACCCCTCAAAAGTCAAGCCGCGGAGAACAACCGCGGCAGCCGTCACAGGGGGCGTCTACTGCTCCACGTTCCCATGGTATTGTTCGTGGCTGGGGGGAGGATGAATGGATACACTTTTAAACAATTTAAAAATACAATTATCTAAACTTTCAAACAATTTAAAAATACAACCATCTATCATTTTCAAAAAATTTTAAAAAAGGGCAAAAAAACTTGCCCTCCGTAAAACATTCTTGGCAAATGCTTTCGACTTGGTTTGTCTTCCGCTGGCTCAAGGGTCCATCTGACCACCGATGCCTGGTCTGCAAAGCACGGTCAGGGCAGCTACAGCATGGGTCTCAGCATGCTCCCACTTCGGGCCGGAATCCAACCTTCATTCCCCGCGGTGACAATGGCAGACTTGCCCTCCATAACGGATTCCCGTTAAAGGATTCCCGTTAAAGTTAATTCATTTCAAATACACAGCAGGGCCTCGAAAGTCCGCCTCCTGTATTGTTATTTTTGGTCACTACCTCGGGGTGGGCGTGCATGCCTGCCTGCTGCCCTCCTTGGATGTGTAGTGGTAGCCGTTTCTCAGGCTCCACACCTGATTCCATCCCTCATTCCCCGGCCATTACCCGGGGTCACAAATGGCAGACTTGCCCACCTCCATATGATTCTCGTGAAAGGAATGTGGTGTCATATTTGCCCGCCATAACTGGTTCTCGTTAAAGGATTTAAAGTACATTCATTTCAAATACACAGCAGGGCCTCGAAAGTCCTCCTCCTGTATTGTTATTTTTGGTCACTACCTCGGGGCGGGCGGGCGTGCATGCCTGCCCGCTGCCCTCCTTGGATGTGTAGTGGTAGCGTTGCTCAAGCTCCACACCGGATTCAAACCCCTCATTCCCCAGCCATTACCCGGGGTCACAATGGCAGACTTGCCCGCCTCCACAGGATTCTCATTGTAGCGGTACTGAACAAGTACACAGCAAGTAGAAAATGTAATTTAAAAACAAAACGTAAGCTTTTTAACAATGCCATGGAAAGTTGAGAAGGAAGTCACAAATTACCTGACATCACTGAGTGAGGAAGAGCAATCTCGCCATGTTGCGCAGTAGTCCAGCATGGCCGTCACTACACAAACAGCTGTTTGCTGTGCGTTACACAGTGAGTTTGGTGTGTCAGTGTGAAGCAGTACTCTAATTACACTCCCTGATTGATGTATACACATGCAAGATGTTTGAAAGCACGTTAGGCCTGCAATTTAGCATTCAATGTGATTTCTGCCCTTAAAACGCTGCTTTGCGTCACATCCAGATTTTTCCCCGGGACTTTTGGCATGTATCCCACTCCGCCATGCCCCCCTCCAGGTGTTAGACCCCTTGAAACATCTTTTCCATCATTTTTGTGGCCAGCATAATTTTTTCTATTTTTCAACGTTCGCCTCCCCATTGAAGTCTATTGCGGTTCGCGAACTTTTCCGCGAACCGAACCTTCCACGGAAGTTCGCGAACCCGGTTCGCGAACCGAAAATCGGAGGTTCACGACATCTCTACTGGGCACGGTATTCCTTAAACAGGCTAAAAATCATATACAGCATTTATTTTCTCTCTGCTTCCAACGGAGTCTAGCAGTCTGGTCTCCTGCTGAGTTTATCCTGTCTCTTCAAAAGGCAGCAACACTTTGCCGATTGGGCTTACTGCTGGAAAGCTTTCACACCTTGTTGTCACTGGCCCAGGAAGGAACTCTTTTGATCAAGTTAATTTAAACAAACATGCCTTCACTGGTCAACAAACATACTTCATGAAAAAAAAGAGTTCCTCTAGCAGCTATGAACGCCAGAGACACCAGGCTCACACCCTGCTGTACTCTAGACATAAGATCTTGATCTGGCACGTCAATGACAATCGGTGCAGCAAACCGATTGCGATCTCTTTTCTCACGGCTCTTCCATGACACCTCCCCCCGAGAATAGAGGCCTCAGCTATGCATCCACAAGGTGTATGACGTTGCCGCTAATCTGGCTGATGGGTCCAGAGCTGCCGGTATGGTGGAATAACTCATTGGAGCCTGCGGCTCGGTTCATCTGGACAGGTCGCTGTCCTTTACCCTCAGGATTGACCCAACATGGACCGTTCTGGACACGGCATTTGCGCCACCGCGTCCGGATGTGGCGTCTATCAGGACTGTTGACAACGGGCAGTAGATCGGGTAGGTCAACAGCCAGCTCCTGACAGATGGCACATGCCTTGCAGAATCTTATTTATTTATTGTTTTTATATCTTGATACATCCATGTTCATCCTGGGCCAATTAAACTGTTTTCAAATACAGGCAAGTGTCTTGCGGATCCCCATGTGCCTGGCCTGAGGGCTGTCATGTGGGGAGTGCAGCACATGCCCCTGAATGCACCTGGTACCACAAGCCACTTGGTATTCGCATGTGGGTTACCTGAAGTGGGCTGTACAGACTCACTTAACAATCTCCCACCTTCCCAGTACACCTTGAAAGCGGCCTCTAATGCGAGGGGCTCAGAGGCTTGCTGCCTGAGCGCCTCCACGCTTGGGTCACTTTGTAGCGCTGCTGTCAATGCAGCACTGTCAGTTTCAGCTAGCTGGCTCATGTCACATGTGTTCAGTGGCTGAAAGTTCTCACTTCTGGGGTGAGCACTGAATGAAAAGTCCGGCACTGAGCCCACAACCCTTGCAGCACTCTGGGTGACTGCTAGCACAGGCACAGCATTAGCATTACAATAATTGACATTCTTCACATCATTGACACAGGCATTAATGACAGTGACAGGTACAGTAACATTTTCATCACAGACAGTTTGTACATTAAACACAGGTAGCTTTGACTCAGGTACTATTGAACCTGGTACCCTTAAACTAGGCACATTCAACACACCTCCCCCTGGTGCTCCCCCCAGTGTGTAAAGTACTTGGTGGTGGGCGGAGAGTCCGTCTCCTTCCGTGAGCGTCGAGGCGGTTGCGGCAGGTTTGTAATAGGACACAAGCTTGCCCAAGTCAGTCCCCAACAACACAGGGACAGGGAGATCATCCACAACCCCAACAACCCTTTCCTGAACCCCCACCCCCAGTCGAGCTTCACTCTCACTTGAGCTATGTGTAAAAGGGTGCCCTTCACTCCAGTAAGGGCAAGGGATCAGTTGGAGCTGATGCTCACCTTCGGAACAAGGTATGAGTTAACTAAGGTGATGTCTGCTCCGGTGTCTTAGAATCCGGTAACAACCTGGTCGTTCACTCTAACAGGCTGCTGCTGGTCAGTTCGGTCATGGATTTCCGTTCTGCGGGCAAACAGAACAAGATCTGATGATCTAGGCTGTGGTTCACTGGCTGGTTGTATCTGCCGTGGGTGAGGTACAGGTACTACAGGTGATCCAGGTGCTGATGGTGTCTGCCTCCACTCAGCACAGTCGAATTTTATGTGTCCGTGCTTGCGGCAGTAGTGACAGGTGACCCCCTCAGGTGCTGCAGGCCTGGGCGCCGCAGCTGCACTGGGTGGCCTCTGTGGCAGACAGCTCACAGGGGCAGGAGGGTCTGCCAGGGTATTGGGCTGACCTCCTCTCCAGCTAGATGGTGCAGTTCTGCGTGTGTCAGGCACCCGGGTAGTCACAAAGGTCTCATCGAGGTCTGCGGCAGCAGTCACTGACTCAGGCTTCTGCTCCAGCACAAACTGTCGTACATGAGCAGGGCAAATGTTCAGAAACTGCTCTACTATCAAGTCCTCCAAGACATCATAAGACCCTTTGGTGAGGCCTAGAGTCCACTGGCGGAATGTGGTGCGTAAACTGCTGACCACATTCGGATAAGAGACCGTAGATTTTTTCTGCCAGGACCTGAACTTTTTGCGATAGGCTTCTGGCGTCAGCTGATATTTAGTAATGATAGCATCTTTTATAGCGGCATAATCATTATCTTTTTCCAAAGGTAACTCTGAGAAAGCATCAAGCGCTTTGTAGCGCAGTAAAGGGGTCAGATGTCTGTCCCACTGGTCTGGGGACAGACGATACTGACAGCATGCTTTCTCAAAAGATCGCAAAAACAAGTCAATATCAGTGTCTTTTTCAATAGTAGCAAATTTAAATTTCGCACTTACGGGTGATGCGGCTGCTTCTCTGAAAAGTTTTATGGAGATGAAGGTTTCATTTTTCAGCATGACCTGGCACCTGCTCACAGTGCCAAAACCACTGGTAAATGGTTTACTGACCATGGTATTACTGTGCTCAATTGGCCTGCCAACTCTCCTGACCTGAACCCCATAGAGAATATGTGAGATATTGTGAAGAGAAAGTTGAGAGTCGCAAGACCCAACACTCTGGATGAGCTTAAAGGGAAGGTCCAAGCAAAAAAAAAAAATGAGTTTAACTTACCTGGGGCTTCTACCAGCCCCATGTAGCCATCCTGTGCCCTTGTAGTCACTCCAGTCCCCCGCTGGCAGTTTTCTGACCTCGGAGGTCAGGGACACATTGCATACATTTTTACGCATTCCAGCTAGTGCAGGAACAAAAATTTACGCGTTGCACCACTAACGCGTAAAAATGTATGCGTTAATGTTCCTGCACTAGCGGGAATGTGTAAAAATGTACGCAATTCGGCCCTGACCTCCGAGGTCAGAAAGCTGCCAGCGGGGGAATGGAGCAGCAGTGAGTGACTACGAGGGCACAGGATGGCTGCATGGGGCTGGTGGAAGCCCCAGGTAAGTGAAACTCATTTTTTTTTTTGCTTGGACCTTCCCTTTAAGGCCGCTATCGAAGCATCCTGGGCCTCCATAACACCTGAGCAGTGCCACAGGCTGATTGCCTCCATGCCACGCCGCATTGAAGCAGTCATTTCTGCAAAAGGATTCCCAACCAAGTATTGAGTGCATAACTGAACATAATTATTTGAAGGTTGACTTTTTTTTGTTTTAAAAATACTTTTCTTTTATTGGTCGGATGAAATATGCTAATTTCTTGAGATAGGAAATTTGGGTTTTCGTGAGCTGTATGCCAAAATCATCAATATTAAAACAAAAAAAGGCTTGAACTACTTCAGTTGTGTGTATTTGAATCTAAAATATATGAAAGTCTAATGTCTATCAGTACATTATAGAAAATAATGAACTTTATCACAATATGCTGATTTTTTGAGAAGATCCTGTATATAAAAATATATTGCATTCAGCTACAACACCAATTAATTAGTTCATTTCTCGACAGGGCTAATTTAATAGCGCTATCTGAGATACTTTCAGCACAACGAAGATCCCAAACACTGTCACACGCCCCCTGGTGGCCGGACCGTACAATAGATTCCAATCGGTTTCAGCACACAGACCATGCAATCTATGGTCGCAAGCGGTGCACAGAAATTGCTGGGATTTTGGCAGCAGACTAAATAAAAGGGAGTTTATGAGTTACAGTAATACAAATTACACACTATTTCAGGATATAAGGGACACCACTCCTACAGAAGGGTAGGAGACCTCTACACTGATACTAATACCTGCAAACAAAACGGTTAAACACACTCTATTTTATCTAGCTATCAACAGTAGTAGCGACTCTTCAGAAGCTAGGGTTCTGGTTGTGCGGCTGAATAGCAGGGATAGCTGAACAAATAAATGACTTTTTAGTCGTTTTATTATAAATGCAATATAAATAATATATACAGAAAATCATTAAAATCAACAATTATACAGACAATAATAGCGCAGTATGAAAATAAAAAGGGAAGAAATAAATGGATACTTCCGCCAGGTGAAAATCTGTCCTTTCTGGGAAATCTAAGCACATGGAAAATGTCCTTTGTTTCAGATCAGGCAAATGGCCGCCAGCCACGCGGTCCCCTGGCCATCTGGATCAGGTGATGGTACACAAGGGATGACTGCTCCTCCTTGTATGCATCCTGGTTTTATGGAAGCTAGTTTTGGGGTGGGACCAAGCTCGCCCCTCTGGTTGACAAACCAATCACAGTTCAAGTCCTTGGAGACAGGGCCGGCGCTACCATTAAGGCAAAGGGAGGCAGCTGCCCCAGGGCCCCAGAGCTTGTAGGGGCCCCCAGTGGCTACAAGAGGAAAAAAAATTTAAATCGGCCTTATAGTTTTTGAGAAAATCGATTTTAAAGTTTCAAAGGAAAAAAAAATACACATTTAAAAACCTGCCGACTTTAATGGTTAATAGCAAATCCACCTTGAATGCTAGAAACCGTAAATTTGCAGGATATGTTTAAGAGATCATTAGGAATAAGAGGAAATTTTTTTTTTCAAAAAGACCTTATAGTTTTTGAGAAAATCGATTTTAAAGTTTAGAAGGAAAACAGTATACTTTTAAATGCGGTAAATGTCACTTTTAGTAGCAAACCTAACGGTAGTGTAATTTTACATGCATCAAACGAAAGCGCAATAAATTTCCTGACGGGGTTTCCAGGGGGTCCATACGCAGCCGCAGCGCTTTGGCCAGGGATCGCTATACAACCGCAATATGGCTGTATGAAGATCCCTGGCATTTTTTCCTATTTTCCCAACTTTTTTTTTATGTTTAGAGTGTGGGAATTTAAAAAAAAAAAATTATGTGGGGTCCCCCCTCCTGAAACTTTTTAACCCCTTGTCCCCCATGCAGGCTGGGATAGCCAGAATGTGGAGCTCCGACCGATTGGGACTTCACACCCTGACTATACCAGCTGTAAAAAAGGTCCCCTAATGCCGATTTTTGTTCCAGGGTATATTTTGGGGGGGCCCCCCAGGTTTATTTTGCCCTGGGGCCCCATTATTGCTTAAACCGGCCCTGCTTGGAGAGAGATTTAGGCTTAAACTTATAAAACGCTACAATTCAAAACCAGGAAATGCCATATTTGTGCACATGACACATTCATATTCTGAAGAATATGACAATTCCTATGACATTAGACGTGGCTACAATATTATGTTAAGTTCCTGAGAGGTTTAATACTTTGTCGTGGCTCATCCCTGGCCCCCCCAAGCCTGGTATCAAAATGTCCATCAAAGCACCATGAATTAAATGATATAACTCCCATAACCGTCCTGGGCACGGTATTCCTTAAACAGGCTAAAAATCATATACAGCATTTATTTTCTCTCTGCTTCCAATGGAGTCTAGCAGTCTGGTCTCCTGCTGAGTTTATCCTGTCTCTTCAAAAGGCAGCAACACTTTGCCAATTGGGATTACTGATGGAAAGCTTTCACACCTTGTTGTCACTGGCCCAGGAAGGAACTCTTTTGCTCAAGTTAATTTAAACAAACATGCCTTCACTGGTCAACAAACATACTTCATGAAAAGAGTTCCTCTAGCAGCTATGAACTCCAGAGACACCAGGCTCACACCCTGCTGTACCTAGACATAAGATCTTGATCTGGCACGTCAACGACAATCGGTGCAGGAAACCGATTGCGATTGCGTTCTTTTTTCTCACTGCTCTTCCGAGACAATATTCAGTGCTGTATATTGGTTACAAACACTGCAAATTAATAAAGACAGGAGCAGACCAAAAGTGTCTCTCATTGTTTGGCAAAGTAATGGTCCTGTACTGATTGATTGAAGAACATGATCTCGGCACTCCAGGCTAGAGTTGTCTCGAACCTCCGATTTTAGGTTTGCGAAAAATCACATTTTATTGCTAAATTGGAGGCCTAAAGTGCTTTAAAACATCTTGCATGTGTATACATCAGGTAGTGTAATTAGTGTACTACTCTACACTGACAGACTAAACTCACTGTGTAACGCACCACAAACAGCTGTTTGTGTAGTGATGGCCATGCTGGACTGGTGCGCAACATGGCTAGAGTGCAGGCGATGGCGGTTTTCAAGCCCATATGGTCGGTCTGAGGTAGCTTAAAGGGACTCCGAGCTCACGAAAAAAAGAAAAGTTGTACTCACCAGGGGCTTTCTCCAGCCCAGTGCTGGTCGGGAGGTCCCACGCCGGCGTCCTGGCTCCTCTCCTTCTCCCCGCTCCGGTATAGCTGACAGGCCGCAGCCCGGGCGACACTCGGTGGAGTGTCGGGCTGCAGCTTCCGCGTATGACGCGGATTACGTCACACGCCGGCCGCCTCGCGTCATCACGGCGGCCGGCGTGAAAGTACTGCGCATGCGTGCTTTAATCGCGCATGCGCAGTACTTTCACGCCGGCCGCTGTGATGACGCGAGGCGGCCGGCGTGTGACGTAATCCGCGTCATACGCGGAAGCTGCAGCCCGACACTCCACCGAGTGTCGCCCGGGCTGCGGCCTGTCAGCTATACCGGAGCGGGGAGAAGGAGAGGAGCCAGGACGCCGGCGTGGGACCTCCCGACCAGCACTGGGCTGGAGAAAGCCCCTGGTGAGTACAACTTTTCTTTTTTTCGTGAGCTCGGAGTCCCTTTAATGACAGAACAACAGTGATTGAGTGTCCAGCTGATCGAATTTGGTATGTCCTCAATGAAGCAACGACCTTATCTTCTTGGGTCAGGTGTGCCCCCCAACCCCAACACACTCATTTAGCCGGTCATTGCTTCATTGTGATACGCAAGCCCCTTCACCGCGGCAAGGTAACGATCACGAAGGGGAATTGACACATGTACATGCCTTTTGTTTTGTTGTTGCAGCAGCAGTGCAGCCAGAAAAATTAGATAGGCATGTACACGCACCAGAAGTCCTGGACCCTGTTGGTGGTGGCGGAGAAGGCAGTCAAGCGGCCTGCAGGCAGAGATGCTGTGTGTGGGGACCATCTCCGGGCAGGCCTGACTGTGCTTTGCAGACCAGGCATTCATGGTCAGATGGACCCTTGACCCAACGCTGTGTGCCAGAGATGACACCACTTGCCTTTCAACATCACGGTACAGTTTGGGTATCGCCTTTTTTGAGAAATAATTGCGGCCTGGTATCTTACACTGTGGTGTGTGGCTTTGCTTTTGTGTGCTGCTTTTCCTCGGGTGGTCATCCCATTGCAGGTTGTGCTTTGTAATGATGCGCCTTCGTAAGGTAGTTGTCCCTACACGGGTCTTGGTCTTTCCACGGCTTAATTTTTGGTGCTCTCATCTGAGGCAGACACACAAAAAAATGTCCACATCACTGAGACCTGGGATGATGGCACTTTGGTGATGGCTGTCGACAGAGTGTTAAGTGGGGTGCCAGAATCAGAGCAGGAGGAGGAAGATATTTCACACTTCCATGCGGAAGCTGAGGAAGATTAGGTGTTCTGTTAGTCAACTACGTCCTGACAATATTGGGGGTTGATGGCACGTGCCTTCTTCTGAACACTGTACTTTGGTCGAGGGCAGCACGAAATCATGACAGCATGACCTCGAACAGACCTGCCGGGTGGCCTGTCTCTGGCTCTGCCTGTTGTTTTGTCCATATTGGGGGGAATTATGTGAAAGGTATGCACTGACTTGACTAATAAGATGTACGGTTACACAGGTGCAGTGAAAAGGTTGCAGTGACTGCTGGTACAACAATGTGTGGTCATACAGGTGCAGTGAAAAGGTGACTGCTGGTACAACAATGTGCGGTTACACAGGTGCAGTGAAAAGGTGACTTCTGGTACAACAATGTGTGGTTACACAGGTGTAGTGAACAGGTTGCAGTGACTGCTGGTACAACAATGTGCGGTTACACACAGATGCAGTGAAAAGGTTGCAGTGACTGCTGGTACAACAATGTGCGGTTACACAGTTGTAGTGAACAGGTATGCAGTGACTGGTATATAAAACTGTGTGCTGTTACACAGGTGCAGTGAAAGGTATGCACGGACTGGTATTACAAATGTGAAGCTGTCACACACACACACACACACACACACACACACACACACACACACACACACACACACACACACACACAGGTACAGTGAACAGGTATGCCGTGACTGGTATATAACACTCTGTGCTGTCACGCAGGTGCAGTGAACAGGTATGCAGTGACTGGTATCAATACAATGTGCAGCTGTCACACACACAGGTGCAGTGAACAGTTACAGTGGGTTGCAAAAGTATTCGGCCCCCTTGAAGTTTTCCACATTTTGTCACATTACTGCCACAAACATGCATCCATTTTATTGGAATTCCATGTGAAAGACCAATACAAAGTGATGTACATGTAAGAAGTGGATCGAAAATCATACATCATTCCAAACATTTTTTACAAATAAATAACTGCAAAGTGGCGTGTGCGTAATTATTCAGCCCCGAGTCAATACTTTGTAGAACCACCTTTTGCTGCAATTACAGCTGGCAGTCTTTTAGGGTATGTCTCTATCAGCTTTGCACATCTAAAGACTGAAATCCTTGCCCATTCTTCTTTGCAAAACAGCTCCAGCTCAGTCAGATTAGATGGACAGCGTTTGTGAACAGCAGTTTTCAGATCTTGCCACAGATTCTCGATTGGATTTAGATCTGGACTTTGACTGGGCCATTCTAACACATAGATATGTTTTGTTTTAAACCATTCTATTGTTTCCCTGGCTTTATGTTTAGGGTCATTGTCCTGCTGGAAGGTGAACCTCCGCCTCAGTCTCAAGTCTTTTGCAGTCTCCAAGAGGTTTTCTTCCAAGTTTGCCCTGTATTTGGCTCCATCCATCTTCCCATCAACTCTGACCAGCTTCGCTGACCCTGCTGAAGAGATGCACCCCCCGAGCATGATGCTGCCACCACCATATTTGACAGTGGGGATGGTGTGTTCAGAGTGATGTGCAGTGTTAGTTTTCCGCCACACATAGTGCTTTGCATTTTGGCCAAAAAGTTCCATTTTGGTCTCATCTGACCAGAGCACCTTCTTCCACATGGCTTGTGGCAAACTGCAAACGGGACTTCTTATGCTTTCTGTTAACAATGCCTTTCTTCTTGCCACTCTTCCATAAAGGCCAACTTTGTACAGTGCATGACTAATAGTTGTCCTATGAACAGATTCCCCCACCTAAACTGTAGATCTCTGCAGCTCGTCCAGAGTCACCATGGGCCTCTTGACTGCATTTCTGATCAGCGCTCTCCTTGCTCGGCCTGTGAGTTTAGGTGGATGGCCTTGTCTTGGTAGGTTTACGGTTGTGCCATACTCCTTCCATTTCTGAATGATCGCTTGAACAGTGCTCCGTGGGATGTTCAAGGCTTTGGAAATCTTTATGTAGCCTAAGCCTGCTTAAAATTTCTCAATAACTTGATCTCTGACCTGTCTTGTGTGTTCTTTGGACTTCATGGTGTTGTTGCTCCCAATATTCTCTTAGACAACCTCTGAGGCCGTCACAGAACAGCTGTATTTGTACTGACATTAGATTACACACAGGTGCACTCTATTTAGTCATTAGCACTCATCAGGCAATGTCTATAGGCAACTGACTGCACTCAGATCAAAGGAGGCCGAATAATTATGCACACACCACTTTGCAGTTATTTATTTGTAAAAAATGTTTGGAATCATGTAGGATTTTCGTTCCACTTCTCATGTGTACACCACTCTGTATTGGTCTTTCATGTGGAATTCCAATAAAATTGATTCATGTTTGTGGCAGTAATGTGACAAAATGTGGAAAACTTCAAGGGGGCCGAATACTTTTGCAACCCACTGTATGTAGTGACTGGTGGTATAGAACACTGCGTGCTGTCACGCAGGTGCAGTGAACATGAATAGGTATGCACAGTCGGACTGGTTTTACAAATGTGTAGCTGTCACACACACAGGTGCAGTGAACAATTATGCAGTGACTGCTGGTATATAACACTGCGTACTGTCACGCAGGTGCAGTGAACAGGTATGCAGTGACTGGTATCAATACAATGTGCAGCTGTCACACACACAGGTGCAGTGAACAGTTATGTAGTGACTGCTGGTATATAACACTGCGTGCTGTCACGCAAGTGCAGTGAACATGAAAAGGTATGCACGGTCGGACTGGTTTTACAAATGTGTAGCTGTCACACACACAGGTGCAGTGAAAAGGTAAGCACTGAATGTGCTGGGCCTTGCACAGTATAGCAATTAGCAAGGGCCAGCTGCGACAAACACAGGGCTGTATCAGTGTGTCAGTGGAACACACAAAAAAAGAAAAAAAAAAAAGACTTCACAAGAACATTAGCTCTGAAAAGAGCTCTTTTTGTGGTGCTTTTCAACAAATATCAGCTAGGAGCAAGCTACAAGAGCCTTGCTAAGCTTTCCCTATCTCTGCAGCAGGTTCCTCTCCCTTCTCTCACTACTGCAGCAACACCGAGTGAGATAATGGCCGATGCACCTTCCTTATATAAGAGGGGGGGGGGGCTCCAGGAGGGAGTGCAGCCTGATTGGCTGTCATGTGTCTGCTGACTGTGATGTAGAGGGTCAAAGTTTAGCCCAATGATGTAGTATAGGGGCGGGTCGAACTTGCCATAAAGTTTTCGCGAACCATCGATGTTCACGGCCAAAACGTTCAGGACAAAATGGTGAAGCTACCAGGGCAGACTTTGTATCTGGCCTTCAACCTCTTTAAGTGTTCTATGTCCCCTGTTACAATAGTCCCCTATAGTACCCTCCACAGCTACACATAGCGCCCTCCACAGCCCCCTTGTAAACCCATGTAGTGTCCTCATAGACCCCTGCAGTTACCTTAGTTTTTCCCTGTAGTCTCCTAGTAGTGGCATCTGCTTCCTCCCACTTTTTGGAAACGACTCAGCCAATAGAGATGGCCCGCTGGTTCGCGTTTGCGGTGAACCGCAAACTATATGTGAGTTCGACCAGCCCCCTTTACTACATCATTAGGCTCAACTTTGACCCTCTACATCACAGTCAGCAGACACAGGGCAGCCAATCAGGCTACCCCCCCCCCCCCCCCCTATATAAGGCAGCTGCGCCGGCCATTATCTCACTCAGTGTGGCTGCAGTAATTAGAGAAGGGAGGGAGTTGCTGCAAAGATTAGGGAAAGCTTAGTTAGGCTGTTGTTAGACTTGTTAGCTTGCTCTTGCTGATACTTGTTGCTAAAAAGCACCCCGCAACAGCTCTTTTGAGAGCTAATGTTGTTCTTGTGATCTGTGTTTTTTTTTTTTGGGTGTGGCCCACTGACGCTTGCATATACAGCCCTGTCAGTCAGTCGCAGCTCGCCCTTGCTAATTCCTACTGTGCCACTGCCAGGCCCAGTACATTCACAGCCTACCTTTTCACTGCATGTGCGTGACAGCTGCACATTTGTAATACCAGTCACTGCATACCTGTTCATGGTACCTGTGTGTGTGACAGCTGCACATTTGTAATACTAGTCACTGCATACCTGTTCAAGGTACCTGTGTGTGTGACAGCTGCACATTGTATTGAGACCAGTCACTGCATACCTATTCAGTGCACCTGCGTGACAGCATGCAGTGTTATATTATATACCAGTCACTGCATACCTGTTCACAGTACCTGTGTGTGTGACAGCTGCACATTTGTAATACCAGTCACTGCATACCTGTTCACTGCAACTGTGTGAATGCACTCAGTTATATATACCAGTCACTGCATAACTGTTCACTGCACCTGTGTGTGTGACAGCTGCACATTGCATTGATATTATATACCAGTCACTGCCTACCTGTTTACTGCTAATTCAAAGAGGCAGGCGCTCACGGCGTGTTTAGAACCCCAAAGATTTGCATATAAATATATATAAAATGGGATCACAGAGGTATACTCCTTGTTGACATGAGAATAGGAGACCAGTAAAAGTCAGGACCATAAGTTCACAAGCAAAAGTCCACAAATTCAGGCTGTTAAGCCCATAATATGCGAAAGTTCAATTTTCATAAGGTAAAAGATTCCTCAATGATACAGAGATGGCCACCACCACACCCTTTGTGTGCCACTCACCGCATCCACTGACCAACCGGTCAGTATAAGCCTTGGGACAGTTCCCGGGTCGTCCCCCACCTCTTAGGCAATATCAGCAGACCTCCTCTCAAACAAGTTCTTCAGTATATAACCACCTCAGAAGGAAGAACTCCACATAGCGTAATAACGTTTTTAAAAATGAATTTATTAAAAAACCAATGCACTCACATGTTCCAGGATTTAAAATCGTTTAGAGTTTTATCAACGGGCTCTCCCCCGTAATGATGGCCTAGGCTGGCAGGCTTCCGTCCTACTGGGCTCTATCCCAATCACCGCCGCGCGCTCGGTGTTCTGGGGGTCCCTTCTTAGGTCAATCTCGCCTCCACGCCGTTCCGTTGCATGCCAGTCCACTTCCGCATCAGGCTCCGCCCTATCGATTTCGTCACAGGTGACTCATCAGGGGCATGGAGCCTGATGCGTATAGCGGACATATGTATGGGTCAGTACGTCATGACGTAAGCATTCTGACCCTCCTCTCCCCAAGCGTATGCCATGTATCCTTGCGTGGATACTTTGTAATAACTTGATACTCTATTTCCCTCAGTGCCTGCAAGCCTGCCATCTTGTGTCCAATAATCAAACTGCAGGTTCCATAATACTTTGTAAAATACATTTAAAATAATATTTAAACGCTATACTCTTCTCTACATCCTACCATCCATCTCCTGATGTTAAAGGATGGTGTTGGCATCTGATTTTATACAGTTCATACATTTCTCAATTTTAAAAACCAGCTACACCTAATTACATAGCATTTTAATACATTTCAACCTATGCTTATGGAATTACTATCCCTATCATCCACCCTACTAGAAGAAAAGTTGGTTCGTTTTCAAAAAGAAACAACATCACACATTATATTACATGAAAGCCACTTCTACTCAGCTCCAGGGAGGCTCACATCCATACCCACTACCCCAAAACCTATATAAACCCTAATCCCACAATCTTTAACCCCCTATACCTAGATTTCGGTCCCAGATTATTTTGAGTCCGCCTCTCCAGGTCTGGTGAAATGGCCCTCATGTCTCACCACATCACTCCAAAACCCCTATTTACTTTCATGTTGTATTGGTCTACCCCCCTGTATCCGGGTCCCGGGGTGCATGCGCACACATCACACCCCTAGTCACCCAAAAAACATACCAGGTCAATATCTATGTTTAAACCATCAGGTCTGAGTGTACCCATCCTGTGTATCCACCTGGTCTCCTCCTGCGAGACCCTTTTGGTCCTATTACTCCCCCTCCAGTCGGGCAAAATCTTTTGGAGTGCGCAAAAGGAGAGATCTTTAGGGTTGCAATTATGGTGGCTCCCAAAATGCGCCGATACTCCATGATTGGGGTATCCTTTCAGGATGTTACGGATATGCTCACCCATCCTTTCCTTAAGGGTCCTAGTGGTCCTTCCTATATACTGCCACCCACATGTACACCAGGCAAGGTACACTACAAACCTGTCATTGCAGCTGATAAACTCCTGTATATTGTAACTTCTCCCATTACTAAATGATGTTACCCTATCTATTCTAGTTGGGTTTGCTTCTCTGCATGCCCTACAACCTCTGCATGGAAAAAAGCCTGCTGTCTGCCACCCTTGCATGCGTGGAACTTTTTTTGGTTCCACGCAGCTTGGTGCTAATATTTGTTTCAAATTTTGGGCCTTCCTATAAATAAATTTTGGTTTGGGGGGAATAAGGCTCCTCAAGGTTAGGTCCGTTTCCAAGATCCCCCAATGTTGTCTTATTATATTCTGAAGTTTCTTATATTGAGTATTGAACCCCGTAATGAATGCAAGGTCAAAAACTCCCCCCTCCTCTTTTTTCTCATTATTTTTCAGCAATACCTGTCTGTCCATACATCCAACCCTTTCTATTTCGGTTTGTAAATCTCCCTCAATGTACCCCTTCTCCATAAATCTATTCTTTAAGATATCTGCCTGTGCATAATAGTCATGTATTTTTGAACAATTCCGCTTCATTCTCAAAAATTGTCCCTTAGGGATTGCTTTTATCCAGGCAGGGTGGTGACAGCTATTAGTTGAGATATATCCGTTTCTGTCAGTTTCTTTAAAAAAACTCTTAGTTCCCATCATATTTCCATCTCGCATTATCTCTAAATCCAAGAACTGAATGGACTCCTTGCTATGCTTCATTGTGAGGGAGATGCCCAAATTGTTGTTATTAAGTTGCTCGACAAAAATTTCCAGGCTCTCTTGTCCTCCCCCCCACACAAAAAACAGATCATCAATAAATCCCCGCCACATTCTTACTTGCCCCCCCTCCTCCAATACCGACTGTTCCCATTTCCCCATAAAAAGGTTTGCAAGACTGGGTGCATAACTTGCCCCCATGGCACAACCCTTTGTCTGCCCATAGAAGCAGCCTCCATGCCAAAAATAGTTTCTCTCTAATGCAAACCTGAGCAACCTTAATAAATATACCCTTTGGTCATCTTTAATTTTCCCTTGTTTTTTAAAGAAGTGGTCCACAGCCTCTAATCCCAAATGATGCTTAATATTAGTATATAGGGAGGCCACATCCATTGTTACCATTATTTCCTCCCCCTTCAGTTCCTCCCCTTGTAGGGTCTGCAGTAAATGTTTAGTATCTTTGAGAATGTGTGGTAGCTCTTCTACCAAGGGTTTAAGGTACTCATCTAGGTACTGCCCCAGTCTATGTGTGACCGACCCTATCCCGCTCACTATGGGGCGTCCCGGGGGGTCCGACTTGTTTTTATGCATTTTCGGCACCTGGTAAATAACAGGTATTCTTGGCACATCGGGTACTATATATCTGAACTCCTCATCTGTAATCAACCCTCTATCCATCCCCTCCCTGAGGATCTCCCTTAGTTCCATCATATACTTACCCGTTGGGTCTCCCCTGAGAAGTGTATAAGCCTCCCTATCTCCTACCAATCTGTCCAGTTCAGTCTTGTATTGGATTTTGTTTAAAACCACCACCCCTCCCCCCTTATCAGCTGGTCTGATCACCAACCCTTTTTCCTCCAGCATTTCCTTCGCTATATCCTTCATCTGCCCATTTCTTTGCTCTGGAATGTGGTTCATATCCCTAATGACCATATTTTTAAATACTTTAATTGCATTATAGTTATTATCCTGAGGGTTAAAAGTGGATTTTGGTCGCATTTGGGTGTGGACATATTTACCCATTGAGTTAGCCGCCGGGGTACGGTTAGGCCGCCCTGCAAAGTACTTTTTTAGATGAAGCTTTCGTGCGAATTTATTAATATCAATATAAGTGGTGAATTTATCCATGCCTTGCCTTGGTGCATGTTTCAATCCTTTATCTAATATACCTAATTCTTTTGTGCTCAAACTAGTGCCACTAATATTAAATACCCCTTCCCCTATCACTGTCTCAGCCTTTTTGCCCCCCTTCCCCCCCCTTGTGCCTCGTCTGGCTCTCTTTTTCCGTAGTAACCTTGGTGCGTATTGTACCCCCCCTCCTGTCTCCATTCCCTCTCCCCATATCTTGGGGCCATCTCTAAAAAAGGCTCCATTTGTTGTTGTTGCCTAATGGGGTCATACCGATTAAATGTAGAAACATTATAGTGATTATTATGTACATTCCGAAATTGAAGTATTTAAAAATATGGTATATGAGTAAGTATATGATGGAACTAAGGGAGATCCTCAGGGAGGGGATGGATAGAGGGTTGATTACAGATGAGGAGTTCAGATATATAGTACCCGATGTGCCAAGAATACCTGTTATTTACCAGGTGCCGAAAATGCATAAAAACAAGTCGGACCCCCCGGGACGCCCCATAGTGAGCGGGATAGGGTCGGTCACACATAGACTGGGGCAGTACCTAGATGAGTACCTTAAACCCTTTGTAGAAGAGCTACCACACATTCTCAAAGATACTAAACATTTACTGCAGACCCTACAAGGGGAGGAACTGAAGGGGGAGGAAATAATGGTAACAATGGATGTGGCCTCCCTATATACTAATATTAAGCATCATTTGGGATTAGAGGCTGTGGACCACTTCTTTAAAAAACAAGGGAAAATTAAAGATGACCAAAGGGTATATTTATTAAGGTTGCTCAGGTTTGCATTAGAGAGAAACTATTTTTGGCATGGAGGCTGCTTCTATGGGCAGACAAAGGGTTGTGCCATGGGGGCAAGTTATGCACCCAGTCTTGCAAACCTTTTTATGGGGAAATGGGAACAGTCGGTATTGGAGGAGCGGGGGCAAGTAAGAATGTGGCGGGGATTTATTGATGATCTGTTTTTTGTGTGGGGGGGAGGACAAGAGAGCCTGGAAATTTTTGTCGAGCAACTTAATAACAACAATTTGGGCATCTCCCTCACAATGAAGCATAGCAAGGAGTCCATTCAGTTCTTGGATTTAGAGATAATGCGAGATGGAAATATGATGGGAACTAAGAGTTTTTTTAAAGAAACTGACAGAAACGGATATATCTCAACTAATAGCTGTCACCACCCTGCCTGGATAAAAGCAATCCCTAAGGGACAATTTTTGAGAATGAAGCGGAATTGTTCAAAAATACATGACTATTATGCACAGGCAGATATCTTAAAGAATAGATTTATGGAGAAGGGGTACATTGAGGGAGATTTACAAACCGAAATAGAAAGGGTTGGATGTATGGACAGACAGGTATTGCTGAAAAATAATGAGAAAAAAGAGGAGGGGGGAGTTTTTGACCTTGCATTCATTACGGGGTTCAATACTCAATATAAGAAACTTCAGAATATAATAAGACAACATTGGGGGATCTTGGAAACGGACCTAACCTTGAGGAGCCTTATTCCCCCCAAACCAAAATTTATTTATAGGAAGGCCCAAAATTTGAAACAAATATTAGCACCAAGCTGCGTGGAACCAAAAAAAGTTCCACGCATGCAAGGGTGGCAGACAGCAGGCTTTTTTCCATGCAGAGGTTGTAGGGCATGCAGAGAAGCAAACCCAACTAGAATAGATAGGGTAACAACATTTAGTAATGGGAGAAGTTACAAAATACAGGAGTTTATCAGCTGCAATGACAGGTTTGTAGTGTACCTTGCCTGGTGTACATGTGGGTGGCAGTATATAGGAAGGACCACTAGGACCCTTAAGGAAAGGATGGGTGAGCATATCCGTAACATCCTGAAAGGATACCCCAATCATGGAGTATCGGCGCATTTTGGGAGCCACCATAATTGCAACCCTAAAGATCTCTCCTTTTGCGCACTCCAAAAGATTTTGCCCGACTGGAGGGGGAGTAATAGGACCAAAAGGGTCTCGCAGGAGGAGACCAGGTGGATACACAGGATGGGTACACTCAGACCTGATGGTTTAAACATAGATATTGACCTGGTATGTTTTTTGGGTGACTAGGGGTGTGATGTGTGCGCATGCACCCCGGGACCCGGATACAGGGGGGTAGACCAATACAGCATGAAAGTAAATAGGGGTTTTGGAGTGATGTGGTGAGACATGAGGGCCATTTCACCAGACCTGGAGAGGCGGACTCAAAATAATCTGGGACCGAAATCTAGGTATAGGGGGTTAAAGATTGTGGGATTAGGGTTTATATAGGTTTTGGGGTAGTGGGTATGGATGTGAGCCTCCCTGGAGCTGAGTAGAAGTGGCTTTCATGTAATATAATGTGTGATGTTGTTTCTTTTTGAAAACGAACCAACTTTTCTTCTAGTAGGGTGGATGATAGGGATAGTAATTCCATAAGCATAGGTTGAAATGTATTAAAATGCTATGTAATTAGGTGTAGCTGGTTTTTAAAATTGAGAAATGTATGAACTGTATAAAATCAGATGCCAACACCATCCTTTAACATCAGGAGATGGATGGTAGGATGTAGAGAAGAGTATAGCTTTTAAATATTATTTTAAATGTATTTTACAAAGTATTATGGAACCTGCAGTTTGATTATTGGACACAAGATGGCAGGCTTGCAGGCACCGAGGGAAATAGAGTATCAAGTTATTACAAAGTATCCACGCAAGGATACATGGCATACGCTTGGGGAGAGGAGGGTCAGAATGCTTACGTCATGACGTACTGACCCATACAAATGTCCGCTATACGCATCAGGCTCCATGCCCCTGATGAGTCACCTGTGACGAAATCGATAGGGCGGAGCCTGATGCGGAAGTGGACTGGCGTGCAACGGAACGGCGTGGAGGCGAGATTGACCTAAGAAGGGACCCCCAGAACACCGAGCGCGCGGCGGTGATTGGGATAGAGCCCAGTAGGACGGAAGCCTGCCAGCCTAGGCCATCATTACGGGGGAGAGCCCGTTGATAAAACTCTGAGCGATTTTAAATCCTGGAACATGTGAGTGCATTGGTTTTTTAATAAATTCATTTTTAAAAACGTTATTACGCTATGTGGAGTTCTTCCTTCTGAGGTGGTTATATACTGAAGAACTTGTTTGAGAGGAGGTCTGCTGATATTGCCTAAGAGGTGGGGGACGACCCGGGAACTGTCCCAAGGCTTATACTGACCGGTTGGTCAGTGGATGCGGTGAGTGGCACACAAAGGGTGTGGTGGTGGCCATCTCTGTATCATTGAGGAATCTTTTACCTTATGAAAATTGAACTTTCGCATATTATGGGCTTAACAGCCTGAATTTGTGGACTTTTGCTTGTGAACTTATGGTCCTGACTTTTACTGGTCTCCTATTCTCATGTCAACAAGGAGTATACCTCTGTGATCCCATTTTATATATATTTATATGCAAATGTTTGGGGTTCTAAACACGCCGTGAGCGCCTGCCTCTTTGAATTAATTTTATGTTGGAGTAAGAGGAGGCGAACAGGTGTTGTGTGGAGCTCAAGGGGGTTATCAAATACGTTTTGAGAGTTTAATTGCTGAGAGCGCTACCTCTTAGTGATTTTTCTACCCGTTTACTGCACCTGTGTGACAGCTGCACATTGTATTGTAATACCAGCCACTGCATACCTTTCACTGCACCTGTGTGACTGCACATTGTATTAGTAGTCAAGTCAGTGCATACCTTTCACTTCATCGCCCCCGATATGGACAAAACAGGAAGTGCTCAAAAGAAGGCACGTGCCATCAACTCCCAAGATTGTCAGGACGTAGTTGACTATTTAACTCAGAACACCTCATCTTCCGCAGCCACCAACGCTACTACAAGCACCGCATCCGCTACATTTGACACTTTGCAGGAGATATTTGGTGGGGAATTAATTGATTCACAGCCATTATTGTTACAACAAGATGAAGGCGCTAAGCAAGTTACACCACCTCATATGTCTGAGTTAGGCGGCACTATGGACGCAAGGTGTGCGGAGGAGGAGGAGGAGGATGATGATGAAGTACCTGCTGTTGGTGCAGTTTTGGAGGTGTCTGATACAAGAGAAGTTCAGAGGGGGAGTCCGAGAGGAGTAGGAGGAGACGAGTTGCTGAAAGAATCAGGGGGAGCTAGTCATCAGAAACAGCTGATGGCAGTGTACGGCGCCATGTATCGCCACCTATGGACAGCCAGCCAACATGCCCTTCAATGTCAGCTGCTGACGCCACCATAGTACCATCACCCCAGGTCTCAGCAGTGTGGAAATTTTTTTGAGTGTCTGCCTCAGATGAGAGCAATGCCATCTGTACTCTCTGCCACCAAAAATTGAGCCGTGGAAAGGCCAACAGCCACGTAGGGACAACTGCCTTACGAAGGCAGCTGAAGAAAAAGCACAAACAGCAATGGAAAGACAACCTGAGGAAAAGCAGCACACAAATGCAAAGCCACTTTCCTTCTCCTCTTCCTCCTTCAGGTGCATCATCTTCAGCCACTTTCTCCCTTGCACCTTCACAGCCACCCTCCTCCACTCCGCCTCTCACCTTGAGCAGTTCCTGCTGATCTGCCCACAGCAGCAACCAGGTGTCCATGAGGGAAATATTTGAGCGGAAGAAGCCAATGTCTGCCAGTCACCCCCTTGCCCGGCATCTGACAGCTGGCTTGGCGGAACTGTTAGGTCGCCAGCTGTTACCATACCAGCTGGTGAACTCTGAGGCCTTCCGAAAATTTGTGTCCATGGGACACCGCAGTGGAAGATACCAGGCCGCAATTATTTCTCAAAAAAGGCGATACCCAAACTGTACCATGAAGTTGAAAGGCAAGTGGTGTCATCTCCGGCACACAGCGTTGGGTCAAGGGTTCATCTGACCACGGATGCCTGGTCTGCAAAGCATGGTCAGGGCAGGTACATCAGTGTTGCTCGGATACCACATTATCCTATTCGAGTTTGGTCGAATTCGGATAGTAAACTATCCGAATTCACTCGAAGTTCAATATCCGATTTAATCGAATATCCGAATCGACCTCGGATATCCGACGTCACTATCCGAGTCTGTATTCGAGTAAAATATTCGAGCTGGCCTTAAATAGCTTGTAAAACTTGTATTGGAGGTCAATGATGCATGAAACCACATTTTTTATGAAGAAAAACATCAAGTGATTATGTGGTGATGTAGTAGTTATAAAAAAGGTATCAAAAATAGTAAATTAACTTCATGAAAAGTGTTTGCATGAGAAGGTGTGTCCAAAATGGTTGTTGTAACAGTCTTCATTTTCTTCTTCTTCTATATCTTCTTCTTCTTCTTCTATATCTTCTTCTTCTTCTATATCTTCTTCTTCATCTTCTTCTTCTATATCTTCTTCTTCTTCTTCTATATCTTCTTCTTCATCTTCTTCTATATCTTCTTCTTCTTCTTCATCATCTTCTTCTATATCTTCTTATTCTATATCTTCTTCTTCTTCATCATCTTCTTCTTCTATATCTTCTTCTTCTATATCTTCTTCATCTTCTTCAATATCTTCTTCTTCTAAATCTTCATCTTCTTCATCTTCTTCTTCCTCTTCTTCTCTATCATTATATTATGTGTCTTGGTTTTCCTTTCTTTTGTAATATTTTTTTTATTACTTCATTTGTGGAAATATTTTATTTTAATAACACCATAGTTATATTTGTGTTGATGGCATAATAGGTAGGTAGTGGCACATTGCAAGCCACAGCGCCTTTTTCTGTGTACCCTGGCGGTGGTAAAACACGGACATCAGCAGGAGGAGGAAGTAGTTGCAGGCTTGTTGCAGCTATTGTAGTGTGGTAATAGCTGTCGGTAGGAGAGTGGGTGAGCAGGTGGCAGCAGAAAATAGTTCTTCTTCTGTTCTCCCTGGCAGTGGTAGCAGCACACAGACAGCAGAAGCTCAATGCAGCTACAGGAGGAGGAGTAGTGTGGGTCAGGCAGTGTGATGTGACTGACATAATAGGCCCTGGTTCCTAGCGGTGGTACCAGGGCTGTAAATACACAGCATGAGGTTCCAGACAGCGGTCGTGAAGCCCACATTGTGTCCAATACACAATTGGGACAGCACAGTTTTCAACCCGAACACCTCTAAAATAATTACAATTTTTTTTTTAATTAATGCAGCTATTGTTGAGCGTAATAGCTGGTGGCGCATGGGCAGCAGCACCTTGTAATGTGTTCCCTGGCAGTGAAAACACACAGACAGCAGGAGGAAATAATAACAGCAGGCAGCATGAGGAGGATAAGTGTGTGGCAGACTGGCAGCAGGCAGGAGGACAGGCAGCGAGACATAGTAGGCCCTGGTTCCTAGCGGTGGTTCCAGGGCTGTAAATACACAGCATGAGGTTCCAGACAGCGGTCGTGAAGCCCACATTGTGTCCAATACACAATTGGGATAGCACAGTTTTCAACCCGGACACCTCTAAAATAATTACTATTTTTTTTCAAATTAATGCAGCTATTGTTGAGCGCAGTGGTGCTCAAATACCCCTTTTTAAAATTCGAGTTTGGTCGAATTCGAATACTAAATTATTCGAGGTCAGTCGAATATTCGAGTCGAATAATTTTTACTATTCGATTCGACCTCGGACTTCGAGCTCACTATTCGAGTCGGTATTCGAGCTCATTATTCGAGCTGACTATTCGAATTGGCCTTAAATAGCTTCCAACACTTGTTTTGAGGGTGAATGATGCAAGAAACATCTTTTTTTCCAAGTAACAACAGCAAGTGATTATGTGGGGATGTTCCTTTAAAAAAAAAAAAGGTGGAAAGAGAAGTTGTGTCCAGAATTTTGTTCAGTACTGTATATACTTCTTCTTCTTCTTTATCTTCTATATCTTCTTCTTCTTCTTCTATATCTTCTTCTATATCTTCTTCTTCTTCTTCTATATTGTCTTCTTCTTCTTCTTCTTCTTCTTCTTCTTCTTCATCTTCTTCTTCTTCTTCATCTTCTTCATCTTCTTCATCATCATCTTCTTCTTCTTCTTCTTCTTCATCTTCTTCTTCTTCATCTTCTTCATCTTCTTCTTCATCTTCTTCATCTTCTTCTTCTTCATCTTCTTCTTCTTCTTCTTCTTCTTCTTCTTCATCTTCTTCTTCATCTTCTTCATCTTCTTCTTCTTCATCTTCTTCTTCTTCATCTTCTTCTTCTTCTTCTTCTTCATCTTCTTCTTCATCTTCTTCTTCTTCATCTTCTTCATCTTCTTCTTCTTGATCTTCTTCATCTTTCTCTTCATCTTCTTCTTCTTCATCTTCTTCTTCTTCTTCTTCATCTTTCTCTTCATCTTCTTCTTCTTCATCTTCTTCTTCTTCTTCTTCATCATCTTCTTCATCTTCTTCATCTTCTTCTTCTTCATCTTCTTCATCTTCTTCATCTTCTCCATCTTCTTCTTCTTCATCTTCTTCTTCTTGATCTTCTTGATCTTCTTCATCTTCTTCTTCTTCTTCTTCTTCTTCTTCTTCTTCTTCTTCTTCATCTTCTTCTTCTTCTCCTTCTTCTTCATCTTCTTCTTCTTCTTCTCCTTCTTCTTCTTCTCCTTCTTTTTCTATATCGTCTTCTTCTTCTTCTATTTTTTGACGTAATAGCTGGTGGCAGAGTGGCAGCAGAATGTAATTCTGTGTACCCTGGCAGTGGGAAACACAGACCGACAGCAGCAGCAGCAGGAGGAATGGAGGAGTAATGTGAGCAGCTATTGTTTGACGTAATAGCTGGTGGCAGAGTGGCAGCAGAATGTAATTCTGTGTACCCTGGCAGTGGGAAACACAGACAGACAGCAGCAGCAGCTCGAGGAATGGAGGAGTAGTGTGAGTGTGGCAGCAGGCAGGCAGCGTGACATAATAGCCCTGGTACCTAGCGGGTGATACCAGGGCTGTAAATAAACACAACAGGAGGTCCCAGACAGCGGTCGTGCAGCCCACATCGTGTCCAATACACAACTGGGACAACACAGTTTTCAACCCGGGCACCTCTGAAAAATTAAACCTTTTTTTTTTTTAATGGTTTTTTGGTTTTGTTTGTAAAACAAATTACACAGATATATAGCTATTTTTTGACGTAATAGCTGGTGGCAGAGTGGCAGCAGAATGTAATTCTGTGTACCCTGGCAGTGGGAAACACAGACAGACAGCAGCAGCAGCAGGAGGAATGGAGGAGTAGTGTGAGTGTGGCAGCAGGCAGGCAGCGTGACATAATAGCCCTGGTACCTAGCGGGTGATACCAGGGCTGTAAATAAACACAACAGGAGGTCCCAGACAGCGGTCGTGCAGCCCACATCGTGTCCAATACACAACTGGGACAACACAGTTTTCAACCCGGGCACCTCAGAAAAATTAAACCTTTTTTTTTTTTAATGGTTTTTTGGTTTTGTTTGTAAAACAAATTACACAGATATATAGCTATTTTTTGACGTAATAGCTGGTGGCAGAGTGGCAGCAGAATGTAAATCTGTGTACCCTGGCAGTGGGAAACACAGACAGACAGCAGAAGGGGAGTACACAGCAGCCCACTGTAGTTGTAAAATGTGTGGCTGCAGGCGACGTAATAGTCAAAGTGAACCAGGCTGGCTTAGTGAGCAGGAGCCAGGAGGTGGTAAAGGGTGGTAAGGCACATTAACGATGGTTCTAAGTTCCGGCAGCCAGTTCATGTCCCCCTCTCGCCGACAACAGGGGCCAGGAACTCGCCTTCCACCCACGCCTGGTTCATCTTGAGAAACGTCAGTCTGTCCACAGACTTGTGAGACAGACGTGAGCGTTTCTCGGTGACCACGCCACCAGCTGCACTGAAGCAGCGCTCGGACAGCACGCTGGAAGGGGGGCAGGACAGCACTTCCAGGGTGTACTGCGCCAGCTCGCTCCAGATCTCCAGGCGCTTGACCCAATACTCCATGGGATCAACAGGGGCATCGCTGTCAAGCCCGCTGTAGGACCCCATGTAGTCAGCCACCATGCGGGTCAGGCGCTGGCTGTGACCGGAGGAGGATGCTGCTGCATGCACCTCCTCTCTAGTCACTGCTGCCGGAGCCTCTACAGTCCTGTAGAGCTCGTGGCTGAGAGACAGCAGGTCTGTGGGGCGCTTGCTGCTGGATGCAGGCACCTGCTGCTGCCTCTGTGCTGGCTGGACAGTGGGGGTGGAAGGCTGGGGGAAGGCTTCCTCCAAGCGCTCAACAAGGGCCTGCTGCAAGCTCCTTATTTGTTGCGCTGGGTCTCCTCCTGCAGGCGGCAGGAACTGGCTCAACTTCCCCTTGAGGCGCGGGTCCAACATCATGCTGATCCAGATGTCCTCCCTCTGCTTCATCTGGATCACCCTGGGGTCCCTGCGCAGGCACGTCAGCATGTGCGCTGCCATTGGGAAGAGGCGGGCCACGTCTGCTGGCACATCGACGGCAGTGCTGTCCTCCTCATCCTCCTCCTCTGCCGCCTCATCCTCTCTCCACCCCCGCACCAACTCAGCTGCGCTGTGCTGATCCCCCTCATCAGCAGCAAGGTCAGGGACCTCCACCAAGTCCTCCTCCTCCTCCCCCTCAGAGGTGGACTGTGCAGCTGCTTGCCGCTCCTGCTGGTCCAAGGCTGCCGCTCCCTGTTCCAGCAAAGCATCGAGGGCCCTGTTCAGCAGACAAACCAGGGGCACCCACTCGCAGACCATAGCATGGTCCCTGCTCACCATGTTAGTGGCCTGCAGAAAGGGAGCCAGCACTAAGCACACCTGCTGCATGTGCCTCCAGTCATCATCGGGGACGATGGACGGGATGTTGCTGGTCTTGTCCCTTCTCTGAGCGGCGGAAACAGTGGCCTGGGCAAGGTACTGGTTGACAGCGTGCTTCTGTTCAACCAGACGCTCCAACATCGCCAGGGTGGAGTTCCAGCGAGTCGGAACGTCAAGGATCAGCCGATGGCGTGGCATCTCCAGCTCCTTTTGCACGTCTTCCAGGCTCGCACAGGCTGCAGCCGAGCGCCGGAAGTGACGCACAACGTTCCTTGCCGTTTCCAGCAGTTCGCCCATCCCCTGGTAGGTGCGCAAGAACTTCTGCACCACCAGGTTCAGCACGTGGGCAAGACAGGGGATGTGGGTCAGGTTTCCCCTGTCTATTGCGGCAACCAGATTGGCCCCATTGTCGGCCACCACCTCTCCGACTCTGAGGCCTCTGGGGGTCAGCCAAATCCTCTCCTGCTCCTGGAGTTTGGCCAACACATGGGTTGACGTCAGCTTGGTCTTCCCAAGGCTGACCAAGTGCAGCAGCGCTTGGCAGTGGCGGGCCTTCACGCTGCTGCTGAGGCGGGGGGTTTGGCCAGGTGTGCCGGAGGATGGCAGAGGATCGGAGGAACCTGCTGCAGTTCCCCCGACCCTGCGGGGTGGCACCACCCACTGTGTTGCTGCTGCTGCTGTGCCCGCTGCTGCTCTCCCATCCTCACCCCCTTCCACCAAGCTGACCCAGTGGACAGTGAAGGACAGGTAGCGGTCTGTCCCGAAGCGGCTGCTCCAGGAGTCCATGGTGATGTGGACCCTTTCACCAACCGCGTGCTCCAGCCCTCGCTCCACATTGGCCATCACAAAGCGGTGCAGTGCAGGAATGGCCTTGCGGGCGAAGAAGTGTCTGCTGGGGAGCTGCCAGTCTGGGGCTGCGCAAGCAAGCAGCGCACGAATGTCGCTCCCCTCCTGCACGAGCGTGTACGGCAGGAGTTGGGAGCACATGGCCCGTGCCAGCAAGCCGTTCAGCTGCCGCACGCGACGGCTGCTGGGAGGCAGAGCCCTAACCACCCCCTGGAAGGACTCGCTCAAAAGGCTCTGGCGTGGCCTTTTGCTGGCACGGGAATCAGCAGACACAGCAGAGGAGGCCACTGAAGACTGGCTGCCAGAACAGGCCTCAGTGTCGGCGGCAGGAGTTGCAGAGGGGGGAGGAGCAGTGCGTTTCCGCACTCCTGCTGGTGCTGCTGGAGGAGCAGGAGGGCGGGTGGCTGCTGTTGCTGTTGCTGCTGCTGCTGCTGCTGCTGAAGGCTGTGCAGTGATGGGTGTGGTGCCACTGCCAGCACCAGATGCCTTCAGCCTCTGGAACTCCTCATGCTGGTGGAAATGTTTAGCAGCAAGGTGGTTGATGAGCGAGCTGGTGCTGAACTTTAAGGGGTCTGCACCTCTGCTCAACTTCCGCTGACAGTGGTTGCAAGTGGCGTACTTGCTGTACACTGTGGGCATGGTGAAAAGCGCCAGATTGGTGACAAAAACAACCCCCTACGGCATGGAACCGCTGCTGCCTGTCTCCCTGTGGTGGTTGGGGGGGGGGGGGGGCTTGGGTGCGGCTGGTGGTGGTACTGGCAGATGCTGCTGCTGCTGCTGAGCCTGAGACACCAGCAGGCTGGGGGACCTGCCTACTGCTGCCAATGCTTGCAATGATGCGCCTCCTTGCAAGGCCCACAAGCACATCCTCCTCCTCCTCCTCAGAGCTGCTGATGACGACATCCCCTGGAGCTGGTGGCACCCAGTCTCTGTCTGTCACCGTGGCATCATCATCCTCCCCCTCCTGAAACATGTCCTGCTGGGATGATGACCCCCCAAACTCCTCTCCTGATGCATGGATGGGCTGCCTGACTGTCGCCACAGTCTTGCTGTCCAATCCCTCATCCCCCAAAGTGCCCATCAGCATCTCCTCCTCCAAATCGCCAACAACAGCAGACAATTGACTCATCATGCCTGGGGTCAAAAGAGTGCTGAGTGACAGGTCGGTGACTGATGGTGAACTGGCCTCCTCCCCAGGCCCTGCTGGGCGGCTGCTGCGAACAGGGGTGGTGGTGGTGGTGGTGAGGGTGGAGGCCTCGGATGCAGAGCTGATGGCGGGCTGCTCATCCTCCGTCATCAGTTGCACCACAGTGTCTGCATCCTTTTCCTCAATGGGACGTTTCCGACCCGGCTGGAGGAAAATCGGAGCAGGTGCTACACGCTGCTGCTGCTGTGTCTCTGCAGCGTGAGTTGCAGATGCTCCTGCTGGGCGGCGCCCAAGGCGTCCACGGCCAGTGGCTATAGGAGGAATGTTAGCCACTGACGCTGCTGCTGCTGCGGAACTGTGCATGGTGGCGCGGCCGCGCCCGCGGCTTGCCACAATGCTGCTCCCTCTCCTCCTGATTCCCTTGCTGCCCTTCCCCTTGCCCAGACCGCGCTGGCTGCCACTTCCAGACATCTTCGATGTTTTGGGCGTAAACACAAAAGTTTTTTAAAAGGGCGGGTGAAAAGTGGGGTACTTTAATGGAGTGGGTTGGTGGGCGAGGTGACTGAGTCAGTAAGTACAACTAGAAGTTACAATAATCAGTAGTAATAATCAAAAGGAAATAGAGTGTGTGTACACAGACAGTGAGTGAGTGCACGCACACGCAGGAGCTAGCCTATGAACAGTGACTGAGTGTCCCTACTAGTACAGTAAGTAGTAACAGTAAGTACAACCAGAAATTACAATAATCAATCAGTAATCAGAAGGAAATAGAGTGTGTGTACAGTACACAGACAGTGAGTGCACGCACACGCAGGAGCTAGTAGCCTATGAACAGTGACAGTGAGTGTCCTAGTACAGTTACAGTATATAACTATTCAGAAGGAAATAGAGTGTGTGTACACTACAGTACACAGACAGTGAGTGCACGCACACGCAGGAGCTAGTAGCCTATGAACAGTGACAGTGAGTGAGTGTCCTAGTACAGTTACAGTATATAACTATTCAGAAGGAAATAGAGTGTGTGTACACTACACAGACAGTAAGTGCACGCACACGCAGGAGCTAGTAGCCTATGAACAGTGACAGTGAGTGTCCTAGTACAGTTACAGTATATAACTATTCAGAAGGAAATAGAGTGTGTGTACACTACAGTACACAGACAGTGAGTGCACGCACACGCAGGAGCTAGTAGCCTATGAACAGTGTCAGTGAGTGAGTGTCCTAGTACAGTTACAGTATATAACTATTCAGAAGGAAATAGAGTGTGTGTACAGTACACAGACAGTGAGTGCACGCACACGCAGGAGCTAGTAGCCTATGAACAGTGACAGTGAGTGTCCTAGTACAGTTACAGTATATAACTATTCAGAAGGAAATAGAGTGTGTGTACAGTACACAGACAGTGAGTGCACGCACACGCAGGAGCTAGTAGCCTATGAACAGTGACAGTGAGTGTCCTAGTACAGTTACAGTATATAACTATTCAGAAGGAAATAGAGTGTGTGTACACTACAGTACACAGACAGTGAGTGCACGCACACGCAGGAGCTAGTAGCCTATGAACAGTGTCAGTGAGTGAGTGTACTAGTACAGTTACAGTATATAACTATTCAGAAGGAAATAGAGTGTGTGTACAGTACACAGACAGTGAGTGCACGCACACGCAGGAGCTAGTAGGCTATGAACAGTGACAGTGAGTGTCCTAGTACAGTTACAGTATATAACTATTCAGAAGGAAATAGAGTGTGTGTACACTACAGTTCACAGACAGTGAGTGCACGCACACGCAGGAGCTAGTAGCCTATGAACAGTGTCAGTGAGTGAGTGTCCTAGTACAGTTACAGTATATAACTATTCAGAAGGAAATAGAGTGTGTGTACACTACACAGACAGTGAGTGCACGCACACGCAGGAGCTAGTAGCCTATGAACAGTGACAGTGAGTGTCCTAGTACAGTTACAGTATATAACTAATCAGAAGGAAATAGAGTGTGTGTACAGTACACAGGCAGTGAATGCACGCACACGCAGGAGCTAGTAGCCTATGAACAGTGACAGTCAGTGAGTGTCCTAGTACAGTTACAGTATATAACTATTCAGAAGGAAATAGAGTGTGTGTACAGTACACAGACAGTGAGTGCACGCACATGCAGGAGCTAGTAGCCTATGAACAGTGACAGTCAGTGAGTGTCCTAGTACAGTTACAGTATATAACTATTCAGAAGGAAATAGAGTGTGTGTACAGTACACAGACAGTGAGTGCACGCACACGCAGGAGCTAGTAGGCTATGAACAGTGACAGTGAGTGTCCTAGTACAGTTACAGTATATAACTATTCAGAAGGAAATAGAGTGTGTGTACACTACAGTTCACAGACAGTGAGTGCACGCACACGCAGGAGCTAGTAGCCTATGAACAGTGTCAGTGAGTGAGTGTCCTAGTACAGTTACAGTATATAACTATTCAGAAGGAAATAGAGTGTGTGTACACTACACAGACAGTGAGTGCACACACACGCAGGAGCTAGTAGCCTATGAACAGTGACAGTGAGTGTCCTAGTACAGTTACAGTATATAACTATTCAGAAGGAAATAGAGTGTGTGTACAGTACACAGACAGTGAGTGCACGCACACGCAGGAGCTAGTAGCCTATGAACAGTGACAGTGAGTGTCCTAGTACAGTTACAGTATATAACTATTCAGAAGGAAATAGAGTGTGTGTACACTACAGTACACAGACAGTGAGTGCACGCACACGCAGGAGCTAGTAGCCTATGAACAGTGTCAGTGAGTGAGTGTCCTAGTAGTTACAGTATATAACTATTCAGAAGGAAATAGAGTGTGTGTACAGTACACAGACAGTGAGTGCACGCACACGCAGGAGCTAGTAGCCTATGAACAGTGTCAGTGAGTGTCCTAGTACAGTTACAGTATATAACTATTCAGAAGGAAATAGAGTGTGTGTACAGTACACAGACAGTGAGTGCACGCACACGCAGGAGCTAGTAGCCTATGAACAGTGACAGTGAGTGTCCTAGTACAGTTACAGTATATAACTATTCAGAAGGAAATAGAGTGTGTGTACAGTACACAGACAGTGAGTGCACGCACACGCAGGAGCTAGTAGCCTATGAACAGTGACAGTGAGTGTCCTAGTACAGTTACAGTATATAACTATTCAGAAGGAAATAGAGTGTGTGTACACTACAGTTCACAGACAGTGAGTGCACGCACACGCAGGAGCTAGTAGCCTATGAACAGTGTCAGTGAGTGAGTGTCCTAGTACATTTACAGTATATAACTATTCAGAAGGAAATAGAGTGTGTGTACACTACACAGACAGTGAGTGCACGCACACGCAGGAGCTAGTAGCCTATGAACAGTGACAGTGAGTGTCCTAGTACAGTTACAGTATATAACTATTCAGAAGGAAATAGAGTGTGTGTACAGTACACAGACAGTGAGTGCACGCACACGCAGGAGCTAGTAGCCTATGAACAGTGACAGTGAGTGTCCTAGTACAGTTACAGTATATAACTATTCAGAAGGAAATAGAGTGTGTGTACACTACAGTACACAGACAGTGAGTGCACGCACACGCAGGAGCTAGTAGCCTATGAACAGTGTCAGTGAGTGAGTGTCCTAGTACAGTTACAGTATATAACTATTCAGAAGGAAATAGAGTGTGTGTACAGTACACAGACAGTGAGTGCACGCACACGCAGGAGCTAGTAGCCTATGAACAGTGTCAGTGAGTGTCCTAGTACAGTTACAGTATATAACTATTCAGAAGGAAATAGAGTGTGTGTACAGTACACAGACAGTGAGTGCACGCACACGCAGGAGCTAGTAGCCTATGAACAGTGACAGTGAGTGTCCTAGTACAGTTACAGTATATAACTATTCAGAAGGAAATAGAGTGTGTGTACAGTACACAGACAGTGAGTGCACGCACACGCAGGAGCTGGTAGCCTATGAACAGTGACAGTGAGTGTCCTAGTACAGTTACAGTATATAACTATTCACAAGGAAATAGAGTGTGTGTACACTACAGTTCACAGACAGTGAGTGCACGCACACGCAGGAGCTAGTAGCCTATGAACAGTGTCAGTGAGTGAGTGTCCTAGTACAGTTACAGTATATAACTATTCAGAAGGAAATAGAGTGTGTGTACACTACACAGACAGTGAGTGCACACACACGCAGGAGCTAGTAGCCTATGAACAGTGACAGTGAGTGTCCTAGTACTGTTACAGTATATAACTATTCAGAAGGAAATAGAGTGTGTGTACAGTACACAGACAGTGAGTGCACGCACACGCAGGAGCTAGTAGCCTATGAACAGTGACAGTGAGTGTCCTAGTACAGTTACAGTATATAACTATTCAGAAGGAAATAGAGTGTGTGTACACTACAGTACACAGACAGTGAGTGCACGCACACGCAGGAGCTAGTAGCCTATGAACAGTGTCAGTGAGTGAGTGTCCTAGTACAGTTACAGTATATAACTATTCAGAAGGAAATAGAGTGTGTGTACAGTACACAGACAGTGAGTGCACGCACACGCAGGAGCTAGTAGCCTATGAACAGTGTCAGTGAGTGTCCTAGTACAGTTACAGTATATAACTATTCAGAAGGAAATAGAGTGTGTGTACAGTACACAGACAGTGAGTGCACGCACACGCAGGAGCTAGTAGCCTATGAACAGTGACAGTGAGTGTCCTAGTACAGTTACAGTATATAACTATTCAGAAGGAAATAGAGTGTGTGTACAGTACACAGACAGTGAGTGCACGCACACGCAGGAGCTAGTAGCCTATGAACAGTGACAGTGAGTGTCCTAGTACAGTTACAGTATATAACTATTCAGAAGGAAATAGAGTGTGTGTACACTACAGTTCACAGACAGTGAGTGCACGCACACGCAGGAGCTAGTAGCCTATGAACAGTGTCAGTGAGTGAGTGTCCTAGTACATTTACAGTATATAACTATTCAGAAGGAAATAGAGTGTGTGTACACTACACAGACAGTGAGTGCACGCACACGCAGGAGCTAGTAGCCTATGAACAGTGACAGTGAGTGTCCTAGTACAGTTACAGTATATAACTATTCAGAAGGAAATAGAGTGTGTGTACAGTACACAGACAGTGAGTGCACGCACACGCAGGAGCTAGTAGCCTATGAACAGTGACAGTGAGTGTCCTAGTACAGTTACAGTATATAACTATTCAGAAGGAAATAGAGTGTGTGTACACTACAGTACACAGACAGTGAGTGCACGCACACGCAGGAGCTAGTAGCCTATGAACAGTGTCAGTGAGTGAGTGTCCTAGTACAGTTACAGTATATAACTATTCAGAAGGAAATAGAGTGTGTGTACAGTACACAGACAGTGAGTGCACGCACACGCAGGAGCTAGTAGCCTATGAACAGTGTCAGTGAGTGTCCTAGTACAGTTACAGTATATAACTATTCAGAAGGAAATAGAGTGTGTGTACAGTACACAGACAGTGAGTGCACGCACACGCAGGAGCTAGTAGCCTATGAACAGTGACAGTGAGTGTCCTAGTACAGTTACAGTATATAACTATTCAGAAGGAAATAGAGTGTGTGTACAGTACACAGACAGTGAGTGCACGCACACGCAGGAGCTGGTAGCCTATGAACAGTGACAGTGAGTGTCCTAGTACAGTTACAGTATATAACTATTCACAAGGAAATAGAGTGTGTGTACACTACAGTTCACAGACAGTGAGTGCACGCACACGCAGGAGCTAGTAGCCTATGAACAGTGTCAGTGAGTGAGTGTCCTAGTACAGTTACAGTATATAACTATTCAGAAGGAAATAGAGTGTGTGTACACTACACAGACAGTGAGTGCACGCACACGCAGGAGCTGGTAGCCTATGAACAGTGACAGTGAGTGTCCTAGTACAGTTACAGTATATAACTATTCAGAAGGAAATAGAGTGTGTGTACAGTACACAGACAGTGAGTGCACGCACACGCAGGAGCTAGTAGCCTATGAACAGTGACAGTGAGTGTCCTAGTACAGTTACAGTATATAACTATTCAGAAGGAAATAGAGTGTGTGTACAGTACACAGACAGTGAGTGCACGCACACGCAGGAGCTAGTAGCCTATGAACAGTGACAGTGAGTGTCCTAGTACAGTTACAGTATATAACTATTCAGAAGGAAATAGAGTGTGTGTACACTACAGTACACAGACAGTGAGTGCACGCACACGCAGGAGCTAGTAGCCTATGAACAGTGTCAGTGAGTGAGTGTCCTAGTACAGTTACAGTATATAACTATTCAGAAGGAAATAGAGTGTGTGTACAGTACACAGACAGTGAGTGCACGCACACGCAGGAGCTAGCCTATGAACAGTGACAGTCAGTGAGTGTCCTAGTACAGTTACAGTATATAACTATTCAGAAGGAAATAGAGTGTGTGTACAGTACACAGACAGTGAGTGCACGCACACGCAGGAGCTAGTAGCCTATGAACAGTGACAGTGAGTGTCCTAGTACAGTTACAGTATATAACTACAATACAAAATACAATCAATCAGTACTAAAGGACAGCAGAAATACTGGTATAGATGAGAAATAAACAGAGGACAGGAGAGAACAGCTGCCCACACAGGCAAGGCCCTGAGGCCTAAAGCTGTAAGCCTGCAGCAGCTGTCTGAGTCTCTCTCTATGTAACACAAAAGCTACTAACTAAAATACAATGTCTATCTAACTAACAACAATATAGGTGTATATAGGAGGTGTATGTGAGCAAAAACGCTAGGTAAATGACCACAATAAAGCTCTTGCTAAGCCAAAGTCGGGCAAGGACGGAGAAATGGAACATGGCGGCCGCTATTTATAGGGTAGGGGCTGGCCAGGGTCCCCCTCAGTGATTGGCTGCCGTCAGAGGGCCTGGGAGCCCTCTGATTGGCTCTAAGGACATCAATCTGGGCTATGACGCTATTCGAGCTCGGTATTCGAGCTCGAATAGCGCTGTTAGCTCGAATAGCGCGAATAGTGAATGGGCTATTCGAGTTCACTCGAATAGCCCATTCGAATAGCTCCAGCTATTCGGAGCTCAAATACCGAGCTCGAATAGCTGAAAAAGAGCTCGAATATTCGAGCTACTCGAATATTCGAGCTCTGCTGAGCACCACTGGTTGAGCGTAATAGCTGGTGGTGCATGGGCAGCAGCACCTTGTAATGTGTTCCCTGGCAGTGGAGACACACAGACAGCAGGAGGAAATATAACAGCAGGCAGCGTGAGGAGGATAAGTGTGTGGCAGACTGGCAGTAGGCAGCAGGCAGGAGGGCAGGCAGCGAGACATAGTAGGCCCTGGTTCCTAGCGGTGGTTCCAGGGCTGTAAATACACAGCATGAGGTTCCAGACAGCGGACGTGAAGCCCACATTGTGTCCAATACACAATTGGGACAGCACAGTTTTCAACCCGGACACCTCTAAAATAATTACAATTTTTTTTTTTCAAATTAATGCAGCTATTGTTGAGCGTAATAGCTGGTGATGCATGGGCAGCAGCACCTTGTAATGTGTTCCCTGGCAGTGGAGACACACAGACAGCAGGAAGAAATACAGCAGCAGCAGCAGCAGGTGTAATGTGTGTGTGCGCCACTTCATGTCCCCCTCTCGCCGACAACAGGGCCAGGGATTCGCCTTCCACCCAAGCCTGGTTCATTTTGAGAAACGTCAGTCTGTCCACAGACTTGTGAGACAGACGAGATCGCTTCTCAGTGACGACTCTACCGGCTGCACTGAAGCAACGCTCTGACAGTACGCTGGAAGGGGGGCAGGAGAGCACTTCCAGGGCGTACTGCGCAAGCTCGCTCCAGATCGGCAGGTGCTTGACCCAATACTCCATGGGATCAACAGGGGCCACGCTGTCAAGCCCTCTAAAGGACCCCATGTAGTCAGCCACCATGCGGGTCAAGCGCTGCCTGTGACTGGAGAAGGATGCTGCTGCAGGCACCTCCTCTCTAGTCCTTGGCAGCTCTACACACGTATGTAGAGCTCTTGGGTCAGAGACAGCAGGTCTGTGGTGCGCGTGCGCTTGCTGTTGGTGGATGCAGGCACCTGCTGCTGCCTCTGTGCTGGCTGGACAGGGGGGGTGGATGTCTGAGGGAAGGCTTCCTCCAAGCGCTCAACAAGGGACAGCTGCAAATCCCTCATTTGTTGCGCACGGTCTCCTCCTGCAGGCAGGAACTGGCTGATCTTCCCCTTCAGACGTAGGTCCAGCATCATGCAGATCCAGATGTCCTCTCTCTGCTTCATCTGGATCAGCCTTGGGTCCTTGCGCAGGCACCTCAGCATGTGCGCTGCCATTGGGAAGAGTCTGGCCACGTCTGTTGGCACATCATCGGCAGCCCCAGAGCCGACATTGCTGTCCTCCTCTGCCTCCTCCACTTCATCCTCTCTCCACCCCGCACCAGTCCAGCTGCGCTCTGCTGCTCCCCCTCATCAGCAGCAAGGTCAGGGACCTCCACCAACTCCAAGCCCTTCTCCTCCTCCTCAGAAGTGGCCTGTGGAGCTGCCTGCAGCTCCTGCTGGTCCAAGGCTGCCGCTCCCTCTTCCACCAGTGCATACAGGGCCCTGTCCAGCACACACACCAAGGGGACCCACTCGCACACCATTGCATGGTCCCTGCTGACCATGTTGGTGGCCTGCAGGAAGGGTGCCAGGACTGAGCACACCTGCTGCATGTGCCCCCATGTGGAGATGATGGACGGGAGGTTGGTGGCGGCACGCCCAGTTGCAGTGATGGAGACAACTGTTGCACGTGCAAGGTACTGGCTGACAGCCTGCCTCTGTTCAACCAGACGCTCCAACATCGCCAGGGTGGAGTTCCAGCGAGTTGGAACATCGATCATGAGCCGGTGCTGTGGCAGGTGCAGCTCCTTCTGCACCTCTTCCAGGCTCGCTACGGCTGCAGGCGAGAGCCGGAAATGACGCACAACCTTCCTTGCTGCCTCAAGGAGTCGGTCCATCCCCTGATAGGTCCGCAGGAACTTTTGGACTACCAGGTTCAGGACGTGCGCCAGGCAGGGGATGTGGGTCAGGTCTCCCCTGCTAATGGCAGCAACCAGGTTTGCCCCATTGTCGGACACCACCTCTCCGACTCTCCTGCTCTCGGAGTTTGGCCAGGACGTGGTTCGCCGTCAGTTTGGTCTTCCCCAGGCTGACCAATTCCAGCAGCGCTTGGCAGTGGCGGGGCTTCACGCTGCTGCTGAGGCGGGGGGTTTGGGCTGGTGTGGCGGAGGATGGAAGCAGATCAGAGGAACCTGCTGCTGTTCCGGTGACCCTGCATGGTGGCACCACCCACTGCGTTGTTGGTGCTGCTGCTCTGACAGTGCCCGATGCTGCTCCCCCCTCCTCACCCCCTTCCACCAAGCTGACCCAATGCGCGGTGAAGGACAGATAGCGGCCTGTCCCAAACCGGCTGCTCCACGAGTCCTTGTTGATGTGGACCCGTTGACCCACCGCATGCTCCAGCCCTCTGCCGACATTGGCCATCACAGAGCGGTGAAGTGCAGGGATGGCCTTGCGTGCAAAAAAATGTCGGCTGGGGATTGGCCAATCGGGGGCTGCACACATCAGGAACGCACGCATGTCGCTCCCCTCCTGCACAAGGGAATAAGGCAGGAGTTGGGAGCACATGGCCCATGCCAGCAAGCCGTTCAGCTGACGCACGCGACGGCTGCTGGGAGGCAGAACCCTGACCACCCCCTGGAAGGTGTCACTGAGCAGGGTCTGGCGAGGCCTTTTGCTGGCACGGGAAGCAGTGGAGGGAGCAGAGGAGGCCACTGAGGACTGGCTGCCAGAACAGGCCTCAGTATCGGCGGCAGGAGTTGCAGAGGGAGGAGGAGCAGTGCGTTGCTGACGCACTCCTGCTGGTGCTGCTGGAGGAGGTGGAGGAGGGCGGGTGGCTGCTGCCGACGGCTTCGCAGTGGTGGCGGGTCTGCCACTGCCACTGCCAGCTTTCTTCAACTTCACGAACTCCTCATGCTCGTGAAAGTGTTTCCCTGCAAGGTGGTTGACCAGAGAGGTGGTGCCAAACGCAGAGGGCTCCTTCCCTCTGCTGAGCTGCTTGCGGCACTGGTTGCAGGTGGCATACTTGCACTCCAAATATGGAAGGGTGAAAAAATTCCATATTGGGGAGGTGAAGTTGCCCCTTCGGCTGGAAGGTGCTGCTGCCACTGGTCTCCCTGTGGTGGTTGGGGGTTCTTGGTGCGGCTGGTGGTGGCACTGGCAGAACTCGTCTCCTGATCAGCACGCTGTGTGGCCTGCATACCACGCCCACTTGTGATCCTGCCCATGCCTGCGCTGCTGATCCTTCTAGCAAGGCCCGCAGATGCATCCTCCTCCTCCTCCTCAGAGCTGATGACATCCCCACTCCCAGGACCTGGCACCCAGTCTTTATCCTTCCCCCTGTCATCATCATCCTCCCCCTCCGCAAACATGTCCTGCTGGGATCCCCCAAACTCCCCTTCTGCATGCATGGGCAGATGGACAGTCACCATTGTCTGACTGTCCAAAGCATCATCCCCCAAAGTGCCCATGAGCATTCCTTCCTCCGCCAATTCTTCCGCAACAGCATTCCATAACCCCACTGCGTTTGGGGATAACAAGGTGCTGAGTGACAGGGTGCTGATGTCGCCCACTGGGGCTGGAGAACTGCACTCCTCCTCCTCCTCCCCAGGCAGTGCTGGTCGGCTGCTGCTGCTCTTGCGAACAGGAGTGGTGGCGGGGGTGGAGGACTCGGTTCCAGAGCTAATGGTGGCCTGCACATCCACCATCAGTTCCACCACAGCGTCTGCGTCCTTCTCCTCAATAGGACGTCTACGACCTGGCGGTGGGAGCAACATCTGGGCCACACGCTGCTGCTGCTGTGTCTCTGCAGCGTGACTCTCAGCTGTTGGGCGGCCAAGGCGTCCACGGCCAGTGGCTAATGGCGGAATAGCCACTGGTGCAGACGCAGAACTGCGCAATGTGGTGGTGGCACGGCTGCCACGCCCACGACCTCCTCTCTTGACGATGCCCTTGCTGTCCTTGCTGCCCCTGCCCAAACCGCGGCTGCCAGTGCCAGACATTGTATATTTTTAATATTATACAAATGAAAAAAAAAACTTATGTATGTAAAGGCGGGTGGGACAAGTGGGGTACTTTAATGGGGTGGGACTGGTGGTGGTGGGTGTGTGAGGTGACGGACAGGTGTACTCTACAGCAGAGATCGGTGTAGCGTTAACGAGAGAGTGCGCACTGCACACACAAAGACCCTAGCTGACGCTGACTGACGGTGTCCCTATACACAGACTACAGTACAAGTCAGCAAATACACAATAGAAGTAATAGAAAAAAATAGGATGGGTGTAGCACTAACGAGAGGGTGCGGACAGCGCAGATGTGCACTGCGCACACAAAGACCCTAGCTGACGCTGACTGACGGTGTCCCTATACACAGACTACAGTACAAGTCAGTGAATACACAATAGAAGTAATATATAAACAATAGGACGGGTGTAGCACTAACGAGATGGTGCGGACAGCGCAGATGTGCACTGCGCACACAAAAACCCTAGCTGACGCTGACTGACTGTGTCCCTATACACAGACTACAGTACAAGTCAGCGAATACACAATAGAAGTAATATATAAACAATAGGACGGGTGTAGCACTAACGAGAGGGTGCGGACAGCGCAGACGTGCACTGCGCACACAAAGACCCTAGGTAACGCGGTGACGGACGGTACCTATACACAGACTAGAGTACAGTACACTACAGTACTACTACAGTACTACTAACTTAACAATAGAAGAATCTAGCTAAATAATAGAACAGGTGTGACTAGATTACAGAGAGCAGATACAGCAGGACAGGTATAGCAGTAAAGCTGGGCCTTGCTAACTACAAAATAGTACAAATCTATCTAACACAGAAGTAGTAGTAGTAGTACAGGAGTAGAGTAGGACAGGTGAGAGCACAGGTAAGGTAACTAGAGACTAGAGCACAGAGCAGAACAGGATGCCTTGCCTAGGCACAGGGCCTAGCTGCTGGCTGCAGGCCTGCAGCAGCACCAGTGACAGTCTCTCTCCCTCCCTAGTCCCCCTAGTAATCACACAAACTAAACTGCCTAAAATACAATCTATCTACAATACAAAGCAATACAGTTAAATATAAAGTGTTGGAGTGTAAAAACGCTAGGTTTAGAACAATAGCAATGCACTTGCACACAGACAAAAAGCACTGGAGCAGTCTCTCAGTACTATCAGTCAGTAAGTCGCAAGCAGGACGAGTGAGGCAAGATGGCGTTCGCTATTTATAGAGGGGGGCTTGGCCAGGCTCCCCCTCTGTGATTGGCTGCAGTCAGAGGGCTGGGAGCCCTCTGATTTGCTTGTGAGGACTTGAGGTGACGTCTGTCGTGACGCTATCCGAGCTCGGATAGCTAGGATATCTCCGGATAGCTGCTTGCTATCCGAGTGCGCTCGGATAGCACAGCCCGGATAGCTAATACTATTCGAGCTCGGTATTCGAGCTCGAATAGTGAAAAAAGAGCTAGGATATCCGAGTAACTCAGATGAGCATCACTGAGGTACATTACTTACACAACCCATTGGGTCAACCTAGTGACCGCTGGCAAGCATGGAGTATGTGGCTGTGCAGTGGACCTAGTTGTGACACCTCCACCGATTGCAGGCTGGCCTGCTGCCACCTCCTCTCCTTCTCATCCTACTCCTCCTGCTACATCCTCTTCGCTGTCCTCCTCCTCCTCCTCGGCTGAGTGGCAGTGCTACTCTACTGGTGCTGCGATGTCGTCTCCAGCTACATAGCCCCAGCTCCCCAGGGCCTATGCTGCATGCCAGGTACGACAGTGTCACGCCATCTTAGACATGACTTGCCTCAAAGCGGAGGGTCACACTGGAGCAGCTCTCCTGGCTGCTCTTAACAAACAGGTGGATCAGTAGCTGACCCCGAACCAACTGGAGATCGGCAACGTGGTGTGTGATAGTTGCAGCAATTTCATTTTGGCTTTGAATTTAGGAAAGTTGACACATGTACCCTGCATGGCACATGTGCTGAATCTAATAATTCAGAGATTTTTGTTTAAGTATCCAGGCTTACAGGACGTCCTGAAGCAGTCCAGGAAGGTGTGTGGGCATCTCAGGCGGTCTAACATTGCCATGGCACACTTGGCCGACATTCAGCGGAGAAACAACTTGCCGGTGAGGCGCTTGATTTGCGATAGCCCGACTCGCTGGAATTCAACGCTCTTGATGTTTAACCGCCTGCTACAACAGGAGAAAGCCGTCATCCAGTATCTCTACAACTACAGTAAAAGGACATGCTCTGGGGAGATGGGGATGTTCTGGCCGAAGTACTGGACACTCATACGAAATGCCTGCAGGCTCATGCGGCCGATTAAGGAGGTGACCAACCTGGTGAGTCGCAGTGAAGGCGCCATCAGCGACTTGATCCCATATCCTTTCTTACTGGAGCATGCCGTGCGTAGAGTGGTGGATCAAGCTGTGGAGGAGCGTGAACAGGAACAGGAGGAAGAGTTGTGGGATCAATTACCAGCAGAACCAGATATTCCCTCAATACCTGCGGCAGCACAGATGAGGGGGAGGAGGAGGAAGAGTCGTCTGGGGAAGAGGAGTCAGATGATGAAAAAGGGTTTTTTGTTTTTTTTTGGAGGAGGAGGCGGAAGACCAACCGCAACAGGCGGCACAGAGGGCTTGTGCTGCTCAACTTTCCCCTGGTATTGTTCGTGGCTGGGGGGGGGGGGGGAGGAGAACTTACCTGACATCACTGAGGAAGAGCAAGAGGAAATGGATAGTATGTCTGCATCCAAATTTGTGCAGATGGCGGCTTTTGTGCTGTCCAGCCTGTTGAGGGACCCCCTTATAAAAAAAACTCAAGGAGAATGAGCTGTACTGGGTGGCAATGCTACTAGACCCTCGGTATAAGCACAAAGTAGCGGACATGTTACCAACTCACCAGAAGGCAGAAAGGATGCAGCACATGCACAACAAGCTGGTAAGTATGCTTTACAGTGCATTTAAGGGTGATGTCAGCACAACAAAATAAAAGTACCACTGCCAGTAATCCTCCCATGTCCACGCAGGCAAGGACAGGACGCTCTAGCGATCTCATGGTGATGTCGGACATGCTTTAGTCCAACGCCTCGCCTTAGCCTTTCCGGATCCACCCTCCACCAATGCCTCGACCGGCAGGTAGCCGACTACCTAGCCTTAACTGCGGATTTAGACAACAGCGATGAACCCCTGGACTACTGGGTGCACAGGCTTGACCTGTGGCCAGAGCTGTCACAATTTGCCATCCAACTTCGGTCTTGCTCTGCCTCAAGCGTCCTCTCAGAAAGGACCTTCAGCGCAGCTGGAGGCATTGTCACTGAGAAGAGAAGTCGCCTAGGTCAAAAAAGTGTTCAGTACCTCACCTTTATCAAAATGAATGAGGCATAGATCCCGGCAATCGAGCAAAATCTTCTACACGCAGGGCCGGATTTGGACTTCCCAGTGCCCTAGGCCCGGTACCACCAACCGCCCCCCCCCCCACACACACACACACACACTCAGGGTGCATACACACATCATATAAAAGTCTTTGAAAAATGAAAGATCACAGACCAATGTTACCCCCTTCCATGTAGTATGAGAGCCATACCTACACAGTCTATTCTATGGAGCTGAACTCCCCATCAGATAGAAATCTTTGCAAGATGCTGCACACAAAGATGCTGTAGTGTACACATTCAAAAGATAGGTTCCTGCAAAAGATCTGTTCCTGCAAAAGATCCGTTTCTGCAAAATGCATTCATAGTCTATGATATCTGCAGATCCTCATATACACCTTGTTTAACCTCCCTGGCGGTATATTAAAAACCGCCAGGGGGCAGCGCTGCCTTTTTTTGTGTTTTTTTTTTTTTAAATCATGTAGCGAGCCCAGGGCTCGCTACATGATAGCCGCTGCTCAGCGGCATCCCCCCAGCCCCGCCGATCGCCTCCGGCGATAGGCGATTAGGAAATCCCGTTCAAAGAACAGGATTTCCTGAAGGGCTTCCCCCGTCGCCATGGCGATGGGGCGGGATGACGTCATGGACGTCGTGACGTCTAAGGGAGTCCCGATCCACCCCTTAGCGCTGCCTGGCGCTGATAGGCCAGGCAGCGCAGGGGTCTGGGGGGGGCTCTACGGTGGCGCGGATAGCGGCGATCGAGCGCGGGGCGGCGGCGATCGGTGTGCTGGCGCAGCTAGCAAAGTGCTAGCTGCGTCCAGCAAAAAAAAAATTACGGAAATCGGCCCAGCAGGGCCTGAGAAAACCTCCTGCGCGGCTTACCCGGAACTACGTTCGGGGTTACCGCCAAGGAGGTTAACAGACATTCATCTGCAGATGAGATCCACCAGGATGGATCTTCAGATCTGCAGATGATTGTCTGATCTGCAGATGAATGTCTGTTAAACAAAGTGTGTATGAGGATCTGCAGATATCATAGACTATGAATGCATTTTGCAGGAACGGATCTTTTGCAGGAACGGATCTTTTGCAGGAACAGATCTTTTGCAGATATTGATTTTTTGAATGTTTACAGCATCTTTGTGTTCAGCATCTTGCAAAGATTTCTATCTGATGGGGAGATCAGTTCAATAGAATAGACTGTGTAGGTATGGCTCTCATACTACATGGAAGGGGGTAAAATTGGTCTGTGATCTTTCATTTTTCAAAGACTATGGTCTGATGTGTGTATGAGCCTTTAGGAAAATGAAAGATCACAGACCAATTTTACCCTCTTCCATGTAGTGGAGCCATACCTACACAGTCTATTCTATGGAGCTGAACTCCCCATCAGACAGAAATCTTTGCAAGATGCTGCACACAAAGATGCTGTACACATTCAAAAGATCAGTATCTGCAAAAGATCTGTTCCTGCAAAAGATCTGTTCTTGCAAAATGCATTCATAGTCTATGATATCTGCAGATCATCATACACACCTTGTTTAACAGACATTCATCTGCAGATCAGATCCCCCAGGATGGATTTTCAGATCTGCAGATGATTGTCTGATCTGCAGATGAATGTCAGTTAAACACGGTGTGTATGATGATATGCAGATCTTATAGACTATCAATGCAATTTGCAGGAACGGATCATTGGCAGGAACAGATCTTGCAGATACTGATCTTTTGTGTCTGTACAGCATCTGTGTGTGCAACATCTTGCAAAGGAGATAAACAGAGGAACACCAAGAGCCCCAATAGTGTAGTATGTATTGACAAAGGGGATAATGACAAAGAGTAATAGTTGTTATACTCACAAGCATGGGTCACCAATAGGCAACCACTGTAAAGGCAGGTGGGGAGATTATCCTGACCCCACTCAGGAATAAGAAGTCGCTCTCTGTAGATAGTAGAAAAGGGTCGCAACCCTCCACCCAGGGTGGATACAATATTATATAGGAGAGAACAGAGGCGCCAAAAGGGTAAAAAGGGTTTTAAATGAGCTTAAAAGCCAAAAATTTGGTAATTAGAGGAGGCAGTGGTGGACTTACCTCCTCCAAGCAGACACAACACGACTGTACATTCAGTCTATTTATTAACGAACTCCAGATAAAACTGGATTATCTGGTTTTATCTAGAGTTCGTTAATAAATAGACTGAATGTACAGTCGTGTTGTGTCTGCTTGGAGGAGGTAAGTCCACCACTGCCTCCTCTAATTACCAAATTTTTGGCTTTTAAGCTCATTTAAAACCCTTTTTACCCTTTTGGCGCCTCTGTTCTCTCCTATATAACATTTTGCAAAGATTTTTTTCTGATGGGGAGTTCAGCTCCATAGAAAAGACTGTGAAGGTATGGCTCTCATACTACATGAAGGGTGGTAAGATTGGTCTGTGATCTTTCATTTTCCAAAGACTATGGTCTGATGTGTGTATGAGCCTTAACGATCACTTGTTTGCAGGAGGAAATGCCTGTTTTAGTGACTCGTGTATACCTATGAATGTTTTCTCTCTGAAAAATGATGAATGATTGTTTTTCCTGTTAGAGCAGTGAGTCCCTAATGCCTGGTACGCACCAGATAGATAAGTTGAATCGATTTTCTGATCACTTATACAAAGTCGATTAGAAAAATGATCAGAAATCAGATTAGACCTGTCAGAAATAATCAATTCGAACCCATCTATCTGATGGCAAATTGCATGGTGTGTACCGGGCGTGAAGTAGCAGAGCGGCGTTCATCTCCCTCTCTGCTCTTCTGTAATCACAGATCTGTTGCATTTATTTTATAGAATTTATTGTACTGATTCTTTCACAGGTGTTTTTTTTACTGTTTGCCAACACTGTACAAATATATATTTTTTTAATTTTTAGTGTATGTTATTACTTTTGGTATACAAAACTGAATGTAACAATACAAAAGTATACAACAGTACATTTGCAATTATAATTATAGAGAAGTTGTCTATCTCATACTAGACTACTGTTGCCTTTAAAATGAGCCAGCAAGGGGTTCAGATTTAGCTTAGAAGGGGTTGTCATAAATCTCTCTAAGGAAAAACAAACCCTTATCTTTCTGTTTAAGATTTACAATCCAGGGGGAGAGAGGAGAAGGAATGGCTTAAGTCATTAACAGAGTCTGACCAGCAATACATTGTTTAGCCCAGCTTGAGTTGTAAAGTGGAAATAATTCTGTTACCTTACTGGATCAGAAATTGTGTCTACATTGTGATCCATGTTTCTCTCACCCCTGGCAATAAACTGAAGCTTGTATGTTCTGGAGATAGCACTGTCTCATCGCACACCACGAAGTATGGAGAATACACATAGCTCTGGAATTCTGACTGTGTGTACAGCAAAGCAGGGCGGCTTCGGAGCAGGAGAAATTATTTATTTTGACATGCAGCCTCTTATCTCTCTCAGGTCCTGCCGCCCTTTTATCCTTCTGATTTTTTTCCGCCCTAGGCCGTGGCCTTTGTGGCCTTTGCAGAAATCCGGCCCTGTCTACACGGACAGATAGATGGGAACAATCCATTTCGGACAGAAATCGATCGTTCGGTCAGCGTTTGTGCAACAATTTTACAGCAGATTCAATCACAGTGATCGAATCTGCTGTATATCGGCGGGAAATAGTGTAAATTTATGGGCCACTTAAGGTGGGACTCAATTAAGTCCAGTTACCAGATACAAACATTTGCATACAAGGTTTACCTAATCCTACATCAATTTAGAATTATTTGCATCTCATTGAATACCCCTGTCACGTGTGATTGCGCATGGCTGACTATTATTATTCATGTTACTATTTTAGTAAAGTTTGCTGTCATAGCATGATCCAAGGACTTCCGGTTTGTCTACAATAAAGCATGGTGACATTTACAGATTTTTATTGTAACACTGCTGTGTTATGCTGGGAATACACGGGTCAATCCGGCGGCCGATTAGCCGCCGGATCTACTCCCGCCGTGTCCCCGCTCGTCTGCACATGCGCACGGATCGATTACCGCTCATCCCCGCCGGCGCTCCTTATCAGCTGCTCGATTCCCTGCCATTGTCCGCCGGCGGGGATCGAGCGGGCAGGGGTCGAGCAGCATGATCGGACCAGCTGAATATTATCAGCTGGCCGGATCAGCTGCTCGATACACGGTACAGAAACGTACCGTGTATCTCCAGCATTACAGACAGCCATTTCATTAGGCATTTACAGTAGTAGATACACACAAGAGCATGCACTGGTTGCTTAGAAAAGGTTTCTAAGCTTATGTTCAACAAACAATACACACTTACAGGTACGCAATACTATGTAGTTAACCTGATTCAAACCAGAAAGTGTTGTCAATATATTATTGTCCCTGGATCCAAAATAATCAATGCTTCTGTGGCAAAATTCAGTGGCAAAATGGTGAGTGGTCAACCTCACGTGATTACAGTGGTACCTCTGCAGCTTTGGGTTCCCAACCCAGTGTGGTCCAGCCTTCTAGTTGTTTGTTATACCTCCTGACGGCACATGCAAACAAGTATAAACAAGAAGCACAGAGAATTGGTGATGTACGATGTGTACGAAAACTTACCACCCCCATTACTATGCTTTATATTTTTAATGTTGGTATACAGAGAAGTCGTTTTGTAGTACTTTAGCGGCAACAGAATATGATTCAGTAGAGTGATGATTTGTGCTATTTCCCACCTCTGGTTGACCCCATTTCTATTTACAATTTCTAAAAGGTTTACTATGACGGACACTCAAAGACATCTACACAAGAGCCTGCTAAAGTGCTGGGGGGGGGGGGGGGGGGGGGGGGTGAGCTGATCTGCATCTTTGTCACTAACTACACAGGCAGCACAGTGCCCACTGATTATGTTGTGGCTTAGGAAATAAATAGATCAATGAAATACTGAAACAACTCATAAAACCATCCTTTGAGAAAAACTTGAAATAACTGTGAAAAGGAATTGACTGTACATATGTTATGGTCCGGTATTCATTTCAGCGTAGGGTTTTCAACAATGTTAATCTGAAAATGTCTTTATTCAGTCTGCATTCTTTTTATAAGACCACTACAACAAATATTTTCAAATAAGGAGACCCAAAACTGCACATGCAGGAAAAACTGTGGGGAGCAGTGCAAAAGCGCTGTTTTCATGAAGGTATCAATTCAAAACACAGTAGAGCTACCGTAGTTTATTGACAAGCAAAAAGTGACAGCTCATTACATACATGCTAGACATGACATGGCAGTGTTTTAAAATGGAACAAAGCTCACTGACACTTTGAACAAGAAAAATAGATCTATAGTACCACAAGCACGAAATTGTACATCTGGTAACTAAATTAAACAGGTAAATACACTCAGCTCAATTTTTTTTTAAATGATAACTTTTAGGCCTTGTTCACATTCGGCTCGCGTGTCCATCTGCGTTGGGCTGTTTTTGAGGAGTCTTTTTTTTCCGATTCCTGGCGCTTGTGTGGGCGTTTTGTTTTTGTGCTTAGCGGTTTCTAAGCGGTTTTTCCGAGTGGTTTTGTAATTCAATTCCTGATAAAAGTCAGGAAGTGAACTCTTTTGTCCCGGAAAAGAATAAATAAAATGTATTTATTCTTAAAATTGCAAATGTTACACAAAGCGATTTTGTGAGTGTTTTTGTTTTGCGTTTCTCCTATACTTTCCATTGAGGCAGAATTGCCTCAAAAATGGTACACGCGCCACTTTGCTAGCCGCACAGCGCACGACCCGCGCTGATATGAACCTTCTCGTAGACATTCAATATCCACGACGTCGGGTGGCGTTTTTAAAAACCCGCACACGGGCGAAAAAAAGGCAAAAACACCTGCAGTGTAAACAAACTGGGGATTGTTGTGTAAAGCAGCCAAAGATTTAATTTGCCATCATTGTACAAAGGGGTTTGTTACAGTGACACGGTTATATGTGACCTTTTTCAAACAAACAATATAACCGTGTGAAGAGGTATAAATGTGAACAAACCTCTCCTCTCTCTTATAATAAAGAGAACTTACATTTATGAAACAAACTATACCGCATTTGTTTTGACTGGGATGGAGAAGTATGGAAAGGAACCATTATCTCCACAGTTAATAGGGTCCTTTTCCACTACAGGCGATTACTAGCAAATCGCAAAATGCTTGAGATTTTAAATCGCTAGGGTTTCAATTTAACATGGGAATCGTAGTAAGTATTTTCCACTACCGCGATTCGATTTTCTGCAAAGGGCAATCACTTTCTAGAGCTATTTTGAGAGCCTTTATTGTTGTGAGCTTAGCAACTAGTTTTCTCTAATTTGCCCAAAAACATAAGGTAGAAAAAAATCCTTGATAACCACAACTTGTATCTGCTAATAGAGTGAAATGATAAAAGTACTGCTGTCTGGTTACACAACAAACTAGGATTTTTGATTTAAAGGGGAACTGAAGAGAGAGGTATATGGAGGCTGTCATGTTTATTTCCTTTTAGACAATACCAGTTGCCTGGCAGCCCTGCTGATCCTCTGCCTCTAATACTATTAGCCATAGCCCCTGAACAAGCATGCAGCAGATCAGGTGTTTCAGTGGTTCAGACTTATAAGTCTGATCTGACAAGACTAGCTGCATGCTTGTTTCTGGTTTTAATCAAATACTACTGCAGAGAAATAGACCAGCAGGGCTGCCAGGCAACTGGTATTGATTAAAAGGAAATAAACATGACAGCCTCCATATACCTCTCTCTTCAGTTCCCCTTTAAGATGAACATATGTGAATAAGTGTACTAGAAGTAGCCTTCTCTTCTGCAATGCCCCACTTAGATAAACCTTAGATGACTCCTATTGTTGTTCCCGCCGTCTGTGAGCTAATGTCAGACACCTCTTACTTGTCCTCCTTGCAAATGTTCCATGTCCCAAAATGGACAGCTTGGTAGAGACCTAATGCTACGTACACACATGCGACAACGATCGTTCGTTGAGAACGACAAACGAATTTTTAATTGATGAAAGAACGACCTAAGTAAAGTTAGTTTTAAAATGTGTGTAACGATCTGATCGTTAGAACGAATGTTACATCACGTAAAGCAACTATTGCGCTTGCGCATAAAAATGAGACGTTTCATGGAGAAATAGCGAAATGCGCATGTCAAGCCTAGTACGAACGACCGTTTCCAACGATGTACTACTTTTGCAAACAATCGTCGTTGGTAAAAATCCACCAAGCTAGATTGTTCATTTTTAACGATCTAGCTCGTCCGTCGTTAGACTTAATGATCGTTGGTTGCTTTTTTTTTTAAACGATCGTCGTTTGAAACGATCGGGGAACGATCGTTTCAAACGAATTGTATGCATGCATCGAATGAGCATAAAAACTTTCCCCCAAGCTGCTTTAAAGGACAAGTGTAACAAGAGGGATATGGAGGCTGCCCTATTTATTTATTTTTAAACAATACCAGTTGCCTGGCTGATCTATTTGGCTGCAGTAGTTTTTGAATCACACCAGAAACAAGCATGCAGCTAATCTTGTCAGATCTGACAATGTCAGAAACACCTGATCTGCAGCATGCATGTTCAGGGTCTATGGTCTGAGGCAAAGGATCAGCAGGACTGCCAGACAACTGATATTGCTTAAGGCTGCTTACAAACCAAGACGTTACAGGCGCACGTTAGTGCGCCTGTAACGCTCCCCCAACGCACAGCAATGTAACATAAGTGGGCTGTTCACACAGCCCACGTTGCGTTACATGTAACGCTGCACGTTCTGTGCAAAGTGCAGCATGCTACGGCGTTGGAGCGGCTATAGCCGCGTTAGACTGTTTGCACATGCGCAGTGGGGGGCGGAGAGGAGGCGGGGAGAGCCAGCTACAGTAGCCGCGCACATGGCTACTTAATATTCACTGCTCTGGCGGGCGCTGATTGGCCGGCGGGACCACGTGATGCGGAGTGTCTCGCTCCGCATCACGTGGTCCCGCTGGCCAATCAGCGCCACTCTGGGAGACATTATAGGACTCGAGCCGCCTAACGCGGCTCACTCTACCGTCGGCTCTTGCAGCACCATACGTTGTGTTAGGTGCACGTTATGGGACCTTAACGTGGCACCTAATGCAACGTCTTGGTGTGCAAGAAGCCTAAAAGGGAATAAATATGTCTCCATATACTTTGAGGCCTCTTTCACAGTGGGACGTTGCGTTTGATGCGACGTTAAAGTCGCACAAGATGCCCCTAACGCAGCGCATGTAGGTTATAAAATTGGACGTTATTTTGTACTACGTTATGTGACCCTTGGTGCGCCGTTTTCGTCGCATACTGATGGAACGAAAACGGCGCATGCATTACATATAAAAAAAAATACATTACAAACACACAACGCAGCAAATGTATTGCTAAACGCACAGCATGCAGCACCTTCTAAATATTGCTACACATTACACACAACACAATGGGCCTGATTCACAAAGCGGTGCAAACTGTTTGCACGCCAGTGAAAAGCCCTTTATCACGCCTAAACTCAGTTTAGGCATGATAAGAAGAAACTCGCGTGAAATTCCCACACGCAAAGTTTTGCGCGTGCAGTCGTGCAGCGCACAGCGCGATGAGCGCGTTGTGCCTATTAAACCCTATGGGCGCTGCGCGCGGAATTGCGCGATTGCGCGCGTAAAACTTTGCGCCCGGGACTTTGCGCGCGATAAAGAGCAAAGCGGTGCTAACTCAGCGGTGCAAAGGTTATCACGCCTAAAGTCTTTTAGGCGTGATAACTTGAGTTATCACCGCTTTGTGAATCAGGCCCAATGTGTGCATTGTGAATGTCACACAGACTTTGTATTGTCTGCGTTATAAAATTTTCTAACGTGTGACTTTAACGTCGCACTGTGAAAGAGGCTTGAGTTACAGTTGTCCTTTATGAAGTTCGCTCCTAAAGTCATATTTTCCAGGTGTGTATAATATATTACTTAATAAAGTTAAACTTCAAATTATAAAAAAAACTTGAAATCGTAACTTTAATATGTGCAGTATTTTGCATAGTTTATCATCTCTCCCAGTTTTGTTCCAGCAAGGTACTCTTCAAACTTTGCATCCACCTCTTTGCTCTGTTCTTCGGTAAAAAGGCTCTTCCAATCCCCAACTTCACCTGCAGACATAAACAAGGGATAGTTATTATTTAAGTATCCTAAATAAACTGCAGACCTGTGTCCCCTTGGTAATAAACAACAGACATGACTTTTAGCTAACCTGCTGGGCGATTTGATTATGCGCAGCCGTGCAGCTGCGCATGGTTTTTTATACCTATTTTTTTTTAAATCATGTAGCTAGCCTAGCGCTAGCTACAGGATACCCCCCTCCCTGCCGTATCCCTCCCATCAGGAAATCCTGTTCTGAACCATGGCGACGAACGGAATGATGTCATCGACGTCGTGACATCACAGGGACTCCCGATGCACCCCAAAGCGCAGCCTGGCGGCGATTGGCCAGGCTGCGCACGAGGTATGCGGGGGGGGGGGGCCTGTTTCGCGTCGGGTAGCGGCGGATCGGCGGCGAGCGGCGGCGATCGGGTAGGACACGCAGCATGCAAAGTGCTTGCTGCGTGTTTTAAAAAAAAATTATTAAAATCAGCCCAGCAGGGCCTGAGCGGTTGCCTTCGGCGTCTCTGGATGAGCCTAGCTTGTCCAGAACGCTAGGGAGGTTAACCAATAGTGGTCTCACACAAATAGAAGGATAGCTATATAGGATTTTTTTGTCATTTGTTTGTACTAGTAGATATCTAAGCTGCATAATAGGACCACATGTGTGTTTGTGTTAAAGGAGTCATCAGGGAAAAATGAAAAAAAAAAAAAAAAAAAAAAAAAAAAATCAGCCTTGCTCACCTGGGGCTTTCATCAGCTCCTTGCAGCCGACTGTCCCACACTGACCGCTCCGCTCTCCGCCGCTGTCCCAGGCACGCTGTTCAGGCCAACCTTGAGGTCATCCTTCACGCAGCTGCAGTAAGGACCACCTCGAGGTCGGCCTGAACAGCGTACAGGGAGACCGGGATGGCGGCGGAGCGGTCAGCGTGGGACAGTCGGCTGCAAGGGGCGGGAGAAAGCCCCAGGTGGGTAAGGCTGATTTTTTACATTTTTCCCTGATGACTCCTTTAAAGAGACTCCGTAACAAAAATTGCATCCTGTTTTTTATCATCCTACAAGTTCCAAAAGCTAGCAAAGAAATGAACAGCGCTACTTAAAAACAGATGAGTGCTTACCTGCAAAAAAGTGCACACCCCACTCATGGGATTCAAATACACAATGAGCATACACATGACCTGTCTACCACTTGGAGGATGTTAGTTTCCGCTAACAATTTGCAATTTGTTAGGTACTTGTCCCTCCCACTGTCGAAGAAGTCTTTCCTCCATGGGAGGGGACCTAACACTAACTAAATTCTACCTATGCATATGCATAGCCTGGGCGCGCTACCAGTAAAATTGAGAATTGCGCAAAAAAAGTGGGATCAGCGCATCACCAGGCCGCCTCTGAATGGCCTCAGCTCAGAGATGCGCTGAGCCCCCCCAGAAACTGCAAACGCACCTTGAACCCAAACAGAGGCTCTGCATATACACCAAAGGAAAACTATTAAGTGGGAGCAGCTGACCAGAAATAAATCAATCAAACATAGCAAAGAAATGAACAGCGCTACTTAAAAACAGATGAGTGCAAAGGCGCATGCGCGAGCCGCGGGAGATGGCCGCATAGGAGAGGAGCTCCGTATTCCACCGCCGCCAGCAGCGATTCCCTCCGCTTACCCAACCTCACAAACGGGCGGCTTTGCACGGGACGACCTCCGCATCCTTCTCCGCAGCCTATGACAGGCAAAGGGGCCCAGAGAAACACCTCTGCAGCGGGCACCATGGAAAAGTTTCTGCGCCCCCCTCCCAGCCAAGATGGCGCCGGCCACGCAGCTCTACAGGACTCTCAGCTCTCTGACCAGGCAAGTGCAGGGGGGAACACGCAGCTCCTCACAGCAGACCTGCTGGAGCAAACATTAAACAGACACTACCACAGCCTCCATGACTCCCTACAAAATGTTATTCTATCTGCTGTACAAGAGCTCCGGGCAGACATATCAGGGCTGGGGGAGCGCACTCAGGCATTAGAAGACAAGATGGATGCTCTAACTGTTAAACAAGCTGACCTAGCTGAGGAGCAGCAACTCATGCAGTCTGACATAAAATCAATACGCACAGCACAGGAAGACATGGAAAACAGAGAGCGGAGACAAAATGTACGCATTAAAGGGGTATCCATGTCCTTAAAAAGTGAACACATTGTGACCCACTTGAAAGAACTGTTCCATACTATTCTGCCTGATATGCCAGAAGAAATGTGGAGGATTGATAGAGCCCACAGATCTTTAGGTGAACGGCGCCCTGGTACTTCAAGACCCAAAGACATTATCGCGAAACTGCACTACTATGAGGCCAAAGACGCCCTGTTTAGAGCTCTTAGAAATACAACCACCATCTCATTTAAAGGAGACGATATTGCTATATACAACGATCTATCATTAATAACACTGGCTAAACGCAGAGCTCTTAGACCAGTTACGCAGCTACTCAGGGATGCCAATATCCCATACAAATGGGGTTTTCCTTTCCGACTGATTGTAAACAAACAGGGCCTGACCCTCACTTTATCTGATTTTGACGATGCACCTTTATTTCTTAAACAAATGGGACTTAAACTCCCTAACACTTCTACATCTGCGTCCCGCTCGTCACCTATGTCATCACCCCCACGGAAGATGCGACATGTCTCAGAATGGTCGAAAGGTCCGATCCGCAGTATTACCTATCCTGACAGAGCTGATAATATGGAAGACCAACCATCTGGAACCTGAGCATGGGCCTCAACATAACTTTCTGCGTCTCCTACGGAGACAGGATATTGCCCTCAAACTGCACGCCCACTTCACACATCCAGCTTATCTGTTCTCCTAATCTATAACCATTAAGCTTTATTCGATTAACTGCCTCTTAACCATAGAAGCGAACTGAATACACTCCCAAAGCTGGCGGTGGAGACCGGTTTCTCTCACTAATATACCACATTCTGTTTACTATGTTGATTGTTATTTGCCTTCTCCTGAGACTCCTCATGTACCTACGGGGGACCTTTCCTCAATTTGATCATTCGTTTCTACGAGTGACCAACTTGGGGAGGTCTCCATATAGGCAACAGTTTTATGTTGCCCCTACAACAGACCACTGTAATAACAGTGGCATGTTCCGCCAGATTAATGTTCAGATTATTATAAATGTTTTTAGTTTTGCTTTTCTTATTATTGTTACTTCTCCATCTATATTAGGTATCGTTTTTAGGTCTATTGGGTCTGTCTTAAGAATATATACAAACGCTCACATCATCTTTGATAATGGTTAACTTTCTGACCTTAAACACCAAGGGACTAAACACACCTCAGAAGAGGTTCTCTCTGTTTAAAGATTTACGAAGACTAAATATCGATTTAGCATTCATACAAGAGACTCATATATGCAAAAAAGATCCGCCTCGTCTCTATAACAAACTATATTCTGAGGTGTGTTTAGCCTCAGGTCCCAAAAAGAAAGCAGGGGTAGCCATACTCTATAAAAAAACACTCCCTCTACAGATCTCTACGACTGTGGCAGACCCCAAAGGGCGTTATCTAATCCTAATTGGTTCCTTATTAGGTAAACCTATCACTTTGGCTAACGTATACGTCCCCAATCAGGACCAAATATCGTTTCTAACAACCTTTCTTAGGAAACTATTTAAAATCACTAAGGGCACTCTACTGATAGGGGGAGATTTTAACCTAGCTTTCTCTGACATAAAAGACCGATATATCCCTCCTAACAAGACCACTACATCCACCCACAATCGTAATTCTCGTAAATTCAGAACACTACTGAGACAATATAGACTATTAGACCTGTGGCGGATATCCAATCCCACCTCTATAGAATATACCTTCTTCTCTCCACCACATGCATCCCACTCCAGACTAGACTACCTGTTTTCAACAGCCTCTATATTACCTTTATTGAAGGAAGCTGAAATACAACCAATCGCATGGTCGGACCATCAAGCTGTTACTGTTGAGATTGACCTATTCTCCCATAGTCATAAACCGAATTTTTGGCGGTTAAATGAAACTCTATTACAAGATAAGGAACTTTTTTCAAGACTAACAAATGATCTGCAATCCTACTTTGACATAAATAAGGGCTCTGTTTCCTCGGTAGGGACTCTCTGGGAAGCTCATAAAGCTTTTATCAGGGGACTATTCATCTCGGAAGCTACTAAACGTAAAAAAGCAGCGTCATTCAAACTCTTAACTCTTCACTCAAAACTTAAACAAGCACAAAACCTTTATAAAGATGATCCCTCCCAGACGCACTACACCACTTTACACACTATAAAACAAGACATTCAAGCCCTCCAATCCACACAGTTAGAAAAAAGCTTGAGATGGACCAGACAACTCTTTTTTGAAAGAGGCAATAAACCCCACACCATTCTCGCTAGAAAATTAAATCCAAAATCATCCCAACAACTCATTTACTCCATTAAAGACCCTCAAGGAACCACACATTTCCATCCTCAAAAAGTTGCCCAAATCTTCACAGAATACTATCAGCAACTCTATAACCTCCCCCAACCACTCCACCACCCCACACATATACTTAAAATAGACGAGTTCCTAAATCAACTACCTTTACCAAAATTAACGGAAGATAACGTCCAGCTTCTAAATTCCCCTATAACAACTAAAGAAGTCCTAGATGTAATCAAATTCTTACCTTCTTCCAAGGCCCCTGGCCCTGATGGCCTACCATATTCCTACTACAAAAAGTTTAAATTCATCTTAGCTCCCTATCTGACCCTCTTGGCTAACACACTTATGGAAGGGAAAATTGCCCCCAACTCATTTTTAAGCTCCCTAATCACCATGATCCCTAAGGAAGGGAAGGACCCACAACTTCCACAAAGCTACCGCCCAATATCACTTCTTAATGCGGATCTTAAAATAATCACTAAAGTTCTAGCTAATCGCTTAAATCCAATCCTCACATCCCTAATCAATAATGACCAGGTTGGTTTTATAATGGGCCGCCAAGCAGGAGATAATACAAGGAAGGCAATTAATTTGATAGAACTAATGAATAGATCTAAAGAGCCTTCTCTGCTTCTGAGTTTAGATGCAGAGAAGGCTTTTGACAGACTATCTTGGCCATTCCTCTTCAGAGTTATGGAACATCAGGGGTTCGATGGACCCTTTCTAACTCTAATACGATTCCTCTATTCCTCTCCATCCACCTCAGTAAAATTACCCTTTGCGTCCCCAACACCCTTCCCTATCCTCAATGGTACACGGCAAGGATGTCCCCTCTCCCCTTTATTATTCGCCCTCAGTATAGAACCACTCGCTTGTGCAATACGACAGAACCCGGATATTGTGGGCGTTAGGCAAGGAACTCGAGATTATAAAATTTCGCTTTTCGCGGATGACATCCTCCTAACCCTGACTCAGCCGCTCACTACACTTCCTGTCCTACATACTATACTACGGAACTTTGAGTCCATCTCAGGCTTTAAACTCAATCAGGAAAAAACTGAGGCACTACCTATCAAGATCCCACAAAACCTACTTGACACCCTACAAAACACTTTTCATTATAACTGGAAGACACATGCTATCAAATACCTGGGTATTCACCTGACTCAAACTTATTCTACATTATATAAAGCAAACTATCCATCCCTGATCCAATCTATACTCTCAGACCTACACAAATGGACGGCATATAAAATATCATGGATTGGCAGAATATACTCCCTCAAAATGAATGTCCTGCCACGATTACTGTATTTATTTGAGACCCTCCCCATTCAAGTACCACCCTTACAGTTTAAAATATTACAACGTGCTTTCTTAAAATTTGTTTGGAATAACTCCAAACCCAGAATTAAATCCACTATTTTAATGGCATCCAGGGAACAAGGAGGTCTGGGATTACCCAACTTAAAACTATACTACCAAGCAGCACATTTAAGACAACTTTCTGAATGGTCTGATCTCAAAACATTCACTAAATGGGGCTTTATTGAAGCAATGAGTATTTTCCCAATATCATTACCAGCTCTAATCTGGCCCCAGACCCCGCCAAAGATCCCTACTGCTCAATTACTCCCTACTATTAAATTCACTCTGCAAATATGGCGGGCAACCGCAAAAACTGCCAACCTTAGATCCCCCTTATCCCCACTTTACCCTATACTAGGAAATCCAGCCTTTATCCCAGGTATGGCAGAGGATTTTATGGGCAGATGGTTCACCCTTCAATATACTAAATTTAGCAATTGGACTGACATACGAACAGGAAAAATTGTAACTAAAGAAGCAATAGAGGAGAAAGTACGATTCACAGCTAAGCTCACTATGGAATACAATCAAATTTATCATTTTTTGAAATCCCTTTCCAAGGACAACAACCCTATACCTACTTACACCCCATTTGAACGTCTATGTGATTATAAAGGGCATCAAAAAGGCCTTATATCAGCAATTTATGTCTTGCTTCTTGATAAATCCGGTTCTGCAAAACCTAACCACTCATATATGACAAAATGGGAACAAGCTCTGAACCAAACTATAAGTCTAGAAGACTGGTCCTCTATCTGGGAAAACGCTAAACACACTTCTATGTGCACACAAGTGAAAGAAAATATCTATAAAATATTATTCAGATGGTATAGAACTCCTGAAGTATTAGCTAAAATTTATCATGATGTGTCTAACACCTGTTGGAGGGAGTGTGGCCACATAGGTTCCCTGGAGCATATCTTCTGGTCTTGCCCAGCGATTCAACCTCTATGGATAGATATTCAGACTCTGATCTTAAAAGTAACAGGTATACACATTCCCATGGATCCTATATATATGCTATTAGGTAAACCTATCCCTAAAGTCAAAAAATATACCATGAGATTAATAACTCATATTCTCACGGCCACTAGACTCTCTCTGGCTTCCAACTGGCGCAGTCTTTGTAGTCCCACAACACCCGAGATTATGGCTAAAATCAGGTGGACCAAGCTAATGGAATTTTTAACAGCTCTATTACGAGATTCAGAAACCACCTATGATAAAATATGGGATCCATGGGAAACATATTTCTTGAACTATATGCCCCCATGATTGAATTGGAAGTTTGAATGGTAATAGGGACCTGAGGAAATTATACCTTAAACATCAACTACTATACGGAAAGACAGACCCACATAAATAGACCTTTTCCTCCTAGTTCTATTTTTCTCCCTATTCTTTCTAAGTTTTATTTTTCTCTCAATATATACCTCCTTCTCTTTTGCCTTACAATGTTAATAATACTTCTTAAGGCTGTTTATAGCACCAAGGTACAAATAGAAACCGATACTGTTAGAAGGACGATAAAATGTCATAACCTCTGATATATATGTACCTCTCCTGCTTACAGAATCCTGTATATGTGTATATATTTACATATGTATAATGATCACTCAACGTTTTTGATCTAGCTGTTTATGCTTTGTGAATTCACTTAATAAAATTTTGTGTTAAACGAAAAAAACAGATGAGTGCTTACCTGCAAAAAAGTGCACACCCCACTCATGGGATTCAAATACACAATGAGCATACACATGACCTGTCTACCACTTGGAGGATGTTAGTTTCCGCTAACAATTTGCAATTTGTTAGGTACTTGTCCCTCCCACTGTCGAAGAAGTCTTTCCTCCATGGGAGGGGACCTAACACTAACTAAACTCTAGGTTCAAGGTGCGTTTGCAGTTTCTGGGGGGGCTCAGCGCATCTCTGAGCTGAGGCCATTCAGAGGCGGCCTGGTGATGCGCTGATCCCACTTTTTTTGCGAAGTTCCAAAAGCTATTCTAATGTGTTCTGGCTAACTGCAGCACTTTATACTATCACTGTCTCTGTAATAAATCAATGTATCTTTCCCTTGTCAGACTTGTCAGCCTGTGTCTGGAAGGCTGCCAAGTTCTTCAGTGTTGTGGTTCTGCTATGAATTCCCCCTTCCAGGCCCCTCTATGCACACTGCCTGTGTATTATTTAGATTAGAGCAGCTTCTCTCTTATCTTTTACAAGCTGGATAAATCGTCCTCTGAGCTGGCTGGGCTTTCACATACTGAAGAATTACAGACAAGGGCAAAGCTGTTTGCAGGAGAAAAAAGAGCAGCCTGAAGCTTCAGTGCATGAGAACTGCAGGGAGAAAGAAACACACAAATGATCTCTTGAGATTCAAAAGGAAGGCTGTATACAGCCTGCTTGTGTATGGTTGTATTTTCTATGTGTGGACATACAGTACATCAACCTACTTCCTGTTTTGGTGGCCATTTTGTTTGTTTATCAACAAACTTTTTAAAACTGTTTTTAACCACTTTTAATGCGGCGAGCAGCGGCGAAATTGTGACAGAGGGTAATAGGAGATGTCCCCTAACGCACTGGTATGTTTACTTTTGTGCGATTTTAACAATACAGATTCTCTTTAAGTCTCCTGAAGTCTAGGATCATCTCAACGGTTTTGGCTGTGTTGAGGATCAGCCTGTTCTCCTTGCACCAAAGGCAAATTCTGTCAACTTGTTGACGATAGGCCTGCTCGCCATTCTTGATTACAAGGCCTACAATGGTGGTATCATCAGCGAACTTGATGACCTTGACCGAATCTGCTGAGGATCTGCAGTTATTGGTGTAGAGGGAAAACAGTATCGGGGATAAGACACAGCCCTGTGGGCCACCTGTGTTGGTGACCCTTGGTTGAGAGATCTTGCCCAACTTGACCACTTGAGACCGGTTGGTCAGGAAGTTTGTGATCCAATGTTGTAGAGTCGAGTGAACCTCGAGTGCAGTGCAGTTTCTAGGCTAAAATGCACCCAGGGCGAGGGTGTAAAAATTGCGCCCCCTCCCCTAGGTTAGATAGGTAGGTGCCTCTCAGTATAGGTTAGATTAGGTAGGTGCCCCCTAGTATAGGCTAGATTAGACAGGTACCCCCAGAATAGGTTAGATTAGGTAGCTGCCCCCCAGTATAGGTTAGATAAGGTAGCTGCCCCCCCAGTATAGGTTAGGTAGGTGCCCCCCAGTATAGGTTAGGTAGGTGCCCCCCAGTATAGGTTAGATAGGTAGCTGCCCCCCAGTATAGGTTAGATTAGGTAGCTGCCCCCCAGTGTAGGTTAGATAGGCAGCTGCCCCCCCAGTGTTGGTTATATTAGGTAGCTGCCCCCCAGTGTAGGTTAGATAGGTAGCTGCCCCCCAGTGTAGGTTAGATAGGTAGCTGCCCCCCAGCGTAGGTTAGATTAGGTAGCTGCCCCCAGTATAGGTTAGATAGGTAGCTGCCCCCCAGCGTAGGTTAGATTAGGTAGCTGCCCCCAGTATAGGTTAGATAGGTAGCTGCCCCCCAGTGTAGGTTAGATTAGGTAGGTGCCCCCCAGTGTAGGTTAGATAGGTAGGTGCCCCCCAGCGTAGGTTAGATTAGCAGCTGCCCCCCAGCGTAGGTTAGATTAGGTAGGTGCCCCCAGAATAGGTTAGATAGGTAGATGCCCCCAATAATGGAGGGGGGAGCCGCAGGGAGGGCAGCCCGACCTCTCCCTCCCTCTCCTTTCCCGGGCGCCCTCCGTGCTCCCCCCTCAGATGCAGAGTCCGTGAGCAGCAGGGAAGCGCTGTTTACAACTCACCGGCTGCCTGGCTCCAAGCGCTGCTCTCTCGCCGCTGGTCTCCTCTCTCTGTATACATACTGATACACGCTGCTTCCGGCTACAGGAAGCAGCGTGTATCAGTACGTATACAGAGAGAGAGAGGAGACCAGCGGCGAGAGAGCAGCGCTTGGAGCCAGGCAGCCGGTGAGTTGTAAACAGCGCTTCCCTGCTGCTCACGAACTCTGCATCTGAGGGGGGAGCACGGAGGGCGCCCGGGAGAGGAGAGGGAGGGAGAGGTCGGGCTGCCCTCCCGCGGCTCCGGCTCCCCCCTCCATTATAGCGCCCCCCTCCCAACAGCGCCCCGGGCGGCGGCACGCTCCGCACGGGGCAAGAAACGGGGCTGCTCGAGTGCCACCAGGTCATTCTGCTAGGGCAGATTGTATTGAACGCTGAGCTGAAGTCCTGGAAGAAGATTCTGGTGTATGAGTTAGGTTTATCCAGGAGATCACTGACGAGCTCTAGGCAGATGTTGATAGCATCATCAGTGGACCTGTTTGCACTGTAAGTGAACTGAAACGGATCCAGTCGGGGCTCTCAAAAATCGGAAAGAAAAAAGGGGCACCTCCCTAAATACAATAATATATTGTGTATAAAGAAACTGGTGCATGAGGCCAGAAGTAAATACAAAAACTCACTTTATTGAAGCATTGGCACATTGGCTTCAATAAAGTGAGTTTTTGTATTTACTTCTGGCCCCATGCACCAGTTTCTTCATACTCAATACATTATTGTATTTAGGGAGGTGCCCCTTTTTTCTTTCCGATTTTTGAGAGTCACTTACCAGGTCGAGGCTCTGCCCTCCCTTTCATAAACACATTAGTGTCTATATTAGGCATACTTTTCGCATTATTATGTCTGCTTACTCAGTGTTTGTGCAAGGATCCAGTCGGGGCATCGTGGAGTGCTTGAGGTCGGCCAAAACCACTCTTTCCAAGGTCTTCATGTTGACAGAAGTAAGGGTCACATGCCTGAAGTTGAGGTTGGAAATGCCCTGCTTTTTTGGGACAGGGATGATTGTGGACCTCTTGAAGCACTTGAGCACTCTGCCCTCCTGTAGGGACTCTGCGTAGATGGAGGCGAGGATAGGAGCTAGCTGCTGCAAGCAAGTTTTAAGGCATGCCAGTGACACGCCATTTGGGCCAGGGGCTTTCCTGGGATTCAGTGTGGTCAGATGACGTTGGACCACAGCCTCACATAACCTCAGCAGGCGTGAGCTCGGACTTGGCTCAGCATCAGTGATTGAAAAATAGGTTGTTGAGTTGTTGAGGGCCCTGCTGGTGCCGACTGTTTCTTCTGCTAACTTGATGCTGGGTGTAGCATGTTGAGGGGGGGGGGGGGGCTTTTAGTTGGTGGCGGTCTCGAGTAGGGATGATCGGGAGAGGCGATTTCCAATATCGCAGTAATTCCGCCTACCGCTATAACGAAATTCCGGTGGTTTCCCGCGGTATTCCGCAGAATTCCGCATTCCGGCGGTACAATTTCCGCAATGTTAAAGGGAACCTAATGGATGTTTCCTTTTAAACAAATACCAGTTCCCTGGCAGTCCTGCTGATAACTTTGGCTTTAGTGGTGGCTGAATCACAATCCTGAAACAAGCATGTAGCTAATCCAGTCTGACTTCAGTCAGAGCACCTGATCTGCATGCTTGTTGAGGGGCTGTGGCAAAAAGTATTAGAGACACAGGATCAGCAGGAGAGTAAGGCAACTGGTATTATTTTAAAAAGGAAAAATCCACATCCTTCTCAGTTTAGGTTCCCTTTAAAAGGATTTCTGTAATTTTCCGAGGTATTACTCAGTCATTTGAAACCTCGTTTTTGAAATATCGTAGGCCATGGGACCTAGAGGTTGTTCCACGGCGGTCATCACAAATTTTTTTTGGATTAGCAGGAGTTGTCGTAGGCCATGGGACCTAGAGGTGGTTCCACGGCAGTCATTACAATTTTTTTTGGGAGCAGCAGGAGTAGTCGTTGGCCAAAAGCATAGGGTTAGGATAGAATAGAACGTTGGACAGCTGCAAAAGCTGCATTTTTATGATCTTAAAAAGCAAAAATATGTGATGATATTGATAGGCAGCAGAGTTTGAGAGGGAGACCATTTGATGCTTGAAAAACAGCAAAATTTTAATTTAGTCTGTCTAATCATGAATCAGTGAGAGGGGCCTTGTAATTTTCACTGATCCATGACTCATTCATTTTAATAAACGTTAGTATGTCCACATTATCTGTGGACAGACGGGTCCATTGGTTGGTGACCACCCCACCTGCAGCAGTAAATACTGCAAGAACCTCCAGTGCATACTGAGTGAGTTTAGGCCAGGTATCCAGTTGTTTTGTCCAATACTCCATGGGGTCATCATTACTCTCCATATTGTCTGGAGCACTGGCCAACCCCAAGTAATCATTCACCATACGGGCCAGCCGCTGGCGGTGACTACTTTGCCCGCTGGGGGTGCTGCTGCTACAAGGAGTATCTGGCATTGGCTGATAAAATTCCTTCAACATACTCAGCAGGTTCACAGATTGGCTAATGGTGCTGCTGCTGGGAGTGGGACCACCAGACCTTTGCTGAGTATGATGAAGCTTGGTAGCTTGGGCCCGGGATACAGGTGCAGAAAACTCATCTTCTACACAAGAAGGGCATCCCGGATATGGCTCATTCTGGCGTCTGCTTGGGAGGGGGGTATGAGCTGCCGCATTTTCCCCTTGCATCGGGGATTTAAGATGGTGGCCACCCACATGTCGAGCCTTGATTTTAAAATTTTAATCTGGGGGTCCTTATGGAGGCACTGGAGCATATGCGCAGCCATAGGGAAGAGATGTCTGCCATTAATCACCTCTTCCTGACTGTCAGAACTGTCGTGCTCCAGCTCCACATCAGAATTATCTTTCCACCACTGGACAATAGGCTCTTCCGCTTCCACAAGCTCTGTCTCCTCATCCAGGACTTGAGCATGCTCACTCACTCCCCCATTTGACTGACCACTGTTCAGTAGGGCTTCCTCCCCCTGTCCGAGCAGTTTGTCAAGAGCCTTGTCCAGCATGAAGACAAGAGGAAGTACTTCTGATATGCTGCAGTGCTCCTCACTTTCCAATTTTGTTGCCTGCTCAAATGGCTCTAAGACTTTCCACACCTGTCCAATCAGATGCCACTGGTCCCCAGTAATGTAGCCAAGTGGCCCTGTTCTAGAGGAAGATTTTTGAGACAGGTATAGTCTGACCGCCATTCGCTGCTCCCACAACCTCTCCAGCATGTGGAGGGTGGAGTTCCACCGCGTTGGACAATCAGAAATAAGCCTGTGCTGCAGCAGGATATGGTGGCGCTGCAGCAGATTTAAGGCTGCGGTGGCGGTTGCGAAGCGAAGGATGTGGGCTGACACTTTTCGTGCTGAGGCCACAGCATCCTTCAACCCATCAAAAGTGCGTAAGAACTTCTTGACTACAAGGTTGAAGATGTGGGCCAAGCAAGGTGAGTGTAGCCACCTTCAGAAATAGTGGCCAGCATGTTGGCACCATCAGACACCACTACACCTGTCTCCAGGTTTCGGGGGGACAGCCATTGCCGAATCTGATCCTGTAAGGCTGCAAGGATTACAGATCCCATTTGCCTGTTCTCGTCCATGGATTCAAGTTTCAGCACTGCTTGGCATCGATGGTGCTGCAGACCAGTGTAGGAGCGGGACCACTTGCTGGGAAAGCTTAGCAACAGCTGACTGCCCTTGGACAGAACAGGTAGCAGGGGGAAGTAGAACAAGCCTCCCCTTCAACCCACGTGGCGGCACTGTGACGGTTGGGTTCACCAGCAGAAACACGTAATCGGCGCAATCGTACATAAGTGCGCACAAAATCGGTTCTGGAGTACCCCTTTAAATTCATTAGCCTGCTTTTAGAAAATGAGTGTTTTTTCATCTCACAACCCCTGCACTGGGGGGATGTGAATGTTTGTTTATGCCTCCCGAGAGCAGCAATAAACCCTAAAACCAGAGCCATTCCCATAGCTCACAAATCTACTTCTAAGGTGATACTAGCTAGGCCTGGACAAACAGCTAGGCCTGGACAAACAGGCCAGGTCGTAAACTCATTAGGACCCATTCACATTCTTGCTCTAGAGGGGAGTTAGAGAGAATGACTTTTAAATCACCTTGATATGAAGGAATAAGTCATTCAGACATTTTACTAAATTAATCAATGTTCCGTAGATGGCAAGCATAACAAAATGATCACAGATGCCTCAAACCTGAGCGTTGATCTGCCACCTTCTATGGCTGATATATCGACTCCCTAATCAGGGAAGAGGTCACTCCAAGCGAGTTTGATATTGATAGGTGATGACGGAATGTAAAATGTTATGGCTGAGTTATGGCATAATTGGAGAAATGTCAGTTCTGTCCCTCAGACAATAGGGGCGGACTTCAGCAGCCTGAGGTCAGATTGCTAAGGGTGGAGAAACCTCTTGTTACCATCCACACCCTCTGGCAGAGAAAGGGTTAAAACCGACTGACACTCAGCCTGGAGAGAGAGACTCCAGTCATCCTATACCATCAAAAGGATTGGCATTACATTTGATAAAATGACTAATATCCATTCTACAGAACTTTCCAGAATTGGACTACATATCTTCTGTGGGACTTATCGCAAAGGCCACGGTAACTTGACAAACTGCTCAGACTGTAATCAGCTATTATTTTCATATTGAACCCTTATTATTTCTGTATCAATTGGTTTCTATTGCTATATATTGTTCTACATTATTTCTTTAAATAAACGATTAAAAAATCGTTCATCTAAGTGCTGTTCTGAAAAAATCTCCGCCAAAAGAATTCACATCTTCAAAGAGAGAAACGTTACCATAACTGTTTTGATATTAAATATTGTTAGTTTGGCTATCTCTAGAAAGATTGTCAAATTATCCCTTTTTCCTACAGGATTTAGCTTGTTAGAATTATCGCATTCGCATGCTTTTATTGCGGATTGGTGGCAGCGACCTGGCCTCTATATGAGAGCACAGATTGTATCGATTGTATATACAATCGAAATTTGACTGTGTGTGGACTCACCAACCAATCCAAAAGGTTACTTTGCCTGCAGTTCTGACTGCCTTCAGGATTCCCTCAGGGTCTGAGGCTTTATGGTAAACTGCAGCAAAGGGAACAGGAATTGGTGGGGGACTGCGCATACGTCACATTGGGCAGCGGTGGGGCGGAGCCCAAATTGCTGTTAGTTTTGCAGTTGTTTGGAGATCATTTTCAAAACAATAGAACATTGTTATTTAAGTAACTGTTCTATAGAGCTTAAGCTTTGAGCACATACACGGTGCATCTTGATATAGCATTGAACCAGATTGTTACAGTTTTTATTTGGCTATGTCTGAGCAAGTCAATTACCAAAACATGTCTTTGCCCGACCTACAAAATTATTGTCAGGTGTGATATTTGGGGAAAAACCCAAGCTTCGCTGAGGAGAATACTCATGGCCAGGCGATGGAAGCCTCGCCCAAACCCGGTCCAGCGAGAGCCGGTACCCCTGATCCTGAAAGTGCTGATGTTGCTGACCCAGCTCAGGAGACAGCAGAGGAGCCGACAGCCCTGGACAATCCTTCCCCGTCGCTGATCGGGTGGAACAGCAGCTGCTGCAGCACCTGAGGGACACTGGCGACCCTGCATACCTGCAGCTACTTCTCGAAGAGAGGTGACGCCAGTCTGATGAACGGCTGTTGCAACTTCGTCTCCAGAATGAGGCAGAGATACGCCAGCATGAGGCAAGGATGCTCTAGTGTGAGGAAGAGCATCAAGAGTGGCTTCGTCAGTTCAAGCTCCAGCATGAAGCAGAGTTGGTCCAGCTAGCTCAAGCTAATCTGCACTCCTCACCATGTGCTTCGATGGAGAGAAGTGAACCTCTACCCGTGACCCCCACAGTGAAACTTCCTGTCATGGAAGAGGGCATGGAACAAGACTTTCCTGTACGCACCTCTGAGGGCGTACCATCAGGTTCCTATACCTGACAACCAGAGAACCCGGGTGTTGGACAGTCACAAAACTCTGTCCCAGAACTGGGAAGGAGGTAAGCCTACTTCATCTACTCCTCCTGGTCCCGTGAGCCGTAAGTCACTGAGACCTGCAGCTACTGCTAATGCTGCTCCCCAGTCAGACACATCAGCAGTTTGCCTGTGTAAGATGTGTGGTTGTAATAGACTGATTTTTGTGTAGAAAAATCTGTAAAGCAGTAATTTCCCAATTAGCTATTGGAAAATAATCCTATTCTTTGAAATATCTGTGGAGACAACAGGCTGAAATACAGGATCAGGATTTGGGCTATCTATTGCCTGAGTCTGTGTATGTTTAGCAACTTGTTGACCTGGGGAAAGTACCTAAGGGGAGGCTCATGGCTTGGCTGCCTCATTCTCATCAGACATGATGCAGATTAGAGGAAGCATGCATATGGAGTTCTTCTTTATAATTCCCTTTTTCAGGTATTTTATCCATACTTTGAGCTCAAAGTGAATTCATTGATTGCTAGACAGCTATTGTATGTTATATGAACAACTTATGAACATGTTGAATGTATGTGAAGCAGATATTTGCTGTGGTTAAACTGAGCAGTGCTGTATGTGTTATATATCAGGCAGCTAGCCATTCAGCCATTTTAGTGTATATGTGTTATCTATCAGGGAGTTATACTGTATATTAGAAAGCTAGCTAATTCAGTCATTTCAGTACTATATGTGCTACATGTTAGGCAACCAGCGCTCAGCCATGTTAGTGATTTGCAGAAGAAGAGCAGATCAGGCCTCACAGCCAGTATGTAATGTGTGTGTTCACATGAAGCCTTATAACTCACAGATCTGCAGGAATAATATGTTTATTGCAAATGCATCTGAGCTAGTGTGCAGCCACATGTGTGTTTAGTGACTCCCTGCAGTCAGCCATGCTGGAACCACGTGTCACAGTGAATCTATGCAGTTATGAAGATCAGCCAGCAAAGTTAATACATCTTTATCTGTTCAGCAAGAAATGCTTTTGTATTTGCACTTTTATATGACTGTTATATGGACGAGAACTGGATGTTATTGTGAAATAGTTCTCATTGAAAACCTTTTTCTATGCTATACAAGATTTTATTTGAATAAACATTCTCATCAGACATGATGCAGATTAGAGGAAGCATGCTCATGGAGTTCTTCTTTATAATTCCCTTTTTCAGGGTGTAACATTTTGGAGGTCCCACCGAGATGAATGTGATGAGGATTAGCTGCCCAGACAGACATCCCTAATCATCATTCAACTTCAAACACGCTGATTGCCAGAGAGAACAGAGTGGTCGTGGTGGTTCAACAGCTGTGGAAGGAGAGACTTGCATGTGATCTGATGTTAGCGTATAGTGCCAGGAGAGCTGCGCTGTCTATCCTACAGGAAAAGGTTGAACATCAGACTAAATTTGTCCCAGGGCTAGGAATCGAGATGGAATCATCGGGTGTTGAGGACTTGAAAGTACAAGTGGGCGGTGCCTTGTATGCATTATCCAAAGATGCTTTGCTGGAAATATGTGACTTTTTATCTATTGCTGGTCCATCATCTAAAAATGTAGTAGATAAAAGTCGGTCATTTATAATCTTGCATATTATGAGTTATCTGGAGAGGGAAGAGTTATGTGAACTAGAAGATCAGGGCATGTCTGAGTTACTCATGCTACAGGATAAAGTGAAAGAGCTTCAACAATCTTATGGGGATAGTGTACAAAAGCAGGCAGCTTCAGAGGAGACACAGGCAGATGTGGTACAGGGACAGCTAGTTCCTCTCTCAGAAGCTGAACAGTTGAAAAAAGAGATAGAAGCACTACAATTGAAATTAACGTTATCACTGCAGGAGCAGAGAAATCAGATCAGTGAAGCAAAAAAGTCAGTGAGGGGAGGAGATAACCGTTTGAATGAAGGCCATGTTCCCGCTCAGCAGATTTTTCAGCATCATGTTCCTTTGCAGTGGGGTAGAGAATTTAAAATATCAGGTCAGATAGGTCAGCCAGGCCAAAAGGACAAACTGACTTTTTCTAGCTTAGCCCACCAAATTGAGCAGGGAATCAGCAAGGGGTTTCCTGAAATAGAAATTGTTGATGCAGTGATTAGGGGAATAGCACCAGATTTGCAGCTGCGCAGCTACCTGGAGGGTAAGACCAACCTTACTTTGCCCACTTTGAGGAGAATTCTCAGATCTCATTACCAAGAGAAGGGTGCAACAGAATTGTACAAGCAACTGACATCAGAGGTACAAAGTAGTAAAGAAGACCCACAGACTTTCTTGATCCGTGCCTTTGATTTAAGACAAAAAATCCTGTTTGCTTCCCAGGAGGCAGAATCTGGTCTAAGATATGATCCTGTACTGGTACAGAGTATGTTTCTTCATACTGTCTTAACAGGTTTGCAAAATGACAACATCAGAAGTGACCTTCAACCATTCCTGCAGCAAACAACAACAAGTGATGAACTGCTTCTGGAGAAACTCAACATTGCCTGTGCAAATGAAGCAGAGAGACAGAACAAAAAGAAGCTACTCACCCCACCATGTCCCAACCATATTGTTTCCACTGTGGTGTTCAGGGGAGAGATCAGAAGCTCAGCCGATGTACATCTTGTAAGAAAGCTACCTATTGTTCAAAAATCTGTCAAGCTGAACATTGGCCTAAACACAGGAAATCGTGTGGACAGTATCATGGTCCACCAGTGCATGCCAGCAGCCCTAGAAAAGAGGATAGTCATTCCCGTCTTGTCACTCTGGTAGGGAAACAGTGTATAGCTGAGTGCTACATACAGGGGAATAGAACACGAGCATTGTGGGACACGGGCTCCCAAGTATCAATTGTTGATGAAGAGTGGAAAAAGAGATATTTGCCAGATGTGAAGTTAAGAGACATTTATGAGTTACTTGATGCTTCTGAGGATTTGAAGATCACAGCTGCTAATGGACAGAGCATCCCTTATTTAGGATTCATTGAAGTCACATTTGGATTAGCTACAGATAATGATTCCCTCACTGAACTTGTTGTACCCATCTTAGTGATGAAGGGTGGAAAGCTCTCAAAACCCATTATAGGCTTTAATGTTATTGAGCGAATAGTTAAATCTAGCGCCACAGCACAAGTATCGGCAACAAAAAGAGAGCAACTGCATGAGACACTAAGAGCCACCTTCCCAAACCTTGAGAGAGAAAGTGTCACTGCCTTCATAGATATGGTGACAACTGAGCAACCATGCGACTATGTAGTGAGAACGACCAAAGAGAAAGTCATCGTGCCAAGACACACCTCTGTTCAGATAGATTGTAAAGTGCAAACCCAATCATTAACTAAGGACACTACAGTTCTCTTTGAGCCAGATATCAGTCCCCAGTGGCCTGAAGGACTTGAGTTTTGTGAGACGTTAGTAACGCTGAGAAGTGGTGTGTTGCCTTATATTGTCCTTACTGTACAAAACCCAACTAACCATGACATTGAGTTATTAGAAAGAACTGTAATAGGTACTGTACAGCATGTTCAAGCTGTGTATCCAGATACCATCTTGGAGAAACCCAATAAAAGCCTTCCAGTGTCAGTGAGTCAAGTAAAAGCAGGAAGCGAGCAAGTTGCTGATACTCCATGGGATCCCCCAATTGACCTGAGCCACTTGGGTGAATTCGAAAAAGAGGTGGTAGGGAAACTACTTCGTGAAGAATGTTCTTCTTTCTCCAAATCAGATGACGATATTGGAAGCATTGGGAAGCTAAAGTTAAGAATCTCCTTGAGTGATATGAATCCTGTGGCGCGCACCTACATATCCACACCGAAGCCACTCTACAAAGAAATGAAAGACTATCTTCACAACCTTATTATGCAAGGATGGGTACAAAAATCCTGCTCATCTTATGCTTCACCAGTTGTCTGCGTAAGAAAAAAAGATGGTAGCCTACGCTTGTGCATAGATTTCAGAGAACTGAATAAGAAGACTCACCCTGATAGACAACCAATTCCTCGAGTACAAGACATCCTGGATAGCCTTGGTGGCCACTCATGGTTTTCATTACTGGATCAGGGAAAAGCCTACCATCAAGGGTTTATGGAAGAAGACAGCAGACACTTGACTGCATTTGTGACCCCATGGGGCCTGTATGAATGGATAAGAATTCCTTTCGGGTTAATGAATGCACCTGCAGCTTTCCAACGTTGTATGGAAGAATGTTTGGAAGATGTACGAGACAACATATGTATACCCTACTTGGACGATACATTGGTGTACAGTCAGTCATTTGAGGAACATGTGAATCATGTCAGAGAAGTACTTCAGAGGTTGAGGAAGTATGGAATAAAGCTGAAGCCTAAGAAGTGTGAACTGTTTAAACGTGAGGTGCGCTATTTAGGAAGAATTGTTTCATCTGAAGGTAGCAAGATAGATCCAGCTGACACTATTGCAGTAAGAGCTTTAAAGGAGAAGAGACCAAGCACTGTGGGAGAATTACGTGCCATCATGGGCTTGTTAAGCTATTACAGACAGTATATACCAAACTTTTCTCGTATTGCTGGACCACTTTATGATTTGTTGAAAGGGACCACAGAAGACCAAATACCACAAAGTAGCATGAGTACACGAAAAGTTCCAACGAAGAGAAAAGGAGTGTCATCACATAAATTGATTAACTGGATGGAAAAACATCAATGTATCTTGGAAGAATTAATAGACTGTCTAGTTGAGCCACCAGTCCTTGGTTTTCCAGATTTTTCCCAGCCGTTTATCCTCCACACAGATGCCTCCAATCAAGGCCTCGGTGCAGTTCTATATCAACAACAAGAGGGAAGACTTCGTGTGATAGCCTATGGCTCCCGGACTTTAACTGCAGCTGAACGGAATTACCATCTTCACTCTGGAAAATTGGAATTCCTTGCTTTGAAGTGGGCCATTACAGAAAAATTTAGAGACTACCTGTATTATGCACCAACGTTCAGTGTACAGTGATAACAATCCACTCACATATGTGCTATCGAGTGCCAAGCTAAACGCCACTGGATACAGATGGGTAGCAGAACTTGCAGATTTCCATTTCACCATTCGTTACCGACCTGGTAAAGAAAATGTGGATGCAGATTCGTTGTCAAGAATGCCATTAAATATTGAGAGGGTGATGGAACAATGTACTGAAGAGCTGACATCTGATTGTGTGGCAGCAACAATCCAAGCTATTGAGGTTCAAGACTCTAACCTACCGTGGGTTTGCCTAGCAGTTACAGATACCCAAAGTACAGGAGTGATTGATGAAATAGGTAAACCATTTTCAGTTGATGAAATTCGACGAGCACAGCAAGATGACAAGCACATTGGCCCAATAATACAGTGCAAGGTGAAGAACCATAAGCCATCAGGTTATGAACTGAATACTCTTAGCAAGCAAAGCAAGTGTCTACTTCGCAACTGGGAAAGACTTTGTATTGATGAAAAAGGAATTCTCCAAAGAAGAACATTGAACAAGACACAACTTGTATTACCTGAAGAATACAAAGTTACTGTGTTAAAGGAATTACATGATGAGATGGGCCATCAAGGTATTGACAGAACACTATCATTGATCCGGGATAGATTCTTTTGGCCTTACATGCAGAAGGAAGTTGAACATTATGTGGCAAGAACTTGTACCTGCTTGAAACAAAAGATGCCATGCAAAGAAACACGAGCACCTCTTACAAGTATTGTTACAACCCAGCCATTTGAACTTGTGTCAATAGATTTTCTCCACTTAGATAAATGTAAAGGTGGATATGAATATATCCTGATAATTATCGATCACTTTACTCGTTTTGCTCAAGCTTATGCCACCACCTCGAAGTCTGCTAAAACAGTTGCTGATCGAATCTTCAACGATTATGCTCTAAAGTATGGAATGCCAATGCGAATACATCATGATCAAGGCGGTGAATTTGAAAATCAGCTTTTTGCTCAGTTGAAAAAGAACTGTGGTGTACTAGGATCAAGAACAACACCGTATCACCCCCAAGGAAATGGACAAGTGGAACGGTTCAACAGAACATTGTTACAGATGCTTAGGACTCTTACTGAGAAACAGAAGACAAATTGGAAAGAATCGTTGAATAAGCTTGTCTATGCATATAATTGCACACGATGTGAAGTAACAGGCTTTTCCCCTTTTTACCTCCTTTTTGGAAGATCTCCAAGATTGCCTATTGACCTCTTGTTTGGACTTACCTCAGAGACAGGAAAACCTGATCATCGAGCATACATGGAAAAATGGAAACAAGAAATGCAGGATGCATACGAAAAAATGCGAGAGAATATGAAAAAGTCAACAGAGAGAAGTAAGAAACATTATGATGGAAGAATAAGAAGCTCAGTATTGTGTCCAGGTGACCGTGTCCTAGTCAAAAACCTGACGCCGCCTAGAGGAGGTACTGGAAAGCTCCGTAGTCATTGGGAAGAGAACATTCATGTTGTGATTCGTCAAGTTGGAAAAGATCTCCCAGTCTATGAAATCAAACCTGAGCAGGATAGAGGAAGATCAAGGATCATGCATCGCAATCTCTTGTTACCATGTGATTATTTACCACTGGAAGTTCAACCAAAACCACCAGTTAAACAGAAGGAAAGAAAGAAAGAGCTAGATCACAAAGACACAAATCAAGAGGAAGAAGATGAGGAAGAAGAATATGTGTACTATTACCATCCGGTAACGCAGCCTCAAGAGCTCAATGATGATAGAATTAGTGAGACTACTAATGCACAAGTGGATAGTGAGCAAGAGACATCTGCACTTAACAATGAACTGAATGAGCTGGATGAAGAAGCTCCTTTGACCAATACAATTGAGCCTGGGATACTACAAGAGACTGTTGAGCAAGAAGATAATCCAAGGGAGGATGAACAATCAGTTGAGATGCAGGATGAGGTTCTAGTATCCCAATCTCCAAATTCAGTTGAAGATTACACACAAGTCCATAACTTACCCAGGAGAGAAAGGCGAGCTCCTAAAGTCTTTACTTATGACCAACTGGGAACGCCAACATGCTATAATGTAGTGAATGCCAATGAAATGCTTTACCAGTATTATCCCATGCCAATTAGAGGGGTTGAACCAATGACAATGTGGTCAAATCCATTTCAGATCTACCAACCAACATTTCTACAGGCATACTAGAAGTCAAACTGTGTTCGTTATGAAGCATAGTTAGAGATTTCAGACCCTAAAGAAGAGTTCTAAGAATATGTATGAGGAGTAGCTGTGTGCTGTTGATTTAGCTAACCAAATTGATCACTGTATAGTGCAGATAAGTTACCAGAATGCCTGGGGTTGAGAAATTGTCAGGTTAAAGTATGTGTAGATGTCGGGGCGCCGTCTAATTTTGCAGGGGAGAGTGTAATAGACTGATTTTTGTGTAGAAAAATCTGTAAAGCAGTAATTTCCCAATTAGCTATTGGAAAATAATCCTATTCTTTGAAATATCTGTGGAGACAACAGGCTGAAATACAGGATCAGGATTTGGGCTGTCTATTGCCTGAGTCTGTGTATGTTTAGCAACTTGTTGACCTGGGGAAAGTACCTAAGGGGAGGCTCATGGCTTGGCTGCCTCATTCTCATCAGACATGATGCAGATTAGAGGAAGCATGCTCATGGAGTTCTTCTTTATAATTCCCTTTTTCAGGTATTTTATCCATACTTTGAGCTCAAAGTGAATTCATTGATTGCTAGACAGCTATTGTATGTTATTGTAACGCTCGGTGAAGCACAGAGAGGTCTGATTACCGGTGAACTGCAGTATCACAGGGAATACAGACGTATATCAGATTATATGTGATCTGCAGTATCACCGATAATCCAATATACTAGCTAACCTCTGGTCACCTGGGTAGAGTGTAGTGATTGGTGCAACAGTAATACAGAGGACTAGCCTCAGTGCAGCAAGGAGAACTGCACAGATTCCTTCCACAGGTCTGAGCTCTCCAAGACGGGAGGAGTCAGACTAACAGTGGGGAGGAAAGTCCGAAAGTGACACTCAGGCGTAAGTGTCACTGACGGGACAGGGAACCGCCTCCAATCGTGAGGTCGGTTCTCGGGGTCGGGCAAGCCGAGTCGTAACCACACAGACAGATAAGGTACAAGATCAGCAGACAAAAGGCGGAGTCAGAGTACAGGCAGGGTTCGGCAACGGGGTATCAGATATATCGGGGTACAAAATCAGGAGGCAGAAACAGAGTCTAGGAGCGAGCTGGGGTTCGGTAACGGAGAATCAGAAATAACGAGGTACAAGATCAGAGTACAGAAGAGTAGTCAAGGCAGGCAAGAAGTCATAACAAATATCACAATCAAACTAGTACTTTAAGCTATCAACGGAATCTAGCTTAGTGTAGGATTACAGCTCCAGCTGGTCCCGGCACACTAACGGATCTGACTAACGGATCTGGGTGCTCCCACATATGTGAACGCAACGCCAGACAAGAAACAAATGAACAGCTGGCCATATATATACATGGAGGCCTCTTCAGCCCCTCCCTAAGTGCTGGACCAATCAGGAGGGAAGCCAGGGTCAGCTGACCAACCTGGTCAGCTGACTATCTCTGGCTGGCATTTATGTTCTGCCTGAGTGCGCGCGCGCGCGCGCGTCACTCTAACTCCAGAGGGACTACATGTCCCAGCCACAGCAGCCCTGCTCTGTGCCTCCACAGCGGAGGCATGCGGGCCAACCGCCGCGTCTAACGCGGCGGTTTCTCCGCGCTCCGCATGCCTCTGCACGGGAACAGCCGCCCCATGCTGGGAGGAGGCGGCTGCCTCCCCGTGTGTGAGGCTGCTGTATGCGGGAGGAGCCGCCCGCCGCTGGCTCATGGCGGCGGCTCCTCTGTGCTTTCTCACAGTTATATGAACAACTTATGAACATGTTGAATGTATGTGAAGCAGATATTTGCTGTGGTTAAACTGAGCAATGCTGTATGTGTTATATATCAGGCAGCTAGCCATTCAGCCATTTTAGTGTATATGTGTTATCTATCAGGGAGTTATACTGTATATTAGAAAGCTAGCTAATTCAGTCATTTCAGTACTATATGTGCTACATGTTAGGCAACCAGCGCTCAGCCATGTTAGTGATTTGCAGAAGAAGAGCAGATCAGGCCTCACAGCCAGTATGTAATGTGTGTGTTCACATGAAGCCTTATAACTCACAGATCTGCAGGAATAATATGTTTATTGCAAATGCATCTGAGCTAGTGTGCAGCCACATGTGTGTTTAGTGACTCCCTGCAGTCAGCCATGCTGGAACCACGTGTCACAGTGAATCTATGCAGTTATGAAGATCAGCCAGCAAAGTTAATACATCTTTATCTGTTCAGCAAGAAATGCTTTTGTATTTGCACTTTTATATGACTGTTATATGGACGAGAACTGGATGTTATTGTGAAATAGTTCTCATTGAAAACCTTTTTCTATGCTATACAAGATTTTATTTGAATAAACATTCTCATCAGACATGATGCAGATTAGAGGAAGCATGCTCATGGAGTTCTTCTTTATAATTCCCTTTTTCAGGGTGTAACATGGTCAGACAGGCCACATACAGTTCTTCTGTCCCAAGAGGAAGAGGACGACAGTCCCTAGCCTGAAGATGGCTAGCAACCCTGATCAGTCACCGGCATCACCCTCTGAACTGCCTGTCAGTGTGCCAGAGATGCCCTACGGTTCCAGAGATCTTCAGAGTGCTTCAGGGAACGACCAGATCGTCTTTTGCTCCAGAGATTTGGAAGCGGACGTCTCCTCGGTCCATTCCAACCTTGCCACAGAGAAAGATATTCTCCCACGGAAGCTCCTCGCCCTGACTGAAGTCGGGCGCAACCACGACCCTGTTGTCTCAGGTCCTGAGAAGGTCGGATGGGGGTTGGGTTTTCAAGAGGGGGCTTTCGATGAGATTCCTTCTTCTACTGTGCTTGGCACTGATCTAGGCCCGCTTGTGTGCCCTTCGGAATTCCCTGCTGACATGCAGGAGATCCAAGCAGGACTCCCTGAACAAAACCAGGTACTGTACTCACCTTTGGGGAAACAGGGAGATGGAGACACCTCACCTGCTATCTTTACCGTACATAATGCAGCTGTGCAGGAGGTATCAGATTTAAACGTACAGCCAACTGATTGTCATTTACATGTTTCTGCACCAGTACCTGTCATTGTTGAGAAAAATGCATGTGTCAGTATTAACAATTGTTATGTAAATGCTGCTGTACCTGTTCTGGCCAGTACATTAGCCATGGCCAGCTGCGTGAATTCAGAGCCGACAGGAGGGATTCCCTCCACTGCGTAGGGCCCGCGGTCGCAGGGGTCGCCATGGCGACCGGGCCCGCCTCCTGAAGCGGCAGGGGAGGGGCCCGGGAGGTGTAAAATTTACCGGAATTGGGACAGCAAATGTGCATTCTTCACACACAAGTCCCTGGCCAGAGCGCAGAACACCAAGTGCTGGAAGCCGATTGGCTGAGCGTGGTGACAGGTGTGCTGCCATTGGCTGGAGAGCGGAGGTGAGTCCCGCCCCTCCGGCTGCGCTCTGGCAGATGCCCTTGTTGAGAGCGGTGCAGCAGGGAGCGGACTGACCATGGAGGACGGAGATGGGCTGCGGCCAGTGGCGACGCTACACTGGGACTGAAGCCCCAGCAGACATGTAGTCAGCTCCTACGAAAGCCCCCCCCCTCCCCGATCTTGCAGGCAGCCACAGCAGGACGAAATTCAGCCTGAAGAAAGGGCAGATCCCCGTCCACTAATAAGCCGCACGGAGGGGTACTCTGTGCTGCCCTGTCTGATTAGCGCTGGCCGCTGTCTTCCTGTCAGCAGTGGCCACTTGCATTGGGAGCAGGGGACGCACCACTTTTACCAGGGGGGAGGGGGGGGGGAGTAGCTGCCACTTCTGAAAATAAATATACTTTTAGATCAGGCTGGAGCCTGATCTACATTTTCCTCCTGCTCAGAATTACAGCTTCTGCTCACCCCACAGTCACTGCTGAGCTGATAACACAGATGAGAGGAATGTGAGCCCGTCCAGCTCACCCCTCCCTCGGGAAAATGGGGACGCTGGGAGAAGAGGAGAGAGGCACACAGAAACACGTGCACGGGAGACAGCGAGACAGAGTGCAGCAGTGAGATGGAGGTGCTTCTTTTATGTATGCATGGTGTGCTGTATGTATGTATGTGTGTGTGCATGTGTATGATCTGTGTGTGTAAATGGCTGCCGGTATTTATGTGTGTGTGCGTGTCTATGGATCTGCGTGTAAATGGCTGCTTGTAAGTGTGTGTGCATGTGCACGGATCTGTGTGTAAATGGCTGCCGGTATTTATGTGTGTGTGCGTGTCTATGGATCTGCTTGTAAATGGCTGCTTGTATGTGTGTGTGCGCATGTGCACAGATCTGTGTGTAAATGACTGCCGGTATTTACGTGTGTGTGCGTGTCTATGGATCTGCGTGTAAATAGCTGCTTGTATGTGTGTGTGCATGTGCACAGATCTGTGTGTAAATGGCTGCCGGTATTTATGTGTGTGTGCGTGTCTATGGATCTGCGTGTAAATGGCTGCTTGTATGTGTGTGTGCATGTGCACGGATCTGTGTGTAAATGGCTGCCGGTATTTATGTGTGTGTGCGTGTCTATTGATCTGATATCTATTAGATTCTATGAGGGCTGGGACCCACAAGGGCGATTTTTTGAGCGTTTAGGGAGCGTTTGAAAACTAGCATTTTGTAAAAACGCTTAGCTAATGTAAATGGATGGGGCAACCTCCACTGGAGCGATTGCGATTAGAAAAATCACAAACGCAGGACATGCAGCATCTTGGGAGCATTAGCGCTTCAATGTGTGCTGATCCCTGCTACCTCCAGTATGTACAGTATAAGGTGTTGCTCTGTGCCTGTACTGATTGAAAACTAGCTGCAGTGTGTGCTGATCTGTTACCTTCAGTATGTACAGTATAAGGTGTATGCTGTGCCTGTACTGATTGTAAACCAGCTGTTTTGTATGTACAGTATTAGCTGTAAAGCCTGGTACACACATACAATTTTGAATAGCCAATTTTACTACTTCTAGGTATTATGAGAGCCCAGCTCTGTTCACAGTATTCAAAGTCTCTTGGCCCTCATACTACATGCAGTGATAAAATTGGTCAGTGAATGACCAATCAAAATTGAATGTGTGTATGCATCTTTATTCTATGCCTATACTGATAGTAATCTATCTAATTAAAGGCATCTTGCTACTAATTGCCCTATTTCCTCTGGGTGCTGCATATGTCTGCAAATTGAACGTGGCACCCATGCTGCTGCAAAGCTGAATTGATATAGCCATGCCATGCACAGCTATAGGGATTCGGATATGTGTGTGCGTCGGGTGTTGTGGGGGCGGTTGTTGCCGGGGAGGGCCCACATCCAGATTCCGCATCGGGGCCCAGAGGTTTGTAGCTACGCCACTGATTCCCTCGGATGATTCTGACCTTCAGGCGGGTGACACTCCTGCTAAATATGACATGTCATATTATGCAAATGTTTGTGATAATGTTGTGCATGATTTTGAGAGTACGCTGGCTGATGCTTTCAGTGTCATCAGTAGCCTGGTCTCAGGACTATCTGGAGAAGTCTTGACATCCCCTGATATCTCTGACCCCCAGGCCAATGTCAATATTGACGTGATTTACACAAAATGTGATGTAGATTGTGTTGTGCCCACTTTAGCTAGTGCATGCCATATGGCTAAGAGCCTGAGCTCACAGCCACCAGAAGGGGTTCCAGCCCACTCTGATCGCTGTGATCACCAGGCCTGTGACAAGTCTGTAAGTGTCATATTGTCTGATGACAATCCCTGTGTAACTGTGCTGGAAGACACTCCCAGTGTTTACAGTAACCTGAGCTCAGAGCATACAGGCATGCCTGTCAGCTCTGACCTCCGCAGGGAGTATGTTTCTCAGCAGCTGACCGCAAACCCTACTAAACAGCTGACTGAGCATGTAGCCTCACATCCGTGAGGATACTACAGAGCACCTCAAACCTAGATGTGCTTGCGGCCCTGACCGCTAAGCTGCCAGCCGTTGAAGCTCAATTAATGGTGTATTGGGAGAATGGTAGATACTCCAGTGACCCCATTCCCCAGGTAGCAGACAGCCCAAGTGGAAAAATGGTCCATGTGAATGTGTTAGGAGTGTACAGCCAGTTAGAACAGGAAGAGACAGATTCCCAGTTAGGCTTGATAGCTCCCACACTAGAAGTGGCGGATGATGTGAATGTCACCCCCCACCTCTCTTACTCCCAGAAGGCCTCGCTGGAGCGCATTGCGCACCTACAGCGAAACCTTCGCCAGGACCCTGGGCAGACCAATGCAGCAGTTCACAGAAGGGACACAGGGACCCACAAGCCCTTAGTGCAAGCAGAAGTAAATAAGGAAGTTTGAAGAGAGGTTACAGATAGCGGTCTTCCAAAAATCCTCTAGCCCACAGGCCACCAGATTCTGAGGACTATAGGAGGCCGGACGACATCACCATAACCAAAAATCTATTAACCCTTTGCACTCTCACATGCAAATGTTCAAACAAATGCACTTACAGATTCACTCATCCATGCACCACTGTTATCCCTACAGCTAAGTTAAAAGCCGGGGTTTTAGTTCACAGAAGAATGCATTCTTATGCTTAGTCACCTATACTGCGCAGAAGTACCCAGGTAAACATAGGTGTCCTAACTCTGGCCTTGTAACATGCATAGTGCAGACATGCAAACATTCATTGCATCAAACCTATCTAGGGATTAGGAGCACACATCCTGACGTCCTCTCCTAGGACAGATAGTGCATCTTACCAATCGCACAAGGGAGCTAACGTAATGTATCCATGCGCACCATGCACATACACCAGCATAAGCTGTGTGCATGCTGACAAACACATACAGGGGAAGGAGGGAGTGCACTGAATTAAAATCCTAGCCACAGGGGGTCAGTAACAAGGAAAAAAGCACATATATCCAGGCACATCGCCTCTAGTTAGGGCATTAAATTAGTTATTAAGGAAAAGGGAGGTGCTAAAGGGGGTGTGGCCGGGGTCTGTTATCTTCTGTGGGACTTATCGCAAAGGACACGGTAACTTGACAAACTGCTCAGGTTGTAATCAGCTATTATTTTCATATTGAACCCTTATTATTTCTGTATCAATTTGTTTCTATTGCTATATTTTGTTCTGCATTATTTCTTTAAATAAAACGATTAAAAAAAAATTGTTCATCTAAGTGCTGTTCTGAAAAAAAATCTCCGCCAAAAGAATTCACATCTTCAAAGAGAGAAACGTTACCATAACTGTTTTAATATTAAATATTGTTCGTTTTGCTATCTCTAGAAAGGTTGTCAAATGAACCCTTTTTCCTATAGGATTTAGCTAGAGTTAGAATTAGCGCATTCGCACGCTTTTATTGCGGATTGGTGGCAGCGACCTGGCCTCTATATGAGAGCACAGATTGTATCGACTGTATATACAATCAAAATTGGACTGTGTGTGGACTCACCAACCAATCCAAAAGGTTACTTTGCCTGCAGTTCTGACTGCCTTCAGGATTCCCTCAGGGTCTGAGGCTTTATGGTAAACTGCAGCAAAGGGAACAGGAATTGGTGGGGGACTGCGCATACGTCACAGGCACCACCAGCTGAGATGCCCCAGATCTTGCACCCTCCTCAGCACCATGGAGGGTGACCCAATGGGCAGTAAAAAGTTAGATACTTTCTCTGCCCATGCCTGCTGCTCCAGCCATCCATAGTGAAGTGCACCTTGCCACCGACAGCGTGATCCATAGACCGGCCGACACACTCCACAATGTGCTGGTGAAAGGCAGGGATAGCATTCCTGGCAAAATAATGGCGGCTGGGGATCCGCCATTGTGGAGCAACACTGTTCATCAGTCTGCGGAAGGGGCAAAGCCCACAAACTGGTAGGGCAGCAGCTGTTGGCCCAAAAGCCTTGCCAGGAGCGCATTATGTTTGACAACAAACGGATCAGTTGCAGGGAGCATCAGCTTCCTCTGCAACATTTCTGGCACAGAGGCCTGACGCTGGAACACTGGCGATTCAGAGGAAACCAACAAGGGTGATGATGAGGTGCTTGCCGAGGTCTGGAGCCCTCTTCCAGCCTGCCATGCAGAGGGATTTGAAGTAGAATGGGACTGAGCAGGTTGGATAGGGACAGGACTACTAGAAAAAAAAAAAAAGAGGAGGGGCCTGTTACTGCTGCTTTTCATCCACCCATCTTATTGTAATTCTTTACATATTCGAACTCCTGTCTGTGGTGGTTGCGCAGATGGCTTATCAGCCCTGAAGTGCTGAACCCGCTGCCCGATTTGCCTCTGCTCACTGATTTACAGCACACAGAACTGACTGCCCTGGTTTCATCCTCTTCCGGAACAGTAAAATAATTCCATGATGGGGACGTGCGTGCACGTGGAATAGTGGTGTGACCTGTTCTAGCATGTCGATGCTCAGCATTAGACTGGTGGGTACAGACGGGAAAGCACTTGCAGGCTGCTGGCCAACCATCTGCTCTGTTTCTCCATGCTGCTAACACCTGCTAGTGCCTAACCCACCAGATGGCAACCACGTTGGATCAGCCACCTCATCATCCAAAACATCATCCAGTTCAACCAAAGCTCTGGAACCCATAAGTGACTCTTCTGGATCCTCCACCTGGCCACGAAACACCTCTGTAGTTGACTGGTGGTGACACAAGCTCCCAGTTGTGATGGATTACTGGATGAAGAAAACACAGGGGCAATTTCTGTCACCACAGAACCCACCACTTCTTGGGAGCTTGGTCCCATGGTCTCCTCCAATACCTAATCCCAATCCTTCTGTACATCTCTCTCATCGACATAGTTGTGCTTTAATTCTGGAGGAGACTCAGGAGAGTACTGGGAGGAAGCAAGCTCGTCAAGATAAGCAGCTGGGGTCGGGTTCTGGTCATGCGGAACCTGGCCACTACTGGTGCTGCAGCAACTATCTTCAAGTTCCTCAGACTGAGTAGAGGGTTCCTGATCGAAACAAACAACTCTGTTCGCCCGCTGCTCTGTCAAAATTTTCCTGAGTGTGAACATATGGGAAGACATCTCTGATCGGGGCGGGGGGGGGGGGGGGGGTGGAATCTCTTCCTGCTGCTGCTGCCACCCTCAACCTGATCACGTACCTGACGTGATTTACCAACACCACCATCACTCCATTTTCTTTTAGGAGTGGCAGGAAATTGCTGCTGCTCTCGCTCCATTGTTTTGGGGCCCAAAAAGTTTATTGGGGAAGGGGTATGAGCGACAGAACCAAAGTAAAATAAATCCACCTAACTTGAACTAAAAAACATAAGAAAATAAGGGGGTGAAATAAAGAAAAAAAATGAACTTAGAAAACAAACAAAAAACTTGCACTAATCAACTAATCAATCACCTAACTCTCTCACTCTGTCAAGCACTAAGCCTGCAGCCTGGCTGGCTCCCTCTAACCCTCTCATGAGCAACTACTAGTACACTACTGTAACGATTGCGGAATAATCTCTGTGGTCAGCGCACAAAGCGTGCGCCGACACGGCGGAAATCCTCCACAAGCGTATGAAGGGGGGAACCCAGCTTTGGTGCAAGCACCAGTAGAGGGAAATTCTCACCGGCAGGTGGAGCTGTGGAGCGCAGAGGAGCAAGGTCTCCGCGCTGCCACAGACGCCAGATGAGAAGTGTCCGAATTGCAACCGGGTAGGGCTAGATAGCCCTTAAAGAGAAGAGCATAGAGAAAGACTAAATGTGTGTTCCCCAATCTAGTCGCCACCCAGCGACGGTGAACACACATTCGCAGAAACAAAGTATGAACGCGATCGCGAGAGAGGCGATCGCCAGAAGTGACACAAGACAGATCAGAACAGAACACAAGAGTAGCAAAGGCACAGCAAACGACAATGAGAAATAACGAAAACAACAAACGCTAACTAAAGGCGAACACTGCACTCATTCGCAACAGCGAACGCGTTTACAGCGCGATCTCCGCACGTTAAGCGCAACAGAGACAAGCACGCCTAACTAACCACCGACAGACAAACATGAAACAAAGAACGCGAATGCTTGCTTAACGGTTACCTCACCAAGCCTACAGCAAGCGTTCGTATCAAACAAGACAGACAAACGGAAAACAGGAATACGAGAGGAAAGATCCACTGCTCTTTCCGTCAGAGCGAGTGCGATCCGAGTACAGGGACAAGAAAGCAGATCAGAAGGATCCACAGCCACTACCGCTAGAGGCTAGTGCGATCCAAACAAGAAAGATTAACAGAAGGGGCTACCAGTAGCGACCGCTGCTCTGGTTAGCACCCCAGACAGACAGAACGATTTCCTGAGAACCACCGTTGGTGACAGGACAATCGCAACAGAGAGGCAATACAGACAAAACAGATAGCAAGCTAACTGCACTAGGGAAGCTGCCTAGTGCAGTCCCAAGAATTACTCTAAGATAACTTTGACAAGAAATAGCATGGCTGACACTCTAGGAGTGTTTCATCAAACCCTGAAGGATGACCAGCCAAGGACTCTGGGAAACATAGCTCTTTATACTGCCAGCCTACAAAGGAATTAGCTGGGCGATTTGCATAATCAATGTATGCAAATTCCTCAGCAGCAGAGCAGATCAGAAACTTGCAAAGGAAAGACAGGTCTCTCTTCCAGAGACCTGCAGCCCACAGACTAGAGGAATGGTCAAACAGCTGTCTGCCTGTGCAGCCAGCTGAGCGGATCATTACAACTACACTACAATCTATCACTCAAACTAACAATCTACTGTCACTCTCTCACAAATACACCTAGCTACTACCACTAACAGCTCACACTCTCTCACAGTCTTTAAAAATACTTGTTTTATGTAGTCTTTAAAAAGACTATTGTTTTATGTTGAAACTACTAATATGTAGAGATGGCCCGAACGGTTCGCCGGCGAACGGTTCCAGGCGAACTTCCAGTGGTTCGCGTTCGCCATGTAAGCAAACTTTTCCAGAAGTTCGGTTCACCCCCATAGTGCACCATTAGGGTCAACTTTGACCCTCTACATCACAGTCAGCAGGCACATTGTAGCCAATCAGGCTACACTCTCTTCTGGAGCCACTCCCCCCTTATGTGAGGCAGGCTCCGCCGGCCATTACACTCACTCGTGTGCCTGCAATAGTGAGAGAAGGGACAGCTGCTGGCAGACTCTCATAGGGAAAGATTAGTTAGGCTGTTATAGGCTTGTTAGCTTGCTCCTGGCTGATTCATATTGCTAAAATAGCACCTCACAACAGCTGTTTTGAGAGCTAATCTTGTTTTTGTGATCATTTTTTTTTCTGTGTGTCCCACTGATACTTGTGTTGCATAGACAGCCTTGCTAATTCATACTGTGTGTGTGCCACTGCCAGGCCCAGCACATTCAGAGACTACCTGTGTGTGACACATTGTAATACCCATTACTGCATATACCTACCTGTTGTGTTCAGGTCACCAACCTCATCACTGCATATACCTACCTGTTGTGTTCAGTGGCACGCTTTGCGGACATTCAGCGGAGAAACAAGTTGCCGGTGAGACCCTTGATATGGGATAGCCTGACTCGCTGAAATTCGACCTTGGTCATGTTCTCTCGCCTGCTAGAACAGGAGAAAGCCGTCACCCTGTACCTGTACAATTACAGTAGAATCTGGGGAGATGGGGGATGTTGTGGCCCAACAACTGGACACTGATGCGAAATGTATGCAGGCTCATGCGGCCGTTTGAGGAGGTGACCAACCTAGTGAGTCGCAGTGAAGGCACCATCAGACTTGCCCTCCATAACAGATTCTCATTAAAGGATTTAAAGTGGATTAATTTCACATATACAGCAGGGCCTCGAAAGTCCTCCTGTATTGTTATGTTTGGTCACTACCTCGGGATCTGCGGGGGTGGTAGCCGTTTCTTAGGCTCCCACTCCGGACCGGAATCGAACCAGGATTCCCCGGCTATTACTTGCCCTCCATAAGATTCTCGTTGCAGGTACTGAACAGCAAGCAGAACAAGTATTTAAAAAAAATAGATGTAAGCTTTAACAATGGTAGAGAAAGAACCATTGAAAGTTGATAAGGCAGTCAGACATTACCTGACATCACTGAGTGAGGAAGAGCAATCTCGCCATGATGCGCACCAGTCCAACACGGCCGTCACTACACAAACAGCTGTTTGCGGTGCGTTACACAGTGAATTTGGTGTGTCGGTGTGAAGCAGTACTCTAATTACACTCCCTGATTGTTGTATACACATGCAAGGTGTTTTAAAGCACTTTAGGCCTGCAATTTAGCATTCAATGTGATGTCTGCCCTTAAAAACGCTGCTTTGCGTCAAATTCAGATTTTTCCCCGGGACTTTTGGCGGCTATCCCACTCATCTATGCAAAAACTCAGTTAGACCCCTTGAAACAACTTTTTCATCACTTTTGTGGCCAGCATAAGTGTTTCTAATTTTCAAAGTTCGCCTCCCCATTGAAGTCTAATGCGGTTCGCGAAAGTTCGCGTGAACCGAACCTTCCGTGGAAGTTTGCGAACCGAAAATCGGAGGTTCGGGCCATCTCTACTAATATGGGTCTGCCTCTCCTCTCTCCAAAACACCAGACTGAAACCCACAAGCTTTGTGACTGTCACACCTCTCTTATATACAAAATGGGTGGGATAGATGATGATAGGTAGATAGGAGCTGGTTGCTAACGTAGGGTTGTTTTTTGTTAAGACTAATTGGTGCAGAAATTCCGATTTTAATGCAGAAATCAGCACGTTTTAAACTTCTGTGATGGGTCTATCCCTTCCGATCCTTCTGATTAGCTTAAAAATTCTGCCGAACAGTAAATGCAGCTTTTACACGCTTCTGATTGGCTTTTAATTCCCAATGGCTCGGATTGGTCAAAAATTCAGACGAAATTCCTCATACAAATTCCGCTATTACCGATTAGCGCTATAGATGTTTCTGTTCCGGCTCACCAGAACGAAACTGCCAATTTCCGTCCGGAATCGCGGAAATCTAAATTCCGCGGAATCCGACGAGCAACCCTAGTCTTGAGCCCCTCCAGACAGCCCGTGGGTCGTGGGAGCTAAGGTTGTGTCTGATCTTCTCAGAGTACTGTCTTTTGGCCGCCCTAAGCTCCCGGTTAAGGTTGTTCCTCACTACTCTGTAATCCTCCAGGTTGCCCAACTTGTGCGCCATTTCTTTGCACTTCCTCAGTTGCCGTAGTTTGTTGGAGAACCACGGTTTGTTGTTCAGGTAAACTTTAAAGGTCTTGGTTGGAATGCATGTGTCTTCACAGAACGCAATATATGAGGTGACATTATCGGCCCACTCATCCAGGTCTGGTGCTTCCAGGGCCTTCCAGTCTGTGTAGTCGAAACAGGCCTGAAGACGAAGCTTGGCCTCGCTTGACCACACTTTGGTTGAACGAAAGACTGGTTTTGCAGACTCTAGTTGTCTCCTGTAGGTGGGAATCAGGTGGATGAGGCAGTGGTCTGAGGAACAGAGTGCCATGAGCGGGATCACCTTGTACGCATTTTTTTTTTTAGGACCGTATAGTAGTGGTCCAGGGTGTTCAGATTCCTTCTGGGACAGGCAACATGCTGATGGTAGCGTGGCAGCTCTTGGAGGTTGGCCCTGTTGCAATCACCCATGACAATGAACAGCAAGTCAGGGAGGGACGTCTCCCACTGCGCAATGATATCACTGAGGTCACGGACATATTAGGAGAACTGTCTGGGTGAGTATGATGAAAAGCAGTTGACCAGTAGGAGTTCGAGATCAGGTGAGCATTTCCTGGCAAGCACTGAAGTGGTAAGGGCACCATAGGGAGCTGATTTAAAAACAGATTCTGCCGCCCTTTTTTTTTCCCCAGAGAGGGTAGTGTCATAGTCTGCCCGAATAAGACTGAAGCCTGGCAGATGAAGGACATTGTCCGGGATGCTGTCATGTAGCCATGTCTCTGTGAAGCAGAGGATTGATGTATTGCTGCTGAGCTCCCTCTTGTCACTGAGAAGACCAAGTTCATCTAACTTGTGTGGAAGGGAGCAGACATTCACCAGGAGGACTGAGGGGATGGATGACTTCAGGCCCTTCTTTTTCAGTCTTACTTGAGCACCTGCGCGAAAGCCTCTCCTGCGTGGTCTCATCCAGGGTATTTGGGCAGGGCCTGCGATCTTGGTTCAAGATAGAGTTGTACAGGGGCGTACGGTGGCATGGTTTCCTCAGAACCAGGCTGTATACGCAGAAGCAGTGAATATGCAGTGCATGCAGAACAAGTCAGATATGGACAGCAGTGTGTACAATTCTGAGAAGCAGTATAGTATTCTATTGTCTATATGGGCAGCAGAGTGTACAGTTCTGAGAACTGCAGAGTTAGTAGACAGTCTTACCACTGCAGAGCAGAGCCCCTGGGATGTGCAGGCATGAGACCAGTAAGAATAGAAGAAGCAGCAGCAGTCATGGAGCCCAGAGGCTAGATTGAAGCCTGGATGAAGGGCTTGTGCAACACCGGAGCTGTGGAGGGTCTGGTGCAGCAGGAGTTCCAAGGTGGTAGGCTGGCAGTGGAGACTGAGCCGCCAGGTCAACCTTCTAGAGGAGTGTCAGTGGCGCTACCATAGCAACATCAGTGGCGGAGCTTACTCGGAGTTCCCTCCATGTGGTGAGCATGTGGTAGGCTTGATCCCTGCAGTGGCGGAAGGAGCATGTGGAGTGGCGGAAAACTGTTGGTGCCGGAGGGAGAGAGCTTCAGCTCACTGCTTAGTGCAAGTCGGATGTCAATTTGCAGCTGAAGATCGTCGTGGATGCAGCAACAGGGAGGTGGGAGCTCGGATAGTGGTGGTGCAGCCTCGCCCGGGCGGTCTCGGCAGCGGCCGCAATGGAGCAGCAGCGAGTGACGGTCGGTCGCGGTGATCTGCGACTATGGATGGGGTAGGAGCACTGGGTGTCCAATTGCGAGGTCCGTCTGGTGTAGTCCCTGCTCTGCCTCCCAGCACCCCCCCACACACACACACACACACACACACACACACACACACACACACACACACAACCTGATCCGGCCGTGCGAGTCCCCTCGTCACCGCTGCTCCTTCTTAGCTCTGGGCTCTTGCTGGCTTCACTTTACTTCCTGCCGGAGGAAGTTTAAACAGTAGAGGGCGCTCTACTGTTTAACCACTTTGCCATATCTGGACGCATATATCCGTCCAGATAGGCAGTGGTGCTGCAGCCGTGTGGTGCGCGCGATCGGGCGCGCCCGCGCGCGCTCCCGCTGCCTCCCCGATCAGTGAATGGGAATATAATTCCCATTCACCGATCTAAGTCCCCGGCAGAAATACCGACGCTTTCTCATCAGAGAGCGTGGTATTTCTGCCCCCAGGAAACTTCTCTTCATTTTAGTTCCTAGATGCGACATCGTTCGCATCCAGGAATTTTTTGAATGTGGCCATCTTGTGGTCAAATAGTAAACTGCACCCACATACCTGTATTGAATAAAAAAATACATTATATTACATCTAAAATTGGCTATTTACCTCCCAAACTAAAATTACCCAAATACATTTTTACATTAAAAAAAAAATAAAAAAAATTACAATTAAAAAAAAAAAAAACTACATAAATAGTTACCTAAGGGTCTGAACTTTTTAAATATACATGTCAAGAGAGTATCTTATTAATTTTTTTAAAATTATGAGCTTGTAAATAGTGATGGACGCAAATTGAAAAAAATGCACCTTTATTTCTAAATAAAATATCGGCGCCATAAATTGTGATAGGGATGTAATTTAAATGGTGTAATAAGCGGGACAAATGGGCACATAAAATGCATGGGTTTTAATTACTGTAGCATGTATTAATTTTAAACTATAATGGCCAAAAACTGAGAAATAATGATTTTTTTCCATTTCTATCTTAATCTTCCTGTTAAAATGTATTTACAGTAAAGTGGCTCTTAGCAAAATGTACTACCTAAAGAAAGCCTAATTAGTGGCGGAAAAAACTAGATATAGATCAATTAATTTTGATAAGTAGCGATAAAGTTATTAGCGAATGAATGGGAGGTGAACATTGCTCGGATGCATAAGATTTTCGAAGCTGTAGGCTGAAGTGGTTAAACTTCCTGTCCGGACAGGAAGAAGTGAAGCCTAGGGGAGCCCAGCAGAGAAGGAACAGCGGTGACAGTGGGGACATACCGCTAAGCTGGTTAAAGCAGGTAAAAAAAATTAGCTATAACTACTTTCTATGTTAAAATATTCCACATTTTATCCACTCTTATTGTAAGAACCCCTTTCTAAATAGATGGCAAAACCCGTTTCCTCCATACACAGATCATGACACCTTGTCCTTTGTGCAAGCCTAGGGACAAATCTGCCAAATTTTTGTATTGCCCTCTGATCTATTTGTATATGTTAATCAGGTCATTTCTTGGCTATCTTTTTACCAAGCTAAATAAGCCCAGTTTGTACAACCTTTCTTGGTAAATAATACCTTCCATCCCATCAATTTAGTTGTCTGTCTTTGTACCTCTTCTAGAATGTCAATGTCCTTCCTATAGTGTAGTGCCCTAAACTGTATCCCATAATTCAGATGTTGCCTCACAAGTAATATATACAAAGGGAATAGTTTACATAGTTTGGCTGAAAAAAAAAAAAAAACGACCTCTGTCCATCAAGTTTTATTGCCCTTTTAATGCATCCCAGAATTGTATTTGTATTTTATGGTTTTGTTGCAGTTGCTTAACTTTCTATCCCCCAATATTCTCAAGTCCTTCTCCAAGTCTGATGTTCCCAGTTGAGTGCCATATATCTTATATAGTACTTTACCCTTGGCATGGGTAATATGATTAACTCTACTCCTCATATATCCTACTACCCTACTGCGTACATCCTAGCTGCTCACTTATCCTATCCACCACCACTAATGCGGATTACGCACCCCTTAACTTTTGTACCACCACAGCGTAATGCCCTACCACCACCACAATGGGGTTGCTAGACTTTGTACCTGTTCTAGAATGTCAATGTCTTTCCTATGGCGTGGTACCCAAAACTGTATCCCATACTTCAGCTTTGGCCCCACAAGTGTAACGATTGGTGTCAGCAAGAGCTGGATTCTGATTATTATTAGGTGATCTGCAGCATCACCTATAATGCAGATATATACCTGATTATATGATGATATGCAGAATCACCACTAATACAGGTATACCAACAGCTAATGTGATAGCAAAGTATAGTGCTTGGTGCAACAGTAGTACTGACAGGTTTAGCTATGCCACACCAGAGGAGCTGTTGGGCACTAACAGTACAAAACCCCTCACCAGAGACTAGGGCCCTCTGGTGAGAGTAGAGTGGTCAGACTAATCGAGTTGGCAACAGGCTGGCAGATACGGTACAAAGTCAGAAGGCAAAGGCAGGAAGGTTTAACAGGCAGAGCCGGCAACAAGATCAGATGGGCAGAAGTACAGATTCACTGAGAGTGAGAATAGTCAGAGCTAGCAAGAGTCATATACAGATAATACAATATTCAGTTATAATTATGGCTATCAAACAATCCTATCACTGTGTGAAATCCCCGGTTTCCTCCCGGATCAAAGCACACCAGATCTAACTAAGGTCTGAGCGCTAACACGAAGTATTCGCAACAGCAGACAAGTTGCGAGTGATTCAGGGAAGCTTAAGAAGCAGAGGAGACCCCTCCGGCACGCCTCCTCTCATCAACCAATGAGGAGCAGCGAGCGTCTCCTCTGACGTCAGCCGACCGGCCGGTCAGCTGACGCGCCTCCTCCCCGCATAAAGGTCTCCTCTATGCGCACGCGACATTGCAACCCTATGTGCTGCTGACAAACCCGTCCTCGGCGTGCAGGATGCCCAAGGAGCGGATAGCTTGTTAGGCAGAGAAATTGAGATGGCTGCGGCGGTATCGCTGTTCACCGCAGCCGTCTCTTCAGTGTTTGTTACAACAAATGACTTATACAGAGGGAGTAGTATACTAGCATCTCTCATTTTATTTCACCTTCCCTTCACCCACCACATGTATTATGCAACGCTTAACTGTCCTACAGCTTCAATCACAAGGTGACCCCCCTGATCAATCTCAATCCATCCCTGATCATCTCCATTTGTTTAATATACTGTAACACAGACTCCCTTCACCTGTCCTGCTCATCCACATTCTAGGCTCCTCATCTGTATACACTGATAACATTCCCACGACAATCATCGCCCAAAAAGTTTCCTCCCGCCATCCTATATTACCCGGTGTCTGCCTGCCTTAATTTCCACTGTCTAACCTACATTTGTTAGTTATAATTGGAAGCCAGTTCCAGGCACACTATTAAAGCAAATCTGTAAAGCTGGGCATACACTGCTCGATTTTGCCGCTTGATCGATTCCCTGTTTGATTCTGCAGGCGATTCTCTTATTGTCCACTTGTTTTTCTTATCTTTTTCCATTGTCCTCAATGCAGAATTGAGCGACGAAACGATCGGGCTGGAGATTGGACACGTCGGAAATTATCTATCGATTCATCTATATGGCTCAGAATCGAGCCGTGTATTCCCAGCATTAGGCTTAACCCCCTAGCGATAATCCCGACCTGTGCTCGGACTTAGCTTATAGCTAATATCTAGGATGAATATTTGAAGTTTGGACGTACAAGAAGGCTGTCCATCAAATCTACTTATGGGCAATTAATATTTTGTCTGATATATGTCTGTAGCAATTTATTAAAAGTAAAATGTCACTTTAATATTAGTAATCCTAATAAATATATAGGTGAACAACCTTGTCTACAGATATTGCAGGCCAACAAACAGATATTGCATAGTATATATATATTTTGAGATGTTCAAATAATCCGTGGTGACATGTGGATCTACTGTATTTGGTGTGCATTTCACTTACCTTTTCGGAATACACTTCCTGCTTTCTCTTTTGCAATAGTAGCATTATCCTTCATAAATGTGAAAGTAGTTTTTTCATGCACCATCTTTATCTGCTCATCCGTCAGAGACAGCCCATAAAAGTCACATATTTTCTTCAGATTTGCTGGAAAATCCTTTAGAGAGTAATTCAAAAAAATAGATTTTAGTCAATAGTGAACATCATTAAATAGATGAAAGTAAACTATGCAGTCATTTCTGATTTGGAATCAAGAAATACTGTAATGAGGGAAACATGGAGGATACTATTTTAGATATCATAAAAAAAATATTGGGTCTGAGGCTAAACCTGTGGCTACAGCATTTTTTAACTTACCGGTAATACACAGCTTGTACAGGTGCTTCCCAGGCAGGCAATAAAGTATTTTACAAGAACCATTACAAGGTGTGCCAATTTCCATACAGCTGGCAAAAACAATCACTAGTGTATTGGCTAAGTTACTAAACCAGGATTTGCCACAGTTCTTTATCATAAGGTTAAATGCAGTGCTTCCTATACCTGTTACAACACCAGCAGTCTGACTGTAGTAGGTCATTGGATAAAGCACCAATAAATTATAAGTAGGTATTCTTGACTGTAGTGGTTGTTCCAAAGTTGATATTCAGTTCAAGTTCCCCTCACTTCGGATACCAGACTCTCAGTAGGTCATCTAATGCCTATTCTACTGTTCTCAAGCAGAACACAAGGCTTAGATAGCTTATAACTGCAACTTTATGATTTAGAACTACACACTGATTAAACTTACACTTCTTCCATTTAAAAAGGGAACTTTGATGCCTTATTAATCACTTCGCCTCCAGGGGTTTTACCCCTTAAAAAAACCAGAGCAATTTTCACCTGTCAGCACCCCTTCCATTCATTTGCCTATAATTGTATTACTACTTCTAACAAAACAATCTATATATTTTCGCCACCAAATAGGCTTTCTTTGGGGGTACTTTTTGCTTATTTTATTCTAAATGCATTTTAACAGGAAAAATAAAATTAAAAAAAGTGGAAAAAGAGATTTCCGTTTTCAGCCATTATAGTTTTAAAATATATGCAACCGTAATTAAAACCCAAACATTTTATTTGCCCATTTGTCCCAGTTATTGCAGCGTTTAAAATATTTCCCTAGTACAATGTACAGTGCTGCCTGTAACTATTCATACCTCTGGCAAATTTTGACTTAAAATGACTTTTATTCAACCAGCAAGTCATTTTTTTGATGGGAACTGACATAGGAGTCTCCCAAAAGATAATAAGATGATGTACCAGAGGCATTATTGTGGGGAAAAAAATAATTTCCCAGCTGTTATTTACATTTGAGCAAAAAGTGTCCAGTCCAAAATTATTCATACCCTTCACAATCTGTCACAGTCACTGGGAAAATCCAAAGTACTATACCATTCCAAATAGTCCAAGTTGTTCTAAAGCATCCTAATTACCCTGATTAATTGCAAGAAGTTTTAAATCAGGATGATACCATTTATTGGCTAACTACAAATGAATAAGAATAAACAAGCTTTCGGCCTTGCAGCCTTCGTCAGGTTTACATCCTGTTAGTTTGCAAGCTGGTGGGAACAGCTGTTTTAATCAACTCAACAGGTGAAAAACAGCAGCTCTCTACAGTTGGTTTGTGGACAGTTATGGCTAAGACAAAGGAGCTCAGTGAGGACCTGTGGCTGCGCATTGTGGCTGCTCACAAGTCAGGAAAGGGCTACAAGGCCATTTCTAAAGGTTTTCAAGTTCCAGTGGCTACAGTGCAAAGTATTATTAACAAACACAAAAGGTTACGCACTGTGGAAAAACTTAGAGGACGTGGTGGGAAGTCAAAAGTGACACCTGTGCTGGCCATGAGGATAGTGAGAGAGGTGAAAAAGAATCCAAGGATCACCACCAAGGCCATCCTGGTGAATCTGGGCTTTGGTGGTGGCAATGTCTCAAGGCAGGCAATCCACACTGCTGTGTTCCACAGATGTAGACCAAGGAGGACGCCACTTCTCCAGATAAGGCACACAAAAGCTTGCTTGGCCATTGCAAATGCTCATCTGGACATAGAAGAAGACTTCTGGTCTTCTGTGTTATGGTCAGATGAAACAAACATTGAATTGTTTGGTCACAATGAGGATTCCTTCATTTGGCGTAAAGAGGAGAAGCCTTCAACCCAAAGAACACCATCCCCACCAGAGCCGGGACAAGGTCCTCCAGCACCCAAGGCTGAGACACCAAAGTGCGCCCCTCTATCCCTCCCACCCCAGCCGCCACACACTGATTGCTATTAGACTAAGAGGTGCCCCAGGGCCCCCAACATCCTAATCTCTAGTTATCTGGCTTGCAGTCACTGCTATGTATCCCCTTTTCTTATTTCTATTTGCTTCTAAAACAATAGGTGAACGATAGCTGAGTGAGTTGTGCGCCCCCTCCTACACTGTGCCCTGAGGCTGGAGCCTCTCTCGCCTCTGCCTCGGCCCAGCCCTGATCCCCACTGTCAAACATGGTGGTGGGGACCTAATGCTTTGGGGGTATTTTTTCAGCCACTGGACTAGGGAACCTAATCACAGTAAACGGCACCATGAAAAAAAAAAAGAGCAATTCATGAGGATTCTCAATGACAACATCAGGCAGTCTGCATAAAAACTTGGCCTTGGGCACCAGTGGGCATTCAGCATGACAATGACCCAAAACACACAGCAAAAGTGGTGAAGAATTGGTTATCAGACAACAACATTAACATTTTGGAGTGGCCCAGCCAGAGTCCTGACTTGAATCAAATTAAGAATCTGTGGAAGGAGCTAAAGATCAGGGTGATGGCAAGAAGACCCTCCAACCTAAATTGGAGCTCATTGCTAAAGATGAATGGACAAAAATACCTGTGGAGACATGCAGAAAGCTGGTCTGCAATTATAGGAAGCGTTTGATTGCTGTGATAGCCAATAAAGGGTTTTCTATTGATTATTGAGAAGGGTATGAACAATTTTGAACTGGACACTTTTTGCTCCTTGCACAATAATGCCTCTTGTACATTGTGTCTTATCTTTTGGGAGACACCTATGTAATTTCCAGTCAAAAAATTACTTGCTGGTTGAAAAAGAGTAACTTTAATTCAAAATTTGCCAGGGGTATGAATAATTATGGGTAGCACTGTATGTCGCCAATATTTTATGTGGAAATAAAAAAAGGTGCATTTTTTCAGTTTTGCATCCGTCACTATTTACAAGCCCATAGTTTCAAAATTACCGTATTTTCTGCCATATAAGATGCTCCTGAATATAAGACGTATCTCGGTATAGAGGGCAAAAACCATGGAAAAATAAATTAAAGTAAACCTAGTGCATCCATATTTCAGGAGTGTCTTCTACATGACCTCCCCCAAATGGTGTCTTCCCGTGTCCCCATGTGTCCGCCTTTGTGCCCGTGTCTCCAACTGTATCCCCCATGTTTCCTCCTGTCTTCCCCACGCGTCCTGTCACCCCCAAGTGTCCTCCTGTCCACCCCCAAGTCACCTTCTGTCACCCCCCCCCCCCTTGTGTCCTACTGTCACTTCCAAGTGTCCTCCCATCACCAGTTACTCATCCCGGGGAGGGGGAAGTGGTTAAAAGCATTCTTAGATATGAATGCTAGTTGTGGGAAGATGGTATTTTGAATGAGTCAGGCTAAGTTTCCACTAGGAATCAAACGAATACAAATACATGTCACGTGTATAGACAATAGGTAACAAAACCCTTAGAAGATAAAGGGTGGGGCCAACCTCACAAATCAGACGGTAAAAAGAAAAACCACTAGGTCGCATGGCCACCATCAGTACACCAAAATTTCTTTATTAAAGATACAAAATTATCAAACACGATCCCTCCCAAATACACGATAGTAAATTCACAAATGTTCTCCCACTCAATTAAAAACCAAAATGACAATGGCGGAGTGTACTGCCGTAATATAGCCACCAATGAATAAAAGTATATGACAAGGATGTTATTTTATGCTGTTTGTCTCTGGCCAGAGAATAATACCAACACAACATCCATGCGTCCATGCATGAAAAGCCCACACATAAATGCCACTCCATAATTGTTGGAGGGCCCCATAAAAGGCACGGCTGGTTCCCAAACAACAAGTTAAGGGTTCCGTAAGAATAGTCACCAAGTTACTTGTTGGGCTGCTTCCGCATAACCATCAAACCACTTATTATGGAAAGGTCTCACCAGTTATGGATAGTCCTTTACTCATCCGCTGATAGCGCTGGTATATCACGCTGCATCCCACAGTATTGTAAGTTACAACCCTGTGGGATTCAGCGTAATATACCAGCGCCATCAGCGGAATGTGAGACTTTTAACAGTTCTCACATACAACGGGTTTGCTAACATGCCACTTGCGGTGATGATTTTCTGCGTGTGTAATGGCTGGATGGTGTAACGGTTAATTAAGGGCTCTGCCTCTGACACAGGAGACCAGGGTTCGAATCTCGGCTCTGCCTGTTCAGTAAGTCTGCACCTATTCAGTAGGAGACCTTAGGCAAGTCTCCCTAACACTGCTACTGCCTATAGAGCGCGTCCTTGTGGCTACAGCTCTGGCGCTTTGAGTCCGCCAGGAGAAAAGCGCAATATAAATGTTATTTGTCTTGTCTCACACACACACTCCATGCTAGTTACGTTGGCTCTGCCCACCCTAAGTTTCCACTAGGGTGTGGCGCCTGTGCTGAAGCAAAATCGCAATCCAAACCCATGGAAATTCAGATGGGATGGGAAAAACACAAAACAAAACAAAACAAAACAAAAAAACACACTACCTGCTTTATTTTCTTCACTTCACTTCTAAATTCACATGCGGGCAAATGCTGTAAATTGGCTACAGTGGAAACGTAGCCTTAAACTTCCTACACTCACCAAATGAGACGTGGCCAATAAAAACTGCCCCTGCCAAGAATCCAGCACGTGTATGGCAGCCCTCAACCTTTCTTATCTGCTTGCCAGCAAACCGGCCTGGCTGATCACTACAGCCTAGGGCATTTTTATCCCCACTTACCTGGCTCCCATGATGTCAAACCTACGCCGCTCAGTCATCCCTCCACATGAAAACAGTAAACTTAGCTAGCCTGCAGGCTAGTGACATGGCTGTTACCCTCTGCCCTACAATGTAGCCCAAGGGATTGGTTCTGATCTCCCCTGGGCAACATTGATTTTGCACGTGCATGGGCCTTTAGAGTTTCTGTCTTCATGGTGCTTTAGACTGAATTGTAGCAAGGATCAAGAGGTTAAACTTGATGGACATGTCCTTTCCAATCAATAACTATATCTCTGTGATTGTTAACAGTTCCCTCTGGAAGATCAAAAACAATGTAGTTGCTTGAAATCTGTTTTTGACCAGTGAAAAGGAAGTTTAGCCTGACTTGGGTTTACAAAGAGCTGACAAAGTGGCAGAGACTATTGTCAGGAGCTTGGTTGTCAACTGTGTCTCCACAAACCAGAGCCGACTAGAAACTTACTCTTGATTATAGATGGCCCGAACTTGTTCTATAGCGAACAGCTATGGGGAATGACCTCTGGGTCATTTTCGCATACATTATTTTACGCATTACTGTGAAGATGCTTTCCCGATGGCTGCACGTTCTCGATCACACACCCAAAATCAGGAATCAAGAACGCACGGCTGCCGGGAAAGCATCTTCGCAGTAATGCATACAATTATGTATGCGGAAATGACCCCAAGGTCATTCCCCATAGCGGTTTACTATAGAACAAGTTCGGGACATCTCTACTCTTGATTCTGGAGATTTGTACTTCTACACTGGCCATGTGCAGGTCACTAGTCTTTTACCTCACTGTGGCAACAGGTACGGCAGTGGTTTATAAAAAAAATAAAAAAAAATAGGCAACTATACCAACCTCTTGTAAGGCATAATGACCCCCACCATTGCCCAATTCTGTACATAATTGACTGCAGCAGTGCAGCGTTTTAATTACCAGTGGCAGGACATGTCCTCTCCACTCCAGCTAATTACCGCCTCATGGAACTAATCACCTTGCAGATCCAGTCTCTGCATGTCATGTGACATGCATCGAGAGCAACATGGGCCCAAATTATGGTATGGTGATACTTTGCTTGCCCCTCATATGCTTTAAATCCTACCTCTGGACATATTGGAAGCCTCCAGGGTGAGGATGGGCACATTGGGGGGGGGGGGGGGCGGGGTCCCTGCATGGAAGATGTGGTGGAGGTGGTTTTACACTGGAGAGATGAAGGTTTTTTAAAGCAATGGTCCGGAGTGTATAGCTTATACCTGCTCCTTGGAGTATCATCATTGCAACTTTTCCCCTTCTCATTTGGGTAAGATATTGGAGTGGCCTTGGAGGGTGACATTTGAACTGTACCTTTTCACTTTGACATTTGAGCGTGTTCAAACTCTATTGCACTATGTATTATACTGCTTTAGTTACTTCTAACAATTTTACCAATATTCTGCAGAGATCATCTTAGAATTTGCACCGGTGTGCTCAAGAACACCTCACCCACCTATATGTTTGTCTCATCTCATCTGGACTTCAGAATGCAAAGCGAGAGGTAGGTGAAGATTTAACCACTTCACCTCAAACGCTGTTTCCCCTTGGGGGGGGGGGGGGGGGGGGTGTTGAGGGCAAAAAAAAAAAAAAAAAAAAAAGGGGGGGGGGGGGGAGGATCAATTTTCACCTGTCAGTGCTCCTTCCATTCATTTGCCTGTAACTTTATTGCTACTTATCACAACAAAAAACAATCTATATCTTGTTTTTGCCTCCAATTAGGCTTTCTTTGGGTTGTACTTTTTGCTAAGAATTAGGTTATTCTAACTGCATTTTAGCAGGAATAATAAAAAATAAAAAAATAATAAAAAAATCATTTTCGGCCATTATAGTTTTAAAATAATATGTGCTACCATTATTAAAACCAACACAGTTTATTTGCCCATTTGTCCCAGTTATTGCAAAGTTTAAAATTTTTCCCTAGTACAATGTATGGTGCCAATATTTTATTTGGAAATAAAAAGGTGCATTTTTTCAGTTTTGCGTCCATCCCTAATTACAAGGCCATAATTTATAAAGTAACAGTAATATACCCTCTTTACATACATATTAAAAAAATAAGTTCAGTCCCTAAGGTAACTATTTATGTATTTTTTTTATTTGTAAAAGAAAAAAAAAATTATAAAATTTTGGTAGCTAATGGGGAGTTTGGGAGGTCAGTTAATTTTACATGTAAAAATAAGGTAAAAAAATATATATATATTAGATGTAATTTAACTTTTTGCCCACAGGATGCTCAATTTCTCAAGCGTAGTATTAGCAGCATAGAGGAAGTGATGCGTGGCTGGGTTTTGCGAATGGCGTAGTCGTCTAATAGACGGCTGTGGTCATTCACATGGGGACTTAGATCAATGAATGGGAATTGCGTTCCAATTCATCTAACGGCTACCGATCGGCAATAACGAGTGCGGAGGGGCGAGCAGGAACGCGCGACAGGGAGAAACGTAGCTACATCCCTGCACAGAGATATGGTATTTTGCAGGGACGTAGTTACTCGTCCCGGGGAGAGGAAGTGGTTAATATGGGAGACTGATCCCTTGAAGGAAAACTTAAGGGGGGGGGGGGGGGGAAGAGGAGAGATTTTGTTTTACTTACCTGGGGCTTCTTCCAGACCCTCCTAGTATTATCTGAGGTACTTCTGTGTCCTCCCAGCCTCTGTTGTGTCGCTGTCACCCCAATGACAGTCTGTGACTGAAGACTGACTGTGGCGCATGAGCTGTCCCGAATGCATTCCTGTAGCCGGGAGCATTCTGAACATGCGCAGTTGCAAGCCTTAATGGACTGCACATGAGCAGAGCACTCCTGGCCACAAGAGCATGATGAAGGAGGTGCACGTGGCAGAGGCACAACTAAGAGGATTGGGAGAACACCAAGGGAACTCAAATACTATGGGAGGCTGGAAGAAGCACCAGGTAAGTATAACACAACTCCCCCCACCACCCTCAAGTTTTCCTGTTTTAGAGCAGGGAGTCTGGCAGATTAGTTCAAATCTACATACTGTATAAGAAGAATTTCTTCAGGCGCCGCACTACGCAGCGCGCCAGTAGGTAAGTCTGCATAAACGTTCATTGACTTAGTAGCCTCTTGTGGTTAAATAGCTTACTGCAACGCCAGTGTGAAAGGGCCCACAAACTGATCACATGCTCCCTCATGAGTTCTAATAGACATGAGCATTCCCAGAGGTCAGACATGTTTTCTGTGTACATTCAACACGCAGTATCAGACATTAAAGCAAACCTCAACTGAAAATTAAAAGTTAAATAAACTTACACACATCAAACTTATCTCCCGTGTTGTCTACTCATCAATCTCTTTCTCCTTTCCTGCGTCCTGTTTGTCCACAGTGATCAATGGAATATTCCTTCCTCCATTTTGAAAATGGCCATTACCCCATGACAGCTTCCTGGACTGTTAAGCTGTAATATTGCCCACTTGAGCCATAGGGAAACATGGACATTACCTTGCTCAACAGTTGTCCTTTCAGTTATAACCAACAGCAACTGATATATAACAGACAAACTGATATATTTCAGTTCTGACAAAATCTTGTCAGAACTAGAACGAATTATTGTTAGATGAAAATTGTGAGCTTCTGAGAGGAACTGGCGGCGAGGTAAGTATGTAATATTCATTTGCAGGTACACAATGTGCTTATTTAAAATAATTTTACTTGGTTCAGGTTCACGTTAAGATAATAGACGTTTTTATTTTTATGGTTAACCGCAATGAATAGATTTATAACTGCTGAAAAGCAATCACTTACCTTTTTCATTTCTTCAAATGCAAGTACCAAAATATTCCCATCATCAATGTGTTTCTCCCATTCAAGAAGGTAATCAAAGTATGATCCATAAAGAACTACGGTAGAGAAAACGTGCAACATTTAGGGCCAGTTATAAAAATCAAACATCTTCAGACATATTTTTCAAAGTGAGTCCATTTGTAAATTACCAATCAAGAAATTCTGGGGAGGTGCAAGACTGCAAGCTGGAGCAAGGACAAGTAGCTATGCTTTTCCTGTGATGCTCCAACATGCTGTGCATGGGGGACTAAGGTGACACATTGGGGGTCTGCTAATTGGTGGGTCATAGCTTTTGGACCATTTTTTAAGCAAATAGTAGTGTGGGTGGGCTTATCCGTGGGTTGGATTAGGTGTGTATATACAGCATAACATTAGCAAGAGTTTTTCAAATCACTAGCGCTTAAAATGCTTGTGCAATGGGAACCAGCCTTTACTCTTCCCCCCCCACCCCCCTTACAAACTACACGTCATATCGAGCTTGCTTTGTAAATATGTGTGAGCACAGCAAAGATCAGATTTCAGCAGGTTTACACTGAACTGCCCTCAGCCAATCAGCGAGGAGCAGAAATGTGGGAGGATTGATGACAAGCTTCCTTCTCGTTGGCATTGTACCAAATAGAGCCAGGCTGACTGAGATAATATTTATTACAGCAAAACCTGGAGAGCTTGCAATGCAGGATCAGGCTGCATAATATACAGAAAGCAGTGGGCAAATGGAATTTGATTTTGTAGCTGACAATCCTGCTTTAAAGGTGAATTCCACTGTCAGGGTCACCTGGCAGCTGTCTTACTCGTGGAGTCATGTCCGTGTACGCATGCCCCATTGGTCGCAGAGTAATACCTGTATGTACAGATGTATGGATGCACGCACGGAGTTTGGCATACTCGTGAGTGAGTACAAGATTTCACGCCTTGGCCTAGCTATAAAAAAGTTGGTCTCTAGCAAAGCTCAGTGCAGATTCCTCTCTCAGCTAGAGTGGTTGTGCTAGTCCCTGGTGGTACCCCTTCAACCCTGTTCTTGATTGCCTCTTGTTCCTGACGCGGCCTGTTTGACTATCCTTGATCTGATCTCCTGGTATTAACCCTCCTGGCGGTATAAAAAAATCCGCCAGGAGGGAGCGCAGCAGTTTTTTTTTTTTTTTTTTTTAAATTACATGATAGCCGCTGCTCAGCGGCATCCCCCCGCCCTCTTCGATCGCCTTCGGGGCGGGATGACGTCACTGACTTCGGGACGTCATTGGGAGTCCCGGGCCACCCCTCGGCGCTGCCTGGCACTGATTGGCCAGATAGCGCACGGGGTCTGGGGGGGGGGCGTGCGGCGCGACGGATAGCGGCGATCGTGTGCGGGGCGGCGAGGATCAGTGTGCTGGCGCAGCTAGCAAAGTGCTAGCTGCGTCCAGCAAAAAAAAAATTAAACAAATCGGCCCAGCGGGGCCTGAGCGGCACCCTCCGGCGGCTTACCCCGAACTACGTTCGGGGTTACCGCCATGGAGGTTAACCTCAGCTTGTTTTTGGAATTCCCTTGTCTACTGCTTTTATCGACCCTGGCCTGTCCATGGTTACTAATACTTGCTGCCTGCACAGACCTGGCCTGTCTCATTGATGATACCTACTGCCTGCACCAACCCTGGTTTGTGATGACTATGAATTAAGTATTCTTCTATAGAGATGTAGCGAACGGTTCGCCGGCGAACGGTTCCAGTCGAACTTTGGGGGTTCGCCTGGACCAAGCGAACTTTGCGGAAGTTTGATTCGCCCCATAATGCACTATGAGGGTCAACTTTGACCCTCTGCATCACAGTCAGCAGGCACATTGTAGCCATTCAGGCTACACTAAGCCCTGGAGGCCCCCCCCCCTTATATAAGGCAGGCTTGCCGGCCATTAGCCTCACTCGTGTGCCTGCTAGAGACAGACTAGGGACAGCTGCTGCAGACTTGTTCTTCTAGGGACAGATTAGTTAGGTTCTTGGCTGCTTAGCTTGCTCCTGGCTGATTATTATTGCTTTTATAGCACCCCTCAACAGCTCTTTTCAGAGCTCATCCTGTATTTTTTTTTGTGTGTCTAACTGACACTTTTGTTGCATGCACAGCCTTGCTAATTCATAGTGTGTGCCACTGCCAGCAGCCCAGCACATTCAGTGACTACCTGTGTGTGTGTGACAGGGAGCTGCACATTGTACTACCCACCCAGTACCTGTTGTGTTTACTTAACCCACCTCATCACTGCATATACCTAGCTTTGTGTTGAGTAAACCCAGCTCACTGCCTCTAACTACCTGTTGTGTTCAGTGAACCCACCTCACTGCATCTAAGTACCTTTACTGTTCAGTGAACCCAGCTCACTGCATCTAACCACCTGTTGTGTTGAGTGAACCCACCTCACTGCATCTAAGTACCTTTACTGTTCAGTGAACCCAGCTCACTGCATCTAACTACCTGTTGTATTGAGTGAACCCACCTCACTGGATCCAAGTACCTTTACTATTCAGTAAACGGCTGCAACAAAAAAACAAAAAGGCATGTACATGTGCCCATCCCCCTTCATGATCATTACCTTGCCGCGGTGAAGGGGCTTGCGTATCACAATGAAGCAATGACTGCCGGCTATTTGAGTGTCTTGGGTGGGGGTGGCACACAAAAGATAATAAGGTCGTTGCTTCATTGTGGTCAGACCAAGTTTGATCAGCTGGACAGTCACTGTTGTTCTATCATTGAGCTACCACAGCCCGGCCACCATATGGGCTTGAAAACCACCACGGCCTACACTCTCGCCACGGTGCGCACCAGTCCAGCACGGCCGTCACTACGCAAACAGCTGTTTGCGGTGCGTTACACAGTGAGTTTGGTGTGTCAGTGTTAAGCAGAACTCTAATTACACTCCCTGATTGATGTATACACATGCAAGAGGTTTTAAAGCACTTTAGGCCTGCAATTTAGCATTCAATGTGATTTCTGCCCTTAAAACGCTGCTTTGCGTCACATCCAGATTTTTCCCCGGGACTTTGGGCATGTATCCCACTCCGCCATGCCCCCCTCCAGGTGTTAGACCCCTTGAAACATCTTTTCCATCACTTTTGTGGCCAGCATAATTTTTTCTATTTTTCAAAGTTCGCATCCCCATTGAAGTCTATTGCGGTTCGCAAACTTTTCCGCGAACCGAACCTTCCGCGAAGGTTAGCGAACGGGGTTCGTGAACCGAAAATCGGAGAATCGCGACATCTCTATTCTTCTGTGCCTCCTCATTGGGATGTCACCTGTTCTCCTGACCACCCTTTCACACCTGCTGCGTTCTGTTTTGCTTTTGAAAAGGCTTGCGGTTGTCCAAACGCAAGTACAGTAAAGCTACAATTGGAATTGTGGGAATGCATTCATACTTAATAGGTTTCCAATTTTCTAAAAAGGCAATCTTAGTTCTGCTGCTTTTTATTTATGCCAATATAGTGAAGATCCCAAAATGAGTTTGCATTTGCGATTCACAATTTTTGGTGACTCTGCAGTGCAGCCTGGGGAGCACTAGGAAGCAAAGTTAACCGTCCATTGCGGGGTGCTCTAGTGAAAACCCTTGGTCAATTAGACCCCGCATTCTAAGGGTTACTCTCGCCTCAGTGGTACGGTAAACAGTGTTGCTACTTCTACATCCCTATTTCTAATTTATACCCATTATATTTTGTTTTTGATATAGATGATGAACTTTATAGAATGCTGACCAATGACCACCGGCATCAGTGAGATGCCTGTGGTCATTCATAAAATGGAATACAAGAAAAAAACCATACAGAATACTTCCTATGTACTGTGAACAGTACACAGGAGAATGTGTGGAAACATCTAGTGGACAATAAGCAAAGTGACACTTACATACACTAAAATACATTAAAATAAGTCCCCCATTAGTTATGAATCCCTTCTACGTCCATCCACCAGTGTTACCAAAGTAAACAACTTAAAAAAAAGTGACAGCAAAAAAAAAAAAAAAAAAAAAAAAAAAAAAACACACACAACATAAATACAGTAGTTACCTTAGGGACGTTTTTAATATGCATGTCATGAGGGTATATTACTGTTATATTTGCAAATAAGGGCTTGTAATTGATTTACTGTGGTATAAAGAAATACAAAACAGAAAAATACACCTTTATTTCCAAATAAAATATTGACACCATACATTATACTAGGGACAAAATGTAAATGTTGTAATACCCAAAACAAATAAGCAAATAAAATGTGTGGGTTTAATATACAGTAGCACTTTTTATTTTTAAACTATATTGGCTGAAAACTGAGAAAATGTCTTTCATTTTTTTAAAAATGCATAGGGAATAAGATACCATATTTTTCAAAATATAAGACACACATCAAAAATGTGGAAATTAATGTGGTGTTTAAGGGGAAATAATCTGTGGTAGGGAGTGGTTAATCTGAGACTGGTTCCAGATATCAGACTGCCAGTGTTCCTATTTTGCCTCTCCCCTTTCTTATTGGTATAGTGGAATAATCTCCTTGTCCAAGCACCAGGCAAACTTGGATGTCAGAGCAGTCACCAAAAGCTCAACTTGAATGCAGTGTAACTCCACCCCTCTCCGCCAACAGTATGATCTCAGTCCCAGCCACCCTTCCCTCTGCAGCACAGATATACAGTCTTCAGTGTATTTGATCAATAAATACCTTTTCCAGTTATATAGTCCTCGAAAAATAAGTCCCATGATGCATAAGAAGGGAGTACGGGGTTGTTGTTTGAGAAATGGAAATAGGAAACTGCTGTGTCTTTTGGATTCCGAAGTATAAGCAAAATCTGTTAAAATAAATAAATAAATAGATAGATAGACTTTTGTAATGCTTACCAGCAACCTTGAGGTTAAATGAGTAAAAAATAGACTAGAGGTTAAAAGAATAGATAAGAGGATACAAACGTACAAATAGACAGACCACTGGGTACATAATGTAACATCACTAATTAAAGCAGGATGTGAGGTAATCTATTGTCATTTTTGTATATTTGGATAAAATGTTACTTTGTGATGTTTGTAATTATTGTATGTCTGAGAAGGTACTGTGGTACCAGTCTGCTTGATGGCCTTTGTTGCTACCTTGGATCTTAGTTGCAGGGCCTGAAGTTTTTGGCAAGAGGTCATGGGTGATTTGGAGGCGCTGATCCAGATTAAATATTTGATGCCATCCTATGGTTGGAATCCAGCTAATGTTGCGGGTACTATACAGTACATTAATCATTCTGTTTGATATGCATATGTAATAATTATAGTGGTCAATTGGTACATTTTTCTAACATTTAGAGGACCCATCATAGCTGTGGGGAAGTCTAGTAGAGAATGATTTGTGCACAAATTTATACTGAAGCTAATGTCCTCCTTTGCTGTACCTGTTTTGAATGCAAGCTGTGTATTTTAGTGCACATTGTGGAGCTCTGCACATCTATTGCAGGTAATCAATTCGGGTGCAGCCTCTGTTTGGAAGCTCTGCCAATTTCTCCTGCTTTACAAAACTCATTTAAGTATACCTATGGCTAGCTGCATCCATGTGCTTCAATTTGCATTCAAATTATAGATTAGGACTAGTACATGATTTGCATCGGATTGGCATGCATTTAGCCCTGGTGGGGCTCTGCATGCCTCTGTTGGTCTACAATTCAGTTACAGCCTATGAGCGCTGTCATTTGTTTGATGTCTGTTTTAACATTTAGATATGCTCTGCTAGTTTCTTACTTTTTTTTGGGAACAAATTTTATAAAATTTTGATGAATTAACAATCCTCCCAAGGGAGTCGAAAGCATTTATTTTATACAAAGTAAAAAAACTTGACTTAATAGTAGAGATGGCCCGAACCGATTCGCACGAACTTTGGTGGTTTGCGTCCGCGGTGAACCGCGAACTATATGTGAGTTCGACCCGCCCCTTATACTACAGCATTAGGCTCAACTTTGACCCTCTACATCACAGTCAGCAGACACATGGTAGCCAATCAGACCACACTCCCTCCTGGAGCCCCCGCCCCCCCCCCCCCCCCCCTTATAAAAGGCAGGCAGAGTTGGCCATTTCCCTCACTTGTGTGGCTGCAGTAATTAGAGAAGGGAGAGTTGCTGCAGAGACATAGGGAAAGCTTAGTTAGGCTCGTTAGCTTGCTCCTTGCTGATACTTATTGCTAAAAAGCACCCCTCAGCAGCTCTTTTGAGAGCTAATGTTTTTGTGATCCATTTTTTTTGTGTGTGTGTGTCCCACTCACACTTGCATATACAGCCCTGTCAGTCAGTCGCAGCTGGCCCTTGGCCACTTGCTAATTCTTACTGTGCCACTGCCAGGCCCAGCATTCAGTCCCTACCTTTTCACTGCACGTGTGTGACAGGCAGCTGCACATTTGTGATACCAATTACTGCATACCTGTTCATGTTTACTGCAGCTGCGTGATAGAAGCACACAGTGTTATATACCAGTCACTGCACCTGTTCACGGTACCTGTGTGTGTGACAGCTGCACATTGTATTGATACCAGTCACTGCATACCTGTTCACTGCACATTGTATTAGTCAAGTCAGTGCATACCTTTTACTTCAACCCCCAATATGGGCAAAACAGGCAGAGGCAGGCCACCTGGCAGGTCTGTTCGTCGTTGTGCAGTCGTGATTTCGTGCGGCCCTGGACCAAAGTACAGTCTTCAGTAGGCACGTGCCATCAACCCCCAAGATTGTCAGGACGTAGTTGACTATTTAACACAGAACACCTCATCTTCCTCAGCTTCCGCACGGAAGCGTGACATATCTTCCTCCTCCTGCTCTGATTCTGGCACCCCACTTAACACTCAGTCGGCCGCCACCACCAAAGTGCCATCGCCCCAGGGCTCAGCGGTGAGGAAATTTTTTTGTGTGTCTGCCTCAGATGAGAGCAATGCCATCTGTACTCTCTGCCACCAAAAGTTGAGCTGTGGAAAGACCAAGACTCACGTAGGGACAACTTCTTTACGAAGGCACATGATGACAAAGCACAAACTGCAATGGGATGACCACCTGAGGAAAAGCAGCACACAAAAGCAAAGCCAAGGAAGTTTAGAAGACAGAACAGGCACTACAGCACTTTAGTAGCAACTGGCAGACAGCGTTGTTAGCAAGCATCCATAGTGGTCATTCAGAGGCAGCAGATAGGGTAGTGTAGTTATATGCCAGAAAAAGCGTGCTCAAGCCAGGGAGTATACAAACATCAATCATGCAGACAGGAGAAAGCAGGCTGGCACTTGCAGGGTTCAAAGCATAAAAACAGCTTTATTTCATCCGGCTGGTAAACTTTAAAATGTGCAAAGCATCAATCACATACATGATATTGCCTACCCTTCTGTTGATGGCTGCGGGGCAATGTGGGGGCAGTGGGGTCACCTAACGACTGTTTCGCTCCTTGAGCGTTTTCAGAGGCTGCTGCGCACGTCAAAACGCCAGTCTACGGCCAATTTCAAAGGGGGATTCCTCCCTGTGTGCGTGATGCGCCGGACCTCGCCGCACCTCGCCGCCCGCCCCACTTCCGGCGGATGCTACGTCCCATGACGTCTGCAAACAGGAAGTGGAGCATTCCACGCTGGTTCTGACCTCGTGCATTCCAACGAGTGGTAGTGCACGAGTGTTCCAGAGCCACAAGGTGGTGCTAAAGTACAGAAGATGATTCTTCATTATGCAGGCCCGTCTGACAAGATTAAATGTCATTAACAGGACTGCACAGAGGGTGGCTCTCTCGACATAAGAGACCTAAATCTACTGTTAAACAATAAACCTGTATACATAGAACAGATATATATGTATACTAGACCTCTCTAGCGCATAAATTGTTAGAAAGTACTCCATTTTCTCCATTATCATGTTATCAGCATTAATGTATGAAACCACGCTGCACTAGAATCTTAATATTGACAGAAGGCGACCATGCCAGTACCATATGTGAGGAAACGCGGAAAAGCCACCGCGTGTACTCAGAGCGAGGCGGCTGATTCCATGTCCAAAGCGGCGGTTTGCACGCATAGGCCTACATCCAGTAAGATGGCCGAACGCGGAGGAACCGCCGCATGCCTTGATAGCGGTGCGGCGGATTCCGCGTCCAGCACGGCGGGTGATTTGCAACACGTCTGGTGTGGCTGGGACTGATAGTCCACACAGGTTCAGAAGGACGCGCGCGCGCAGAACTTTTTTGACAGCCAGAAGGGAGTCAGCTGACCAAGCCGGTCAGCTGACCATTCAAACAGTTCCCATTGGTCCAGCACTTAGGGGAGGCGCTGGAGAGCGCTTTGCTATATATACTGGGTGCTGGTCATTCTCTGGTTGTCTGCCGTTACGATCACTACGTGGAAGCACTCAGACCTTTTGTCAGATTCTGTGTTATATCTCTGTTATACATCAGACTAGTTCCAGGGTGTTGATGATCAAGGAGCTCACACCCAGATTAGGGACTTGTATTATCATTCTGTTATTCTTCAGACTAGTTCCAGGGTGTTGATGATCACGGAGCTCACACCGAGACTAGGCATTGTATATTATCTGTTATGACCTTCTGCTTTCCTGACCATCCCTCTGCTTTCTGATTCGGTACCTCGCATATCTGATATCTCGTTGCCAAACCCTGCCTGTCTTGGATACCGAATCAGCCTTCTGTCTTTGTACCTTATCTGTCTGTCTGTTGCTGACCTGGCTAGTCCGACCTCGAGAACTATCTCCTCTGTTTAGAGATAGTTCACAGATCTGTCAGTGACACTCCACCCTTGGTGTCACTCACACTCTGGTCCTTCCCTCACTCAGCCTGACCCCCCCCCCCTTTGGGAGCCACAGGCCGAGGAAGGAGCCTGCCCTTCGGGCAGTATCCCATACTGCCTTGTATCCACTTTACGGGGACCCTCCTCAAAGTATTACTGTTGCACCAAACACTCATATTACTCAGGTATCCAGAGGTTAGAGATATATCTGATTATCGGTGATACTGCAGATCATCAATAATCGGATTGTATGTATGTATGTATGTATGTATGTATGTATGTATGTATGTATGTATATATATATATATATATATATATATATATATATCTCTGCAGATCACCGGTAATCAGATCCTCTCTGTGTTACACCGATCGTTACACCATAAAGGGGAACATACATTTTATTCATATCCTTAATTTACGGAAATCTACGGACCATTAGTCTGTTCTCCCGAAATTCTATAGACTGGGTGGTACACCCCTGCAACAAAGACAGAGGACAATTCATTTAAAAACAATGGATTTCAAGGATCCTGGAAGTACAACACTATTAGCAAAGTAAATATTAATAGAGGGCAGAATCAAGGGTCTAAGAAGCAAGCCATATCTACATAGTCATTCAACCCCAAGGCCCCCATTGCATCCGTCTTTATTATCCAGCCGGATTCTCTCCGCAAAAGCATTCATTCTCTATCCCCTCCCCTTAGCGGAGTAACCACCTGCTCCATTCCTGCAAACTTAAGAACCTCCGGGTTGCCATGATGTTCTACATTAACATGTTCAATCAATCTTGGGCAACCAACTCCTGATGAAATAGATCTAACATGACCCTGAATCCTTTCTTTAAGTTTCCTAGTGGTCATCCCTATATAGAACCGGAGGCATGGACACCAAATAATGTACACTACATACTTGGTTATACACGTTATCATTGTTTTAAGTTCATTCTCTACAGGGTCCACTTTCAAGTATTTCCCTTGTTCCATCAAAGGATAAACCGAACACCGTCCACATTTGTAGTTCCCTTGTAAGCGGTGTAAATTTAGCCAATTCTCTTTTCTTGGAGATCTGTACTCACTCCTCGTGATCCTATCCCTTATTGTGCGAGCTCTTTTAAACGTGATCAGTGGAGGATTTTTATATATTTCTCCTAGAACCAGTTCCCTTTTAATTATTCTCCAATTCTTCAGGATAGTTTTTCTAATTTCTTTGTGCACAGGGGTGTAGTCAAATGAAAAGGTTACTCTTTCTGTCGTCTTTTCCTCAGATACTATTTTCTTTTCTCTTTTCTGTATTAGTTTTTCTGTTTGTTCGACTGGCTTTTTCAAAAGCCTCTATCAATTCCTTTTCCTCATACCCACTCTCCTGCAAGTCATTCTTCAACTCCTGAGCCTGTTCCACAACATCTTCATACTTCGTATCATTTCGCTTAAGTCTCAAAAATTGACTATAAGGTATCGACCTGAAGGTGTGTTCTGGATGGTAACTCCGCCTATGTAGGAGAGAGTTTCCAGTAATGGGCTTATTGTACCCTTGACATATTAATTCCTCTTCTTGAATGATGAGGTTCAGATCTAGATAGCAAACCTGGTGGGTACTGAATGCATGCGGGAATTGCATATTTTTGTCTTCATTCAAATTTTCAAAAAATTCCTTGAATGCATCTTCAGTCCCGTTCCAGACTACCAGGACATCATCTACAAATCTAGACCACCTCCTGAGGCAACGGCCATGGGAGACATCAGGGCCATACACATACCTTTCCTCCCACCATGCCAAAATTTGCGTACGTGCATTAAACCGATGTCCCCATGGCCGTGCCCAACACCTGCCAATACCATTGACCATCATAAGTGAAGGCATTGTGGGTTAGGACAAATGTGAGACATTCACATATGTAGTCTATGGATCTTAAATCTCTGTTGGTTTTTTGTAGGAAGTATTTAACTGCCGCAACTCCGTCGACATAGGGAATTCTATTGTAGAGATTCACTACATTGATAGTGGCAATTGTGTCGCCTGCATTCCACGACAAATTTTCGACGAACTTTAACACAGCTAGTGTGTCCTGCAAATAGGATGGTACAAAAGTAAGAAGCGGCCTAAGGAGGTGGTCCAAGTACCTCGATAGTCTCTCGGTAACACACCCAATACCCGAGACTATTGGGCGTCCCGGTGGCCTGTCAAGGGACTTGTGGATCTTGGGCAGGTGACACCAAATAGACTTCCTAGGGAAGTCTGGCAACAAATCAGTTGCCATTGTTTGTTTAAAAAACCCAAATCTCGACCCCCTTTCTGAGTAGTGATTGCATGGAGCGTTTGAATCGCGTTGTCTGATCCCCTCATAGTGGTCTGTATGTGTCCCTATCTCCCAGTTGTCGTAACGATTCCTCGTTATAATATTGGGTAGTCATGACCACTAGGGCGCCCCCTTTGTCCGCTTTCTTTATCATTAAATCAGGACTTTTTTTCAACCACCTAATTGCACTCTCCTTCCTGTCGCTTAAAGGGAACCTTAACTGTGGGGGGAAAAAATTCACTTACCTGGGGGCTTTCCCAAGCCTCCTGCAGCCATCCTGTGCCCGCGCCGGTCCTTCGGTGCCCTCCCCGGCTGAGTTTAGTTTTCGGCCGACTGCCAGTCGTCCTCGGGCAAAGCGTCCTCTTCTTCCGCATTCCCCGTCGTAAAGAGCCTTCGTGGGATGCAGGCGACGCAATTGCCACTCTCAATGTAGTGAATCTTTACAATAGAATTCCCCATGTCGACGGAGTTGCAGCAGTTAAATACTTCCTACAAAAAACCAACAGAGATTTAAGATCCATAGACTACATATGTGAATGTCTCACATTTGTCCTAACCCACAATGCCTTCACTTATGATGGTCAATGGTATTGGCAGGTGTCGGGCACAGCCATGGGGACATCGGTGTCATGCACGTACGCAAATTTTGGCATGGTGGGAGGAAAGGTATGTGTATGGTCCTGATGTCTCCCATGGCCGTTGCCTCAGGAGGTGGTCTAGATTTGTAGATGATGTCCTGGTAGTCTGGAACGGGACTGAGGATGCATTCAAGGAATTTTTTGAAAATTTGAATGAAGACAAAAATATGCAATTCACACATGCATTCAATACCCACCAGGTTTGCTATCTAGATCTGAACTTCATCATTCAAGAAGAGGGATTAACCACCTTAGCGGTATGGACAAGCTCAGCTCGTCCATTACCGCCAGAGGGTGCCGCTCAGGGCCTGCTGGGCCGATTTTGATAAAATAAAAAAGCAGCACACGCAGCCGGCACTTTGCCAGCCGCGTGTGCTGCCTGATCGCCGCCGCTCTGCGGCGATCCGCCGCGAGCAGCGGCGAAAGAGGGTCCCCCCAGCCGCCCGAGCCCTGCGCAGCCGGAACAAATAGTTCCGGCCAGCGCTAAGGGCTGGATCGGAGGCGGCTGACGTCAGGACGTCGGCTGACGTCCATGACGTCACTCCGCTCGTCGCCATGGCGACGAGGAAAGCCAAACAAGGAAGGCTGCTCATTGCAGCCTTCCTTGTTACTTATGCTTGCCGGAGGCGATCGGAAGAACGCCTCCGGAGCGCCCTCTAGTGGGCTTTCATGCAGCCAACTTTCAGTTGGGTGCATGGAATAGTTTTGTTTTAATTAAAAAAAAAAAAACCCTCCCGCAGCCGCCCTGGCGATCTTAATAGAACGCCAGGGTGGTTAATATGTCAAGGGTACAAGAAGCCCATTACTGGAAACTCTCTCCTACATAGGCGGAGTTACCATCCAGAACACACCTTCAGGTCGATACCTTATAGTTAATTTTTGAGACTTAAGCGAAATGATACGAAGTATGAAGATGTTGTGGAACAGGCTCAGGAGTTGAAGAATGACTTGCAGGAGAGTGGGTATGAGGAAAAGGAATTGATGGAAGCTTTTGAAAAAGCCAGTCGAACAAACAGAAAAACTAATACAGAAAAGAGAAAAGAAAATAGTATCTGAGGAAAAGACGACAGAAAGAGTAACCTTTTCATTTGACTACACCCCTATGCACAAAGAAATTAGAAAAACTATCCTGAAGAATTGGAGAATAATTAAAAGGGAACCGGTTCTAGGAGAAATATATAAAATCCTCCACTGATCACGTTTAAAAGAGCTCGCACAATAAGGGATAGGATCACGAGGAGTGAGTACAGATCTCCAAGAAAAGAGAATTGGCTAAATTTACACCGCTTACAAGGGAACTACAAATGTGGACGGTGTTCGGTTTATCCTTTGATGGAACAAGGGAAATACTTGAAAGTGGACCCTGTAGAGAATGAACTTAAAACAATGATAACGTGTATAACCAAGTATGTAGTGTACATTATTTGGTGTCCATGCCTCCGGTTCTATATAGGGATGACCACTAGTGATGGGCTGAACCTCCGATTTTAGGTTCGCGAACTTCCGCAGAAGGTTCGGTTCGCTGAAAAGTTCGCGAACCACAATAGACTTCAATGGGTAGGCGAACTGTGAAAAATAGAAAAAATTATGCTGGCCACAAAAGTTATGGAAAAGATGTTTCAAGGGGTCTAACACCTGGAGGGGGGCATGGCAGAGTGGGATACACGCCAAAAGTCCCGGGGAAAAATCTGGATGTGACGCAAAACAGCGTTTTAAAGTAAACCTAAAGCCGGGGGAAAAAAATGAGATTAACTCACCTGGAGTTTCCCTCAACCCCCTGCAGCCGATCGGTGCCCTCGCAGCCCCACTCTGACGCTCCAGGACCCGCCGGCGAGCACTTCCGGTTCGGCCGTCACCGGCCGACAGGCATGGGAACGCGAGTGATTGTTCGCGTTCCCAGCCTGTATATTGCCCCCTATGCTGCCATTGCGGCCAGGAGGCCAGGAGCCACCGCGGCAAGGTAATGATCACGAAGGGGGATGGGCACATGTACATGCCTTTTGTTTTTTTGTTGCAGCCGCCTGCAGTTCAGCCAGAAAAATTAGGCAGGCATGTGCACGCCCCAGAAAAATTAGTATAGCAGCCGCTGCTAGCAGCGGCCTTAAAAATTCTGGAATCCGCCTAGAGTCCTGGACCCTGGTGGTGGTGGCGGAGAAGGCAGTCAAACGGCCTGCAGGCAGAGATGTGTGTGGGGACTGAATTAGTCTTCGGTCGTGCAATAGCCCTCAGGGATCCATGCCTCATTCATTTTGATAAAGGTCAGGTACTGAACACTGTCATGACTTAGGCGACTTCTCTTCTCAGTGACAATGCCTCCAGCTGCACTGAAGGTCCTTTCTGACAGGACGCTTGTGGCAGGGCAAGAGAGAAGTTGTATGGCAAATTGGGACAGCTCTGGCCACAGGTCAAGCATGCGCAACCAGTAGAGCAAGGGTTTATCCTCACTGCTCGCAGTCGCAGTGTGTACATCCACACTTAAGGCCAGGTAGTCGGCTACCTGCTGGTCCAGGCGTTGGTGGAGGGTGGATCCCGAAGGGCTACTGCGAGGCGTTGGACTAAAGAATGTCCGCATGTCCGACATCACCCCGAGATCGCTGGAGCGTCCTGTCCTTGCCTGCGTGGTCTGGTGAGGAGGAGGAGGAGGATTACTGCCAGTGGTACCTTTATTGCGTTGTACTATCACATCACCCTTAAATGCATTGTAAAGCATCATTGACAGCTTGTTCTGCAAGTGCTGCATCCTTTCCGCCTTGTGTTGAGTTGGTAAAAGATCTGCCACTTTGTGCCTGTACCAAGGGTCTAGTAGCGTGGCCACCCAGTACAGGTCATCCCCCTTGAGTTTTTTGATACGGGGGTCTCAACAGGCTGGACAACATGAAAGAGGCCATCTGCACAAAGTCGGATCCAGACATACTCTCCATCTCCTCTTGCTCTTCCACAGTGACGTCACGCAACTCCTCTTCCTCCCCCCAGCCACGAACAATACCACGGGAACGTGGAGCAGCAGAAGCCCCCTGTGATGGCTGCTGCAGTTGTTCTTCTGCCACCGCCTCTTCCTAATCCACAGAAACACCTTCCTCATAATCGTCATCCGAGTCTGACTCCTCTCCTTCCCCACACGACTCCTCTTCTTCCTCCTCCTCCCCCCTCTGTGGTGCCGCAGGTGTCGAGGAAACATCTGGTTCGGATGTAAATCGCTCCCACGAATCCTCCTGCCGTAGCTGTTCCTGTTCCCACTCCGCCACAGCTTCATCCACCACTCTACGCACGGCACGCTCCAGGAAGTAAGCGTAGGGGATCAAGTCGCTGATGGTGCCTTCAGCGCGACTCACCAGGTTGGTCACCTCCTCAAACAGCCACATGGTCCTGCATGCATTTTGCATCAGTGTCCAGCTGTTGGGCCACAACATCCCCATCTTCCCAGATTGTGTCCTTCTACTGTAGTTGTACAGGTACTGGGTGACGGCTTTCTCCTGGTCTTGCAGGCGAGAGAACATGAGCAGGGTGGAATTCCAGCGAGTCGGGCTATCGCATATCTAGCGTCTCACCGGCAAGTTGTTTTTCCGCTGAATGTCTGCAAAGCGTGCCATGGCCGTATAAGACCACCTGAAATACCCACACAACTTCCTGGTCTGCTTCAGGACGTCCTCTAAGCCTGGGTACTTTGAGACAAATCTTTGCACGACCAGATTCAGCACATGTGCCATGCAGGGTACATGTGTCAGCTTTCCTAAATTCAAAGCGGAAAGGAGATTGCTGCCGTTGTCACACACCATGTTGCCGATCTCCAGCTGGTGCGGGGTCAGCCATTGCTCCACCTGTTTGTTAAGAGCAGCCAGGAGAGCTGCTCCAGTGTGACTCTCCGCTTTGAGGCAAGACATGTCTAGAATTGCGTGACACCGTCGTACCTGGCATGCAGCGTAGGCTCTGGGGAGATGGGACTGTGTAGCTGGAGAGGAAGAGGAGATGGCAGCACCGCTAGAGTTCATCTGACACTCAGCCAAGGAGGAGGTTGACAGCGAAGAGGAGAGGAGGTGGCAGGAGGCCTGCCTGCAAGCCATGGAGGTGTCACAAGTCGGTCTGCTGCGCAGCCAAGTACTCCCTGCTTGCTGCCATCGGTCACCAGGTTGACACAATGGGCTGTGTACGTAATGTAGCGGCCCTGCCCATGCTTGGCAGACCAGGCATCCGTGGTCAGGTGGACCCTTGACCCAACGCTCTTCGCAATAGATGACACCACTTGCCTCTGAACTGCACGGTACAGTTTGAGTATGGCCTTTCGTGAAAAATAAGTGCGGCCTGGTATCTTCCACTGCGGTGTCCCAATGGCCACAAATTTACGCAAAGCCTCTGACTCCAACAGCTCGTATGTTACTAGCTGGCGAGCTAATAATTCCGCCACACCAGCTGTCAGATGCCGGGCAAGAGGGTGACTGGCCGAAATTGGCTTCTTCCGCTCAAAGACTTCCTACACGGACACCTGGCTACTGCTGTTGGCAGAGGAGCAGAAACCGCTCAAGGGCAGAGGCGGTGTGAAGGAGGGTGGCTGTGAAGGTTCAAGGGAGAAAGTGGATGAAGACGATGCACCTCAAGGAGGAAGAGGAGAAGGAGGGTGGCTTGTCTTTTGAGAAGTGCGGCTTTTCCTCAGGTGTTCTTCCCATAGCTGTTTGTGCCTTTTCTCTAGGTGCCTTCGTAAGGCACTTGTCCCTACATGAGTGTTGGCCTTTCCACGGCTCAATTTTTGGAGGCAGAGAGAACAGATAGCTTTGCTCCTATCTGAGGCACACACCGTAAAATATTTCCAAACCGCTGAGCCCCCCTGGGGTGATGGCACTACGGTGGCATCAACAGCTGACCTTGAAGGGCATGTTGGCTGGCTGGCCATAGCTGGCGATACATGGCGCCGGACACTGCCCCCAGCTGTTTCTGAGGACGAGCTCCCTCTGCTTCTATCATGGAGTCGTCTCCTCCTACTCCTCTCTGGCTCCCCCTCTGAACTGTCCCCCTGGTCATCTCCTCTATTGGGAACATATGTGACATCCGCATAATCGTCATCATAATCCTCCTGCCCAGCTTCGCTTTCCTCAGACAACTCCACAACTGCACCAACTTCAGGTGGTTCATCATGCCCCTCTTCACACGTTACGTCCATACTATCGCCACCTAACTCAGACGTATGAGGTGGTGTACCTGCGCCACAGTAGTGGCTGTGAATCAGTGATTTCACCACCACCAAATAACTCCTGCAAAGTGTCAAATGCAGCGGATGTGGTGCTTGTTGTAGCGCTGGTGGCTGCGGGAGATTAGGTGTTCTGTGTTAAATACTCAAGCACGTCCTCACAATTTTGAGAAGTGACATGCCTTCTTCTGAGCACTGTACTTTGGGCCAGGTCCGCACGAAATCACAGCAACACCACCTCACACAGACCTGCCAGTGCCAGGTGGCCTTCCTCTGGGTCTGCCTCTACCTCTTCCTCTACCTGGTTTGTCCATTTTGTCCATCTCCGGGGGAAGCTAGGTATATGCAGTGAGGTGAGTTCACTCAACCCAAAAGGTAGTTATATATGCAGTGAGGTGAGTTCACTGAACACAAAAGGTAGTTATATGCAGAGAGGTGAGTTCACTGAACACAAAAAGGTAGCTATATGCAGTGAGGGTAGGTTCACTCAACCCAAAGGTAGTTATATATGCAGTGAGGTGAGTTCACTGAACACAACAGGTAGTTAGATGCAGTCAGCTGAGTTCACTCAACACAAAGGTAGTTATATGCAGTGAGGCAAGTTCACTCAACACAAAAGGTAGTTATGTGCAGCGAGGTGGGTTCACTCAACACAAACGTAGGTGTATGCAGTGATGAGGTGGGCTAACTAAACACAACAGGTACTAGTAGTAGGTAAATGCAGTACTGGGTGGGTAGTACAATGTGCAGCTCCCTGTCACACACACAGGTAGTCACTGAATGTGCTGCTGAATGCTGGTGGGCTGCTGGCAGTGGGACACACACATTATGAATTAGCAATGCTGTCTAAGCAACACAAGTGTCTCACACACACAGGTAGTCACTGAATGTGCTGCTGCTGCTGGCAGTGGGACACACAGTATGAATTAGCAATGCTGTCTAAACACCACAAGTGTCAGTTTCAAACACAGAAAAAAAAATTGATCATACAAGCAGGATGTGCTCTGAAAAGAGCTGTTCTGGGGCGCTATTATAGCAATAAGACTCAGCTAGGAGCAAGCTAAGGAGGCAAGAGCCTGACTAATCTGTCTCTAGGAGAACAAGTTTGCAGCAGCTGTCCCTAGTCTGTCTCTAGCAGGCACACGAGTGAGGCTAAGGGCCGCCGGAGCCTGCCTTATATAAGGGGGGGGTGGGGCTCCAGTGCTTAGTATAGCTAGATTGGATACAATGCGCCTGCTGACTGTGATGCAGAGGGTCAAAGTTGACCCTCATAGAGCATTATGGGGCGAATCGAACTTTCGGGAAAGTTTGCCTTCGCCGGCGAAGGCGAACCACCCGAAGTTCGCCTGGAACCGTTCGCCGGCGAACCGTTCGGCCCATCTCTAATGACCACTAGGAAACTTAAAGAAAGGATTCAGGGTCATGTTAGATCTATCTCGTCAGGAGTTGGTTGCCCAAGATTGATTGAACATGTGAAAGTAGAACATCATGGCAACCCGGAGGTCCTTAAGTTTGCAGGAATGGAGCAGGTGGTTACCCCACTAAGGGGAGGGGATAGAGAATGAATGCTTTTGCGGAGAGAATCCCGCTGGATAATAAAGACGGATGCAATGGGGGCCTTGGGGTTGAATGACTATGTAGACATGGCTTGCTTCTTAGACCCTTGATTCTGCCATCTATTAATATTTACTTTGCTAATAGTGTTGTACTTCCAGGATCCTTGAAATCCATTGTTTTTAAATGAATTGTCCTCTGTCTTTGTTGCAGGGGTGTACCACCCAGTCTATAGAATTTGGGGAGAACAGACTAATGGTTCGTAGATTTCCGTAAATTAAAGAAAACCTGAACTGAAGATTAAAAGTTTAAATAAACATACACAAGTCATACTTACTTCCCATGTAGTCTACTCCTCAATCTCTTCTCCTTTCCCATGTCCTGTTTGTCCACTGTGATCAAGGGAATTCTCCGTCCTCCATTTTGAAAATGGCCATTACCCCATAACAGCTTTCTGGTCAGCACACTGTTAAACTGTAACATTGCCCACTTGAGCCATAGGGAATCATAGACATTACTTGGCACAGCAGTTGTCCTGTCAGCTATAACTGACAGCAACTGATATATTTCAGTTCTGACAAAATTTTTGTCAGAACTGGAAGGGATCATTGTCAGAAGAAAATGATGAGCTTCTGAGAGGAACTGATGGCAAGGTAACTATGCAATGTTCATTTGAAGTTACCTCATGTGTTTATTTTAAATAATTTTTCTCAGTACAGGTTCTCTTTAATGATATTAATAAAATGTATGTTCCCCTTTATGGTACTGGCATGGTCGCCTTCTGTCAACATTAAGATTCTAGTGCAGCGTGGTTTCATACATTAATGCTGATAGCATGATAATGGAGGAAATAGTATACATATATACCTGTTGATATATGTATACAGGTTTATTTTTTAACAGTAGATTTAGGTCTCTTATGTCGAGAGCAGGGCCGGCCCGCTCATGAGGCGGGGTGAAACTTTTGCCTCAGGCGGCAAATTTCCAGGGGCAGCATCCGCCCGTCCGTGCGGGGAGCCGGCCGCCGAGCTGGAGGGGTAGCTGGCAGGACGGGGGTATTGGGCCTAGCGGCAGGGAGGGGGGGGGGGGGGGGTCGGACCCTCCCTCGCCTGGGTCCCCCGTCCTCCGCTCCCCTCCAGCCTTACATAGAAGCAGCCGCTATTTGTAAGAGGCACGGGCGGGGAGGACTCACCTCTTCCTGGATCCAGCGTGCGCTCCACTGACGTCACTTCCTGCAACGCTGCAGGAAGTGATGTCAGTGGAGCGCACGCTGGGAAGAGGTGAGTCCTCCCCGCCCGTGCGTCTTACAAATAGCGGCTGCTTCTTCTATGTAAGGCTGGAGGGGAGCGCAGTTCGGGGGACCCAGGCGAGGGAGGGGGGGGGGGTACGACCCCCTCCCCGCCGCTAGGCCCAAAACCCCCGTCCTGCCAGCTACCCCTCCAGCTCGGCGGCCCCCCAGAGCGCCCCCCCCTCAGGCGGCAAAAAGTCTAGGGCCGGCCCTGGTCGAGAGAGCCACCCTCTGTGCAGTCCTGTTAATGACATTTAATCTTGTCAGACGGGCCTGCATAATGAAGAATCATCTTCTGTACTTTAGCACCACCTCGTGGCTCTGGAACACTTGTGCACTACCACTCGTTGGAATGCACGAGGTCAGAACCAGCGTGGAACGCTCCACTTCCTGTTTGCAGACGTCATGGGAAGTAGCATCTGCCGGAAGTGGGGCGGGGGCGGCGGGGTCCGGCACATTACTCCCACAGGGAGGAATCCCCCTTTGAAATTGGCCATGGACCGCGGTTTTGACGTGCACAGCAGCCTCTGAAGACACTCAAGGAGCGAAATGGTCGTTAGGTGACCCCACATTGCCCCGCAGCCATCAACAGAAGGGTAGGCAATCTCATGTATGTGATTGATGCTTTGCATATTTTAAAGTTTACCAGCCAGATGGAATAAAGCTGTTTTTATGCTTTGAACACTGCAAGAGCCAGCCTGCTTTCTCCTGTCTGCACAAAAGCAAAGACACACACTGCAGTGGAAGATACCCGGCCGCAATCATTTCTCAAAAAATGTGATACCCAAACTGTACCGTGATGTTGAAAGGCAAGTGGTGTCATCTCTGGCACACAGCGTTGGGTCACGGGTCCATCTGATCACGTGGTCTGCAAAGCACAGTCAAGCCTGCTCAAAGACTAAGTCAGTCCCCAAACACAGCATCTCTGCCTGCCCCAAGACTAAGTCGGTCCCCAGTCCCCACACAGCATCTCTGCCTGCAGGCCGCTTGACTGCCTTCTCCCCCACCACCAACAAGGTCCAGTACTCCAGGCGGATTCCTGAATTTAAGGCCGCTGCTAGCAGCGGCTGCTATAATAATATTTCTGGTGCGTGTACATGCCTGCCTAATTTTTCTGCCTGCACTGCGGCTGCAACAACAAAACAAAAAAGGCATGTACGCGTGTCAATTCCCCTTCGTGATCATTAACTTGCGTATCACAATGAAGCAATGACCGCTGGCTATATGAGTGTGTCGGCGGGGGCCCTCACCCAACATAGGTTCGCGAAAAAAAAGACCACACATATTCAAGCTTAACAATGCTCCCTTGAAAGGTACAAAACCCACCTGACCCTCGCTTGAAGGACATCCATTCCCTCCCCTTGTCACCGTCCCATACAAAGCCCATAGGTCTCCTGCCATGAAAATTACAAAAAAAAGATCCAGCCTCACCGAAGGATCAGATCTGTCATTATCTCTGATCACAAGTTAATCTTAAAGTGGACCCAAATTAAAAATACTAGATTTCAGAAATAAAATCTATTTTCTAACTTATAATAAATAGCAGCCTTTTTTCAGCTGCATGATGACAAATATAAAATATTTTACATTTATTGGAGGAACCCCTCCCTTCCTTTCATATTGCCGGGACAGAATCCGGCAAACTGATGGAGTAGATGGTGTCCAGCAAAGGAGGAATTGCTAATGGCTGCCACCTGTATAACCCTAGTTAAGAAAAGAGAAGGGTGAAAAGCATGCACTGAAATGCTCATAGGCTTGAAGGAGTGTCTATTTATCTTTGTAGTGCAACTAAATATTTTGAATTAAAAAAAAAAAAAATGTTTGGTTTGGGTCCGCTTTAAGTTTGCCCAATTCTCCTAACAAGTCCTTCTTAGCATACCATGAAGTATATTGAAAAGGCTTCATAAATGATTGTATTTCAACTGAAGTGAAAGAATTGACAATAAAGTTCTTCCATAACTTGGAAAAAACGGGTGGTCTTTTCTTCTTTATGTAGTTGGATTTTAATGTTATCTAAATGTAGCATATGAAGTTCTTGTTTAACATCCCATGTAGTTGGAATATTAGGATACATCTATTTATTATATATAAAACTTATCTTACCTCTTTTTGTCTGACTTTTTTTTTTTTATATAAGTCTGCACAAATTTGACAGTTATAATTACTCTCTCTAAAACCCTATCATTTGGCTGGTTAACTGAAATTACACATTCATTACAAAGACAGGAAGGATCCTATACATCAACCAAGATGATGGGTATGCATACACAAGGTAATCTTTCCCCACCTGTTACAGCTGACACAGCCATGCAAGGCCAGTGGCATAGCAATAGGAGATGTAGATGTTGCGACAGCACTGGGGCCCTTGGGCCAGAGGGGCCACGAGGGGCCTTCCCTCAACCACAGTAATAGCTCTCTATTGGTCCTGTGCTGGTAAGAAACACTTCTATAGATGCTTTGAATAGTTGTAATTATTAACAAACGCTTACCCATACCCTGCTTGCACCTCTGGCACTGGTTGTCCTTGGCAGGTTTTGGTGTGCCATATCAATTGTTATGTATAGAGCGCTTGGGGGACGCAATATAAAACTTGCACGGGTCCATCGCTCCTTAGCTGCGCCATTGCACAAGGCAGCTTTCATTGTGAAACATGTAGACGACAATAGCAGTGGCCTGGAAACATCAGATTATGCCTGTGTCCTACAGCTTGTTAAAATACTTGAGGTTACCGTACTTGATAAGGACAGTTTTATGCTTAGGAAAGGGAAGGCGTATGTATGTTCAGCTGCTTGTGATTTGGGCACAGGGAAAAGCCAAAGGATAGCTTTCCCTACACTAGGTAATCTCTGGGAATGTAATAAGTATAGTCCCCTACTGATTACCTCATTTCTTCCTGTTGAAGCGTAATTCGGGGTCTGACTATTATTATTATTATTATTATTATTATTATTATTATTTAGTATTTGTATAGCGCCGACATATTACGCAGCGCTGTACAGTGTATATATATATATATATATATATATATATATATATATATATATATATATATATATATATATTGTCTTGTCAACATCTGTCCCTCACAATCTAATCCCTACCATTGCCATATGTCTATATTATGTAGTGTAAGTACTGTAGTCTAGGGCCAATTTTTAGGGGGAGCCAATTAACTTATCTGTATGTTTTTTTTGGGAATGTGGGAGGAAACCGGAGTGCCCGGAGGAAACCCACACAGACACGGAGAAAACATACAAACTCTTTGCAGATAGTGCCATGGCTGGGATTCGAACCAGGGACCCAGCGCTGCAAGGCGAGAGAACTAACCACTACGCCACCGTGCTGCCCATATGACTATTGCTGATACCTGAATTACAGTACCACTATTGCACCACTATAGCCATAATTAACATTACGGTCTATGGCAGTGCCTAAATGATGACCTGATTCGAGTGGAAGATACATATTGAAACAAATTGTTAACATTTTAGAACAAATCTATATACAATATTAATTTACAATCCTAGAGTAAAGCTAATGAATAAGAAATGTATTGATAAACTGTACTTTACCTTGGACTTCTTTTCAAAAAAATTTCTAGGAATATTTTCATAGGAAAGATGTGAACAGAAGACTCTCGGTGATGGCTGTTGATTCACATGCTTCAGATAAAGAAAACAGGCAGAAATATTAATGTAGTGTTTATTTAATAGTTAAGGCCTCTTTCACAGTGCGACGTTAAAGTCGCACGTTAGAAAATGTTTTAACAAGGACTAACGCATAGCAATATTAAGTCTGTGCAACATTCACAGTACACACATTGTGTTATGTGTAACGTGTAGCAATATTTAGAATGTGCTGCATACTGTGCGTTTAGCAATAAAGCTGCTGCGTTGTGTGTGCTGCACATGCTCAGTAATTTATTTTTTATGTAACGCATGCGCCGTTTTCGTTCCATCATCGTGCGACGAAAACGGCACACCAAACGCAGGGCTAAAGAATGTACTTTAAAGAGGAGCTCCAGTGAAAATAATTTAATAAAAAAAAAGTGCTTCATTTTTACAATAATTATGTATAAATTGTTTAGTCAGTGTTTGCTTATTGTAAAATCTTTCCTCTCCCAGATTCACATTCAGACATGTATTACATGGTGACATTGTTACTGTGGGCAAGTTATGTAGCTGTTTCTAGCTGCTCTGGCTGTTACAGACAGCTTTAAACAGCCATTTCCTGTCTGTGAACATTGTTACATTGTGGCAGTTTGCCCAGAGTACCGCGGTATTCAGAGCCTCTTGTGGGAGGGGTTTCAGCACAAAATTAGTCACACAGCGCCCCCTGATGGTCTGTTTGTGAAAATCATTCTATTTCTCATGTAAAAGGGGGTATCAGCTACTGATTGGGATAAAGTTCAATTCTTGGTTGGAGTTTCTCTTTAACGTCCAAGTTATAGTCTTTCAATGCGTTGCATTAGGGGCACGTTATGCGACCTTAACGTTGCAGCAAACGCAACATCCCACTGTGAAAGAGGCCTAAACATTGCTTCTTATGTTTGGACCAGAGCATAGAATATGCAAATACATAAATCAAAGAAAAGTAAGGACCTTCTTGCAGGTATTATAAACACAGCAATGAACTTTGTTTTGGGAACAACATTGTAAGATCGGAATACCGAGACCTAAGGCGGAATACCAAGACCTAAGCTGAGGCGCAAGCCTTTGGGTCTCGGCAGGCCGCTGACATCACTGGAGTGCATGGCAGTCAGCTCCCATTGGATAGGCGGCGGACACGCTCTACCACTGTAGACAATAGCCACATGTGTGTATGGCGTGTCAGCTGACCTGCTGACACGCCGCAATGACATTGGTTAATTTGGATGCTTTTGCTTTCTGATTGTTAGTCCTTGTATTTAACTCTGGTGAGCGCCCCCAATTATCGCCCGTGATAGCATTTAGCTTTGGCTTGTTGCTGGGTATGCGCTCACAAACATTTGATTTACTGTTGCCGACTCTGCTTTGTATCTTTGACCATGTTTAACTCCAGCTTGATTCTCTGTTGCCAACTCGGCTTTGTATCCTGACCACGCTTTTTGGATTCCCTGTTACCGACTCTGCTTGTATGCTGACCACGTTTATTGGATTACCTGTTGCAGACTGTGCTGTGTACCGGGACTTTGCCTGTCTGCTGCCTGGATTGACTTCTGTTTGGATAAGGACTTGAATAAACGCTGCCTGGACCGACACTGGCTACACTGACCACGCTAACACCACCTGACTCATCTGGGGAATTACATGGCTACCAGGTGCTGGGAGGGGGACATTCCCTTCCTCCTAATGCTGCTTAATGTATGAATGGGAGGGGGACACATGCCTACCAAGTGTTACTACTAAGTCTGAAATTGGGACGGGGCACATGGCTACCCAATACTAATAACTTATTAGGGGTGCATGGCTACCTAATACTACTATCGAACGGTGTGTGAAGGGGGGGAGCACTTGTCAACTCAGTACTGCTATCTAAGGAGGTGTGTGTGTGTGTGTGTGGGGGGGGGGGGGGCACATTGCTGCCTTATACCACTATCTGGGCACATAGGGCTATGTAATGTAATACAACTATCTGGGATAGGGTAGGGAGGAGGCACGCATGGCTACCTAATACTGCTGTGGGTGCATGATAGCTTATATATTTTTTCCATTTAAGATTTTTTTTTGATTTGGTTATGCAGTGAGGAAAATAGAGAGCAAAGTTAGTGTGTGCGTTCAGCAATAAGCTAATACCTGCACTCTCCAGTTGCAGCATTTTTTAAATTGTTATTGCTTTTTTTGCCATTCACTGACAAAACTGATAAAATATCTGATAAGACAAGTTTACCGAACATTTTGTGAAGAACTAGCTGGAGAGAAGACATTCAGGTACAAACTAGTAAGTGTTTTGTATTCTGTTCATATATGCGTTTCCCTTATACCCATTTTCTCCTTGGTCAAAAAATGTATTTTTCTACATTGTGCCACAGGAAAAGAAGAAGATCACAGACAAGCATTAACACGAAACTATAATAGGGGCAGCAAGCTGGACAGGTAATTAATGCTACACACAATACAATTTTCCGACAGATTTATCTGCCAGATCGATTTTTTTCAAAATGTTAAATCTGAATTTCGATCGATTTCCATAAAAGTGAATGGAAAGCGATTGAAATTCAGATCAGACATGTTGAAAAAAAATTGATCTACGGCCTAGTGCACACCAGAGCGGTTCTGCTGCGGTTTGCGATCCGCTTGCGAGTGCGGATCCGCTAGGGTAATGTAATTCAATGGGCTGGTGCACACCAGAGCGGGAGGCGTTTTGCAGAAACGCATACTCCCGGGTTGCTGCAGATTTTGGATTGCGGATGCGTTTCTGCCTCAATGTTAAGTATAGGAAAAACGCAAACCGTTTTGAAAAACGGCACTTCAGGCGTTTTTTGTTACAGTAGCTGTTCAGTAACAATACATGAAATCTACTACACCAAAACCGCTACACAAAACCGCAAAATGCTAGCTGAAACGCTACAGAAAAAGCGTTTCAAAATCTGCTAGCATGTTGCGGATCTGCTAGCGGTTTTTGGTGTGCACCAGGCCTGACAGGTAAATCTGCCAGAAAATTGTATTGTGCTAGTGTTACAAGATAAGTGTAATGCTAGGTACTAGCATTACACATCTTGTAACACTAGAGTGCTAGGATGGAATGCTAGCTGGGACACTTTCTGGGTTTCTTCTGTGTTATCCAATTTCCTCCTACATTGCAAAAAAAAAAAAAAAAAAGTGGTAGTTTTACTATTCTTCAATCCAGGCCTGTGAGCCCCCAAGAAACAGTAAGTGATGTGAGATGCCTGGTCTACTCAGTATTGTGCTGCACAATATATGGGCAATGTATAAATACTGAAAAATAGGTAAGTAATAATTGTAGCCTTATTAAAGTGGGCTTATACTGGACTTATACTGAAAGATCATGATCTAAAAATGCTACTTAGTTGCATACTGCCCTCCTGCATTTAGTACTTTTGAGTAAATAACCCAGGAGGAGTATCCAGATCAGTTGTTTTGACTTTCTAGACTTTTTTCTGCCAACACCTTTACATCTCGCTTCTATAAGGGGCCGGCACTCCTTTACATAGTGCCACTTCTTTCCTCCTCCATCTCCTGGCATTTGATTGGATGTGCATATTAGTACGATGTCTGTAAACTGGGCGCAGGGTAAGCCGAATGGCAATTCACATTGCTGCTGCTCAAATCCCCAGCGGCGTACTATTCCCCCTCTGAGGTATCACAAATCACCCTTACGCGCCCCATAGCATTGCTGCTTTAGCAGCGCTTAATTCTGCCGCTGAGCGCCAAAACAATCTGAATTGTCTGATGGGCCACATGCCCATTGGGTATTGGTCAAACCACATTTTCTTTTTTTATCTCGCCACCCAGGTTGGGAGTTATAAAGCAATGGCAGGCATGTTTTTATATGTGCCCAGAGCTGGATCAAGACCAAACAGGGCCCCAGACAGAGCAGCCAAAGCAGCCCAATCCTCCATTATGCCCTCCAGATACACAAAAGGATTTAGAATTACAGTCCAGCAGGAAAGAATGTATTGCTATTGTAAAAAGTAAAAAAAAAAAAAAAAAAAAAAGTGACTATTTTAGCACAAAAGATTTTTATATGTTCCCTGTCACTTGGAATCAAATTTGCTTATAACAAGACCCTAATGCCGACCTAACCGACATACACACTGAAAGACAATTCAGTGTACAAACCTGAAATTTCTCTGGGTTTCCAAATTCCAGCATGGCTTGGGATAATGTTGGTTCTTTGTTATGTATTCCAAACAGCAATTCATGTAGAATCTGTATTGTCCAGTTTGTTCCTGGAATATTGTGAAGCACCATTGTTGTAAAAGTTGTCTATATGAATTTCAATTAAAACCATGAAAATATAACGGATCCCAGTAACTCCCCCTCCCCATTCAAAAAGAAAAAAAAAACACACACACACACACATTAAGAATTATATTTTAATGGAAATAACAACTACTTACTGTATTTTAGGGCTTGTTCACACCTAGGGCGTTTTGAGTTTTTTTAGCGCCGGCGATTTTTAAAAATGACTTCAAAGCGCTTGTGCAATGATTCCTTATGGGACAGTTCATATCAGGGCGTTTTGTCCGCTTTCTGCCCAGGAAAGCGATCCATGTACCATTTTCGGGGGCCTATTTTGCTACAATACAAGGTATAGGAAAAACGCTCACAAATCGGGGGAGGGGGGTGGGGAAATCGCTACCACACCAGTGAATTTGCAGGAAGAAGATGATCAGTTATCTCCTGCTGGGGTTTCCTATAGAACCACTGAACTGACCAGTCAGAATCCTTCTTGCTGAGCACTGGCGCATTCAGACATGGGTTACGGATGTATGGAATCCCCCCTTGAGACTCCTGTACCTTTAGAAAAAAAAAATTCCTGAAATCGCTGAAGCGGGCAAGCTGGTAAATATACAGAGGCTTGCCTCCTGCAGGGTCTGTAGGTAAAAACTCCCACCATCGTAAAGACTAATGTGGACAGCTACATAAGGTATTTCACAGGATGAAAAGTTTTTGACAGTCCCTAAACTCCAGGAGGGCTCCATCCCTCACATCCTCCACACCCCTATGGATGGTATACCTATATCCTTCCCTTATTCCCAAAATCATATGGATCATGGATCCTTTATTCCACTGCATCATATGGCTATCGCTTGCGCTATGTGACACTATGTGGCATATTCCACTGAATTGTCCAAACTAAGTCTATCTCCCGTTCCTCTCTCGGGAGTTGTGCCAGCGCTGTCCCCCGTTCAAATTTGCTGCTACCAGAAGCCCTCAGAAACACTCGTGTCCTTGAGTACTTCCAAAGATAGGCAGCTCCGTAATACGCCAGCGCACTTTTGTGCATGGGCAGTATGGAGCCACCTGTCTTCGGAAGCACTAGGGGACATAAGTACTTCTAGACCTTTCAGGAATCCCCCCCTTACAAATCCTGCGTTTGCCCCTGCTGAGCATTCTGATTGGTCTGCTTCATAGACCAAAAGTAAAACATAGTCAGAGTTTTAAAAATGCTATTGCCAGGGTTTGCTGTACTTTCAGTATGATTCTATATGCAATATTATTGGATAAAGAGTTTGCTCCGTATGAAGAAACATGCAGCTGATAAGAACAGTAGGCAGGTTTATCACTATTCCCGGATCTTGAAGGCATTTATTTGGAAGCAATAGACATTTATAGACAGTTGTGCTGCTCATATGTTTACATACCATTGCAGAATTTGTGATGTTCTCATTAATTCAGTTAGGGCCGGCTCGCATTAGCCTTAAAGTGAATGGGAACCCATATTTAAATAAAGTCAGATACTCACCTAAGGAGAGGGAGGCTCTGGGTCCCATAGAGCATCCCCTCTCCTCTTCCGGTCCCCGCTGTTGCACTGGCTCCCCCATAGCGGTATTCAACTGTGGTCGGTCAAATACCGCTGTTTCCTGGCCGAAGGGAGGTTTCAGAAATGTTTCAGGAGCCTGAGTGCTCCCGAAGACGGGCCGCACTACACTGCGCATGCACGAGCACCAACTATGATTTACTCACGCGTGTGCAGTATGGAGCCGCCTCCCGATGAATGGACACGGCTCCCGAAGACTTCCGAAGTCCCCTCGGCGGGGTATGTGAACGGGGGAGCCAGCGCAGCACCGGGAGAGGAGAGGGAAGGCTCATTAGGACCAAGCTTTCCCTTTCCTTAGGTGAGTATCTGGTTGGTTTTTTTATTTAAATATGGGTTCCCATTAGCTTTAAAGGTAGCCTGAGAAGATCAAATAAAGATCTATACATACCTGGGGCTTCCTCCAGGCCCCTTTGCGCTGATTAGTCCCTCGCCATCCTTCTCCGCTACCTGCAGCCTCCGCAATCCGGCCCAATAACTGCAGGAGTTGGGGACTTACTGCGCATGCGTAGTCCAGCCTTGCCTGTCCCACCATTGCGCTCCCGTGGCAGACGCAGAATGCTCCCAGCCGCGGGAGCGAGACGGGGGAGCGTGCTTGGCCGCACTGCACCTGCACCGACTGGCCCTGACTTGCTAAATTACCAGGCCGGATTGGGGAGGCTGCAGGTGGAGGAGGAACGTGGCGAGAGAGCGATCAGCCCGAAGGGGGCTGGAGGAAGCCCCAGGTACCTATAAAACTTTTTCTCTTTCGTCTTAGGTGCACTTTAAGGAATACCAGAGCTGAACCATACAGTAAACATGGAGGGAGCAGGCATGTGTATGACGTCGCCATCATGCCCACCGCCCCCCCCCCCCTGTTCTCCATCAGCCTCCTCTGCAAATGCCCTCCACAGCCACTTCCTAGACGGGCATTAGTGCGCAGGAGCTGATTTGGAGCGCTCTGTGCATGACGTCATGATGCTGCGGGGGGTTCATTGGTGGACGAAAGGAGGGTGACAGCAGAGAATAAGATGCTCCGTTGCCCCTCCTCACGCCCCATCCGCATAGCAACACAGTGTGCTGACAGCTACACAGCTGACACGTGTCTATACAGCTGAGCACATTGATTATGCCCAAGAGGATCAGATTCTGATCCCCAACGGGCGACATCAGTACTTTGCTGTGTACACACCTTTATAATGACTCAAGAAAAGAATCTGAGGGAAACTCTTCTCATGCCAGTACAGGGTAGCGCAGCCAGAGAGTGAGTGATCAGCCAGTGAATCTAGCTACCGACTGTTGTACTTTGAAGTTTGCTGGGCCAGTGAGATCCTAGATGCAGTGGCAGCAGCCCAAACTAAAAGAAAAAACATTTGACCCAGCGTCATTGTTCAATTAATAATATTAGTGGTTTCTGATATTGTTCTTTAAACAAGGTCAGTAAAAAAAAAAAAAATCTGCCGATTTTTACTCTACCAAAACAGTTGGATGTAAACTATCTCTAAGCACAGAAGCAAATATGTTTAAAATCATGAAAAGTGTTTTTTTGTTTTTTTTATGTACAATACCATATACAGTATATTAAATATATCTCTTAAATTTTGGGATATGGGGGAAATGGACTTTAACGTAACTGCACTATTTGTTGTTTTAATTTACTGCATGATTTTGTTTTAATTATTTTTTGCAAAACACAACTAACACACACCAGGGGCGCAGCAATAGGGGGTGCAGATGTAGCGACTGCATCAGGGCCCTATTAGCTCTCTATTGGCCCTGTGCTGGTAGTAATCATTTCTATAGATGCTTTAAATAGTAGTAATCATTAACAAACTGTTTCCCATCCCCTACTTGCACCTCTGACACTGGGGAAATCCTTAGCAGGTTTTGGTGCACGTAGCAATTGTTATGTATAAAGTACCCATGTAAAACTTGCATCGGGGCCCACAGCACCTTAGCTACACCACTGACACACACACTGTCTCACTGTCTCATGCTGCACAGAGGATCAGTCCTGCACTCACCACATTTTGGATATGTTGCTATCAGCACATCATCGTCTCTGGCTTCCAAAGTCCCCATGGATTGAAAAGTTGCCTCACTGCAGAGAACACTGGGGTACAGGGTGCCCTTATAGTTACATTTCAGCTCCTCTGGAGTCAGTTTGCTAGCTTGTTCTGCAGTTTTCTGAATGAATTCCAGGAATTGTTCCTGCTTTGTTTTCTTTTCTTCAGAGTCAGACATTTTCCCTGCAGAGTGTGAGCACTGGGCACTGACAGAGCATTCACAATCACTTCCTTTATATAAGAGGCCATGGGAGAGGAGTGTTTGCACATGACTGATGACTATTCCTTGCAGAAGTACACAGCCTACTTCAGGTTAGGAGCAGCACACTAGGTAGGCAGTGTGACAAACTATGCATTTTCTGCATAAGCGGTTTTTATTTTACTTTTTTGTTTATCATTTGCATTTTGCATTCGTTTTTTGGTGCGTTTGCATTTTGAGTTTTTTGGCGTAAAATACAGTATCATATTAAAAAAGAAAACACAAACGCATGTAAAAATGCAGTTTTCTGCATCTCCATTGAGATAAATTAGGTGTGTTTTACATGCATTTTCGAAAATTATGTGGCAAGTTGTTTGTTTTTTAAAATGCACATATATGCGTTTTTACATGTGGTTCATAGGCTTTCATTATCAACAAAAAGGCTAGTGTTTTCTTAAGGGTCCTATTACACTTAATCCGTTGATTTTCAAAGTACTGTCCATGTTTTCCTATTGCTTAGTTCCCACTGTACGTGTTTTAACTGAATGATTTTCACAATGAACTGTTAGGCCTCTTACACAGTAAGACGTTGCGTTTGATGCGACGTTAAGTGAAAGAACTAAAACGGCGCATGCGTTAAAAAAAAAAATGAAAACATTACTGAGCATGTGCAAACAGTCTAACGCAGCTAAAAACGTGTATAACGCATAGCATGCAGCACTTTCCTTTAACGTGCAGCGTTAGACACCAACGCAACGTCTGCACTGTGAACAGCCCATTGATTTTTCATTGCTGTAAGTTATTGTGCGTTACATGTTGTTGTAACGTGCGACTTTAACGTCGCACTGTGAAAGAGGCCTAATGGGAAAAACGCGTACCATTGCATACTAACACATACTAACGCACTCGAATGCATACCAATATATTAAATGTAATGGTGGCCACTATGATCCAATCTTTTTCATCCAATTTGACCATTTCTATGTAATATAAGGGAACTAGGCCTTGCTCATCACGAGCTAATCACGAGTACTGTGGTAGTGGTTAATCGTGATTCAAATGAAATGTAATTGGTGCAAGTGTGCGGCTGGCAGGGCCGGCCCGCCCATGAGGCGGGGTGAGGCGGGTTCCTCAGGCGGCAGGAAGTGGAGGGGCGGCACCAGATGAAGTGGCTGTGACTGAGCGGGGGGAGCCAGAGCCGCGGTGAGGGCAACCCGACCTCTCCCTCCCTCTCCCCGGGCCGCCCTCCATGCTCCCCCCTCGGACTTTAGGCAGCAGAGTTAGCGCGCAGGGAAGCGCTGCTGTACACAGCCTGTTACTCACCTCCCTGGATCCGATCGCCGCTCCCGCCCTGCTGGTCTCCTCTCTGCAATGTAGCCGCTGATACATTACACACGCTGCTTCCTGTTTACACAGGAAGCAGCCGCGTGTGTATCAGCGGCTATGCAGATAGGAGACCAGCAGGGCGGGAGCGGCGATCGGATCCAGGGAGGTGAGTAACAGGCTGTGTACAGCAGCGCTTCCCTGCGCGCTAACTCTGCTGCCTAAAGTCCGAGGGGGGAGCATGGAGGGCGGCCCGGGGAGAGGGAGGGAGAGGTCGGGCTGCCCTCCCCGCGGCTCCGGCTCCCCCCTCCGCCATTATGAGGGTGCACCTACCTGGGCAAGCTACCTATCTATCCTATACTGGGGGGCACCTACCTAATCTAACCTGTTTTGGGGGCAGCTACCTATCTATCCTATACTGGGGGGCACCTACCTAATCTAACCTGTTTTGGGGGCAGCTACCTATCTATCCTATACTGGGGGGCACCTACCTAATCTAACCTGTTTTGGGGGCAGCTACCTATCTATCCTATACTGGGGGGCACCTACCTAATCTAACCTGTTTTGGGGGCAGCTACCTATCTATCCTATACTGGGGGGCACCTACCTAATCTAACCTGTACTAGGGGCAGCTACCTATCTATCCTATACTGGGGGGCACCTACCTAATCTAACCTATACTGGGGGCCAGCTACCTATCCTATACTGGGGGGCAGCTACCTATCTAACCTATACTGGGGGGCAGCTACCTATCTAACCTATACTGGGGGGCAGCTACCTATCTAACCTATACTGGGGGGCAGCTACCTATCTAAACTATACTGGGGGGCAGCTACCTATCTATCCTACACTGGGGGGCAGCTACCTATCTAACCTACACTGGGGGGCAGCTACCTATCTAACCTACACTGGGGGGCAGAGGCGTATCTAGCGGGGTGCAGGCATGGCTCATGCCATGGGCGCCACAGCACCATGGGCGCCATGACTGCCCCTGTGCTGTGCCCCCATGCCTACTCCAGTGCCTTCCTCATCTCTCAGACCACAGATCAAATGTATTCTGTTTTCTGGGGAACATGGCTACTTAAAGGAAACCTTAACTGAACGGGGGGTAAAGAGTTTCACTTACCTGGGGCTATTACCAGCCCCCTGCAGCAGTCCTCTGCCCTCGGCGCCGCTCTGGAATCCTCTGGTCCCCCACTGTCACTTAGTTTCGTTTTTGATGACTCACCAGTCGCCGGCCGCCATGCGTATTATTGGACGCATTCACCAATGCAATTAGCGCTATTGCGGACCGCAACGCGTACAAAAATACGCGTTGCCGCATATCTACGCGTGCGGAATGCGGCAACGCGTATTTTTGTACGCGGTGTGGTCCGCAATAGCGCTAATTGCATTGGTGAATGCGTCCAATAATACGCATGGCGGCCGGCGACTGGTGAGTCGTCAAAAATGAAACTAAGTGACAGTGGGGGACCAGAGGATTCCAGAGTGGCGCCGAGGGCACAGGACTGCTGCAGGGGGCTGGTAATAGCCCCAGGTAAGTGAAACTCTTTATCCCCCGTTCAGTTAAGGTTCCCTTTAACTTATGTATGTAGCGCACACTTAGCTTAGTGTTAGAAAAGAGGACAGAGGGAATAAGAAGAGATATTTCCAAAAAAGTAACCAGCAATATCCCACGCCCAAAAACACAAGCAACCATAAGATGTATGTGAAAAGGGATGCTGTTCTTAGAAGGAAAGGGGCGCTGACCTGGGGGAAGGGGGCTCAATTTCAGTGTTTGCCATAGGCTCCATGTTACCCAGATACGCCCCTGCTGGGGGGCAGCTACCTATCTAACCTACACTGGGGGGCAGCTACCTATCTAACCTATACTGGGGGCAGCTACCTATCTATCCTATACTGGGGAGCACCTACCTAATCTAACCTGTACTGGGGGCAGCTACCTATCTATCCTATACTGGGGGGCACCTACCTAATCTAACCTGTACTGGGGGGCAGCTACCTATCTAACCTATACTGGGGGGCAGCTACCTATCTAACCTATACTGGGGGCAGCTACCTGTCTATCCTATACTGGGGGGCACCTACCTAATCTAACCTGTACTGGGGGCAGCTACCTATCTAACCTATACTGGGGGGCAGCTACCTATCTAACCTATGCTGGGGGGCAGCTACCTGTCTAACCTATGCTGGGGGCAGCTACCTATCTAATCTATACTGGGGGCACCTACCTAATCTAACCTGTACTGGGGGCAGCTACCTATCTATCCTATACTGGGGGGGCACCTACCTAATCTAACCTGTACTGGGGGGCAGCTACCTATCTAACCTATACTGGGGGGCAGCTACCTATCTAACCTATACTGGGGGCAGCTACCTATCTATCCTATACTGGGGGGCACCTACCTAATCTAACCTGTACTGGGGGCAGCTACCTATCTATCCTATACTGGGGGGCACCTACCTAATCTAACCTGTACTGGGGGGCAGCTACCTATCTAACCTATACTGGGGGGCAGCTACCTATCTAACCTATGCTGGGGGGCAGCTACCTGTCTAACCTATCCTGGGGGCAGCTACCTATCTAATCTATACTGGGGGCACCTACCTAATCTAACCTGTACTGGGGGCACCTACCTAATCTAACCTATACTGAAGGGCAGCGACCTAATCTAACCTATACTGGGGGGAAGCTACCTATCTAACCTATACTGGGGGCACTTATCTAACCTGTATTGTGGGCACCTACCTACCTAGCTAGCCTATACAGGTGGCAACTATACTGGCTACCTATACTGGGGGCACCTACCTAACTAACCTATACTGGGGGTACCTACCTATCTAACCTATGCTGGGGGCAACTATACTGGCTACCTATATTGGAGGCACCTACCTAGCTAACCTGTACTGGGGGCACCTACTTATCTAACTTATACCGGGGGGGGTGCCTGCCTATCTAACATACTGGGGGCAACTATACTGGCTACCTATACTGGAGGCAACTACCTGGCTAACCTATACTGGGGGCAACTTTACTGGCTCACCCATGCCTGGCCACCTATACTCGGGGGGGACCTATAGCTGGTTACCTATACTGGGGGGGGGGGCGCAATTTTTACACCCTCGCCCTGGGTGCATTTTAGCCTAGAAACTGCACTGTTGCCGCCGGCCTCCGAGTCCGATGACTCTGAGCTCTGCGGCCTCTCCTGTCTCCTCCAAGGCTGCATGCTGGTGACGCTGCCTAGTGCCTAAGCCTGCTGATTTGATGGCGGCGGCTGCCGCCCGCTCTGCTGCCCTGGCTGCGGCTGATTGTCACGGTCAGTCACTGAGCAGCGAGCGCCGCCGACGTGACGATGATGATGATAAGGCTGGCTGGCTGCCGCCGGCCGCCGCTCATGTTATGTAGAAATATTGGGGGGGGGGCGCCTTTACGATCTTTGCCTCAGGCAGCAGAAAGTCCAGGACCGGCCCTGACGGCTGGATGCGGTTAATAACCCATAATGCCGAAATCCGCCCTGCGTTTCAACGAGCTTGTAAGCTACCTATTGGTCACGTTGCAAGCCTCACTATGGCGCACTTCCTCCTTTAAGTCAGAAGGAGGAAGTGCGCCATTTGCAATTGGAAATTGGTCCTACACCATTTTCTGAGCAATGGCACTTTAATCACAAATCACTTTTTAACTACCTAAAGACCGGGTCACGCCCAAGGGTGTGACCGCGGCGGCAGCCACAGGACCGCCTAATGCCAATTGGTGTCAAGTGCTGGGACCGGCTACTACAGGAGATCGAGCACAGGCTGCGCGCGCATCTCCTGCTTCAGTCTCCGAGGAGCGATCGCCGCTCGGGAGACTGTTAGAAGCCTATGACAGCCAATCACGCTGATTGGCTGGCGGGGGAAGGGAGGGGAGAACAAATACATAATTAAAAAAGCAAAAGCTACTTATTAAAAAATTAGACAAATTTACACAAATAAGCAAACAAACAAACATCCGCGGATCGATCTGACCCCACCAACAGAGAGCTCTGTTGGTGGGGGGAAAATGGGGGGGGATCACTTGTGTGCTGAGTTGTGTGGCCCTGCAGCTTGGCCTTAAAGCTGCAGTGGCCCAATTGAAAAAAATGGCCTGGTCTTTAGGGGGATTTAGTGCAGTAGTCCTCAAGTGGTTAAAGTGATTTTGTGAGTATTTTTCTAGCAAATTTGCTTTAAAGAGACAATGAAGCGAGAAAAAAAATATGATCTAGTGAATTGGTTGTGTACTATGAATAATTACTAGAAGATTAGCAGCAAAGAAAATATTCTCATACTTTTATTTTCAGGTATATAGTGTTTTTTCTAACATTGCATCATTCTATAATATGTGCAGATTACACAACACTCAGCATTCAAAATGAGTCTTTCAGAGCAGTCTGTGAAGTAATGACCTCTGCTCTAGCAGAGGAAAAGTAAATAGTCCAGGAACAGTTGAGATAATAAAAGTCAGATAACAGCCCTCTCCACGACGAAAGGCCCATACACACGTTGGATTTCCGCGAACGACGGGTCGTTTGAACGTTCCGTCGTTCGCCTGCTAAATCCGGCGTGTGTACAGGCTGTCGTTCGCTTGATAAGGGCGAGTTTGAGCGATCCGCCCTCGCCCTTATCAAGCGAACGACAGCCTGTACACACGCCGGATTTAGCGGGCGAACGATGGAACGACGGTACGTTCAAACGACCCGTCGTTCGCGGAAATCCGACGTGTGTATGGGCCTTAACTTAGTCGGAGAGCTTAATGGCTTATTTGCATAGAGATAACAACTGGAGTTTCTCAACTCTTCCTGTACTGGAAACAATTACACTGATGCATCTGATCTTAATGTTTATTTCTTAGCTGTGCTACACATACAAATCATAATATCATCATTTTTTTTTCGCTTCAGTGTCTCTTTAAAAGACATTCAGTTACGGGTCAGAGTGCACCTCCTTTTTGTCTGCACACACAAAATTACAAAACGCAAAACAAAAAACGCATACAAAATCGCTTGCAAAAAAATGCAAATCACTCTAAAAATGCTAGAAATCTCTTAACAAAATTGCTTACAAAAGCACTTAATGCTTGCGATTGTACTTTGTAGTGTGAAGTATGCCTGAGGCTAGATTCACAGAGGTCAGTCGCTTAAAGAGAATCTGTACTCTAATATTCTTACAATAAAAAGCATACCATTCTATTCATTATTTTCTCCTGTGCCTCTCTGTGCTGTTTCTGCCACTCTCTGCTGCAATCCTGGCTTGTAATTAACAGTTTTAGGCAGTGTTTACAAACAAACTAACCAGCTTCTAATAGGCTCAGCTAAGCATAGTGTGTGAGTCATTCACAGTGTGCAGGGGGGAGCTGGGAAAAAAGGGCGCATGCCGCTAGTGGACAAAAAGGGCGCCGCCATTCACTCCCATAATAAATAGCGTTTAATGGGCGCCGGGTAGGAAAAAAGGGCGCCGGAGCTAAATAAAGTTTATAAACGGCGCCAGGAGCTAAATAAAGTTTACAAACGGCGCCCGGAGCTGTTTAATGATTTATAACTGAACTTGTGGTGATTTACGTTTATAAAATGCACCCGTGCCGAATAACGTTTATGAAAATACTAAACATATTTATCTTATTTAAATAATTAAAACATTATTTAAAGTTTTATCCCTTACTGTTTGTAAAACATTATTATTCACAAAATAAAGCGATCAGTACGTAACGTAAATTGCAAAATATTTTTTTAATCCACAATTAGTAAAACATAATTATCCACATAATAAAGGGGGGTCTTAGGTTTAGGCACCAACAGGGGGGTCTTAGGTTTAGGCACCAACAGGGGGGTCTTAGGTTTAGGCATTAACAGGGGGGTCTTAGGTTTAGGCATTAACAGGGGGGTCTTAGGTTTAGGCACCAACAGGGGGGTCTTAGGTTTAGGCACCAACAGGGGGGTCTTAGGTTTAGGCACCAACAGGGGGGTCTTAGGTTTAGGCACCAAGAGGGGGGTCTAGGGGTTAGGGGTAGGTACAGGGAGGGTTACTTAGGCACCAACAGGGGGGTCTTAGGTTTAGGCACCAACAGGGGGGTCTTAGGTTTAGGCACCAACAGGGGGGTCTTAGGTTTAGGCACCAACAGGGGGGTCTTAGGTTTAGGCACCAACAGGGGGGTCTTAGGTTTAGGCACCAACAGGGGGGTCTTAGGTTTAGGCACCAACAGGGGGGTCTTAGGTTTAGGCACCAACAGGGGGGGTCTTAGGTTTAGGCACCAACAGGGGGGTCTAGGGGTTAGGGGTAGGTACAGGGAGGGTTACTTAGGCACCAACAGGGGGGGTCTTAGGTTTAGGCACCAACAGGGGGGTCTTAGGTTTAGGCACCAACAGGGGAGTCTAGGGGTTAGGGATAGGTACAGGTAGGGTTCTGTGTAAGAGTAGGCTTAGGTATAGTTTTAGTAAAATTTTAGTAATAATTACTAATGTATTACAACACTTATTACGAACGTAGTTATATTTATATCATCTTTATAAACAATATTTTCAGATTTTATTATAAGAACAAACCATAAATGACGGTTATTCACAATAATATACAATTATAACAATTAAACATATATTATTGGTTTTTTTATAAACGTAATTATAAGTTTAACTTTTGAAACAGGGAAGATTAACGTTTTCACAATTTCCGATTTCATAGACATTATTTAATGATTTATAATTTTGTTAAACATTATTTGTAAACGAAATATAGCACACTATATTTATAAACCCTATTAATGATTAATTATTATTTAGAGTTTACACCCCGCGCCCTTTTTGTCCAGGCGCCCTTTTTGTACGTACGCGTGCAGGGGGCCTGCAGAGGGTGTGTATCGCTTCTACCAATCACAAGCAGCCCTGCACATTCCACACAATCAAGCTTTACCCCGACAAACAGGACAGAGGAAAGATACATTGATTTATTACAAAGACAGTGCAGTTAGGAAAGACTGCAGTAAGGGCCCGTTTCCACTAGGGCGAATTCGCATGCGTGGCCTGCATGCGAATTCGCATAGGCAATGAAAGTGGATGGGACTGTTTCCACTTGTCATTTTTTCTGTGCAGGATTTTTCTGCACAGTAGGGCCTGCAGAATTCGCCTGCGTGAGGAATGCAGGCGAATCGCAGCCCATGTATTTAATAGGGAAAACGCGCGTGCGTTTTTTGCCGCGATTTCGCGTGCGAATTCGCATGCAAAGTAATGCAAATTGGACCAGGCAGTGACATGGTTAAATTCGCATAGACCCTGCCTATGCGAATTCGCACGCGAAATCGCGGCAAAAAACGCACGCGGAATCGCATCCGCGTGCGTTTTCGTCAGCGGTGGAATCCCGGTGATTCGCACCGCACTAGTGGAAACGGGCCCTAAGCCAGAGCAGATTAGAACAGGCATAGGAACTTATAGGATAGAAGAACTAAGGCTGAAAAATTTGTTACAGAGTCTCTTTAAAGGGGAACTGAAGAGAGGGGTATATGGAGGCTGCCATGTTTATTTCCTTACCAGTTGCCAGGCCCTCCTGCTGATCCTCTGCCTCTAATACTATTATCCATAACCCCTGAACAAGCATGCAGCAGATCAGCTTCAGACTTTTGAAGTCAGATCTGACAAGACTAGCTGCATGCTTGTTTCTGGTGTTATTCAGATACTACTGCAGAGAAATAGACCAGCAGGGCTGCCCGGCAACTGGTATTGATTAAAAGGAAATAAATATGGCAGCCTCCGTATACCTCTTACTTCAGTTCCCATTTAAAGCACACATTATAATGCGTTCTAATGAATGTGAACAGCAATGGAGACTGCACATAGACTTTAATACAAGGCCTACATGCAGCGAGATAGAACAATGCGATCAGTTACAACACAGTACTGTGAACAGCCCCATAGAATTATATTGTATTGGTACTGTATGTACTGTAATGCAAAATTATTCTGCAATGCAACTGACCACAGCGAACAGGGCCTAAGGCCTCATTCACATCATACATGCTGGTGTGTGCACAGTTTTCATTTACATTGCAGAAAAATTCTGCATGTCAACTTACTGCCCATACAATTCTATGGGCTTGTTCACAGTAATCGATCACATTATTCTAACTTGCGAAGCGCTTTGAGTCCTTTGGGAGAAAAGCGCTATAGAAATGTTATTGTATTGTATATTGCTGCATGCAGGCTTTGCATTAAGTCTATGTCCAGTATCCAGTGCAGTTCACACACATTTTAACCGGTTCAGCGCCGCAGTGCCGAAAATCTCATGCATCCGAGCAACGTTCACCTCCCATTCATTCGCCTATAACTTTATTGCTACTTATCACAATGAATTGATCTATATCTTGTTTTTTCCGCCACTAATTAGGCTTTCTTTGGGTAGTACATTTTGCTAAGAATTATTTTTTTCTAAATCCATTTTAACAGGAAGATTAAGAAAGAAATGAAAAAAAATCATTATTTCTCAGTTTTTGGCCATTATAGTTTGAAATTAATATACGCTACCGTAAGTAAAACTCATTTATTTTGTTTGCCTATCTGTCGCGGTTATTTCACCGTTTAAACGATGTCCCTATCACAATTTATAGTGCCGATATTTCATTTAGAAATAAAGGTGCATTTTTTCAATTTGCGTCCATCGCTATTTATAGGCTTATAATTTTAAATAATATAATAACATACTCTCTTGACATGCATATTTAAAAAGTTCAGACCCTTGGGTAACTATTTATGTTGTTTTTGTTTTTTTTTATTGTATTTTTTTTTTGTTTTTTTTAAATAAAAAAATGTATGTGGGTAATTTTTGGGGTGGGAGGGAAACTGCTATTTTCTAATGTAAAATAATGTAATTGTTTTATTAAAAATGTATGTGGGTGCAGTTTACTATTTGGCCACAAGATGGCCACAGTGAGCAAAGTCCTGGATGCGAACTATGTCGCATCCAGGAACTAAAATTCAGAGGAGTTGTTTCCTGGGGGGCAGAAATACCACGCTCTCTGGAGAGAAAGCGTCGGTATTTCTGCGGGGAAGTCAGATCGGTGAATGGGAATTATATTCCCATTCACTGATCGGGGGGCTAGCGGCGGGCGGCGGGTGCGCGCGCGGGCGCGCGCCCGATCGCGCGCACCACGCAGGGAACACAGCAGTGCCTTTCTGGACGAGAAAGCTCGTCCAGAAAGGCCGAACTGGTTAACACGTGCGTTATGCAACTGACCACTGTGAATCCAGGCTAATGCTACGTACACACATGCGACAACGATCGTTCGTTGTCAACGACGAACAAAATTTTAATTGATGAAAGAACGACCTAAGTAAAGTTAGTTTTAAAAGGTGTGTAACGATCAGATCGTTAGAACGAACGATACATCACGTAAAAGCAACTATTGCGCCTGCGCATAAAAATGAAAAGTTCCATGGAGAAATAGTGAAATGCGCATGTCAAGTCTAGTACGAACGACCGTTTCCAACGATGTACTACTTTTGCAAATGATCGTCATTGGAAAAAATACACCAAGCTAGATCATTCGTTTTTAACGATCTAGCTCGTCCATCGTTAGACTTAATAGTCGTTGGCTGCTTTTTTTTAAACGATCGTCGTTTGAAACGATCGGGGAACGATCGTTTCAAACGACTATAGTCGCATGTGTGTATGCACCTTTAGGCTAGGTTCACAGTGCTCAGTTGCGTTTCCGAAAAATTCTGAATGTCAACTTACTGCTCATACAATTCTATGGACTTGTTCACAGTAATGGATCGTGTTATTCCAACTCGCTGCATGCAGACTTTGCATTAAAGTCTATGTCCAGTCTCCATTGCAGTTCACACACATGCGTTATGCAACTGATCACTGTGAATCCAGCCTAAAGGTGTATATTTTTGTTTTGTGTCTTTGGTTTTTTCATTGTACTCTATCAATACTTACAAGCTCTTATTTACAAAAATAACAGTAATACCCCCTTATGGCATACATAAAGCTGAGTCCCCAATTATCATTATCTCACTCGGTGTTGCTGCAGTAGTGAGAGAAGGGAGAGGAACCTGCTGTAGATATAGGGAAAGCTTAGTTAGGCTCTTGTAGCTTGCTCCTAGCTGATATTTGTTGTTGAAAAGCAACACAAAAAGAGCTCTTTTCAGAGCTAATGTTCTTGTGAAGTCTTTTTTTGTGTGTGTGTTCCACTGACACTGCATTATACAGCCCTGTGTGTCACAGCTGGCCCTTGCTAATTGCTATACTGTGCAAGGCCCAGCACATTCAGTGCCTATGTTTTCACTGCACCTGTGTGTGACAGCTGCACTTGTAATACCAGTCCGACTGTGCATACCTGTTCATGTTCACTGCACCTGCGTGGCAGCACGCAGTGTTATACAGTATACCAACAGTCACTGCATAACTGTTCACTGCACCTGTGTGTGTGACAGCTGCACATTTGTAATACCAGCCCAACCAGGCATACCTGTTCATGTTCCCTGCACCTGCGTGACAGCACGCAGTGTTATATACCAGCAGTCACTGCATAACTGTTCACTGCACCTGTGTGTGTGACAGCTGCAGATTTGTAATACCAGTCCGACCGTGCATACCTGTTCATGTTCACTGCACCTCCGTGACAGCATGCAGTGTTATGTTCCAGCAGTCACTGCATAACTGTTAACTGCACCTGAGTGGGTGACAGCTACACATTTCTAATACCAGTCCGACCGTGCATACCTGTTCATGTTCACTGCACCTGTGTGACAGCACGCAGTGTTATATACCAGTCACTGCATAACTGTTCACTGCACCTGTGTGTGTGACAGCTGCACATTGTATTGATACCAGTCACTGCATACCTGTTCACTGCATCTGCGTGACAGCATGCAGTGTTATATACCAGTCACTGCATACCTGTTCACTGTACCTGTGTGTATGACAGCTGCACATTTGTAATACCAGTCCGTGCATACCTTTCACTGCACCTGTGTAACAGCATGCAGTTTTATATATCAGTCACTGCATACCTTTTTACTGCACCTGTGTAACCGCACATTGTTGCACCAGCAGTCACTGCAACCTTTTCACTGCACCTGTGTAACCGCACATTGTTGTACCAGCAATCACCTTTTCACTGCACCTGTGTAACCGCACATTGTTGTACCAGCAGTTACCTTTTCACTACACCTGTCTAACCGCACATTGGGCTCTATTCATAAAAAAGTTGTGGCGAAAAAACTCCTGGAGGGAAAATACCGCAGCGGTATTTTAGACTTCTGGGTGGTCATTCAAAAAAATGTTGCCAGCTGCGATGCAAGTGCGGAGATCTCCCGCTGAAGGCTGGCGGTAAGCTGTCGGAAGGCATGCGGAAACACTTCAGCCGACAGAGTCCCTCCGTGCACTGCTCTCTCTGGGAGGTCTGTCCCATTCACTTGTATGTAATCCGCAAAATCAGAGGAAGCGGTATTTCCCGTCCACATACCGCTTCCTCTAAACTTTATGAATGGCCATTTTGTTACTTTTTTTCTAGATAAATCTAGAAAAACACTGGAGAAGGCGGAAATTTCTCGCTCTGCTGGGGAATTGTAGATTTTCATGCGGGAACAGCTTTTATGAATGCCCACTTTGCTAAATGGACGGGAAAATCCGCTGTTTTGAGCGGAAAACTTGCGGTAACCTTTTATGAATAGAGCCCAAAGTATTAGTCAAGTCAGTGCATACCTTTCACTTCATCCCCTCCAATATGGACAAAACAACAGGCAGAGGCAGGCCACCCGGCAGGTCTGTTCGAGGTCGAAGTGGTGTGATTTCGTGCGGCCCTGGGCCAAAGTACAGTGTTCAGAAGGCACGTGCCCTTAACTCTCAAGATTGCCAGGGCGTAATTGACTATTTAACACAGAACACCTCATCTTCCTCAGCTTCCGCACGGAACCGTGACATATCTTCATCCGCAGCCACCACTGCTACTACTAGCACCACATCCTCCCCATTTGACACTTCACAGGAGTTATTTGGTGGGGAATTAACTGATTCACAGCCATTCTTGTTACAAGATGACGGCGCTAAGCATGTTACACCACCACCTCATATGTCTGAGTTAGGCGCCAGTATGGACCTAAGGTGTGAGGATGATGAAGTACCTGTTGTTGGTGCAGTTTTGGAGGTGTCTGATTACAAGCGAAGCTGTGGAGGATAATGATGATGATGATGATGATGATACTGCCATGGATGTCACATGGGATCCTAATAGACAAGATGAACAGGGGAACAGTTCAGAGGGGGAGTCAGAGAGGAGTAGGAGGAGACGAGTTGCTGAAAGAAGCAGGGGGAGCTTGTCATCATCAGAAACAGCTGGTGGCAGTGTCTGGCGGCATGTATCGCCACCTATGGAACACCAGCCAACATAATCTTCAAGGTCAGCTGCTGAAGCCACCACCAAAGTACCATCATTCCAGGACTCAGCGGTGTGGAGTTTTATTTGTGTGTCTGCCTCAGATGAGAGCAATGCCTTCTGTACTATCTGCGATCAAAGATTGAGTCGTGGAAAGACCAAGACCCACGTAGGGACAACTGCCTTACGAAGCCACATGGTAAAAAAGCACAAACGGCAATAGGAAGACCACCTGAGGAAAAGCAGCAAACAAAGGCAAAGCCACCTTCCGCCTCCTCTTCCTCCTTCAGGTGCAGCATCTTCTTCTTCAGCCGCTTTATCCCTTGCACCTTCACAGCCACCCTCCTCCACCCCGCCTTTCACCTTGAGCGCTTCCTGCTCCTCTGCCCACAACAGCAGCCAGGTGTCCGTGAAGGAAATCTTTGAGCGGAAAAAAGCCAATGTCTGCCGGTCACCCCCTTGCCCGGCATCTGACAGCTGGCTTGGCGGAACTGTTATCTCACCAGCTGTAACCATACCGGCTGGTGGACTCTGAGGCCTTCCAAAATTTTGTGGCGATTGGGACACCGCAGTGGAAGATATCAGGCCACAATTACTGCTCTCAAAAAGCGATACCCAAACTGTACCGTGATGTAGAAAGGCATCTTTGTACAAGGGTCCATCTGACCACGGATGCCTGGTCTGCCAAGCACAGTCAGGGCAAGTACATTACTTATACTGCACATTGGGTCAACCTGGTGACCGCTGGCAAGCAGGGAGTACGTGGCTGTGTAGCGGACCTAGTTGTGACACCTCCGTGGCTTGCAGGCAGGCCTGCTGCCACCTCCTCTCCTTCTCCTCCTGCTACATCCTCTCCAACTACAAACCCCCAGCTCCCCAGGGCCTATGCTGCATGCCAGGTACGACGGTGTCACGCCATCTTGGACATGTCTTGCCTCAAAGCCCAGAGTCACACTGCAGCTGCTCTCCTGGCTGCTCTGAACAAACAGGTGGATCAGTGGTGGACCCCGCACCAACTGGAGATTGGCAACGTGGTGTGTGACAACGGCAGCAATCTCATTTCGGCTTTGAGTTTGGGAAAGTTGACACATATACCCTGCATGGCACATGTACTCAATCTCATAATACAAAGATTTGTGTGCAAGTACCCAGGCTTACAGGGGTCCTGAAGCAGTCCAGGAAGGTGTGTGGGCATTTCAGGCGGTCCTACACGGTCATGGCGCGCTTGGTCGATATTCAGCAGAGAAACAACTTGCCGGTGAGGCGCTTGATTTGCAATAGCCCGACTCGCTGGAATTCGACGCTCCTGATGTTTGACCACCTGGTACAACAGGAGAAAGCCGTCAAACAGTATCTGTACAACTACAGTGAAAGGACATGCTCTGGGGAGCTGGGGATGTTATGGCCGAAGTACTGGACACTCATGCGTAATGCCTGCAGGCTCATGCGTCCGTTTGAGGAGGTGACAAACCTAATGAGTCGCAGTGAAGGCGCCACCAGCGACTTGATCCATATGCTTTCTTCCTGGAGCGTGCCGTGCGTAGAGTGGTGGATCAAGCTGTAAAGGAGCGTGACCAGGAAAAGGAGGAGGAGGAAGAGTTTTTGGAAACATCATCTGCGGCATCATCAACACCTGCAGCATCACAGAGGAGGGAGGAGGAGTCTTGTGGGGAAGAGGAGTCAGATGAGGAAGGTGGTTTTTTTTTTGAGGAGTAGGCGGAAGAACAACCACAGCAGGCGTCGCAGGGGGCTTGTGCTGCTCACCTTTTCCGTGATATTGTTCGTGGCTGGGGGGAGGAGGAAACATCACTGAGGAAGAGCAAGATGAGATGGCTAGTATGGCAGCATCCAACTTTGTGCAGATAGCGTCTTTCATGCTGTCCAGCCTGTTGAGGGACCCCATATAAAAAAAACTTAAGGGGAATGACCATTACTGGGTGGCAACACTACTAGACCCTCGGTATAAGCACAAAGTGGTGGAGAGGTTTCCAAATCAAAGGGAGAAAGGATGCAGTACCTGCAGAACAAGCTGGCAACTATGCTTTACAGTGCGTTGAAGGGTGATGTCACAGCACAACGGAATAAAGGTGCCACTGCCAGTAATCTTCCTCCTCCTCCCATGTTCACGCAGGCAAGGACAGGACGCTCTAGAGATCTCATGGTGATGATGCGGACATTCTTTACTCCAACTCCAACTCCTCGCGTTAGCCATTCTGAATCCACCCTCCACCAACGCCTCGACCAGCAGGTAGCCGACTACTTGGCCTTAAAGAGAATCTGTATTGTTAAAATCGCTCAAAAGTAAACATACCATTGTGTTAGGGGACATCTCCTATTACCCTCTGTCACAATTTCGCTGCTCCTCGCCGCATTAAAAGTGGTTAAAAACAGTTTTAAAAAGTTTATTTGTAAACAAACAAAATGGCCACCAAAACAGGAAGTAGGTTGATGTACAGTATATCCACACATAGAAAATACATCCATACACAAGCAGGCTGTATACAGCATTCCTTTTGAATCTCAAGAGATCATTTGTGTGTTTCTTTCCCCCATGCACTGAAGTTTCAGGCTGCTCTTTTCTTCCTGCAAACAGCTTTGCCCTTGTTTGTAATTCCTCAGTATGTGAAAGCCCAGCCAGCTCAGAGGACGATTTATCCAGCTTGTAAAAGATAAGAGAGAAGAGAGAAGCTGCTCTAATCTAAATAACACACAGGCAGTGTGCAGAGAGGGGCCTGGAAGGGTGAGTTCATAGCAGAACCACAACACTGAAGAACTTGGCAGCCTTCCAGACACAGGCCGACAAGTCTGACAGGGGAAAAATACATTGATTTATTACAGAGATAGTGATAGTATAAAGTGCTGCAGTTAGCTAGAACACATTAGAATAGCTTTTGGAACTTGTAGGATGATAAAAAACAGGATGCAATTTTTGTTACGGAGTCTCTTTAAGTGTGGATGTAGACACTCTGAGCAGCGATGAACCCCTGGACTACTGAGTACACAGGCTTGACCTGTGGCCAGAGCTGTCCCAATTTGCCATCTAACTTCTGTCTTGCCCTGCCTCAAGCATCCTGTCAGAAAGGACCTTCAGCGCAGCTGGAGGCATGGTCACTGAGAAGAGAAGTCGCCTAGGTCACAATAGTGTTCAGTACCCCACCTTTTATCAAAATGAATGAGGCATGGATCCCGGAGGGCTACTGACTGCCCGAAGACTAAGTCAGTCCCCACACACAGCATCTTTGCCTGCACGCCGTGTGACTACCTTCTCTGCCACCACCAACAGGGTCCAGGACTCCAGGTGGATTCCTGAATTTATAAGGCCGCTGCTAGCAGCGGCCGCTATAATGATATTTTCTGATGCGTGTACATGCCTGCCTAATTTTTCTGGCTGCACTGCAGCAGCAACAACAAAACAAAAGGCATGTACATGTGTCAATTCCCCTTCATGATTGTTACCTTGCCGCGGTGAAGGGGCTTGCGTATCACAATGAAGCAATGACTCGCTAAATGAGTGTTTTGGGGTTGGGGGGCACACCTGACCCAAGAAGATAATAAGGTCGTTGCTTCATTGTGGACAGATCGAATTCGATCAGTTGAGTCACTGTTGTTCTGTCATTCAGCTACCTCAGCCCGACCATATGGGCTTGAAAACCGCCATCGCCTACACTCTCGCCATGGTGCGAATCAGTCCAGCACGGCCGTCACTACACAAACAGCTGTTTGCGGTGCGTTGCACAGTGAGTTTAGTCTGTCAGTGTGAAGCAGTACATTAACCTTTTCCGGACCGCATGCATTACATTCTATGCCGCACTTGTGGCTGTTCTACGCCGGGCCGGCGTTTCCGCTCCCAACGCGATCGTGCGCACCCGGAGGGGGAGAGTAAGCTGTCATATGACAGCTGACATCTCCCCTCAGTGATAAGCAGCCATCGCGTATGGCTGCTGATCACGTGATCACTATGATCGCCGGCAGATCGTAGTGATCACTTTGACAGCGGCGGCGGCGGCAGGGGGGAAAAGAAAAGCATCCACTCACCTCCCTGCCATTCCAGCGACGATCGGCATCCCCCTCTGCTCTGGCCGGCATCTCCGCTCCTAATGCCGCTCAGTTCCGATCCTGGCTTGATGACGTCATCAAGACGCGACCTGGAACTGAGCTGCATTAGGAGCAGAGATGCCGGCCGGAGAAGAGGGGGCTGCTGCGGCTTATCGCTGGAGCCTGGAAGGTGAGTGATGGAGGAAAGGGGGGACACCTGCCAAGATGGGGGGAAACTGCCCAGCCAGCCACAGAGGGGATCCGGCCACCTGACCCCCCCCCCAAACCTGCGCCCCCACCGCAAAATGCCTGGTCCTTAAAGGGAACCAGAGACTAAGCACCCTCATGTATTGTACCATATATATCAGTGGGAACATTAGAGAAAACACCTACCTTGCTTTCTGTTTCATTCTGCACTGCAAAGCTTGCTTCTAATCAGCCCTGATAAAATCCCCGACTGAGCATTCAGTCTGGCTTTGCTCAGGAATATTTAAAGCTCAGTCAGTGTTCTCTCATGTCTTTTCAAGTCCAAGCCTGCCCCCTTGTGGCTCTGCTCAGGAATGATTATAGCTGAGTCATTATAGCAAAGCCAGACTGAATGCTCAGTCGGGGATTTTATCAGGTCTGATAAGAAACAAGCTGTGCAGTGCAGAATGAAACAGAGAGCAGGGTAGGTGTTTTCTCTAATGTTCCCACTGATCTATATGGTAAAATACATGAGGGTGCTTCGTCTCTGGTTCACTTTAAGGGGGTTAGGCGGTCGGTCCCGAAATGGTTAATTACACTACCTGATTGATGTATACACATGCAAGATGTTTTAAAGCACTTTAGGCCTCCAATTTAGCAATACAATTTTATTTCTGCCCTTAAACCCTGTGGTGCATCAAATCAGGATTTTCCCCCGGGACTTTTGGCGTGTATCCCACTCTGCCATGCCCCCCTACAGGTGTTAGACCCCTTGAAACATCTTTTCCATCACTTTAGTGGCCACAATTAAGGTTTGTAGTTTGGAAAGTTCGCCTGCCCATTGAAGTCTATGGCGGGTCGAAAAGTTTGCATGTTCGCGAACTTTTTTTGCATGTTCGAGTTCGAGGTTCGCGAACCAAAATCGGAGGTTCGCGACAACTCTAGTGCTGGCGGGGACTAGAGCTGCTTTTCTGTCAAGTGATGACCTTTGATAACAAGAACCTTAGTTTTGTCAGCATTTAGTTTTAGCTAGTTATTATTCATCCACTCCTGAAGCTCAGCTTATTATTATTTAGTATTTATATAGCGCCAGGCCGCCAACATCTTCCGCAGCACTGTACAGCGCATTGTACAGAGTATTGTCTTGTCACTATCTGTCCCTCAGAGGAGCTCACAATCTAATTCACTACCATAGTCCTATGTCTAAGTATGTATTTTGTAGTGTATGTGTTGCAGTCTAGGGCCAATTGAGTGGGGAGCCAATTAACCTATCCATATGTTTTTGGGATGTGGGAGGAAACCAGATTGACCGGAGGAAACCCCCGCAGACATGGGGAGAACATACAAACTCCTTGCAGATGTTGACCTAGCTAGGATTCGAACTGGGTGTAATAAATCTTTGTTGGTTGCTATTGGCAACAACACTACACCTTCGTTCGGCACCATATCACAGGAAGTGTGATAACTCGACTCTCATCACAGCAACAGCATAGGAGATAGAACTTCTTAGACATCTTCAAAGTTTCAGGAGTTTATTCAGTAAAAAGATATACAAATGCTTATCTCTACATGTTCGTTACACATCAGCGAAGCAATTGGTCTGTAGTAAGTCCTCTTTGTGTTACAGGCTCTTGGTCCATTCCTTTTTTAAGGAAAGACCAGGCTTTCTCTTATAATCCAAGTCAATACAGCGCTCACCACCCCTGCTAACAACTCATCCAGTGTGCAGCTAACTGCCAAAGAGCAAGACCAGTCAGTTCTCCTCAGGTTAAATTGAAATTGTTTCAATTTAACCTGAGGCTTTCTCTTATGTTACATCTATACTACGTTGCACTTAGGCCTATATACAGCATACAGTTAGATAAGATGACAAGACATTACAAAAAGAGTAGAAAGTGGAAGTCATCAGCCAGAAGTCAACAGCAAGCAGCCCCCCCTCCCCCCCCAGGAGCTCGTTAGCTCTTCTTAAGGTGGCCATACACTGGCCCGATTCCCGGCCGTTTCGACAGCAGATTCGATCCTGGGATCGAATCTGCTGCCAATCGTTCGCGGTAAACGCCGCCGCCGATCCGATTTCCTCCCGAAATCGGATCGGTCCGTCGATCGCGCCGTGCGGGAAATTACCCTCGATCGCCCGCGGGTAAAGTGCGCGTCGCTAGCGGCGGCCGATCCGATGAAAAATACATTACCTGATGCGGGCTCCCGGGCGTCTTCTCCGCATCTTCTCAGCGCTGCACCCGCTCCATCCCGGCGCTTCCTGGGTCACTGCAGTGACCCAGGAAGTTCAAATAGAGGGCGCTCTATTTGAACTTCCTGGTCACGGAGTGACACAGGAAGCGCCGAGATGGAGCAAGAACAGAGCGGTGCAGCGTGGAGAAGATGCCCGGGAGCCAGCGTCAGGTAATGTATGCGCGGGGGGAGGACAGGCGGCAGGAGCAGCTGAACAGATTGTGATCAGTTTCAGGCTGAAATCGATTCACAATCTGTTTGCAGTAAAGGCAGCCATACGATCCCTATCTGATCAGATTCGATCAGATAGGGATCTGTCAGCTGGTCGATCTGATGGCACATCGACCAGTGTATGGCTGCCTTTATACTAACTCTAAAGAGTTAAATGTGACATCATCTGAGCAGGGACAGATCAATATCTCATCGCCTGCTATTGGCTGATAAGACCCCGTGATATCATGACAATCACCTTCTTTACTGCGCATGCCTTGGAAAATTCCATTTTCCAAGGAACTGAGAAGGCCATTGTTTTAATGTACTTGTGAGAATATTTTCATAACAATGGCTCATGTTTATGTTGTTTGTCACCAGCTGGTCTGGCCTCTGCACTGGATATCTCTGATACAGAATTGGGAGTTCTAGTTCAATGTTCTACTGAAAATCAGAACTGTCTTTATTTATCTCTAAGAGAAATTCTCCTTAAAGGGCGATTCTGCACATCAAGTCTTTTAACTCAGTTAAAGTAACTGAGGCCTACAAATTCAAGCATATAATACTTAAATTCTAACACTAGGGACCCAGTGCTGCAAGGCAAGAGCGCTAGGTTTGAATAATAAATATAGCTGGGTGTTATCAGCACAGCAATGATATGTCAGGCTATGTTTTTGTATGATTTTCCAAGTGGCAGCATGTATATAGTGAACACTATAGTGAAGAGGGAAAAACAATTCTCTAATAATTAAGGACTGTGTGGAAGGTCTCAAAACATGGATTAAAGGGGAACATCAGCCTAAACAAACATACAGTCATGAAGTTACATTAGTTATGTTAATTAAAATAGATAGGTGTGACGCTTTGCAGTTCCCGAGAAAACCGCTTATGCGTCATGGAAGTTTCTTTGCAAAAATTGTAAAAATGACATTTTTGCTTTAAATCCACTGTTTTTTTTCCTCTCTCCTTTCTGGCTCTGACAGCAAACACTGTTCCTAATTACCTAGCTTCTCTCACCTTAGTGTGACAAGCGGGTTTCCTGGCATACAGGACCCCCAACCAGGCAGAGAGAGAGAAATCTCACACTTAAACTACTCTTTTTTTAGACTGCTAGGCACCGACCCAGCAGGTGTCCGGCACATAGCAGCCTTCTGGCCTGAGCTCAAAGGAGACACAGGAGTGATCCTTATCACGCCAACTGGAGACTCCGAAAGGTTCAACAACCCTTACAAGCTATATTTAATAATAGGCACAGTTTTGTAATATTTCTGGTGTTAAAAAGATACCAGGTTATTCAAATCCGCAGCGTGTGTTGAACTGCACGTGACACTGGTCCTGAGAGATTTTCAGCCCTCTGGATCTTTCGGAACCAGTGCCAGTACAGTGAAAAGGGAGGTCGGGGCTATTAGCCATCCTGACTCCTCGTGTTTGGTATTAGCAGATTCACACACTTACGCTGATTAAGAATATTCATTCGGGTTATTGATGCTAGCTACGGGCACGCAGAGAGCGGCTAAAACATGAATTGGCCCAAAATCTCTCCCTGCCTAAGGGGGCACTGCCTTATTCAAATTGCACAAGGCTGGACTTGTACGTGTCATAACTCCCCCCACCTACAGTGAGGAACAAAACTCCCATGACACAAAGGTCCAGCGTCCATCATCCGAAATCTTGGCCTAACAACAAATTGAACCATTTGTAGAGCATGCCTATTGCAGGCATTGTTTACTTTGGATTGACCTCCCACTGTTGTTGGTGGGTGTGCCCACTGATGGTAGAAGAGTTTGGTCAGGTAAACCTTTTTATATTAAATCATGCTTGTGTTAAAAAAAAAAAAAAAATAAGAGCAGCAGATATAACAAAGTAAAATTGAAAGAAGAATATAGCATCTTTATATACATTTAAACTTTTTCATAAAGGAAAAGTATTATAATTGGACAGTATTTTACAATAAGCAATATAATTCAGACAAACATCTGCTGGAGCAGAAAGTTGCCCTGCATAATCATATACTGCAGCAAATTAATAGTAAATTACACGAAGACAGTGCAGCTTAATGTGTGAAGGCATGTAAATTCTTTACCCTACATAGATATCTTGTAACTTTTTTCTCGTTTCTTGACTGACCTTAGTTTGGTTTCAACTATACATGAAAAGTAGGTCAAAAGAAATCCTAGCACATTGCCACTCCTTTTCACTTTATTGTTACCACAACATTGTTACTCGTAACTGAAAAGGAGGAAGAGAAAACTGACATGTTTATGACATTTACAAGTCTTTAGTCATGCTGATAGTAAGCTTATCTTCTCCACCCCCTCAGGCCAGTTTCACACTGCGAACCAGCGGTAGTGGTGCGATGGGATGATCGCATTGCATGAAGTGAAGTGAGGCCTTCTAGCGCTCACTTCCTGTGGTGGAAATGCGAATTGCGCAGAAGTGTATTGAAAAGATATACTTCTGTGCATGCGCGCCGTAACGCCAACGCGAAAACCATTTAAAAACCGCTGCGCCACCATAGATTTACATGACTTCCAGTGCGCCTCACCACGCCACACATGTTGCCAAACAACGCACGGATGCTCTAGCATCAGATGCACCACGTCTATCGCATCACATCCAGTGCAAAGGCCCCATAGACTTTAATTGACCTAGCGTCACCCTGCGGTTTAAAAGGGTAAAGGCCCCTTTTACACTTTATCAGTTGGTATGCGTTAGTGTGCGTTAGTATGCGTTGGTACGCGTTGGTATGCATTAATGCGCGTTGGTACGCGTTTTTTGCATAGCAGTGCACTGGGAAGAAGATTTCAGTTAAAACGCGTTAAGTGTGAAAGGTCCCATAGGAAAACATGGGACTTACTTTGAAAATCAGTTTTCTTTCCGATTAAACTGAGAGCAACTGATTAAGTGTAAAAGGACCCTAATTAAGGGCCCTTTTACACTTAATCAGTTGCTCTCAGTTAAAACTGAAAGAAAACTGATATTCAAAGTAATGCCCGTGTTTTCTTATGGCATCTTTCACACTTAACGCGTTTTAACTGAAATCTTTTTCACAATGCACTGCTATGGAAAAAACGCATACTAACGCACACTAACGCACACCAACTGATTAAGTGTAAAAGGGCCCTTACACACCTCAATGAAAACGTCCCAGTGTAAAAGGGTCCTCAATCAGAGCAGCCTTTAGGGTATCACAGAGGGCAGAAGTGTATGTTATTTTTTCAGGGCCGGACTCTCGGAATGGGAGGGAAGGAAGGGCGGGCCTTCCCATTCCACCCAGGTGCACACCTGGTTTTCTATAGAGCTGAAGAGAAGCTGTAAGAGATTTGCATATCAGGAAGCAGCTCACATGCAGTCAGTTGATGTGGAGGAGCATGTGTGCTGCTGAGCTCCTGAAAAGTCTGTTTGGAGATATTGCTGGAAGCCAAACCATACTTTGGACTGCTGTGTGTATGGCTTTGGCTTAAATGAACTGTATCTGAATAAGCTGGACTATTACTACTGTTATATGGACTAGTGTAAGAACCTATACGTTGGTTGCTATTGGCAACAGCACAACACACCTATTATTCCGGCACCAGCAACTCAGAGCTGCAACTCACAGCGACAGCATACAGGAGAGATAGAGCGGAGATGACCACCTTCACCTTTCAAGCCGTTTATTAAGCAATCAGGCATCTTGTGTTACATGTTGATTTCTTCAGAGTATAAACAGTCTTTCCTATGTCCTATGTACATCAGGGGTCTAGTCCTGGGAAAAGAGGTGAGTGGACTCACCTCACACCACACCACCAAACGCCGCCACTCGACACTCCCCCCCCCCTCACCACTTCCGCGTTCCAAGCGCCGGCAGCGTCATGTTGTCAGATCTCCGCCTTCAATGCCGCCCACTGTGCTTCCTGATTAGCGGAAGCACAGTGGGCGGCATTGAAGGCGGAGATCTGTGACGACATGACGCTGCCGGCGCTTGGAACGTGGCGTGGTAAGTAATTCTGCGCATGTCTCTCTCCTCGCCGCCGAGACTGCCCTTGCCAGCGTTAAATGGAGGGGGAGAGAGGCAGAAGGAGGGGTCCCAGGTGAGGGAGGGGGGGGTATTTCCCCCCTCCCCACCGCTGCCTCCACTGCCCCTCCTTCTAGCGCTGCTTCCCCCCTCCTGGGCATCTATACTGGGGGGAACTGTACTAGCTATACTGGGGGCAACTAAACTACCTACACTGGGGGCAACTAAACTAGCTATACTGGGGCAACTATACTAGCTATACTGGGCACTATACTGGGGCACTACCTACCTATACTGGGTACTACCTACTTATAGTGGGCACTATGCTAGCTATACTGGGCACTATACTAGCTATACTGGGCACTATACTGGCTATCTGGGCACTATACTAGCTATACTGGGCACTATACTAGCTATACTGGGGCACCATACTAGCTATACTGGGCACTATACTGGGGCACTACCTACCTATACTGGGTACTACCTACCTATACGGGGCACTATGCTAGCTATACTGGGCACTATACTAGCTATCTGGGCACTATACTAGCTATCTGGGCACTATACTAGCTATACTGGGCACTATACTGGCTATACTGGGCACTACCTACCCATACTGAGCACTATACAGGGGCACTACCTATCCATACTGGGACTATACTAGCTATACTGGGGCACTATACTGGGGTAACTATACTAACCGTACTGGGGCAACTAAACTCACTATACTGGGGCAACTATGCTAGCTATGCAGCCGCACCCCAGCCCCCCCCCCCCCCATAGCCTGCTGCGCACGGCACTGTCCACTAGGTCGTGCTGTGCAAACAGGGGGCGGTACCGGCCACTCACAGGCAGAACCATAATTCACTGCAGAAAGAGGGGAGATCTGCCGCTGCCAAAAGTGCCAAGGTAGGGGAACATCCACAGTGAGATAGAGAGCCAAGGGCTAATTTTAAACGGATGGCAAAGGCAAATATAGGGACTGTGTAGACAGCCAGATTTTGCACTGTTGTTAAAATCCAGACACCTGGCAACCCTGTAGGGTGGACGACGTCCACCCTCTGAAAAAACTAGGTGGACGTCGTCCACCTGCGTTCACGCAGGACTCGACCACTGATGTACATCACATATATTTACAGCATACCAACATGAAGCTAGTATTCTAACTAGGAAACGTAGAGAGCAGGATAACATGCAGAAGACAAAGCAGAAGTAGTAGTAGTCTCTAGAGATGGGCCGAACCTCCGATTTTAGGTTCACGAACCGGTTCGAGCGTAACGTTCGGTTCGAGTTAAAGTTCGCGAACCGCAATAGACTTCAATCGGGATGCGAACTTTGAAAAAAAAAATAATTATGCTGGCCACAAAACTGATGGAAAAGATGTTTCAAGGGGTCTAACACCTGGAGGGGGGCATGGCGGAGTGGGATACATGCCAAAAGTCCCGGGGAAAAATCTGGATTTGACGCAAAGCAGCGTTTTAAGGGCAGAAATCATATTGAATGCTAAATGACAGGCCTAAAGTGCTTTAAAACATCTTGCATGTGTATACATCAATCAGGTAGTGTAATTAAGGTACTGCTTCACACTGACACACCAAACTCACCGTGTAACGCACCGCAAACAGCTGTTTGTGTAGTGATGGCCGTGCTGGACTGGTGCGCACCATGGCGAGAGTGCAGGTTTTGGTGGCTTTACAGCCCATATGGTCGCCTGGCTGATGTAGCTGAATGACAGAACAGTGACTGTCCAGCTGATCAAATTTGGTCTGACCACAATGAAGCAACGACCTTATTATCTTTTGTGTGCCCCCCAAGACACTCATCTAGGCGCCGGTCATTGCTTCATTGTGATACGCAAGCCCCTTCACCACGGCAAGGTAATGATCACGAAGGGGAATGGGCGCATGTACATGCCTTTTCTTTTGTTGTTGCAGCTGCCCGCAGTGCAGCCAGAAAAATTAGGCAGTCATGTACACGCACCAGAAAAATTATTACAGCGGCCGCTGCTAGCAGCGGCCTAAAAAATTCAGCAATCCGCCTGGAGTCCCGGACCCTGTTGGTGGTGGCGGAGAAGGTAGTCAAGCGGCCTGCAGGCAGACATGCTGTGTGGAGGGACTGGGAGCGACTTGGTCTACTTGGGGCAGCCCAGGCAGCCAGTCACACGGCGTGCAGGCAGAGATGCTGTGTGTGCGGGGACTGACTTAGTCTTGGGGCGGGTAGCAGCCCTCCGGGATCCATGCCTCATTCATTTTGATAAAGGTGAGGTACTTAACACTTTTGTGATTTAGGTGACTTCTCTTCTCTGTGACAATGCCTCCAGCTGCGCTGAAGGTCCTTTCTGACAGGACGCTTGCGGCAGGGCAGGAGAGAAGTTGGATGGCAAATTGGGACAGCTCTGGCCACAGGTCAAGCCTGCGCACCCAGTAGTTCAAGGGTTCCTCATCGCTGTTCACAGCAGTGTCTACATCCACACTTAAGGCCAGGTAGTCGGCTACCTGCCGTTCCAGGCGTTGGTGGAGGGTGGATCCGGAAGGGCTACGGCGAGGCGTTGGACTAAAGAACGTCCGCATGTCCGACATCACCATGAGATCGCTGGAGCGTCCTGTCTTTGACTGCGTGGACACGGGAGGAGGATTAGTGGCAGTGGTACCTTGCTGGCGTTGTGCTGTCACATCACCCTTAAGGCATTGTAAAGCATAGTTGACAGCTGGTTCTGCATGTGCTGCATCCTTTCCACCTTCCGGTGAGTTGGTAACAGGTCCGCCACTTTGTGCCTGTACCGAGGGTCTAGTAGTGTGGCCACCCAGTACAGCTCATTCCCCTTGAGGTTTTTTATACGGGGGTCCCTCAACAGGCAGGACAGCATAAAAGACGACATCTGCACAAAGTCGGATCCAGTACCCTCCATCTCCTCTTGCTCTTCCTCAGTGACGTCACGTAAGTCAACCTCCTCCCCCCAGCCGCGAACAATACCACGGGAAGGTTGAGCAGCACAAGCCCCCTGCGACGGCTGCTGCGGGTGTTCTCCTGCCGCCGTCCCCTCCTCCTCCTCCTCCTCTTCCCCCAAAGAAACACCTTGCTCATCATCCTCTGAGTCTGACTCGTCTTCTGCACACGACTTCTCTTCTTCCTCCTCCTCCCCCCTCTGTGCTGCCGCAGGTGTTGAGGAAACAGCTGGGTCTGATGAAAATTGGTCCCATGCCTGTTCCTGCCGTAACGGTTCCTGGTCACGCTCATTCACAGCTTCATCCGCCACTCTACGCACAGCACGCTCCAAGAAGTAAGCGTAGGGAATTAAGTCGCTGATGGTGCCCTCACTGCGGCTCACCAGGTTGGTCACCTCCTCAAACGGCAGCATGAGCCTGCATGCATTTTTCATCAGTGTCCAGTTGTCGGGCCAGAACATCCCCATCTTCCCAGACTGTTTCATTCTACTGTAGTTGTAGAGGTAGTGGGTGACGGCTTTCTTCTGTTCTAGCAGGCGGGAGAACATGAGCAGGGTCGAATTCCAGCGAGTCGGGCTATCGCAAATCAGGCGTCTCACTGGCATGTTGTTTTTCCGCTGAATTTCTGCAAATCGTGCCATGGCTGTGTAAGACCGCCTCAAATGCCCACAGAACTTCCTGGCCTGCTTCAGGACATCCGCTAAGCCAGGGTACTTTGCCACAAATCTTTGAACAACTAGATTCATGACATGTGCCATGCAGGGTATGTGTGTCAGCTTCCCCATATGCAAAGCGGCAAGCAGATTGCTGCCGTTGTCGCACACCACGTTGCCTATCTCCAGGTGGTGCGGGGTCAGCCACTCATCCACCAGTGTGACTCTCCGCTTTGAGACAAGACATGTCTAAGATGGCGTGACAGCGTCGTACCTGGCATGCAGCATAGGCCCTGCGGAGCTGGGGCTGTGTAGCTGGAGAGGAGAACTGCCACTCAGCCAAGAAGGAGGAGGACAGCGAAGAGCATGTAGCAGGAGGAGAGGAGGTGGCAGGAGGCCTGCCTGCAAGCCGTGGAGGTGTCACAATTTGGTCCGCTGCGCCCTGCTTGCCATCGTTCACCACCAGGTTCACCCAATGGGCTGTGTACGTAATGTAGCGGCCCTGCCCGTGCTTGGCAGACCAGGCATCCGTGGTCAGGTGTACCCTTGACCCAACGCTCTTCGCAAGAGATGACACCACTTGCCTCTCAACTTCACGGTGCAGTTGGGGTATGGCCTTTCTCGAAAAATAAGTGCGGCCTGGCATCTTCCACTGCGGTGTTCCGATGGCCACAAATTTACGGAAGGCCTCAGAGTCCAACAGCTGGTATGGTAACAGCTGCCGAGCTAACAGTTCCGCCACGCCAGCTGTCAGACGCCGGGCAAGGGGGTGACTGGCCGAAATTGGGTTCTTCCGCTCAAACATTTCCTTCACGGACACCTGACTGCTGCTGTGGGCAGAGGAGCAGGAACCGCTCAAGGGCAGAGGCGGAGTGGAGGAGGGTGCCTGTGAAGGTGCAAGGGAGAAAGCGGCAGAAGCAGATGATGCACCTGAAGGAGGAAGAGGAGAAGGAGGGTGACTTTTCTTTTGTGTGCTGCTGCTGCTTTTGCTCAGGTGGCCATCCCATTGCTGTTTGTGCCTTTTCTCCAGGTGCCTTTGTAAGGCACTTGTCCCTACGTGAGTGTTGGCCTTTCCACGGCTCAATTTTTGTTGGCAGAGTGAACAGATGGCTTTGGTCCGATCTGAGGCACACACATTAAAAAATGTCCACACCGCTGAGCCACCCTGGGATGTGGGCACTATGGGGACCTCAGCAGCTGATGCTGAAGGGCAAGTTGGCTGGCTGTACATAGGTGGCGATACATTGTGCCGGACTCTGCCACCAGCTGTTTCTGACGAAGAGCTGCCCCAGCTTCTTTCAGCAACTTCTCTCCTCCTACTACTCTCTGACTCCCCCTCTGAACTGTCCCCCTCTTCATCTCCTCTATTGGGAACATACAGAGGATCCCTATCATCGTCAGCATCGTAATCATCCTTGCCCAGCTTCGCTTGCCTCAGAAAAATCCAAACATGCACCATCAGTAGGTCCTTCATCCTCCTTACACGTTACATCCATAGTGTTGCCGCGTAACGCAGACATATGAGCTGGTGAAAAATCATCTGGCTGTAACAACAATGGCTGTGCATCAGTGATTTCACCACTAAATAATTCTTGCGAAGTGTCAAATGCAGCGGAAGTGGTGCTAGTAGTAGCGCTGGTGGCTGAGCAAGATGAGGTGTTCTGTGTCGCTAAATACTCAACCACGTCCTGACAATCTTGGGAGGTGATGGGACGTGCCTTCTTCCGAGCACTGTACTGTGGGCCAGGTCCACACGAAATTACATTTACACGACCTCGCGCAGACCTGCCGGGTGGCCTTCCTCTGGCTCTGGCACTACCTCTTCCTCTACCTGTTTTGTCCATATCGGGTATGCACGGAGTGGTATATCACACTGCGTGCACTCACGTAGGTAGGTGGGTTCACTTAACTGCACAGGTATGCGCACTGATGCGGTGGGTTCACTGAACACAACAGGTATGCAGTGGCGGGTTCACTGAACACAACAGGTATGCAGTGGCGGGTTCACTGAACAGGTATGCAGTTGCGGGTTCACTGAACAGTACAGGTATACAGTGGTGGGTTCACTGAACACAACAGGTATGCAGTGGCGGGTTCACTGAACACAACAGGTATGCAGTGGCGGGTTCACTGAACAGGTATGCAGTGGCGGGTTCACTGAACAGTACAGGTATACAGTGGCGGGTTCACTGAACACAACAGGTATGCAGTGGCGGGTTCACTGAACAGAACAGGTATACAGTGGCGGGTTCACAGAACAGGTATGCAGTGGCAGGTTCACTGAACACAACAGGTATGCAGTGGTGGGTTCACTGAACAGGTATACAGTGGCGGGTCCACTGAACAGAACAGGTATGCAGTGATGGGTTCACTGAACACAACAGGTATGCAGTGGTGGGTTCACTGAACAGGTATGCAGTGGTGGGTTCACTGAACACAACAGGTATGCAGTGGCGGGTTCACTGAACAGAACAGGTATGCAGTGGCGGGTTCACTGAACAGTACAGGTATACAGTGGCAGGTTCACTGAACACAACAGGTATGCAGTGGCAGGTTCACTGAACACAACTGGTATGCAGTGGCAGGTTCACTGAACACAACAGGTATGCAGTGGCGGGTTCACTGAACAGGTATGCAGTGGCGGGTTCACTGAACAGTACAGGTATACAGTGGCGGGTTCACTGAACACAACAGGTATGCAGTGGCGGGTTCACTGAACAGGTATACAGTGGCGGGTTCACTGAACAGAACAGGTATACAGTGGCGGGTTCACAGAACAGGTATGCAGTGGCAGGTTCACTGAACACAACAGGTATGCAGTGGTGGGTTCACTGAACAGGTATACAGTGGCGGGTCCACTGAACAGAACAGGTATGCAGTGGCGGGTTCACTGAACACAACAGGTATGCAGTGGTGGGTTCACTGAACAGGTATGCAGTGGTGGGTTCACTGAACACAACAGGTATGCAGTGGCGGGTTCACTGAACAGAACAGGTATGCAGTGGCGGGTTCACTGAACAGTACAGGTATACAGTGGCAGGTTCACTGAACACAACAGGTATGCAGTGGCGGGTTCACTGAACACAACAGGTATGCAGTGGCGGGTTCACTGAACACAACAGGTATGCAGTGGCGGGTTCACTGAACAGGTATGCAGTGGTGGGTTCACTGAACAGTACAGGTATGCAGTGGCGGGTTCACTGAACAGGTATACAGTGGCGGGTTCACTGAACAGAACAGGTATACAGTGGCGGGTTCACAGAACAGGTATGCAGTGGCAGGTTCACTGAACACAACAGGTATGCAGTGGCGGGTTCACTAAACAGGTATACAGTGGCGGGTCCACTGAACAGAACAGGTATGCAGTGGCGGGTTCACTGAACACAACAGGTATGCAGTGGTGGGTTCACTGAACAGGTATGCAGTGGTGGGTTCACAGAACAGGTATGCAGTGGTGGGTTCACAGAACAGGTATGCAGTGGTGGGTTCACAGCACAGGTATGCAGTGGTGGGTTCACAGAACAGGTATGCAGTGGTGGGTTCACAGCACAGGTATGCAGTGGCGGGTTCACTGAACAGGTATGCAGTGATGGGTTCACTGAACAGGTATGTAGTGGTGGGTTCACAGAACAGGTATGCAGTGGTGGGTTCACAGCACAGGTATGCAGTGGTGGGTTCACAGAACAGGTATGCAGTGGTGGGTTCACAGCACAGGTATGCAGTGGCGGGTTCACTGAACAGGTATGCAGTGATGGGTTCACAGCACAGGTATGCAGTGGCAGGTTCACTGAACAGGTATGCAGTGATGGGTTCACAGCACAGGTATGCAGTGGTGGGTTCACAGAACAGGTATGCAGTGGTGGGTTCACAGCACAGGTATGCAGTGGCAGGTTCACTGAACAGGTATGCAGTGATGGGTTCACAGAACAGGTATGCAGTGGCAGGTTCACTGAACAGGTATGCAGTGGTGGGTTCACAGTACAGGTATGCAGTGGTGGGTTCACAGAACAGGTATGCAGCCAGCCAGGAACAAGTTAAGCCTAACTAATCTTTCTCTGAGAGACAGTCTGCAGCAGCTCGCCCTACTCTCACTAACGCAGGCAGCACACGAGTGACCGTAATGGCCGCCGCTGCCTGCCTTATATAAGGGGGGGTGGGGCTCCAGGGGCTAGTGTAGCCTAATTGGCTACACTGGGCCTGCTGACTGTGATGTAGAGGGTCAAAGTTGACCCTCAAGGTGCATTATGGGGCGAACCAAACTTCCGCAAAGGTTCACCAGCGGGACGCGAACGCGAACTACCGAAGTTCGCGTGGAACCGTTCGCCGGCGAACCGTTCGGCCCATCTCTAGTAGTCTCTGCCATCATGTCTCCCTATTTTATATGAACATCAAAGAGTTAAATGCGACATCATCTGAGCCATACCCCCAAGCCTACAATTGGTGGGCATGGGCATGTGACCCACCTCATCATCTAATATACCAGTGCTTTATAACGTAGTTGCGAAGAATGCAATGTTTTCCAAATATCGGCTTTGTTTACCGTTTCGTCGTCTAACTGTCGGTACAGTTAGACCTGATAACCCTTTATGTGTCCTTCTAGAGGACCATGTTTCTTGTAAATGACTGCATAATTTCTCTCAGAGAAACTCTGCTTAAAGAGACACTGCATCTGAAGTCTTTACTAGACTTTAGTACCTGAGGCCTAGAATTCAAGTATACTTACATTCTAACAACTACAAAGCTAAAGTAAGCTTACCATTTATTTTTCAATTTATGCTGGAGAGAAGCTGTTTATATTACTGCTGCAAAATAAACGGACTTTGTGTTGTTTACATCTGTGTACTGCGTGCTGGCTGCGATCCCCTAAACTTCACAACTGGTGCTCAGATGCGGGCAGTGCAGCACTGCAGGAAAAGTTCAGTTAAAGTGAACCTAAAGCCAAGTAAAAAAAATTAGATTAACTCACCTGGGGCTTCCCTCAGTCCCCTGCAGCCGATCGGTGCCCTCGCAGCCCCGCCCTGATGATCCAGGACCCGCCGGCGAACACTTTCCGGTTTGGCCGTCACCGGCCGACAGGCATAGGAACACGAGTGATTGTTCGCGTTCCAAGCTTGTATATCGCCCCCTGGCCGCAATAGCAGCATAGGGGGCCATGGTGAGAGCCAGTCACTTTCTGCAGAAACTGACACCCACAGATGATGTGGAAGCCTTTCTAAAAACGTTTGAGAGGACAGCAAAGCGGGAAGGATGGCTGAAAGATAAATGGGTTGGTCTCCTTGCACTGTTCCTGACGGGAGAACCCCAGAAGGCCTATTACGACCTCACCCTGCAGACGCCGTCAACTATGTTCGGCTAAAGGCAGAGATCCTGGCCCGACTAGGTGTGACCACAGTGGTCCAGGCAAAGCGGGTGTACAGCTGGAGGTACCTGATGGACCCTGAGCTGTTTTCTGAGGGGGGGGGATGATTCCCCATTGCAGGTTATGCGAGGACAATGAGGAATCTTCCTCCCACTCTAGGCTCCCTGACCTGGATGTGTCAAAAGGTACCTTCATTATTGCGCAGATGCGGGATCCAACATTATCCCATGCTAGAGAACAGGTATCTGTTGTAAATGGAGTTTCCCAGGAACCTGGGGCGGAGGAGATATTCCCTCATTTTGCAGTTAATGGGGACAGGGTCAGACTGGGACACTAAAGGCCCACCAAGGAAGTTTCAGCTTGGGGCCCGCCCCCCCTCTCCTCCCCCCCTCTCCTCCCTCCCCTCTCCTCCCCCCCCCCATTTTGGGTTCACATACACATGTACTCTACAAATTTTGCATGATTTTATGGTAGGGATTAGATTGTGAGTACTTCTGAGGACAGTCTCCAATAGGGATATGTCCATATGCAAAAATAAATGAGTGTCACCACGTACTGGAACATGGGCGTGGTCATGATGAGTCATGGGCAGACTTTAAAAAAAAAAAAAACACAAAATAAGTAGCGGTGTTATTCACAGAGATTAGGTCCGACCAGATACATTTTAGATAAAATAATCAAGTAGTTACATGCTTCATGATAATTCATCAAGTAGTGAAATGGCAGCAGATCTTCAGACAAAATGCAATCAGATTGGTGGCAGATTTCCCCACAAAATGCAATCAAATTGGCAGCAGCTATCTTCACAAAATGCAATCAGATTGCCAGAAGATACCCCCACAAATTGCAATCAGATTGGCAGCAGATACCCCCACAAAATGCAATTAGATTGGCGGCAGATATCCCCACAAAATGCAATCAGATTGGCGGCAGATTTCCCCACAAAATACAATTAGATTGGCGACAGATATCACCACAAAATGCAATCAGATTGGTGGCAGATTTCCCAACAAAATACAATCATATTGGCGGCAGATATCCCCACAAAATGCAATCAGATTGGCAGCAGATTTCCCCACAAAATGCAATCAGATTGGCAGCAGATTTCTCACAAAATGCAATCAGATTGGCAGCAGATTTCCCCACAAAATACAATTAGATTGGCTGCAGATTTCCCCACAAAAAGCAATTAGATTGGCAGCAGATATCCCCACAAAATGCAATCAGATTGGCGGCAGATTTCCCCACAAAATACAATTAGATTTGCGGCAGATATCCCCACAAATTACAATTAGATTGGCAGCAGATGTCCCCAAAAAATGCAATCAGATTGGCGGCAGATTCCCCACAAAGGCAGGTCCCAAGTTAGAGTGGGCCCCCATGCTGGAAGGGGGGGGCAGCAGGCACAGAGCGGTGGGGAGGGGGGGAAGCTTACCCCCTCCCTCACTTAGAGCCCTTCCCTTCCGCGCTCCCCCCCAGCTAGGTATGCAGGTCTCAGTGCCCCCATGCATGCTGGAAGGGGGAAAAGTGGGCACAGAGCAGCGGGGAGGGGGGGAAGCCTCCCCCCCTCCCTCACCTAGGGGCCCCCTCTTCCACGCGCCCCCCCCCCCCTCCAGAATTGCACCCAGCAGCGGCAGCGAGCAGGAATCACTTACCAGCATCAGATCGATAGCTCTGCATGCCGTTGCTGGCCTCCGTCTCCTGCACTGCTGTCCAATCAAGCTCTCACAGGAAGTACTGCGAGAGCGTGATTGGATAGCATCAGTGCAGGAGACCAGCCCAGCCCAGCGACACGCAGAGCTATCGATCTGATGCCAGTAAGCTATTCCCCGCTGCTGCCGCTGGCTGGCTGCAATTCTGGAGGGGGGGAGCGTGGAAGGGGGGGCCGGGTGAGGGAGGGGGGGAGGCTTCCCCCCCCCCTTCCCGCCTCTCTGTGCACAGTTTCCCCCCTTCCTGCACTGTGCCCCCTCCTTCTCAGCTCTGGGCCCCCCAGGAGGCGGAGCAGCCGGGGCCCACCGATGGAAAAATCGGTGGTTCAGTGGCTCAGTCCGAGCCTGAATGGGGATCTGTTATATCGGGTTGCAAAGGTCAGAGATGAGGTTTTTGAGCAGCTGCTAGTGTCTCAAGCATTTCGGAGGATGGTACTAGACTTGTCTCACAATGAAGCATTGGGAGGTCACCTGGGTGCCGAGAAAACAGAGGCACAGATAACTGACAGGTTTTATTGGCCTGGTTCGAAACACTTTGGTGCCCTTGCCAATAATAGAGGTTCCATTTGAGCGCATTGCCATGGATATAGTGGGGCCATTGGTAAAGTCTGGCAGGGGCACCAATATATCATGGTAATACTCGACTATGCTACTCGCTACCCGGAAGCCTTTTCTTTAAGAAAACCTACGTCCAAAGCTATCACCCGAGAATTATTTAATATGTTCACTCGGACGGGTTTTCCCAAAGAAATCCTTACGGACCAAGGAACTACGTTTATGTCTAAAGTTATGGCTGATGTGTGTAAACTGTTCCAGATCAAGCAGATGAGAACCTCTGTTTATCCCCCCCAGACAGATGGGCTGGTTGAACGGTTTAATAAGACCCTAAAAATGATGCTAAAAAGAGTTGTTCAAAGGGACGGAAAAGATTGGGATTGTTTATTGCCTGCAGTGATGTTTGCTGTTCGGGAGTTACCTCAGGCCTCCACAGGTTTTTCACCATTTGAACTAGTATATGGGCGCAGACCTCGAGGGTTGCTTGACTTGGTAAAAGAAACCTGGGAAAGTGAGTCCAGTCCCCACAAAAGTGTGGTGGAACATGTTTCCCAGTTGCAAGAACGCATTGCCAAAGTGATGCCCCTTGTCAAGGAACACCTACTGGCAGCCCAAGAAGCGCAGAGTTGAGTATACAACCGCTCTGCAAAAATCAGGCAGTTACAGGTGGGGACAGAGTGGCGGTATTGATCCCCACCGTGGAGAGTAAATTCTTGGCCAGGTGGCAAGGTCCCTTCGAGATCACTGAAAAAGTGGGGGAAGTGAACTACAAGGTACATCAGCCAGGGAGACGGAAACCCTATCAACTTTATCATGTAAATTTGTTGAAGCCCTGGAAAGAGAGAGAGACTGCTCCGGTTATGGTGGGTGTGAGTGTTGTACCACAAGTCAGCATTGAGGATTTGAAAATACCCCCACTCTTTCCAAATCACAGCTCGAACAGGTAAAGGAGTTTCTCCAGAGAAACAAGGGAATATTTTCTGATTTGCCTGGACTCACTAATATGATTGAACACAGTATTATTACTGAGCCCAGGGCTAAAGTGTTTGTCAAGCCCTATCGCATTCCGGAGGCCCGCAGAAAGGCTGTTTCGGAAGAAGTAAAACTGATGTTGGAATTGGACGTCATTGAAGAGTCGCAAAGTGAATGGTCAAGCCCGATTGTGTTGGTACCTAAGCCAAACGGAACTTTGCGATTCTGTAATGACTTTCGGAAATTGAATTAAATTTCCAAATTTGATGGCTATCCCATGCTATGTGTGGATGAACTGATAGTGAGGTTAGGCCCAGCCCGCTACATAACCACGTTAGACCTGACCAAAGGGTATTGGCAAATACCCTTGGCCAAAGAAGCCAGAGAGAAAAACGTCATTCTCCACACCTGAGGGCCTTTTTCAGTACAAGAGAATGTCGTTTGGATTACAGACTGCCCCTGCCACATTTCAAAGAGTCATTGTAATGAACAGTGGTATCTCTGCTGACCAGAGTGAGCTCAATCAGGAAAGTCTGTGATACAAAATAGGTAGTAGTTCAAATACCACAATAGTCAGTATTTTAATCAGAATGTGATGACTCGTGTTTTTGTGCACAGTAACTCAGGAGTACTCCTAGGTGATAGCCCTTGGCTGTAGGGACTATCACTAGTATAAGAGTGGTCGTACAGGCAGGGTCAGTAATTGGTCGGTCAGGTTGCGGTACAAAATCGTGAGACAAATACTATGTGAGAAACAGGCAGAGTTTGGCAACAATCAGATGGGCGGAAGTACAGAATCAGGCAGGCAGGGTACAGAATCGAGAGGCAGAAGGATGGTCAGAAGTTCAGGCAAGGTTCATACACAAATGCAATGTGAGGAGGCAAAGACTGGCACTAGATGAGGGCGGAAAACATTGGGTGCACCGGATCCTGTACTGTATGCTAGGACGTGCTCTCAGAAACATACATTTGCATGGAGAGAAGGAGAAAGCAGAGGCACTGTGATAGCAAAAATGAAGTACCTTTAATCCACGGTGTGACACACAGCAGGGTACACAGTGGGGGTGCCTCTGCTTTCTCCTTCTCTCCAAGGTTCATACACAATAAGGCATACAATGTATAATAATAATATAATATTACTATTACGAAATATCTATAATAATATCACTAGCTATGTGTGAATCCCCGGGGTCCTGTTGAATCAAACACACTGGGAATTAACTAAGGTCTGAGAGCTTAACCGCAAAGTTTCAGCAACAGCAGACAACGATCCACTGACAGCCCGGGTCTCAAATGCAAAAGGTAATACCCGTGGCTCCGCTCACTCGCCTCAGCCAATCAGAGGCGAGAGTCAGACCAGAGTTGTCAGCTGACCGGCTGGTCAGCTGACTCGCCTCCTCAATGCATAAAGGTCCTGTCTCCGGGTACGCGCGTGCGTTCTTCTGTCTTGATGTACCCTGGAGAGACCTGACCTGCTGGGAAGAGATGACGGGGAGGCAGCGGCGGAATCTGCCATGACGTCAGATGCGGGAGCGGCGGTCGCGTCGCTCTCCACTGCAGAGGTAACTTTGACATTACTGACAGTCATGTACAGGTTGTTGCATCCACACCAAAGATATGCGTCGGTCTATTTAGATGACATTGTGATTTTTAGTTCAGACTGGGAGTCTCATTTTCCAATGGTTCAAGCAGTCCTGGAGGCGTTGAGGAAAGGGGGTTTCACAGTGAGCACCGAGAAATGTGCCCTAGGTCGGAAGGGGGTTAGTGAAACCCCAAATTAAAAATAATTGAGGCAATCCAGGAATGGCCCCACCCCCTCAGTAAGAAACAGGTTTGAGCTTTCTTGGGGATAGTGGGCTTCTACAGACGATTCATTCCCAATTTTTCTACTCTAGCAGCTCCCTTAACTGACTTGACGAAGGGCCGTAAGTCAGTGATGATACAGTGGACTGCAGAGACAGAAAAAAATGTTTGTGGAGCTGAAATCTGCATTGTGTTGTCACCCTGTTCTGGTAGCCCCCGATTTCACCTGAGAATTTGTAGTGCAGACAGATGCCTCAGATGTTGGGTTGGGTGGCGGTTCTGTCACAGGTGATTAACGGAGAGGAACATTCCATAATTTTTCTCAGTCGGAAACTGACGGCCGCTGAGAAAAACTATGCGGTGGTGGAGAGGGAATGCTTGGCCATAAAATGGGCCCTGGACTCCTTGCGCTATTATTTATTGGGTAGGAAATTCAGGTTGATCTCTGACCATGCCCCTCTAGCTTGGATGGAAAGGAACAAAGGAACGAATGCAAGAGTGTCCCGGTGGTTTCTCTCTCTCCAGGAATTCAACTATGTGGTGGAACATAGGCCTGGTAAAGTGGACCAGAACGCCGATGCCCTTTCCAGAGTACACTGTTTAGTGGGTCAATGTGCCTCCACCTCCTCGAGGTTGAGGCAGAGGGGGGGGGGGATATATGTAGGGGCCATCGGGGCTGGGTGCTGGACATGAGGTACATTGCCCGGTTATTTGGACTGTGGTCCCTTTAAAATTAGATGTGTACCTGAAAGGGGAGTCAGGGTATTGCTGCCTTTGTTATTTTTTCAGGGCCGGACTATGGAGCTGAAGAGAAGCTCTAAGAGATTTGCATATCAAGAAGCAGCTCACATGCAGTCAGGGTGGAGTTGATGTGAAGGAGCATGTGTGTTGCTGAGCTCCTGAAAAGTCTGTTTGGAGATATTGCTGGACGCCAAACCATACTTTGGACTGCTGTGTGTATGGCTTTGGCTTAACCTCCTTGGCGGTAACCCCGTGTGTGACACGGGGTAAGCCGCCGGAGGGTGCCGCTCAGGCCCTGCTGGGCCGATTTACATAATTTTCTTTTTAAAACACGCAGCTAGCACTTTGCTAGCTGCGTGTTTGCTCTGATCGCCGCCGATGCGCCGCTACCCGCCGCAGAAACAGCCCCCCCCCCGCATACCCCTTGCGCAGCCTGGCCAATCGCCGCCAGGCTGCGCTATGGGGTGGATCGGGACTCCCTGTGACGTCACGACGTCCGTGACGTCGATGACGTCACTCCATTCGTCGCCATGGCGACGGGGAAGCCCTCAAGGAAATCCCGTTCAGAACGGGATTTCCTTATGGGCAAGCGGTGCCGGCGGCGATCGGAGGGGACGGGCGGACGCCGCGGGGAGGGGGGAAGCATGTAGCTAGCGCTAGGCTAGCTACATGCTAAAAAAAAAAAAAAAGGGCGAAAAATACCCTCCCGCGGCTGCGCAGCCACGGGAATTATACCGCCAGGGGGATTAAATTAACTGTATCTAAATAAGCTGGACTATTACTACTGTTATATGGACTACAAAGCTGAAGTAAGCTAACCATTTATTTTTCAATTTATGCTGGAGAAAAGATGTTTATATTACTGCTGCAAAATAAACGGACTTTGTGTTGTATACAACTGTGTACTGCTAGCTGGCTGCGATCCCCTAAACTTCAATATATACATGTATGTATATATATATATATAATTATTAGGCAAATGAGTATTTTGACCACATCATCCTCTTTATGCATGTTGTCTTACTGCAAGCTGTATAGGCTCGAAAGCCTACTACCAATTAAGCATATTAGGTGAAGTGCATCTCTGTAATGAGAAGGGGTGTGGTCTAATGACATCAACACCCTATATCAGGTGTGCATAATTATTAGGCAACTTCCTTTCCTTTGGCAAAATTGGTCAAAAGAAGGACATGAGAGGCTCAGAAAAGTCAAAAATAGTGAGATACCTTGCAGAGGGATGCAGCACTCTTAAAATTGCAAAGCTTCTGAAGCGTGATCATCAAACAATCAAGCGTTTCATTCAAAATAGTCAACAGGGTCGCAAGAAGTGTGTAGAAAAACCAAGGCGCAAAATAACTGCCCATGAACTGAGAAAAGTTAAGCGTGCAGCTGCCAAGATGCCACTTGCCACCAGTTTGGCCATATTTCAGTGCTGCAACATCACTGGAGTGCCCAAAAGCACAAGGTGTGCAATACTCAGAGACATGGCCAAGGTAAGAAAGGCTGAAAGACGACCACCACTGAACAAGACACACAAGCTGAAACGTCAAGACTGGGCCAAGAAATATCTCAAGACTGATTTTTCTAAGGTTTTACGGACTGATGAAATGAGAGTGAGTCTTGATGGGCCAGATGGATGGGCCCGTGGCTGGATTGGTAAAGGGCAGAGAGCTCCAGTCCGTCTCAGACGCCAGCAAGGTTGAGGTGGAGTACTGGTTTGGGCCAGGGGCGGACTGACAACTCATGGGGCCCCCGGGCAATAGGAGAATATGGGGCCCCCATACCAGTGTTACCCACCTTTCACGTTATATTTTTACAGACTAAGGTATAATAATTTATTGACAACAGTAAATATGTTATATTGTACACTGACAAAAACCCCTGTGCCGCGCGTAGCGCGGCGCGCCAAAAAATGGGTGTGGTCACGCAACAGAATGTGGGCGTGGTGATGGGTGGGGCAAAATATACATGACCTTAGCAGTGGTGTAAAAGGTCTGCCGGGGAAGTTTGAACTCTGCCATAGTGTTTCCCCCCAAAATACATGTAATCTGACAGCATTTCACCAAAAATCCATGCAATTTGGCAGAGGTTCCTCCAAAATACAGATAATATGGCAGTCGTTCCCCCAAAATAGATGTTATCTGGCAGCAGCGGTTCCCCCAAATACACATAATTTGGCAGCGGATCACCAAAAATACATGTAGCAGCAGTGGTTCCCCCAAAATACACAGAATCTGGAAGCAGCAGTTCCCCCATTATACACAATCTGGCAGCGGTTCCCCAAAAATACACATAATCTGGCAGCTGTTTCTCAAAATACACTTAATCTGGCAGCAGCAGTTCCCCAAAAATAGTTAATCTGGCAGCAGTTCCCCCAAAATAGGTGCCCCCAGTATAGGTAACCAGGTCAAAAGGTATCCCCAGTGGAAGTATCCAGGTCTATAGGTTTTCCCAGTGCAGGTATCCAGGTCTATAGGTGTCCCCAGTATAAGTAGCCTAATCTACAGGTGTCCCCAGAATAGATAACCAGGTCTATAGATGTCCCCATTTAAGATAGCCAGGACTATAGATGTCCCCAGTTAAGATAGCCAGGTCTATAGGCTTCCCCAGTATAGGTAGCCAGGTCTACAGGTGTCTCCAGAATACAGTAGGTAGCCAGGCCTATAGGTGTCCCCAGTACAGATAGCCAGGTCTATAGGTGTCTCCTGTATAGATAGCCAGGTCTATAGGTGCCCCCAGTATATACAGTCAGGTCTATAGGTGTCCCCAGTATATACAACCAGGTCTATAGGTGCCCCCAGTATATGTAGCTAGGTCTATAAGAGCCCCCAGTATATGTAGTCAGGTGTATAAGTGCCCCCAGTATATGCAGCCAGGTGTATAGGTGCCCCCAGTATATGCAGCCAGGTGTATAGGTGCCCCCAGTATATGCAGCCAGGTGTATAGGTCTCCCCAGTATATGCAGCCAGGTGTATAGGTGCCCCCAGTATATGCAGCCAGGTGTATAGGTGCCCCCAGTATATGTAGCCAGGTGTATAGGTCTCCCCAGTATATGCAGCCAGGTGTATAGGTGCCCCCAGTATATGCAGCCAGGTGTATAGGTGCCCCCAGTATATGCAGCCAGGTGTATAGGTCTCCCCAGTATATGCAGCCAGGTGTATAGGTGCCCCCAGTATATGCAGCCAGGTGTATAGGTGCCCCCAGTATATGCAGCCAGGTGTATAGGTCTCCCCAGTATATGCAGCCAGGTGTATACGTGCCCCCAGTATATGCAGCCAGGTGTATACGTGCCCCCAGTATATGCAGCCAGGTGTATAGGTCTCCCCAGTATATGCAGCCAGGTGTATAGGTGCCCCCAGTATATGCAGCCAGGTGTATAGGTCTCCCCAGTATAGCCAGGTCTGTAAGTGCCCCCAGTATAAGCAGCCAGGCTTGTAGGTGTCTCCAGGAGGGGAGACAGCCAGTGAAGGAGGGCGATTTGCATAGCAGTGGAGAAGGGGGGAAGTTTCCCCCCCCCCTTCTCTCACCTTGGGCCCCCCCCTTCCTGGCTCTCCCCCCTCCGTAATCTGCAAAGTGCAAACAACTGGAAGTGGCTGTCAGCGGGCGGAGACTTACCGCTGTTCAGCCACCGGAGGCATCGCTGATCTGTGTGCAGCTAGTCTGGGCTTCTCAAGCCCACACTAGCTGCACACAGATCAGCGATCCATCCAATGGCTGAACAGCGGTAAATCTCCGCCCGCTGTCAGCCGCTTCCAGCTGTTTGCATTTTGCAGATTACGGAGGGGAGAGCCAGGAAGGGGGGGCCCAAGGTGAGAGAAGGGGGGGGAACTTCCCCCCTTCTCCGCTGCTATGCCCATCGCCCTCCTTCACTGGCTGTCTCCCCTCCTGCTCAGGGTTCTCTTGCGGGTGGCGGGCCCCCCCTGACCACGGGCCCTCGGTCCGTGCCCGAGTGCCCTAATGGTCAGTCCGCCCCTGGTTTGGGCTGGTATCATCAAAGATGAGCTTGTGGGGCATTTTCGGGTTGATGATGGAGTCAAGCTCAACTCCCAGTCCTACTGCCAGCTTCTTCAAGCAGTGGTACAGGAAGAAGTCTGCATCCTTCAAGAAAAACATAATTTTCATGCAGGACAATGCTCCATCACATGCATCCAAGTACTCCACAGCGTGGCTGCCAAGAAAGGGTATAAAAGAAGAAAAACTAATGACATGGCCTCCTTGTTCACCTGATCTGAACCCCATTGAGAACCTGTGGTCCATCATAAAATGTGAGATTTACAAGGAGGGAAAACAGTACACCTCTCTGAACAGTGTCTGGGAGGCTGTGGTTGCTGCTGCACGCAATGTTGATGGTGAACAGATCAAAACACTGACAGAATCCATGGAAGGCAGGCTTTTGAGTGTCCTTGCAAAGAAAGGTGGCTATATTGGTCACTGATTTGTTTTTGTTTTGTTTTTGAATGTCAGAAATGTATATTTGTGAATGTTGAGATGTTATATTGGTTTCACTGGTAAAAATAAATAATTGAAATGGGTATATATTTGTTTTTTGTTAAGTTGCCTAATAATTATGCACAGTAATAGTCACCTGCACACACAGATATCCCCCTAAAATAGCTAAAACTAAAAACAAACTAAAAACTACTTTCAAAAATATTCAGCTTTGATATTAATGAGTTTTTTGGGTTCATTGAGAACAAGGTTGTTGTTCAATAATAAAATTATTCCTCAAAAATACACCTTGCCTAATAATTCTGCACTCCCTGTGTATGTATGTATGTATGTATGTATATATATATATATATATGTATGTATGTATATATATATATATATATATATATATATATATATATATATATATATATATATATATATTGTGAGAAAACGCGGAAAAGCCGCCAATACTCAAGGTGAGGCGGCTGACTCCGCGTTCAACATGGCAGCTGGCGCGCAGTCGGAGCGCGGAGAAACCGCCGCATGCTCTAACAACAGGACGGCGGGTTCCGCATCCAATACAGCAAGTTGCTCGCATAGGCCTGCTCCTCTCAGTAATGCGGAATGCGGAGAAAACGCCACACGCACTGACAGCAGTGCAGCGGTTTCCGCATCCAACTCAGCAGAAACATCACAACACATGACTGGTGTGGCTGGGACTGATAGTCCACACTGGTTTAGGAGGATGCGCGCGCGCAGAGAGGCAGGGCCTTTATGGCAGTCAGAATAGGGTCAGCTGACCAAGCTGGTCTGCTGACAATTTCAGTAACTTCCATTGGTCCAGCACTTAGGGGAGGCGCTGGTGAGCGCTAGTGTATATATACTGGGTGCTGGTCATTCATCTGGTGTCTGCCGTTGCGATCACTACGTGGTAGCACTCAGACCTTGTCAGTATCTGTGTTTATTAGTCAGTTTCGTAGGTGTTGATGATCACGGAGCTCACACCTTAGCCTAGGAATTCTGTTATTATCTGTATTGTTATCTAGACCAGTTTCCAAGGTGTTGACGGCCACGGAACTCACACCTTAGTCTAGGAATTCTGTACCATCTGTATTATTTGTATTATCTAGTCTAGTTCCCGGAGTGTGAGAATCTTGGAGCTCACACTCAAGTCTAGGCATTGTTGATTACCTGTTATGACTTTCTGCATTCCTGACCATTCTTCTGATCTCTGATTTTGTACCTTTGCCTTTCTGATTCTCTGTTGCCAATACTCGGCTTGTCTCTGGATTCTGTACTTGCCTACTGTCTCTGTACTGTATCTGTCCGTGTGTTAACGACCTAGCTTGTCCGACCTCGAGAACTATCTCTCCTGTTAGGAGATAGTTCACAGATCTGTCAGTGGACACTTCTCCTTGGTGTCACTCACGTTCTGTCCTTCCCACTATCTCAGGCTGGCTCCGCCCCTTGGGGAGCATCAGGCCTGTGGAAGGAAGCTGATCCATAACAATTACCCCTACTGTCTAGCACCCATCCCACGGGTGCTTTCCTCAAAGTATTACTGTTGCACCAAAAACTCTCATCTCTCAGGTGTCCAGAGGTTAGAAGATATATCTGATTATCGGTGATACTGCAGATCATCAATAATCGGGTATATTCTGTATTCTCGGTGATACTGCAGATCACCGGTAATCAGACCCTCTCTGTGTTACACCGATCGTTACAGAATGGCAGACCTAAAGATGCAAATGGACGCACACACTAACCGTCTGGGTGCACTTACCACTTCGGTGGACTCTATCAACCTAGTGCTGGGTAATCACAAAGCTATGTTTGACGCTTTGTCCGGTTCTCTATGTACCCTTCAGACGGCAGTGGATGAGGTGCGATCCCCTCCTAGCACAGACATACGTATGCCTGTACCTGAAAAATTTTCTGGTCACAGATCTGACTTTCGAAATTTTAGGAGTAGAGTGTTGTCATATTTTGAGTTAAGACCTAGATCTTCAGGAACCATGACCCAAAAGGTCACGTTTATTAAGACTTTATTATCAGGCGATTCCCAGACCTGGGCATACAGTCTGCCCACTGGAGATGTAGCTTTAAACTCTGTAGATGAATTTTTTTAGGCTATGGCAATAATTTACAACGATCCAGACATCGCCTCGACTTCTGAGCGGAAGCTCAAGTTACTGCGTCAAGGCAAGGGTCCGGTCGAGGAGTATGCGGCAGAATTTAGGAGGTGGTCAGTTTCAGCCAGGTGGGACACCTATGCCCTTTTAGACTGTTTCCTATCAGGATTATCAGATGAGGTTTCAGATCTAATGTTAAGTCTGCCCGAACCTAAGACTGTCGATGAGGCCATTTCATCGGCAATCAGGATTGATCGTAGATTACAGTATCAAAGACAGACCAGGGGCAGAGACAATGTTAAAATGTTGACCTATGCTACACCCCCGGTGACTCCATCTCCGCCCGTTTCTCCTCCCCCCGAGCCAATGCAGATTGGTCGGTCAAAACTGTCTCAAATGGAGCGGAGACACAGAATTTCTGAGCATTTGTGTCTTTATTGTGCAGAGGGGGGACATAGAGTACGAAATTGCCCTAAAAAGTCGGGAAACGCCATTGCCTAGGAGTAGTTGGGGGTGATACCCTAGGCGTGCAGCTCTCACCCCTAGAGGATAAGCGGTTACTCCTTCCTTGTAAGATTACATGGGAGGATAAATCGGAAGTCACTGAGACCTCCGATCAGGTTGTATGCCCACTAGAGGTCATCGCTACAATTTGTCTGGGCCAGAAAAGGTGGCCATGCAAGAGTATATCCGTGAAAACTTAGCTAAGGGTTTCATTCGTCCTTCCCGGTCGCCTGCCGGAGCGGGGTTTTTTTTTGTAAATAAGAAAGACGGAGGCCTTCGGCCAGGCATTGATTACCGGGGACTGAATAAAATCACAGTTAAAAATCGCTATCCGTTACCTTTGATAGACGATTTATTCACTCAAATCACCAAGGCTAAGATTTTTTCGAAATTGGATTTACGAGGTGCATACAACCTGGTGCGGATCAGGGAGGGCGATGAATGGAAGACTGCCTTTAACACACCCGACGGGCATTACGAGTACCTGGTGATGCCCTTCGGGTTGTGTAACGCCCCGGCCGTCTTCCAAGAACTCATTAATGAGGTTTTTAGGGAGGTATTGGGTAAATTTGTCCTAATATACCTGGATGATATATTGATCTTCTCAGACAACCTCTCTGAGCACAGGGCTCATGTCAGATTCGTGTTACACAAGCTCAGACTAAAAAGGCTTTATGCTAAATTGGAGAAATGCATTTTTGAGGTGACATCTGTCGCTTTTCTGGGATACATAATTTCCACCTCAGGCCTTTCTATGGATCCCGCCAAAGTCTCTGCTGTCTTGGAATGGCCCCAACCAGTAGGTCTCAAATCTCTTCAGAGATTTCTAGGGTTTGCAAATTACTATAGAAGGTTCATAAAGGGGTACTCCACAGTCATAGCACCCCTCACCAGTCTCACTAAAAAAGGGGCAGATACCAACCATTGGTCCCCCGAAGCTCTGGCCGCTTTCTCCACTCTGAAAGAACTGTTTTGCTCTGCACCCATATTGAGACTGACTGTGTATACAGTTGTGTGCCCTAACATGTTGTATACAGGCGTGTATCAAAAAAGGACGCCTGGAAAAAAAAGCGCGGGATAAAGCCAAAATTTTAAGTTTCGTTTAATAGCATGTAAACGAAAATGTAGTGCTAAATAGGTTGAATAAATGGAAATTAAATGGCAAAATACCATCTATAACAACAAACGAATTCTGAAATGAAACATCAAATTGTAAGGAAACGCGGAAAGGCCGCCGTCTCTCGAAGTGAGGCGGCTGTTTCCGCGTCCAGCATGGCGTCACAACGCGGAAAAAACGCTGCATGCCGCATAGGCAGTGCGGCGGAATCCGCATTGGTAACGGCGGAATCCGCATTGGTAACGGCGGAATCCGCATCAGAGGCGGCCCCCGCACTAGATACATTGCATGACAGTACTGGTGTGGCAGGGACTGATAGTCCACCAAGATTCAGACTTACACGCGCGCGAGCACAGAGGCAAAGTTTAAATAGCAGTTAGAAGGGAGTCGGCTGACCAGCTGGGTCAGCTGACAAATTCCACTGCTCTCATTGGACCAGCAATTAGGGAGGTCCTGGAAAGGTCCTAGAGTATATATACTGCTGGTTGTTCACTTGCTCTTTGTCTGGCGTGCGATCACATATGTGGGAGCACCCAGATCCGTAGTCAGATCCGCAAGTGTGCCGGGACCAGCTGGAGCTGTAATCCTACACTTAGCTAGATTCTGTTGATAGCTAAAGTACTAGTTTGATTGTGATTATCTGTTATGACTTTTGCCTGCCTTGACTATCCTCCTGAACTCTGATCTTGTACCTCGATATTTCTGATACTCTGTTGCCGAACCCCGGCTCGTTCCTTGACTCTGCTTCTGCCTCCTGATTTTGTACCCCGATATATCTGATACCCCGTTGCTGAACCCTGCCTGTACTTTGACTCCGCCTTTGCCTCCTGATCTTGTACTTTATCTGTCCGTGTGTGTACGACCTGGCTTGTCCGACCTCGAGAACCGACCTTACTGTTAGAGGCGGTTCCTCGCTCTGTTAGTGATCCTTCCCCCTGAAGGTTACTTTCAGTCTGTCCTTCCTACTGTCAGTCTGACTCCTCCCGTCTTGGAGAGCTCAGGTCTGCGGAAGGAATCTGTGCAGTACTCCTTGCTGCACTGAGGCCTAGTCCTCTAAGTGTTATTGTTGCACCTAACACTACACTCTACTCAGGTGAACAGAGGTTAGCTAGTATATCGGATTATCAGTGATACTGCAGATCACGTATAATCTGGTATACATCTGTATTCCCAGTGATTCTGCAGATCACTGTTAATCAGATCCTCTCTGTGCTTCACCGATCGTTACAGAACGCCAGACCAAAAAATGCAAATGGACGCACACACTGACCGTCTGTGCGCACTTGCCACTTCAGTGGAAAACATCAACCAAGTGCTGGGTAGCCACAAGACTATGATTGATGTCCTATCAGGCTCTGTGCGAACCCTCCAGACGTCAGTTGATTCAGTGCGATCTCCTCCTAGTGCTGACATACGTATGCCCGTACCAGATAAATTTTCCGGCCACAAGTCTGACTTCCGGAATTTTAAGAGTAGAGTTTTATCGTACTTCGAGTTGAGACCCCGATCCTCTGGGACTGAGACCCAATGGGTCACCTTTATTAAAACTTTGCTGACTGGTGACTCCCAGTCATGGGCATACAACCTGCCTCCTACCGATACTGCTATGACCTCGGTAGAGGAATTCTTTAAGGCCATGGCCGTAATTTACGACGACCCTGACCTTGCGGCAACCTCTGAGCGGAAGCTCAAACTTTTGCGGCAAGACAGGGGTTCGGTCGAGGATTACGCGGCAGAATTTCGCAGATGGTCAGTCACGGCCAGATTTGATAATTTTGCCCTCATGGATTACTTCTTGTCTGGGTTGTCGGAGGAGGTCTCCGATTTTATGCTAACCTTGCCCGAGCCCAGGACAGTCGATGAGGCCATCACATCGGCCATTCGAGTCGACCGTCGATTACGCCGTCAGAGGCAGATTCGGGGCAGTCACAGTGCCAGGGTAACATCATATGTGGCACCCTCCGCTGCACCCTTAGTAACGCCATCTCCGTCTGTCTCATCTCCTCCGGCCTTGCCTCCACCCGAACCAATGCAGATTGGTTGTTCGAAATTGACCCAGGTGGAGTGAAGGCGGAGAATGACGGATCAACTGCCCGAACAAGTCGGGAAACGAATTTGCCTAGGAGTAGTGGGGGGTGACACCCTAGGCATGCCACTTGCACCCCTTAAAGAAAAGAAATTGCTTCTCCCTTGTACTGTTACATGGGAGAAGAAATCTGTGGCCACTGAGGCTTTTATTGACTCAGGCTCAGCGGCCAATTTTATGAACTTTAAGTTTGCTCAGGAGTTGGGTATTCCGCTCACTCCTGTGACACCCCCCATTAAGGTCACGGCAGTGGACGATTCCCCTCTGCAACGGAATCGTGCTCTGTCGCAGACTCCGGTGGTGAAGCTCACCATAGGGGTATTGCATGGGGAACAGTTGCAATTTTTTGTGTTACACATGTCAACTTCCACCATTATCTTAGGCATGCCGTGGTTGCAGATCCATTCACCACAAATAGACTGGGCCACGGGTCAGTTAACCTCCTGGTCTCCTCAATGTTTTCAACAATGTTTGGGGAAATTAACATTGGGGCAAACCAGAGTTCAGGTGGGAGGTGTACCAGACCAGTATGCTGAATATTCGGATGTATTCTGCCCCAAAGCAGCCGATAAATTACCTCCACATCGCCCTTTCGATTGTCCCATTGATCTCCGTTCTGGTTGTGTACCTCCTCGAGCCATTTGTACAATTTGTCGGGGCCCGAGAAATTGGCTATGCAAGAGTACATCAGGGAGAATCTGGCCAAAGGTTTCATTCGCCCGTCCCGGTCGCCTGCTGGGGCAGGCTTCTTTTTTGTAAAAAAGAAAGACGGAGGCCTGCGACCTTGCATCGATTACCGCGGTCTCAACAAGATTACAGTAAAGAATCGCTATCCGCTACCCCTGATAGACGATTTGTTCACTCAGATCACGAGCGCCCAGATTTTTTCTAAGCTGGATTTACGGGGTGCGTACAACCTGGTACGCATAAGAGAGGGCGATGAGTGGAAAACGGCCTTCAATACACCGGACGGGCATTACGAGTACCTGGTGATGCCCTTCGGGTTGTGTAATGCCCCGGCCGTTTTCCAGGAACTCATCAACGAGGTCTTCAGAGAGGTGTTGGGGAAATTTGTTCTAGTCTACCTAGACGATATTCTGATCTTCTCCAACAATCTCTCTGAACATAGGACCCATGTGAGGTTCGTTTTGAACAAGCTAAGGCAGAACCTATTGTACGCAAAAATAGAAAAGTGTATCTTTGAAGTAACATCTGTCGCCTTCCTGGGGTACATCATTTCCACCACAGGCTTGTCTATGGATCCTGCCAAGGTTTCCGCTGTTCTGGAATGGCCTCAGCCAGTAGGCTTGAAATCCCTTTAGCGGTTTCTTGGCTTCGCCAATTATTATAGGAGATTCATAAAGGGGTACTCTACGGTCATTTCTCCACTTACCAGTCTCACCAAGAAAGGGGCAGATACCACTCACTGGTCTCCTGAGGCGTTACAGGCTTTTGCCACCCTGAAGGGCCTATTTTGTTCTGCACCCATCCTCAGACATGTGGATACGTCTTTTCCATTTATTGTTGAGGTGGATGCCTCGGAGGTCGGGGTGGGGGCTGTGCTGTCTCAGCGATCTGGCTTGCAGGGTAGAATGCACCCGTGTGCTTACTTCTCCCGTAGGTTCTCCCCTGCGGAAAGGAACTACGATATTGGCAACAGAGAGCTTTTAGCCATTAAGTTAGCTTTCGAGGAATGGCGACATTGGTTAGAAGGAGCGGAGCATACGGTCACAGTCTACACTGACCACAAGAACCTAGAGTACATTGAGGGGGCTAAGAGGTTGAGCCCCCGTCAGGCCCGTTGGTCATTATTTTTCTCCAGGTTCTCTTTCATTATTACGTACACCCCGGGTAGCAAAAATGTCAAGGCGGATGCTTTATCCCGGTGATTCGAGTCAGAGACAGCACAGCCCTCTATTCCAGAGACTATTATTCCCCAGAGGTTGGTACTAGCCGCAACTGAGACTTGGGGGGATTTGAAGGGGACTTTAATTCCCTTTCAACAAGACATCCCGGAAGGGAAGCCCGCAGGGGTACTGTTCATTCCGCTACCGTCCCGTCTCCAGGTTCTAGAGATGTTCCATGCGCATAAAAATGCTGGGCATCCTGGGGCATCTAGAACTCAGGATCTGGTAGCCAGATGCGCCTGGTGGCCGTCCTTGCCAGCAGATTGCAAGGAATTCGTGAGGGAATGTGCAATTTGTGCCAAGAGTAAACCCTCCCGGCTGGCACCTGTGGGTACCTTGCAGCCTTTACCCACCCCGAGTGAACCATGGACTCATTTGTCCATGGATTTTGTGGGTGAACTTCCTAAGTCAGAAGGTATGTCGGTCATTTGGGTGGTAGTTGACCGCTTCAGCAAAATGGCCCATTTCGTGCCCTTGAAAGGACTCCCCTCGGCCCAGGAGTTGGCTGACCTGTTTATTACACGTGTTCCGGCTGCACGGCATTCCGGAAAATATAGTGTCGGATCGGGGAGTCCAGTTCGTTTCTAGATTCTGGAGGGCATTCTGCCAACAAATGGGCATGAAGCTGTCATTTTCATCGGGCTACCACCCACAGACCAATGGGCAGACGGAGAGAATCAACCAGTCATTGGAGCAATTTTTGAGGTGCTATGTTGCGGAGACACAGAGCGATTGGGTCAAATTTCTGCCCTTCGCGGAATTCGCACAAAACAATTTGAAAAGCTCCTCCACCGGATTCTCTCCGTTTCAGGTTGTGTCTGGAAGATTGCCCAAGTTCTCACCATTGCCAGTGGCCTCCACCCCGTTTCCAGCTCTGGAGGCCTGGCAGAGGTCTTTTAAAGATATTTGGCGCACGGTGAGAGATAGTTTTTTACTCAGAAGGGTCAAGTTGACAAAAAACGTTCAGTAGAGTGAAGCTTCCAGCCAGGAGACTTGGTTTGGGTGTCCACACGTCATTTGGCCCTGAAACAGCTCTCAGATAAATTAGGCCCCAGGTTTGTCGGTCCATTTCCGGTAGCAAAAAAGATTAATAACGTCACTTATACCGTTGACCTTCCCACCAGCATGCGGGGGGTAAGGTCCTTCCACGTGTCCCTTCTTAAACCAGCAGTCCAGGTGGGTCCCACTCCTCCTCCTCCCGTGTTGGTAGATGCCGAACCCGAGTATGAAGTGGAAAAAATTTTAGATTCACGCACGGTACAAAACTCGGTACAGTACCTCGTACATTGGAAAGGGTACGGCATTGAAGAGAGGCAATGGGTACCGGGCTCACGCATGCATGCAGACGAGTTAAGGAGGGAGTTTCATGCCTTACACCCCGAGAAACCTGGTAGGAGTTGTCCGGAGTCCACTCCTCGGGGGGGGGGGGTACTGTAAGGAAACGCGGAAAGGCCGCCGTCTCTCGAAGTGAGGCGGCTGTTTCCGCGTCCAGCATGGCGTCACAACGCGGAAAAAACGCCGCATAGGCAGTGCGGCGGAATCCGCATTGGTAACGGCGGAATCCGCATCAGAGGCGGCCCCCGCACTAGATACATTGCATGACAGTACTGGTGTGGCAGGGACTGATAGTCCACCAAGATTCAGACTTACACGCGCGCGAGCACAGAGGCAAAGTTTAAATAGCAGTTAGAAGGGAGTCGGCTGACCAGCTGGGTCAGCTGACAAATTCCACTGCTCTCATTGGACCAGCAATTAGGGAGGTCCTGGAAAGGTCCTAGAGTATATATACTGCTGGTTGTTCACTTGCTCTTTGTCTGGCGTGCGATCACATATGTGGGAGCACCCAGATCCGTAGTCAGATCCGCAAGTGTGCCAGGACCAGCTGGAGCTGTAATCCTACACTTAGCTAGATTCTGTTGATAGCTAAAGTACTAGTTTGATTGTGATTATCTGTTATGACTTTTGCCTGCCTTGACTATCCTCCTGAACTCTGATCTTGTACCTCGATATTTCTGATACTCTGTTACCGAACCCCGGCTCGTTCCTTGACTCTGCTTCTGCCTCCTGATTTTGTACCCCGATATATCTGATACCCCGTTGCTGAACCCTGCCTGTACTTTGACTCCGCCTTTGCCTCCTGATCTTCTACTTTATCTGTCCGTGTGTGTACGACCTGGCTTGTCCGACCTCGAGAACCGACCTTATTGTTAGAGGCGGTTCCTCGCTCTGTTAGTGATCCTTCCCCCTGAAGGTTACTTTCAGTCTGTCCTTCCTACTGTCAGTCTGACTCCTCCCGTCTTGGAGAGCTCAGGTCTGCGGAAGGAATCTGTGCAGTACTCCTTGCTGCACTGAGGCCTAGTCCTCTAAGTGTTATTGTTGCACCTAACACTTCACTCTACAGAGGTTAGCTAGTATATCGGATTATCAGTGATACTGCAGATCACGTATAATCTGGTATACATCTGTATTCCCAGTGATTCTGCAGATCACTGGTAATCAGATCCTCTCTGTGCTTCACCGATCGTTACACAAATAGCGTCTATAACAAAAAACGATATTTACACTTGTGTTGAGCATAGTAATAGAATGGTAGATTTTACAAGTATTTTACTGCAATTATACTTAACTGTAGGCTCACACAGATCTATCCCTATTGCCTAGACCCCTCCGCCCCCCCCCCACCTTTGTGTACATATACATAATTTAATAAATTGTATATATTACATATATTGTACTGTAACTATACCTAACCCTACTCTCACACAGAACCCTCCCTGTACCTATCTCTAACCCCTAGACCCCCCCCGTAGTGATGCCTAACCCTAACCACCCCCCTGGTGGTGTGTATTGTACTGTAACTATACCTAACCCTACTCTCACGCAGAACCCTCCCTGTACCTATCCCTAATGCCTAACCCTAACCACCCCACCTGGTGGTGCCTAACCCTAACCACCTCCCTGGTGGTGCCTAGCCCTAACCACCTCCCTAGTGGTGTATATTGTACTGTAACTATACCTAACCCTACTCTCACACAGAACCCTCCCTGTACCTATCCCTAAAACCTAGACCCCCCTGGTGGTGCCTAACTCTAACCACCCCCCTGGTGGTGCCTAACCCTAAGACCCCCCTGGTGGTGCCTCATAGTGTTGATCGAACACCAAGATATTCGGGTTCTGGTTGGCTCGGCCGAACATGGTCCAGATGTTCTGCATATTCGGCCGAACACCGAACCTAATTGAAGTCTATGGGGACCCGAGCATGGGGGCTGGAGGGGACGCAGCATGAGGGGAAAGCCATGGCCACAGTCGACGGGGAGGGGGGACGGTCCCCCCCCCTCCCTCACCTCGGGGGTCTCCCCTCTGCACTCCCCTCCAGCTTAAGTTAGTGCACTGTGCGGGGCAGGCAGCGGCGGGCAGATACATCTGGGGGCAGTGGCGGGCAGATACATGTGTGGGCAGTGGCGGGCAGGTACGTGACGTCAGACGCTAGAGCGAGGAGTACGCGGTGGAATGCACGGAAGGTATGTATCTGCCGGAAGTGATGTCAGATGCTACAGCGAGGAGTACGCGGTGGAACGCACGGAAGGTATGTATCTGCCCACACATGTATCTGCCAGCCGCTGCCCGTCCCGCACAATGCACTAACTTAAGCTGGAGGGGAGTGCAGAGGGGAGAGCCCCGAGGTAAGGGAGGCGGGGACCGTACCCCCTCCCCACTGACTGTGGCCATAGCTTTCCCCTCATGCTGCGTCCCCTCCAGCCCCCCCAAAACGGCCCTGAGCGGGCCCCCGAACAGTACAGCCAAGCACCTCAAGCTCAGCTGAGTTCAAGCCGAACCCGAACACCCCCAATATTCGGGGAATAACAAACAGTGGCGAACACTGTTCGACTAACACTAGTGCCTAACCCTAAGACTCCCCTGGTGGTGGCTAACCCTAAGACCCTCCTGGTGGTGCCTAACCCTAAGACCCCCCTGGTGGTGCTTAAATCTAACCACCCCCCTGGTGGTGCCTATCCCTAAATCTCCCCTGGTGGTGCCTAACCCTAACCATCCCCCTGGTGGTAATAATAATAATAATCTGAACATTTGTATAGCGCTTTTCTCCAGTAGGACTCAAAGCGCAGCCACTGGGATGCGCTCAAGAGGCCCCCCTGCAGTGTTAGGGAGTCTTGCCTTGAACTCCTTACTGAATAGATACTTGACCTAGTGGTGCCTAACCCTAACCATCCCCACTGTGCAAACACCCTTACACACATATAAACAATAATATATTTAATCCTTAAAATACTTCACTATAAATAACATGAATAAAATAATTTATATATTTGTAATAAAATAAATAGCCTTAAAAATGTACATATTTGTAATAAAATAAATAGCCTTAAAATCACGTACACATTAATAATATTATAAATAGACAAAGGTATATGTATATGTGTATATATATATATATATATATATATATGTGTGTGTATATATATATATATGTGTGTGTATATATATATATATATATATATATATATATATATATATATATATATATATATATATATATATATATATATATATATATTAGAATAGATAGCCTTACAATAATGAACGCATTAAAAATCTTAAAATAACGGTAATATTAAAAGCAATATATTAGTAAGTTAATAAAACTATAATTGACGCACTATAACTATAAAAAACTAAGTTAATACCAAAAGCGACATATTTGTAATAGAATAAGGTTGAAAACAATATTTAAGCATTATACGTATAAAAACGAATTTTAAATGATAAAATAAGTGTAAACGATAATTTACTTGTTACAGCCCTGAAAGCGAAATTTAAAACGGAAAAATAAGTAAAAGCTCCTATAAGCGAAATTTAAAAACAAAAAAGTAAGTAAACCACACAGTTAAAACGAACTTGTAAACGACATTTTTAATAAACCTCACTCTGTAAACGAAAACTTTTGTTAAAGTGGATCCGAGGTGAACTTTTACACATTGCATAAATGTGTTCCTTTCCTATTGTTTATAGGGCATTCCTTAAGCCAAATACTTTTTTGTTTTTGTTTTAATACTCGAATTCCCTATAAACTAAAAAAGCCACGTTCACAGGGCTTCAGAGAGCCTTGGCAGTAGCAAGGGCTCATGGGAGCTCAGTCTGGGCAGGAGGAGGGGGAGGTGTTACTAGCCATTGATTTCAGAGGCAGAGGGGAGGAGGGAGGAGGAGAGGGGATTAGGCTGATGGCTCAAGATACAGATAAGCCTGCCTCTGTGTAATGTTTACAAACAACATGGCTGCTGTCATTGTATCACAGGAATAAATAATCATATTCTATTAAAACTGTTTGCAGCTAGATTTGCTGTGTAAACCATCTAAACTTTAGATAAGATATATAGACAAGTTACTTGTTATAGTTCGTTTTTCATCTCGGATCCGCTTTAACTTGATCCCTGCAACTGCTATTTCTTGGGCGCCCAATTTTCCTGTCGGGCACCCAATAGCCGATATTTTGCTTTGCAGTCTATGGCGGCGCCCTTTTTGTCAACTAGCCATATGTGCCCTTTACTGCTTCCGCATACAGGAACAGAGTCTGAAGGCAGCTTATTAGCCAAATGCTCACTGTTTTTCTTTTGGTTAGCCAATAAAAAGTGTTATTCTGTTACAAAACTTCCTGCTGACTGATTCTAAGATCTGTCTTTACTAAATTGTCACTGTGTAAAGTACACCTGAGCTTATGCTAGGTACACACGATGCAGTTTTCTGATGGATTTACTGTCAGATCGACTATTTCCAACATGTCCGATCTGCTTTCCAATCAATTTTCTAAATGATTTTTCATAGAAGTGAACAGCAAATTGATCGCAAAAATTGATCGGAAATCAGATCAGACATGATGGAAATAATCAATCTGACAGTAAATTTGTCAGATAATTGCATCATGTGTACCTAGCATTACACTACATCTATGCCAGTGTGTGCACTTTGGGATCCTTCTACTTACCTGTTCTCTATTTTGAATGGGCTTCTCTCTATTGCGCTACACTGTCCACTATTTGTGGCTCTGACTGCAGCAAGTCGCATAAAGGTCAAAGAAGCAGTGCTGTCCACTGGGGCTCCTTGTAATTTCGCACTCCTGTTCGGATGTGCACAGGAGCCGAGGGAGTGTTATAGGTATGCGTACTTGACAAGTGCGGCTCATACATGAGCGTCATTTCAGAAGTATGCATGCCCAAAACACTACCGCCTGCTGTGCATCCAGACTGGAGTGCAAAATTACAGGGTGTGGACAGAGCATGCACTGCCTCTTTGTTGAACAGGGGGCAAAGCAGCAGAACAGAGGGGAGCCCGTTCAAAATAGTCAGAGTTGGACAGAATGGGGGGGGGGGGGGGGGGGTAGGGTGCGGCTGGTGACAGCCGGCCTAGGGTGCTGGGAAGTACAAATCCGGCCCTGAACATTGTAGATTCACACTGAAGGCATCCGAACAATGAATTAACCTCCTTGGCGGTAACCCCATGTGTGACACGGGGTAAGCCGCCCGAGGGTGCCGCTCAGGCCCTGCTGGGCCGATTTACATAATTTTTTTTTTTGCTGGACGCAGCTAGCACTTTGCTAGCTGCGCCAGCACACTGATCGCCGCCGCCCCGCGCCCGATCGCCGCTATCCGTTGCGGCGCGCGCCCCCCCCAGACCCCGTGCGCTGCCTGGCCAATCAGTGCCAGGCAGCGCCGAGGGGTGGATTGGGACTCCCAATGACGTCACGACGTCGCTGACGTCATCCCGCCCCGTCGCCATGGCGACGGGGGAAGCCCTCCAGGAAATCCCGTTCTTTGAACGGGATTTCCTGATCGGAGATCGCCGAAGGCGATCGAAGCGGGGGGATGCCGCTGACCAGCGGCTATCATGTAGTGAGCCCTGGGCTCGCTACATGATTTAAAAAAAAAAAAAAACTGCTGCGCTGCCTCCTGGCGGATTTTTTCATACCGCTAGGAGGGTTAAGATGTGGAAGTATACATAACTAAAAAGTGTGAAACAACTGAAAATATGTCATATTCTAGGTTCTTCAAAGCAGCCACCTTTTGCTTTGATTACTGCTTTGCACACTCTTGGCATTCTCTTGATGAGCTTCAAGAGGACGAGGTAGTCACCTGAAATGGTTTTCACTTCACAGGTGTGCCCTGTCAGGTTTAATGAGTCACTAAGTGATTCTCGGGATCAGACAACGTTTGAAAAAATATAGCACAGAGTGGGATTATACAACTTTCATCTAATTTCTTTAATATGTGACTGTTGTGAGAACCCCCCACCCCCTGCTTGCTTGGTTAGGGGTGCCCCTTGGGCTCAGTTGCTATTGATCTTGAGTACTCCCTAGTTACTAAAATGTTTATTTCAGCAGTAGCAGTTGTTTTTTCTCCCACATTCTCATTCTATGTTCTATTTCATTTTTGCTGTGTTACATATGTTTACGGTTGATGTGGTCATATTTGACTCTTACTTTGATAAGATATATGATGTGCCTCTGGCTCGGGGGAAGGGGGGGGGGGGATCAGTCAAGCTTTAGTTTTTGGGTGGTGAGGAGGCCCTCCCCTATACATGCAGGCTTCTTGCTTTTCTCCTGGTCATTTTGCTACAATGGCCAGGCCCGGGAGCTCTGCCTCAGACGTACTGCTCTCTCTGTAACTCTCAAATGGTCTCCCGTAGGGTGACTAAGCATTTTCATATTTAAATGTTTAATAATTTGTGGAATTGTGTTCTCTCACTGGCTAGTAGTGTTTACGAATCCTCTCCCAACTGATTATTTTTTGTTTCTCTTCATTCTGTGTTTTGATTGGACTAGACACACCCCATCTGTACATACGCATTTCCAGGTGTCTTGACGTTCCTTAAGGTTCAAACTTTAAATGCCAAAGGGTTAAATATACCAGAAAAAAACGCAGGGCCTTGCTTCACCAGATGCATAAGCAACGAGTCCAGGAGATATTCCTGCAGGAGACACATTTTAAGGGATGCCCCCCAAGCTAATTGATAAATACTATAGTAGAGCTTATTTTAGCTCATCTCCAGACTCAAAAACAAAGAGGGTAGCGATTCTGTTGGACAGAAATGTCACCTTTTCCCTCCTGTAGGAGTATCAGCACTCTGCAGGCCACTTCCTTTTTATAGAAGGGGAATACTTGAGTTACAAACACATATTGGGTACATTCTATGCCCCTAATATTGGGCATCCTAAGCAACAGAGCCCTTAAAGAGGAACTCCAGTGAAAATAGTGTAATAAAAAAAGTGCTTCATTTTTACAATAATTACAGTGGCTTGCAAAAGTATTCGGCCCCCTTGAAATTTTCCACATTTTGTCACATTACTGCCACAAACATGAATCAATTTTATTGGAATTCCACGTGAAAGACCAATACAAAGTGGTGTACATGTGAGAAGTGGAAAGAAAATCATACATGATTCCAAACATTTTTTACAAATCAATAACTGTAAAGTGGGGTGTGCGTAATTATTCAGCCCCCTGAGTCAATACTTTGTAGAACCCCCTTTTGCTACAATTACAGCTGCCAGTCTTTTAGGGTATGTCTCTACCAGCTTTGCACATCTAGAGACTGAAATCCTTGCCCATTCTTCTTTGCAAAACAGCTCCAGCTCAGTCAGATTAGATGGACAGCGTTTGTGAACAGCAGTTTTCAGATCTTGCCACAGATTCTCGATTGGTTTTAGACTTTGGACTTTGGACTTTGGCTGGGCCATTCTAACACATGGATATGTTTTGTTTTGAACCATTGCATTGTTGCCCTGGCTTTATGTTTAGGGTCATTGTCCTGCTGGAAGGTGAACCTCCGCCCCAGTCTCAAGTCTATTGCAAACTACAAGAGGTTTTCTTCCAAGATTGCCCTGTATTTGGCTCCATCCATCTTCCCAACAACTCTGACCAGTTTCCCTGTCCCTGCTGAAGAGAAGCACCCCAAGAGCATCATGCTGTCACCACCATATTTGACAGTGGGGATGGTGTGTTCTGAGTGATGTGCAGTGTTAGTTTTCTGCCACACATAGCGTTTTGCAATTTGGCCAAAAAGATCCATTTTGGTCTCTTCTGACCAGAGCACCTTCTTCCACATGTTTGCTGTGTCCCCCACATGGCTTGTGGCAAACTGCAAACGGGACTTCTTATGCTTTTCTGTTAACAATGGCTCTCTTCTTGCCATTCTTCCATAAAGGCCAACTTTGTGCAGTACACAACTAATAGTTGTCCTATGGACAGATTCCCCCACCTGAGCTGTAGATCTCTGCAGCTCATCCAGAGTCACCATGGGCCTCTTGACTGCATTTCTGATCAGCGCTCTCTTTGTTCGGACTGTGAGTTTAGGTGGACGGCCTTGTCTTGGTAGGTTTACAGTTGTGCTATACTACTTCCATTTCTGAATGATCGCTTGAACATGGCTCCGTGGGATGTTCAAGGCTTTGGAAATCTTTTTGTAGCCTAAGCCTGCTTTAAATTTCTCCATAACTTTATCCCTGACCTTTCTGGTGTGTTCTTTAGACTTCATGGTGTTGTTGCTCCCAATATTCTCGTAGACAACCTCTGAGGCCACCACAGAGCAGCTGTATTTGTACTGACATTAGATTGCACACAGGTGCACTCTATTTAGTCGTTAGCACTCATCAGGCAATGCCTATGGGCAACTGACTGCACTCAGACCACAGGGGGCTGAATAATTATGCACACCCCACTTTGCAGTTATTTATTTTTAAAAAATGTTTGGAATCATATATGATTTTCGTTTCACTTCTCACGTGTACACCACTTTGTATTGGTCTTTCACGCGGAATTCCAATAAAATTGATTCATGTTTGTGGCAGTAATGTGACAAAATGTGGAAAACTTCAAGGGGGCCGAATACTTTTGCAAGCCACTGTATGTATAAATGATGTAGTCAGTGTTTGCTCATTGTAAAATCTTTCTTCTCCCCAATTTACATTCTGACATTTATTACATGGTGACATTTTTACTGTGGGCAGGTTATGTAGCTGCTGCTAGCTGTTTTGGCCGTTGGAGACAGCTGTAAACAGCTATTTCCTGTCTGTGAACCTTATTACATTGTGGCAAACTGTCAAAAGTACCGCGGTCCTCAGAGCTTCTTGTGGGAGAGGTTTCACCACAATATCAGTCATACAGCACCCCCTGATGGTCTGTTTGTGAAAAGCAATTTCTCATGTAAAAGGGGGTATCAGCTACTGATTGGGATAAAGTTCAATTCTTGGTTGGAGTTTCCCTTTAAACTCTGCAAATCAGCTTTAGAAGTGTAGTAGTACAAGTATAGTAGAATATTGGCCAGAGCTCATTGTGATCAATAGCCAGGAGGCCGGAAGCATATGTAAAGGCCATAGGAGAAATATTTTGCTAATATAACAACTTCTTATATAACCTTAAATCTACCCAGCCAGAATCAGGTCCCCAAGATAAAGGGCAGATCATTGCTCAACACCTTCTTGGGTCTGTTATGCCATTCCTGAGATAATTGCAGACCTGGAGGAGCCCATTTTCAAGGTAGAGGTTAGGCAGGTCCACAAAGGAGTTCTCACTGGGAGGGTGCCAGGCCCAGATGGCTTTCCTTTATAAAACCTTAAAAAATAATGTATGCTATGCCCTTACCTTGCTAAACTTTCAAGTCTGACTCCTGATGAATCGCCCCCACATCCCCTCCCCAGAGACATGATAGCTGCACAAATCACTGTTATCCAGAAGCAGGGTAAGGATGCCACATTGTCCATGAACTTTTGCCCTATTTCACTCCTAAATGTTGATCAGAAGATTTATGCCAAAATTCTGGCCAATCATTAAAGGGACTCCGAGCTCATCTAAAAAATAAAAGTTGTACTCACTCGGGGATTTTTCCAGCCCAGTGCTGGTCTGGAGGTCCCACGATGGCGTCCTGGCTCCTCTCCTACTCCCCGCTCCAGAATGGCTGACCGGCCGCAGCCCGGGCGACACTCGGCCGAGTGTCGGGCTGCTCCTTCCGCGCATGACGCGGCTGACGTCACACGCCGGCCGCCTCGCGTCAACACGGCGGCCGGCGTGGCAGTACTGCGCATGCGCGATTAAAGCGGGGCGGGGAGTAGGAGAGGAGCCAGGACGCCGTCGTGGGACCTCCCGACCAGCACTGGGCTGGAAAAAGCCCCGGGTGAGTACAACTTTTATTTTTTAGATGAGCTCGGAGTCCCTTTAAGTCCCCCTTATGACCTCCCTGGTACATCCAGATGAGGTGGGCTTCAACCCTGACGGTGAGGCATGGGACAATGCCATACACACTGGAGATCTCATAGATTGGCTTCACCATAAACACACCCTAGCTTTACTCGTGTCTACGGATGCTGAAAACAGTGATGGGCAGATCACGGATTAGCTGTGATTCACAAGCATTTTTTCACTATTCGGCTTCGGTATTCGACGCCGTGATTAATTCTGGATCATGGAAATCAGCCACGAAAATTCCATGATTACAAATATTCAGGTTGTAATCACGCTCATGATCCCGGGTATCACGGTAAAAATTAATTCGTGATTATCTCCCGCAGACTTTAGAAGTTAATAGCAAAGCCCCTTACATGGTAGAAACACCAAATTTGCCAGATATGTTAAGAAGAACAGTGGGAACAAGAGGAAAAATTCTTTTTTCAAAAAGACCTTATAGTTTTTGAGAAAATCAATTTTAAAACTTCAAAGGAAAAAAATATACATTTAAATGCGGCAAATCACAGTTCTTAGTGAAACAATTCCGCTGACTTTAGCAGTTAATAGCAAAGGCCCCTTATATCCTAGCAACACCAAATTTGCAGGATATGTTAAAAAGATAGTAGGAAACAATATTTAAAAAAAACCCAAATTATTATTTTTTGTGTGCTGATAGTGGGAAATTTCCCCCCCAAAAAATGACATGGGGTCCCACCTCCCGAACCTCTGTAACCCCTTGTCCCCCATGCAGGCAGGGATAGCCAGAATGCTGAGCCCCGGACGACTGGGGCTTCGCACCCTGAGCTATACCAGCCAACATGGTCCATGGTGTGGGGGGGCTCCGGGGGAGAGGGGCGGCCAAGCCTTCCAATCCATGGACAAGGGGCTCTTACCCCCCTCCGGTGCCCCAGGAGGAGGTGGCGGTGACGACTCCCTGGGGGGGTTCATGGTGGCATCTGGGAGTCCCCTTTAACATTTGGCATGCAGGTAGAAGGCATATTGATGTACTTGTACTTCAAATTTGGGTTCCCTACAACTCTGCAAAGCTGAGTTATGGGGGTGCAATAATGCAGAATTTTGCTATTGGCTTTCATTGGGCATCCTATTTCACTGTCAAAAATCTAAATTTTTTTCAAAGGACGATGGCTTAGCAATAGCAAATTTTCTAGCATTGTAGAGACTCTTAGGGGGCTCAGGACTGGTGAGTTTGAGGCCCCTAGGCCAAAGAGGTCATAGCCTAGGGCCATAAAAGCTTGTTTTTTTGGCAAGGGACCAGTAACGAACATAAATCGCCGCCATGGCCGTTACCAAAGTCTGAGGCTCACAACAGTTGGCATGAAGGTAGAAGGCATCTTGACCTACATGTACTGCAAATTTGGGGTTCCTACCACCCGCCGACTTTAGCATTTAATAGCAAAGGCCCCTTGCATCCTAGCAACACTAAATTTGCAGGATATGTTAAAAAGATAGTTGGAAACAATATTTTAAAAAATAATATTTTTTTTTAATGTTCAGTTTGGGAAATTTTTTTTAAAAAATTACTTGGGGTTCCATCTCCTGATCCTGTAACCCCTTGTCTCCCATGCAGGCAGGGATAGCCAGAATGCGTAACCCCGGCCGACTGGGGCTTCGCACCCTGAGCTATACCAGCCCGCATGGTCCATGGTGTGGGGTGGCTCCGGGGGAGAGGGGCGGCCAAGCCTTCCAATCTATGGACAAGGGGCTCTTCGCCACCTCCGGCGCCCCAGGAGGAGGCGGGGGCAACAACTCCCAGGGGGGGGGGGGGTTTCAGGGTTCATGGTGGCATCTGGGAGTTTACCCCCAGTTGCCTGCCCCCCTTCCCAGGAGAAATGAATATAGGGATAGGGATACAAAGCACCCCTTACCCATTTCTGCCAAGGGTTAAATGAAATAAAAACAAAACCACGAAAAAAGTATCTTATTATTCTAACGTAACCATAAATACAATGCTATGATGCACGCCCCACGTAGCGGTAATTCGGGGCTCTGGCGGCTGCCATACCCCGAATTACATCTCCCTCCGAGTTGCGACAACTCAGCGGGGGAATAGTATTTAATACCGCCTCAGAGTTTAGCGGCAGTGGGGAAAACTGTCATTCGGCTCTCCCCGCGCTGAACTTAACGGCGCCTAAATAATATGTACCCATAAATACTTACCTGTACCTTTAAAAAAAGTTCCCACGCCAATATCCCCGGAAATGTCCCACACCAATAACCTCAAATCTTTTGATCTTCATTAACTTGATTGAAGATCTCCATCGCCCCACGCCACACACGGTGCCCCCCGCGCAGCTATACTAACTAGTATAGCTGAGAATGCGTCCTTTAGGACGCACAGCCACTGCCTCCCTCTGTCCTCCATGCCTCCTCACCTGTCACTCCTCACCTGTCACAGATGCTGAAAAGCATCTTTACATTTTGGCTCCAAGGCTCCCCCATTGGTTCTCTAACAGACCAATGGAGATTCTCCTGACCCCCATTGGTCTGGGTGAGGGTGACAGTTGAGGAGGCAGGGAGGACTGCGGGAGGCATCGGCTATGCGTACTAAAGGACACATTCTCAGCTATATACTAATTCGTATAGCTGCGCAGGGGGGGGGGGGGGGCGGCTGAGATCTTCAATCAAGTTAATGAAGATTGCAAGATTAGAGGATATTGGCGTGAGACATTTCCGAGGATATTGGCGTGGGAACATATTCTTAAAGGTGCAGGTATTTATGTTAATTAAGATTAATACAGGAATTTACTCATTGTTGTGTTTTTATTTCACTTAACCCTTTATGGAAATGGGTAAGGGGTACTTTGTACCCCTATACTCATTTCTACTGGGAGTGGGGCGGGCATCTGGGGGTCCCCTTCTTAAAGGGGACTCCCAGATGCCACCATGAACCCCCCCCGGGAGTCGTTACCCCATCTCCTCTTGGGGCAACGAAGGTGGGGAAGAGCCCCTTGTCCATGGATTGGACAAGGGGCTCCGGGGGAGAGGGAAAGGCTTGGCTGCCCTTCTCCCCCGGAGCCCCCCATACCATGGACCATGCGGGCTGGTATAGCTCAGGGTGTGAAGCCCCAGTCGGCCGGGGCTCCGCATTCTAACTATCCCAGCCTGCATGGGGTACAAGGGGCTACAGAGGCTCGGGAAGGAAGAACCGCACGTCATTTTGGGAGGAAATTTCCCACTATTTGAACATTAAAAAAAAAATTAAAATATTGTTTCCCCCTATCTTTTTAACATATCCTGCAAATTTGGTGTTGCTAGGATGTAAGGGGCCTTTGCTATTAACTGCTAAATTCAGCGGGAATTGTTTCACTAAGAACTGTCATTTGCCGCATTTAAATGTATATTTTTTTCCTTTGAAATGTTAAAATCGACTTTCTCAAAAACTATGAGGTCTTTTTGAAAAAAAAATTCCCTCTTGTTCCTACTGGTCTTCTTAACATACCTGGCAAATTTGTTGTTCCTACCTTTGCTATTAACTGCTAAAGTCGCGGGTTTTGGCGGCTTTTAAATCACAAATACTTTTTTGTTTGAAATTTTAAAATCGATTTTCTCAAAAACTAAAAGTTATTTTTGAAATTTTTTTTAAGTTGTAGCCACATCTCACCTTTATAAACCATGCAATGTTGGTGATTGTAGCATGTATGGGGCTTTGCTATTAGCTAAAATGCTTTTCCGTGATCATGGCCATGAATTTCCGTGATTGCATCATTCACAAGAAAAATCCCAGTCAATTTGTGAGTCTTCTTTCAAATCCGGAAATTAATCACACAATTTCCGGATTTTTTTTCAACCACGGCTGAGTAGTTGAATCCATGATTGGGAGGTATCCGAGCATCACTGGCTGAAAGAACGTTTGACAGACTGGACTGTAGTGTTGTGGAAGGCACCCTCTGACATATTGGTCTGGGAAACCACATGATGGCCCATATTCTTGCCCTTTACACCAACCCTTCAGCTTGGGTTAAGGCCAATAGTGTTGACTCACACCCTCTCTCGATCACCAATGGTACGAGGCAGGGCTGCCCTCTCTCCCCTCTTTGTTGCTTTTACTACAGAACCGTGCCTTCGCACTATACGCAGGAATATAGATATTAAAGGGGTTCTGTGGATAATTGAAAAAAACAAAAACTGACACTTACCTGGGGTTTCTACCGGCCCCCTGCAGTTTTCATGTCCTGCGCCGTCCTCCTACGATCCTCCTTTCCCTGCCACCAGCACCATTCAATTATTTGTCTAATTAGACGAATAATGCTCACGTCCCTGGGAGTTTACTGTGCAGGTGCAGTATGCATTTTTTCATACTGCGCCTGCGCAGTAAGCTCACGGAGACGCAGTGGGAGCAGGCTTGTGCGCCGCAGTTGTGTCAGACGTTAAGTGGTCCAGGACCGGCGGCCGGCGGCGGGGAATGGAGGATCGTAGGAGGACGGCGTGGAACATGACAGCTGAAGGGGGCCAATAGAAGCCCCAGGTAAATGTCAGTTTTTGTTGTTTTAATAATGCACATAACCCCTTTAAGGGAGTTTGCCTTTCCTCTACAGAGCACAAGGTGTCAGCCTATGCTGATGACCTGTTATTTTACCTCACGGACCCCCCTTCCCCCCTCATATACCTCCCTAACCTAATAAAATAATTCGATAGATATAAGTCTTTATCCAACAAAATTAACCCTGACAAATGCAAGGCCATGGGCATTTTATTACCCCCTCACTGCCGATTACAATCTACTTTTCCCATTAAAGAAGTTACCAACACTGTCACCTATCTAGGTGTGCCTGGTTCTGACCAACAGAGAGGCAATCTATGAGCCACCACTTGTAGCAGATCATCATTGTTGCTGTATCTCCTAGCGGTCTCCCAGCCATTGTGCACTAGATATAGTAACATCTCTGCGGAGCCAGCACATCTGACGTTAATACACCTAGCGTACACCGGTTGGTAGACAGCTAGGAGATACAGCAACCCCAATCTTCCACGAGTGGTTTATAAGTTGCCACCAGAGGCTCAGAGCATGGAGGGCGGACATCACTAAAAAGGTTTTAATTGATGAGCCTGACAAATGGCTGTGGTCATGCAAGTGCAATAGAAAGCACTTGGCGATAGGATCTTTCAGGCAATGTGTTACGCTATGGTTTCGTTTTTATTTATTTTTTATTTTATGAGCCCACTGGAGTGTTACTAAAACTTGTTGAAAAGAGAAAAAAGTGTATGTACAGATCATTTGCAAGAAGGATATTCTGATATATCACCTACTAAGCGCAAGACCCACCTGAACCCTAAGGTGGCTAATATTTGGTGAGCTGCTATATATAGGGGTGGATGGTGTGGTCTGACACGGAGTGAGAGCAAAATTTTACTGCACATTCGCAAGGGGAATTGCATTGTGTAGGTGGATGGTAACAAACTATCTGAAGGTTTATATTATTGCAGGGGAGCCTTGCAGAACAGAACTTTATGCTGGTAAAACTGAGATACGGATTTTTATAATATCTTGGATAGAGATGGCTCGAACCTCCGATTTTCAGTTGGCGAACCTCGAACGCGAACCTCCGCAAAAAGTTTGGTTTGTGCAAAGTTTTGCGAACCGCAATAAACTTCAATGGGGAGGCGAACTTCGAAAATTAGAAACATTTATGCTAGCCACAAAAGTGATGGAAAAGATGTTTCAAGCGGTCTAACATCTGAGTTTTTGCATGGGGGATTGGGACACACACCAAAAGTCACGGGGAAAAATCAGGATTTGATGCACAGCAGCGTGTTAAGGGCAGAAATCACATTGCATGCTGAATTGGAGGCCTAAAGTGCTTTAAAACATCTTGCATGTGTATACATCAATCAGGTAGTGTAATTAGTGTACTGCATCACACTGACAGACCAAACTCACTGTGTAACGGACCGCAAACAGCTGTTTGTGTAGTGACGGCCGTGCTGGACTGGTGCACACCATGATAAGAGGGCAGGTGATGGCGGCTTTCCAGCCCATATGGTCGCTGGGCTGAGGTAGCTTAATGACAGAACAGTTACTGTCCAGCTGATCGAATTTGCTCTGTCCACAATGAGGCAACGACCTTATTATCTTGGGTATGCCCCCCCCCCCCCCGAGACATATAGCCGTCGGTCATTGCTTAATTGTGATACCCAAGCCCCTTCACCGCGGCAAGGTAACGATCACGAAGGGGAATTGACACATGTACATGCCTTTTGTCTTGTTGTAGCAGCTGCAGTGCAGCCAGAAAAATTAGGCAGGCATGTACACGCACCAGACAAATTATTATAGCGGCCCCTGCTAGCAGCGGCCTTAAAAATTCAGGAATCTGCCTGGAGTCCTGGACCCTGTTGATGGTGGCGGAGAAGACAGTCAAGCGGCCTGCAGGCAGAGATGCTGTGTGGGGAGCGACTTAGTCCTGGGGCAGGCAGTCACACAGCGTGCAGGCAGAGATGCTGTGTGTGAGGACTGACTTAGTCTTTGGGCAGGCATGACCGTGCTTTGCAGACCACATGGTCAAATGGACCCTTGACCCAACGCTGTGTGCCAGAGATGACACCACTTGCCTTTCAACATTACGGTACAGTTTGGGTATCACCTTTTTTGAGAAATAATTGCGGCCTGTTATCTTACACTGCGGTGTGTGGCTTTGCTTTTGTGTGCTGCTTTTCCTCAGGTGGTCATCCCATTGCAGTTTGTGCTTTGTCATCATGTGCCTTTGTAAGGAAGTTGTCCCTACGCGGGTCTTGGTCTTTCCACGGCTCAATTTTTGGTGGCATAGAGTACAGATGCCATTGCTCTCATCTGAGGCAGACACACAAAAAATTTCCACACCGCTGAGCCCTGGGGTGATGGTACTTTGGTGGTGGCGGCCAACTGAGTGTTAAGTGGGGTGCCAGAATCAGTGCAGGAGGAGGAAGATATGTCACACTTCCGTGCGGAAGCTGAGGAAGATTAGGTGTTCTGTGTTAAATAGTCAACTACGTCCTGACAATCTTGGGGGTTGATGGCACGCGCCTTCTGAACACTGTACTTTGGTCCAGGGCAGCACGAATCAACAGCACGACCTTGAACAGACCTGCCTCTGCCTGTTTTGCCCATATTGGGGGAATGAAGTGAAAGGTATGCACTGACTTTACTAATACAATGTGCAGTCACACAGGTGCAGTGAACAGGTATGCAGTGACTGGTATCAATACAATGTGCAGCTGTCACACACAGGTACCATCAACAGGTGCAGCGACTGGTGGGATATACCAATGCGTGCGCTCACGTAGGTAGGTAGGTGCACTGAACAGGTGGGTATGCAGTGATTGGTATTACAAATGTGCAGCTGTCACACACACAGGTACAGTGAACAGGTGCGGTGAATGGTGGTAAATAACAATGCGTGCACTCACGTAGGTAGGTAGGTGCACTGAACAGGTGGGTATGCAGTGATTGGTATTACAAATGTGCAGCTGTCACACACACAGGTAGCCACTGAATGTGCTGGGCCTGGCAGTGGCACAGTAGGAATTACCAAGGGGCCAAGGTCCAGCAGCTGCGACTGACTGACAGGGCTGTATATGCAACACAAGTGTCTGTGGGACGCACACAAAAATAAAAAAATAGATCACAAGAACAACATTAGCTCTCAAAAGAGCTGTTGAGGATGAGCAGTGCTTTTTAGCAATAAGTATCAGCAAGAAGGAGCAACCTAATAAGCCTAACACAAGAGCCTAACTAAGCTTTCCCTATGTCAGCAGGTTCTCTCCCTTCTCTAATTACTGCAGCCACACGAGTGAGTGAAAAGGCTGATGCTGCCTACGTTTTATAAGGGGGGCTCCATGAGGGAGTGTAGCCTTATTGGATACCCTGTGTCTGCTGACTGTAATGTGAAGGGTCAAAGTTGACCCTAATGATGTAGTATAGGGGGCGGGTCTAACTTGCATATAGTGTGCTGTTCACTGCGAACGCGAACCACCGAAGTTCGCACGATCGTGTGCGAACAGTTCGGGCCATCTCTAATCTTGGAGCCACAAATTGTCTGTAGAACTGTAGAGACGTTATCACAATATTTAAAGAGATATAATTTCCTTATAGGAGCGTACTGACACTGGAGAGCGCTGCAGGATCATTTGTTTTTTCTTAGATGAGTAGTTACTTTGATAATATGTAAAGTTAATGCTATTACAATAAAAAATATTGGAAGCTTATTAGTTACATAATAACCTTTTATTGCCTAGTTTCTGCTGACCACCAAATTTGAGGTAAAGCAAACATTTTAATGTGGTTAAGTGACGCTATGCATTGAAAATCTGTGTGCATATAAACGCAAGTTTATACAGAGAACGTCTACAATACAAGTTGCTCAGTTGCTTTTAGTTGACCTTCTGTAGAATATTGCTATCTAGTGGCAATTTCAAAAACTACACATTATTTTCCAAGTATTCATGCATACAAAATTGTGGCGATGGTGAAATAAATAGTGAAAGTATAAAGTGTCATAGTTGTCCTTGTTTAGCAATAAAAGACATGATCTGGGTCTTAAAGCGGTTGAATATTTACTAAAAGCAAGAAACATTTAATGCAAGAGTTTGCAAGGCACACTCTGATTTCCAAACTCAGGTCTATCCTTAATAGAACACTTAATCCTAACCAAAAAAAAATCATTTTTACTCACCTGGGGCTTCTACCAGCCCCTGCAGCCGTCCTATGCCCTCGCTGTCACTCTCGGATCCTCCTGTCCCTTGTCGCAAGCTACTTTCGATTCGCCGACAGGCCTGGCAATGCATTGTCTTCTTCGCACTCCCGTCCACAATAGCGCTATTGCAGACGGGAACGCAAAGAAGGAGACACGTGGCCAGGCCTGCGCAGGCGCAGTGAGCCTCACAGCCAAAATAGAAAGTAACTGGCGGCGGGGGACATGAGGATCCTAGATGACTGCGAGGGCATGGAATGGCTGCAGGGGGCTGGTACAAGCCCCAGGTGAGTAAAAATGATTTTGTTTTGGTTAGGCTTAAGAATCCCTTTAAACACAAATATTTCATTTTTGGGGAAGCTTCATAGATGATGTAATAATCCTCTGGGAAGGCCCTAGAAACCCCCTCTCTGATTTTGTCGAGATTCTTAACAGGAACAATAGAGGCATGTTTTTCAACTCTGAAATTCATTTGCAGAGCATCAATTTCTTGGATATGACTATCAGCAAAAACTTGGATGGTAGTTTCTCCACTGAGATATACCAGAAACCAACAGCTAGAAATTACTTTTTGCAGTGGTCTACCAATCATCCCAGATTCTTGAAAGCAGGCATTCCGACTGGGCAGTTTCTAAAGCTGCGTACCCATGTTGCGTTGCGATTGGTGATTTTGTAGGAACATGTGCATGATTATGCTAATTATTTTTTTGCGACGTGCAGCTGCTACAGTGGATTGGATCTTTAAGATCCATGACAACTCCGTCGCCAAGTGCTGTGATCGTTTGAACTCCTGTTCGTACCCATCGTGTGACGTCACATGACACCTCATGTTCCTGCAGGTAGGAAGATGGATCAGGAAACGCTTCTTCATTGGGTCGTGTCGCTGAGGGTTCTCCGATCCATATTCGGCCCCCTGCACACTGCAAATCCGATTAGCGATTCTGATTTTATCTAAACAAAAAGAAAAGCGCAGCATGCAGTACCGATTAAAAATTGAAAATCGGAATCGTATGTAGAATCACATCGAAATCACAAATCGGAATGTCATGTAGTGTGCAAAAGGCCTTCCAGTGAGTACGGGCCTTAAGAGCCAGAAGCAGTGGCGGACATACGGCCGTGCAGGCCGTGCCGCCGCACGAGGGCCCCTGAAGTTCCGCTGCTTCAGGGGCCCATTAAGTATTGCAGGGTTTTTTTTTTAATTTTACCTTTTATTTTTATTTTAACCTGGGGGGCCCCTACTCCTGTCCTCCCCCCTCACATCGCCCCCCCCCCTCCCCCTCATGCGATGCGGCGGGAGAGCAGAAAATACAGGAAGTCTCCGCCGGGGCTGCAGCAGACACTAGAGGCTGCTGCCGCTTGGTCTCCCGTGTCTCCAACTTTGTACACTGCTCGCTACTTCCTGGTTTAGTAGCGAGCAGTGTACAAAGTTGGAGACACGGGAGACCAAGCGGCAGCAGCCTCTAGTGTCTGCTGCAGCCCCGGCGGAGACTTCCTGGATTTTCTGCTCTCCCGCCCGCCGCCGCCGCCGCGCATACCGGGAGGGGGGCCCCGAGGTGAGTGAGGGAGGATAGGAGTCGGGCCCCCCACCCGGATAGCTACACACCCATCCACCCGGCTACCTTACCCACCCGGCTACCCACACACTCACCCGGCTACCTACCCACCCGGATACCCACACACCCACCCGGCTACCTAACCACCCACCCAGCTACCTACCCGGCTACCTAACCACCCTGCTGGCTACCTACCCACCCGGCTACCTACCCACCCGGATACCCACACACCCACCCGGCTACCTACCCGGCTACCTAACCACCCACCCGGCTACCTACCCACCCGGCTACCTACCCGGCTACCTAACCACCCTGCCGGCTGCCGACCCACCCACCCGGCTACCTACCCGGCTACCTAACCACCCTGCCGGCTACCTACCCACCCACCCGGCTACCTACCCACTCGGCTACCTAACCACCCACCCGGCTACCTACCCACCCGGCTACCTACCCGGCTACCTAACCACCCACCCGACTACCTACCCACCCGGCTACCCACCCACCCGGCTACCTAACCACCCACACATCTACGCACTCACCCGGCTACCTACCCACCCGGCTACCTAGCCACCCACCCGGCTACCTACCCACCCAGCTACCTAACCACCCAGTTACCTAACCACCCTGCCGGCTACCTACCCACCCACCCGGATACCTACCCACCCACCCGGCTACCTACCCACCCAGCTACCTACCCGGCTACCTAACCACCCACCCGGCTACCCACCCGGCTACCTAACCACCCACACATCTACCCACCCGGCTACCTAACCACCCACCCGTCTACCTACCCACCCAGCTACCTAACCACCCTGCCGGCTACCTACCCACCCGGCTACCTACCCACCCGGCTACCTACCCACCTGGCTACCCACCCACCCGGCTACCCAACCACTCACCCGGCTACCTACCCGGCTACCTAACCACCCACCCGGCTACCTACACACCCACCCGGCTACCTAGCCACCCACCCGGCTACCTACCCACCCAGCTACCTAACCACCCAGCTACCTAACCACCCTGCCGGCTACCTACCCACCCACCCGGATACCTACCCACCCACCCGGCTACCTACCCACCCAGCTACCTACCCGTCTACCTAACCACCCACCCGGCTACCCACCCGGCTACCTAACCACCCACACATCTACCCACCCGGCTACCTAACCACCCACCCGTCTACCTACCCACCCAGCTACCTAACCACCCTGCCGGCTACCTACCCACCCGGCTACCTACCCACCCGGCTACCTACCCACCCGGCTACCTACCCACCCGGCTACCTACCCACCTGGCTACCCACCCACCCGGCTACCCAACCACTCACCCGGCTACCTACCCGGCTACCTAACCACCCACCCGGCTACCTACACACCCACCCGGCTACCTACCCACCCACCAGGCTACCTACCTACCTACCCACCCGGCTACCTACCAACCCACCAGGCTACCTACCTAAAGACCCACCAGGCTACCTACCCACCCACCCAGCTACCTAACCACCCACCTACCCACCCACCAGGCTACCTACCCACCAGGCTACCCACCCACCCGGCTACCCAGCCACCCACCAGGCTACTTACCCACCCGGCTAAGGGCTGCCTACCTACCTACCCACCAGGCTACCTATCCACCCAACCACCCATGGGAGCTGCGCGCTGGATGGAGGCTGGGACAGGAGGTCTGCTGCTGCAGGTGAGTAAATGGTTTTTTTTATTATTTATTTTAGCAGGTGTATGTTCTGGGCAGGTCTGCCACATGATTGCGTGTATGTTCTGGGCAGGTCTGCCACATGATTGCATGTATGTTCTGGGCAAATTTGCTACATGATTGCATGTGTTTTCTGGGCAAATCTGCCGACATGATTGCACGTATTTTCTGGGCATATCTGCCGACATGATTGCACGTATTTTCTGGGCATATCTGCCGACATGATTGCACGTATTTTCTGGGCATATCTGCCGACATGATTGCACGTATTTTCTGGGCATATCTGCCGACATGATTGCACGTATTTTCTGGGCATATCTGCCGACATGATTGCACGTATTTTCTGGGCATATCTGCCGACATGATTGCACGTATTTTCTGGGCATATCTGCCGACATGATTGCACGTATTTTCTGGGCATATCTGCCGACATGATTGCACGTATTTTCTGGGCATATCTGCCGACATGATTGCACGTATTTTCTGGGCATATCTGCCGACATGATTGCACGTATTTTCTGGGCATATCTGCCGACATGATTGCACGTATTTTCTGGGCATATCTGCCGACATGATTGCACGTATTTTCTGGGCATATCTGCTCACATTATGTGTATTTTCATGAGAAAACCTGCACAATTATGTGAATTTTCTTGGGAAAGGGTCACCAAAACCTGGGCCCACTGTCTTTGCGTTGCACTTTTCAAGGGAACCTGAGGTGAGAATAATATTGAGGCTGCCATATTTCTCTCCTTTTAAGCAATACCAGTTGCCTGGTTGCCGTTCTGGTCCTCTGCCTCTTATTCTTTCAACCATAGACCCTGAACAAGCATGCAGCAGGTCAGGGGTTTCTGACAATATTGTCAGAACTGAGAAGATTAAGCTGCATGCTTGTTGCTGGTGTAATTCAGTTTATTACTGCAGCCAAATAGATCAGCAGGGCCGCCAGGCAACTAGTATTGTTTAAAAGGAAATAAATATGGCAGCCTCCATATCACTCTCACCCCGGGATCACTTTAAATTACAGTTAGCTCCGCCCTTATCCGGTCATTGCCACGCCCATTTTTTGCCGCGGCGCTACGCGCCGCAGGTTCTATCCACACCCATTTTTTGCTGCGGCGTGCTTCGTGCGTCGTAGGTTATAGCCACGCCCATTTTTTGCCGCGCGCCACAGGTCAGGGGGGCCCACAATTGATATTTTGCACAGGGGCCCACTGCTGCCTGTGTCCGCCACTGGCCAGAAGGAATTGTATGGATGAGGAGACTTTTGAAAAACAAAGCAGCTTACTCAGGAATCGGGTCAGGGAAAGAGGTTTTCCTGGGGGAGTTATAGAAAAGGCTTTTAACCCCCCTGGCGTTCTGATTCTTTCCGGATTTTAGGGTCTAAAAGTGGTGCAATTTTTTTGCACCCTTTCAGACCCTAAGACCTGGAAAAAATCATGCTGCCAGGGAGATCTGCAGCAGTTACCATAATCACTTACCTCCCTGGCTCCAGCGCTGCAGTTAGACCTCCATCCTCCGGGTGGCGCTGCAACTCTAAAGTGAACTTGCCGGCTGTCGTCGACAGTCGGCGATCTCAGCAGCAGGAAGCAGAGCCCTGGAGGAGAGGAAGAAGAATGCCAGCCGACGTCGGGATCCCCGGGAGGCATGTAGAAATGCTCCCGCTGCCCGCAGTGCTCTGTATTCAGCCTTCGGCGGCTATCCCGGGCAGAGGTCGGGATCACCGCTCTTAGCTGCGGTTTTCTGCCCCGACCCTAGCTCGGGATAACCGCCAAGGAGGTTAAAGTACATGTGAAAGAAAAGCCCAAGGCCTGTGACTTTAAACAAAAATAAACAAACAGAAAAGAAAAGAAAAAAATACGGGTGATTTGGACATTTTTTTTCAATCTCACGATATCCACAGGATTTTTGAAAAACATTGGCATTTACTGCATCCGGATTTATCAGAAGTTGTGACACCATGACCAACTATAACGTACAGGAAGGGGGAAAAACCTTAAAGACGTGTTGGTGCATAGTTTGTATCAAGCAGCAAAGGAAAATTCAGTGAATTCCCTGAATTGGCTCCCAAAAAACCCCAAGCGTACTTCTAGATGTGGTCAATGTACAGCATGTCCACTCATTCAAACAGGCACTACATTTAAAGAGGAGCGGTCAGTCATTCTATCTCCAACCCCCCACCATATACCTAAGTAAATAAATACTTGCTCTACATATATACAAGTAGCATATGTGTTGCATTGTCCGTGTTTTGATTTTAGTTTTCCTTCTAAGGATTTTCCATTTTGTGTATGCTTTAACCGCCCTCCTCCCAGTCTTCAGACACTCCCACCCAGCTCTGACTGCAGTAGAGAGTGCATGGTAAATATTGGCCAATCAGGGAGGAACAGAGGTGTGGGATGGGAAAACAGGCTGCATTAGATATGTCTGAGGAGAAAGTAAAGAAAAAAAAAAGAAAACCCAGCATGCCCTGCAACTTCTTTTGTGTGGCAGATGTACCAAATAAGAGCCAGGGAAACCGAGGAATGATCTTTTAATAAGTAATCCTTTTTACTCGTTTGCTAGATAAAAATAAAAATAAATGTTTTTTTTATTTTATGCCTGACAGTTACGCTTTGAAGGCCTGAGAGACCCACAAATATATAAAATCTTGTCCTTTTTAAATTGTAATACAGCAATGTAGTTTATGGAGCTTCATGTAGTTGTCCTAAGATTTATGTGGGGAAGACAACACGCGTCTTGTATTTACAACCCGTATGCTTGAATCGGGCACAGATAGTCAGATCTGGCGCCGATCCCTGCATACAGCTAAGGGTTAACTTACAGTGTTCGCAGTGCGCTAATATATTTACAGTCATGTGCTGACTCACATGTGGTGGCAAGCATTTGACTTGTACGTGTGTGGTGAAGCATTTGAAGTCAGGACGCTCCTCTCGGTTAGTCGGTTCATAGATTGCGAATCCACATATGAGCATCTATGCGCAAAGCGACAGCGAGTCCGAGTTTCTGACTCTAAGCGATTGACCCGATCAAGGACCAGCCCGTGCGGTTCTTGACGGCATGCACTGCAACATCCCTTCTGCGGTTGTCATACGAAATAAGAACCTGGGGCATGGGGAATGATAATCTATTGGGAAAAAAGTAATATTGATTTTAAACTTTTGAATTGCCTGGGTAGCATCATTTTTACTCATATAACAGCTACTAATAGAGAATTGATTTTGGATTTTATGCCTAACAGTTACTCTTTCAATGAATATTGTGGTCATTATTTTGGTCATTCAGTAAAATGTATCTGAACTCTCTCTCTGCTAGCAATACATTTTGTTTCAATAGTTTTTATTAGATTTTATAAGGCAAGATGTATACAGAAACTAAACAATCTTTCAGTAACAGTCAGGAAAGGTAATGAACAAGAACAAATTATTGTCAAGTATGGAATTAGACAATAGTTAACAAACATTGAGAGAACAATATATCTAAAAGGCGTTTATGTTATAGAAACATTATATACAGTAACACTAGATGAAATAAATAACTAAGAATAGAACACAACTAATTTAGTGTTATTTCTGAAAAGGAGTTGCTAATGTTCGCATAGATTTAAACAAAATACCTCTCACCCATTCAATGGACCAATATTTTGGCTGGGTGAAAGCTTATTTTGTTAGATTACAAAAAGTAGCGGAGGCAGGAATGGGCTGCGGATATAATCCGCCTCAAGTGCTTAAAGGACTTACGAGGCCAAGTCCATCAAAAAAAAAAAAAAAAGTTAGCTACCTTGCTCAGCTTGTAAGGCACGGAGGACGCCGTCCGCGCCCTCCGTGCCGTTCCGCCTGGTCCCCGCCGCTGCACAGCCCCCCGAACGGTCCCCGACCGCGCGGCCCGGGTCGGGCTCCCCAGCCTGTACCAAGATGGCCGGCGGAGCTGGCCGCGGCTGCGCAGTCCGCATAGCCGCGAGTGCGGCTGCGCAGCTCTAAGGCCAACCCCCCGATCCACGCTACTGTTGCGTGGATCGGGGGGTTGGCCTTAGAGCTGCGCAGCCGCACTGGCGGCTATGCGGACTGCGCAGCCGCGGCCAGCTCCGCCGGCCATCTTGGTAAGGGCTGGGGAGCCCGACCCGGGCTGCGCGGTCGGGGACCGTTCGGGGGGCTGTGCAGCGGCGGGGACCAGGCGGAACGGCACGGAGGGCGCGGACGGCGTCCTCCGTGCCTTACAAGCTGAGCAAGGTAGCTAACTTTTTTTTATTTTTTTTGATGGACTTGGCCTCGTAAGTCCTTTAAGGAGGTAAGGTATATGGATTTAAAAGGGGCTTTGGGGGCAAGGAGTATAGAGACAGGAAGGGGAAGTAAAAAGAGGAGAAAGAAGAAAGAGATGCAGATAAAAGTTTAAAGTATGGGACGAGGAGAGCCATCAATGCTGGGACCAGCTGAAGCGGGTAAGGCATGACTTGGAATATAAAGAGAATTCAGAGGTTGCCAATTATAGCACTACCATCAGGGCCCAAGAGGTAAGCTATGAAGGGAGACCAGATTTTATTAAATTTGACCATATTGTCCTCAAGCCTGGCACGCAGCTTTTCAAAGAAGAGGATGCGACTCAATCTGTTTTTAACTAGGTCAAAGGAAATAGTTTTAGAGTTCCATGCAGCCGCTATCGTCAGTTTAGTGGCGGAAAAGATAAAATTGACTAGCTTGTTTTGTGGTTTAGTAAGGCTAGGATAAGGGAGGCCTAATAAAGTATGGATAGGATTTTTGGGAATAGGCTGATTAAGTAGAGAAGAGGCCCAAGTACACACTCTTAGCCAGAGTCGGCGGACTTTAGTGCATTTCCACCAAACATGTTCGTGAGTACCAGGAGAGTTACAACCTCTAAAACAATTGGGAGAAGTGTCGCTATTGAATTTGGCCAGCCGGGAAGGGACCATATACCATCTGAAAAGCAGTTTGTAGCTTATTTCGACTAAGTCTGCATTGATGGAGATTTTGGGGATGTTAGACCAGATATCTGAGAGGTCTTCAGGGTCTATTAAGACATTTAGATCTTTCTCCCAGTCTGTGATGTACTTTGGCTTGTGTTTAGATTGCTCATGAGACAGTGCTTTGTATATTGTTGAGATAACACCTGGGGAAAATGGATTTGAGGCACAAATATGTTCGAATGGGGTCCTAGTTAAAGGGGATTCAGTATAGGAAAGGTGGGCTTTAATGAAGTCGGAAACCTGCAGGTAGCAGAAGGTTTCGTTGGGGGGAAGTCGTTTGTGCTCACGTAGAAGAGCTAAGGTCTTCATTCCGGATTCAGTAGATAAATCATAGACCTTAGTAAGATGAGAGTTGACCCACCAGTGGAAGCTAGCCGGGGATTCCAAGGCTGCAGGAAAAGAGGGGTTGCCCATGAATGAAGCCAACGGTCTATGGGGGGATAAAAGTTTACCAGAGTATTTGCAGCTATCCCAAATTGAGAGGGAATGTTTAATTATAGGGTTAACTATTGAGCGCCTATCGGCAGGGGTGATCCAGAGGAGATTGGAGGGTTTAACTGGGTGAATGAGAGTTTCTTCAATATCAACCCATGAGGGTCTATTGGTATTGAGATGCCAAAGGGTTAAAGGGGAGATTTGTGCTGCCCTATAGTAATATTTCAAGTTAGGTACGCCTAAGCCTCCGTCAGATCTTAGACGGAGTAAGTAAAGGCTGCGAAACCTAGGCTTTTTGGATCCCCAAATAAAGAGGTTAATTTTGCCTTGCATGTTATTGAGGAAAGAGGGCGGTAGAGGAATAGGCAGCAAGCGGAAGGCATAGAGAAGTTTTGGGAGAAACGACATTTTAATTGCCGCGATTGCTAGCAATACATTTTAAACGGACTGACTGCTTCAGATCATGTCCATTTGCATTTGGTTGTGACAAAGCTATCTGATTGGTCCAATATTGTTTGTAGCTCCACCCTGTCTTATGTTTGTTAACCTCCTTAACGGTATGCCCGACACTGTGTGTCTGGCATACCGATTGCTGTTGCTGGCCCCAGGAGTCCCCATGGGTAATAAATGTGAGTCCATGCATGTAAAACCTTTAGCTAGCACCAGGCTAGCTAGTACAAGTGTCCGGCACCCCCCGATCCTCTGCGATCCTCCCGTTTATACATTACCCAGCCTGGATCCAGCGATCGCGCAGCCTCCCTGCACAGCTTCGGTCTCCCTATGGGGAGGCTTGGGTTTGCGCATGATGTCATGACGTCGGCGACGTCATGTGCGATTTTCCCCATAGTGAAGACCGGAGCTGTGCGGGGAGGCTGCGCGGATCGCTGGATCCAGGCTGGGTAATGTATAAACGGGGGAGCGGTAGCTGTGCATGAGTAACTTGCATAGTACTGAGACAATTCTAGATGAACAAAGTAAACCTTGCAAGTCCCCAACACCTCTCTCCCTCTGGTAACCAACACAACACCTATATTGAAACACTGACTGTTTCAATGCACAGCTCTTAAACTTAAAGCGGACCTAAACTCAGAACTACCTCTCTGCTCTAAAAGATACATTTCTTTAAAGGATACGCAAAGTGACATGTGACATGATGAGATAGACATGTGTATGTACAGTGTCTAGCACACAAATAACTATGCTGTGTTCCTTTTTTACTTTCTCTGCCTGAAAAAGTTAAATATCAGGTATGTTAGTGGCTGACTCAGTCCTGACTCAGACAGGAAGTGACTACAGTATGTAAGTGGCTGACTCAGTCCTGACTCAGACAGGAAGTGACTACAGTATGACTCTCACTGATATGAAATTCCCCTTTTTATCTCTTTCTTGCTCTCAGAAGCCATTTTCTGCTAGGAAAGTGTTCTGTAGTTGGACTTTCTTATCAGTGAGGGTCACACTGTAGTCACTTCCTGTCTGAGTCAGGACTGAGTCAGCCATCTACATACCTGATATTTAACTCTTTCAGACAGAGAAAGAAAAAAAAGGAACACAACATAGTTATTTGTGTGATTGGCACTGTACATACGCATGTCTATCTCATCATGTCACATGTCACTTCGGGTATCCTTTAATATAGCTGATACAAATCCTGCAATAAATCTACTTTCATGGAAGCAGACATATTGTACAAATTAGCTGCTCTGCTGTGGCAGAGGAAGTCCTGAGCTGCCACTGCTGGGAGATCAAATTACAGTTGTGATTTCTCACAGATGAGAGGGAATCAGACAGGATTAAACCCTCTAAGGCCTCTTGCACACTGCAAGTGATTCCGATTCAGATTCCGCTTTTTAATCAGTTTTTACATCCGATTCCGATTTCGATTTGCAGTGTGCAGGGAGAAAACTGCAAATCGGAATCGGATGTAAAAACTGATTAAAAAGCGGAATCTGAATCGGAATCACTTGCAGTCAGTGATGAGCAAATCCGATCCGGATGCTACTCGGATAGTAGCTATCCGGATTTCTCCCAGTAATGCACTGCGGCCTGGGCGGGGGATTTAATCCTTACCTATCATGACGTCTTCTTCGTCCGTCCCTCGGCGCCTCCCACGATGCGCTCCACTCTGGTGTCACGTGACTAAAAAACACTTCCTCCTTCCGGGTTGACTCACCTCTCTCAAATAAACAATGACCGGACAAAATGAGCCGTTATTATAATCACTGTCACAGAGGCGCTTGGCACAGATATTGACCTGCTATTGTGTTCTCCAAAATTGATTGCCTAATAGAGCAGGATAGCGGCCCGTGAAGCGCGTTGCACACTTGGAGATGTTTCAATAACTGTTACTGTTATTATAATAACGGCTCATTTTGTCCGGTCATTGTTTACCTGAGGGAGGTGAGTCCACCTACTTCCCTCCTTTTAAGCGGATTTTAATAGTTTTTATCCTTGTTGGCACCTCTGTTGTACCTGTTACATTGTTGTGCAAGAGTTTAGGTCCACTTTAAAGAGGGATGAAAAGCTATATATAAAGAATTAAAAAGAAACACATTTACTTGGCATCCTCAGAATCAGAATCCTTTTATTTCGCCAAGCATGAGGGGACATGCCCGGAATTGTTTTTGGCACAATACAATGCAATGGCTCCGGAAGAGTGCATAGAAAGAGAAAGGAGGAAAGAGAAAGAGAGAGTGCATAGAAGGCAAAATCAGATTAACACAACATTGTAAAATAAAAACAAAAAAACATTCCAATCCCAGTGTGTCCCTACGATGTCGAAAGTCAGTTAGTCTTGTGGGCTGGTCGGCTGTTCAGCCGTAGCGCCGCCGCCCTCGCCGCTCGTTGACGTTTGCTTTGATGGTAGAACGTGGAGGGAGTTTAGGAGGTTGACTGCCAAGGGGAAGAACGAGTTCCTATGTCTTGTGGTTTTAGTGGAGATGGCTCGTAGTCTCCGTCCCAAGGGCAAAATGCTGAATTAGCGGTGGCCAGGGTGTGAGGAGTCATTTGCAATCCTCAGTGCCCTGGTTTTTAGTCTTTTGCTGTGTAGTAGGGCAAGTGAGTGGAGGGGGCACCCAATGATCCTCTCCGCTGACCTGATGACCCTCTGTAGTTTGTTCCTATCATTGACAGTGGCACCAGCATACCACACCAAGATGGAAGAGCAGAGGATCGACTCAATGGTGGCGGAGTAAAAGTTGGTTAGAATTTCTTGAGTCATGCCGAACTTTCTCAGCTGGCGGAGGTAGAAGAGTCTCTGTTGTGCTTTACGTTGGGTGGCAGTGATGTTGGGCTTCCAGCTGAGGCCACTGGAGATGGTAGTGCCTAGAAGCCGGGCGCAGGGCACTCTGGTTACCTCCTTGCCGTCAATGTAAATTGGGGGTGGGGTGGGAGCAGCCTTCCTGAAGTCGATTATTAGCTCCACGGTCTTTGCGGTGTTGAGCACCAGCCTGTTCTCCTTGCTCCAATTGTAGATTCTCTCCACCTGCTCACAATAAATCCTCACAATAAATGAACTGTACCTGTAACACCTCATCCTGGGTGAGCGTCCATCTCCAAGCTCAGTGGAGCAGCAGGGTGGCCTCACTTCTGCCCTTCATTTTTTTCCCCCAGCAAAGAACTGGAATGTATTCTGTACATTCCATAGAAAATAGCAGAAAAATCACAATGCATAAAAATCGCAATCACAGAAAAATCCACTTATGGCCCTTTTCCACTGCAAAACGCAAACACATGTTTTTGACCAATTTGGATGTGCGTTTTTATGCGTTTGCTTTTGCGTTTTTCTGATTGGCAAGTGTTGTCTTGATTTTTGAAAATAGATACTAGTGGTTAAATCCATAAAAAACACAAACGCATTTCTATGCGTTTTTCATGCGTTCCTATACTTTACATTGATGTACTTCTCAGACAGCGCACCTTTCTTGCTTTGTTGGTTGTGCCAGGTCTAGTCCATGTGGCTAGCACAGACTTAGCGTAATCCAAAAAAGAATGGTGACCAGCACTTGCCGTGTCTTAAAAAGCAGGTTTTTATTCACTAAACCATGTGAATAAAATGTAGCCAAAACATCTGAAAGCCTCAAGGATGTAATATAGGTGGATAGAAGCATCTTCCAGACATGGGTTATGCCTACATTGCAGCCCACACAACGGACAGTTGCCGTTTTGAAAGAATAGACCGTTCTTTGTCAAGTGATAGCATGTCACGGTTACCTGCTTATCCTCTATTTATACTCCTCCCCCCCCCCCCTGTAACTAATCGCTTCACAGACGGACCTGATGGGGAACTGCGGGCAATTCCTATACACCCATACACATACCTGAAAGGGCAAGTCCACAATAACGTCAAAGTAATGCGCCCAAAACGGTGCATCCGCACCGTGCAGCCCGCGCCAACGTCATCCAGCCTCGCTTCCAGCTTCCAATAATGCGTTCAAATTGTTGCATCCCCGCCGCTTAGCCCACGCTGATGTCACAGTAAAAACCTCCAGCGCAGCTCCGTCCACGTCGGTGGTTCTATTTGCGTTCCAGCAATGTTTTCTTATACATTTATACTATAGGAAATAGATCATACTCTCTATTTAAACCATGAGGATGCAGAGTACCCAACTGTCTGATCCACCATGCTTCCGCTTTCAGGAGTAATTTAGCCCGATCACCGCCCTTCCTAGGGCGATGGAACTGTTGCAGCACCTGGAAGCATAAAGACGCCACCCCATGTGATCTTTAAAGAAAATGAGCAGAAACTGCACGTTCAGCCCATTTTTTTCTGATAGCAGATTGGGCTGAGATTCTATCCTTCTATCCTTCACCCACATGTGGTTTATCCCACATACAGTAGCCCACATGGGCATTTTATATAATAAACAACAAATTTAGAATTACAATCAAAGAAACCTTTCAGTGGGAATTCATTACCACCCAGAGGGTGTTGGACAGAATCCCCTCTCAATACATTCCCACACTGGGCGCAGTCCCTACAAGGGAAAATCCCCCTTCTCCCTGTGCCTGTAATTTCTTTTCTAGAGGGGCCAAAATCAGATCTTACTAATTTATCCCTCAAAGAGGGTGCTCGTTTAAAAGGAGAATAGATGGGAGGCCCTAAATTTCAGGAACCCTCGGTAGACCCTCCTTCAAAATGCATGATTTGTATGATTTTTTTTAATTTGGTTGAATACTGTACTGAATCTCGAGATAAAGGGAATTCTGCCCACAATATTTTTCTTTTTTCTAACACTTCTCCGGTCATTTCCTCTAGTTCTCAATACACCTTCAGAATAGCCCCTCTCCCTAAATCTACCCCTACGCTCCTCCACACGCAAAATCTCTACAAATACAAGCTACAGCAGGCTGGATTGTACTTGTATGCTAAAACAAAAGTCTTTAGTGATAAGTATATGGAGGCTGCCATATTTATTTCCATTTAAGCAATACCAGTTGCCTGGCTGTCCTGCAGATCAATTTGGCTGCAGTAGCGTCTGAATTACATCAGAAACATGCATGCAGCTAATCTTGTCAGATCTGACAATAATGTCAGAAACACCTGTTCTGCTGCATGCTTGTTCCGGGTCTATGGCTAAAAGTATTAGAGTCAGAGGATTAGCAAGATAGCCAGGCAACTGGTGTTGTTTCAAAGGAAATAAATATGACAGCTTCCATGTTCTTCTTGCTACAGTTGTCCTTTAGGCTGCTTTCACAGTTAGACGTTACAGGCGCACGTTAGTGCAGCCTGTAACGCAGCCCACCGCACAGCAATGTAACTGCAATGGGCTGTTCACAGTGCCCACGTTGCGTTACATTGTAACGCTGCACGTCAATCTAAAGTGCAGCATGCTACGGCGTTAGGCCTCTTGCACACTGCAAGTGATTCCGATTCAGATTCCGCTTTTTAATCAGTTTTTACATCCGATTCCGATTTGCAGTTTGCTCCCTGCACACTGCAAATCTGAATCTGAATCGGATGTAAAAACTGATTAAAAAGCGGAATCTGAATCGGAATCACTTGCAGTGTGCAAGAGGCCTTAGAGTGGCTTTGCCGTGCTAGCCTGCTTGCACAGGTGCAATGATTAGCCACATGGCTAATTAATATTCACTGCACTGTGCTGACGTCACTGGCGGGACCACGTGATGCGGAGTGTTCCGCTCACGTGGTCTCCACCAGCGCATGCGTACTATAGTACGCATCACGGACGCATCAAAGAGCCGCTTAATGCGGCTCTTTGCTAACGTCCTCTGCCACCACCACCATGCGTTGCGTTAGGCTTAACGTAGCACCTAACGCAACGTCTTAGTGAGAAAGAAGCCTTAAAGGACAACTGAAGTGAGAGGGATATGGAGCCTGCCATATTTATTTCCTTTTAAGCAATACCAGTTTCCTGGCTATCTTGCTGATCCTCTACCATTATTTGTGTCAGGTTTCTGACAAGATTAACTGCATGCTTCTTTCTGGTTTGATTCAAATATTACTGCAGCCAAACAGACCAGCAGGGCTTCCAGGCAACTGGTTTTGTTTTAAAAGAAATATATTTGGCAGCCTCCATTTCCCCCCACTAAAGTTGTCCTTTAACGGGGAACTAAAGAGAGAGGTATATGGAGGCCGCCATGTTTATTTCCTTTTAAGCAATACCAGTTGCCTGGCAGCCCTGCTGATCCTCTGCCTCTAATACTATTAGCCATAGCCCCTGAACAAGCATGCAGCAGATCAGGTGTTTCAGACTTTATAGTCAGATCTGACAAGACTAGCTGCATGCTTTTATCTGGTGTTATTCAGATACTACTACAGAGAAATAGACCAGCAGGGCTGCTAGGCAACTGGTATTGATTAAAAGGAAATAAATATGGCAGTCTCCGTATACCTCTTACTTTAGCTTCCCTTTAAGCATGGTCGCTGTGTCCAAGCTGATGTTCCTATCTGCCTCTGGATTTTTTATTTTTTTATTTGTACACTGCCAACTTTTCCTGACATATGGGGGTGATGGTCACTCTGACCGAGCTGCTGCTCCCAGCGCCACTGTCATTTTATGGGATATGTACACTGCCTGCTTCTCCTGACTTATGGGGTGATGGTCACTCTGACCGAGCCGCTGCTCTCCTCTGCCACTGTAATAACACTGACATGTGCACTTGATAAAATATTTTTTTTGTATTCAAATCACTACGTATATTGAGGCGTTTAACAAAAAAATATATACTTTTTTTTTCTATCATAGCTTTAAAATTGATTTTCTCCAAAACTATAAGGTCTTTTTGGAAAATGTCCACTTATACCCACTGTTCTCCTTAACATACTCCAATTTGATGATCCTAGCTTGTAAGGGGGATTTGCAATTTACCGCAAAAATCGCGGACATTAGGCGAAAATAAACGCTAAAATATTCAGGCGAATTTTCGCTTGTCGAAGCGAACATTGTACTTATTTTGGCGAAAATCGGGCAAAAAGAATATTTGCATTTTCGCTCATCACTGGTGCCCAGCGTGGGAATGTATTTGGAGGTGATTCTGTCCGACACCCTTTGAGTGGTAAAGAATTCCAAACTGAAAGGTTTCAGAGGGTAAGGGCCCGTTTCCACTTGTGCGGTGGGAATCGCCGCGGTAAAAATTTGCATGTGGATGAGAATTTCGCATGCGGTTATATGCGAATTTTAATGCAAATTTGCATGCAAATTCGCATGCAAATCCGCATACCAATACCGCATGCGAATTCCCTATTAAATACATTGTATGCGATTCGCATAGTGGTATGCAAATTCTGATGGCTCTGCCGTGCAGATTTTTCTCATCCACTTGTATTGGCTATGCGAATTCGCATGCGGCAAACGCATGCGAATTCGCGATAGTGGAAACAGGCCCTACAGGATAGAATCTCAGCCCACAAATCTATCAGAAAAAAAAGGGCTAAACGCTCAGTTGTGACGCTCACACGGTTCCCGAGAAAACAGCGTGTGCGCCATTTAAGTAACAAACGCAAATTTCATTGCAAGTAACCAAAATGTCATTTTTTAGATCAACCTTTTTTCCCCTACTCCCTGGCTCTGGCAGCAATCACTGATGGCTTTCAATTACGGAACCTTTCACTTAGGTGAGAAAACTGTTCCCAAGCATTCCTGGAAAGTTTATATAGCCCGTCCATCAGATGAAGTCAGATATGAGCTTGACAACCAATTTAGACCAAGGATTTGAGATTGGCCAGCATCAATTTCAGCAGGGAGGTCTCCTAGGGTTCCCTCTGCTGAAGAGATCAAAGGAGGCCCTCTCCCCGCTGGTCTTCTCACTAAGTTACAAAACCTTTCTGTGAACTCACAAATATGAAATCAATCTTTTGTCATAAATATAACTTTCCAAAAGGGCGTCTGCCGTTAGAACCCGCTTATTATGAAATTCGGAACAAACCACACGATTGAATGTTTCAAATTCATGGTAAGCCTGGCGAAAGCAGAGATATGCACTTTGGGGTCACAGTTCACTCCAGACCCCTCAAGTTTGATATTATTGTTTTTGATAAATTCTGACCAACCTGAAAATGTTATTAGATTTAACATAACCTTTACGATTTTGGAGATAGCCCACCTATCATGATTTAGGTAAATTTTCTGTATACAGGGGAAGGGGCTGGCTAATCTCAGGTTCCAAGAGGTGTGTGATCCCCGCCCTAACTCCTCGCTGAAGTGAGGGGTATAACTTGACAGAGCTCAGAAAGCTCTGGGTCCAAAGTCCTTCATCCTAAATCTGCGTTGAGTTACCATAAAGCGACAGCCAGCTGGACACTGGCAAAATCACTTAAAAATGCACGACGACCGATGCTAGCGGCAATACATTGCCTGCTCCGCCGGCGCAAGTCCCCTGGTCTCCGCTGCCTTCTTCTCCGCTGGGCTCCGGGTTCCAGCTGGCTTCACTTCCTGTCCCGGCAGGAAGTTTAAACAATAGAGCGCCCTCTACTGTTTAAACTTCCCCCGGCAGGAAGTTCAGTGAAGCTGGAGCCGAGCGTGGAGAAGAAGACAGCGGAGACCGGGGGACTCGTGCCGGCCGGTTCAGGTAATGTATGCGGGGGGGATGTCGGCAGCTTCACAGATGGTGAATCGATTTCATGCTGAAATTGATTCACAATCTGTTTGTAGTAAAAGCAGCCATACGATCCCTCTCTGATCAGATTCGAGCAGAGAGGGATCTATCTGTTGGTCGATCTGATGGCAAATCGACCAGTGTATGTGCACCTTAAGGGCTCGTTCACATCTACCTAACGGAGATGGCCGTGCCATCCGAACGCAGTGTATCCGATCACACGCCATCTCCGCCGCTGATCCCATCCATTGACAGTGATGGGATCGGCTCTGCGCTTCCGTGCAAAATGCAGGCAGCAGTATGCAAGCGCTTCCCAGCGCATCGTACTGCTGCGCAGCGCAGTAGATGTGAACGCTAGAAGGGCAGTCTATGCCCTTCTGCCGTTCCGGCGGTACGCATGGTGTCAGCGTTGCGCAGCAGCGCTTAAAAGCGCCCTAGATGTGAACGAGGCCTAAGTGTTGTAATTCCTGCGTACCACATGCTGTGCTGGAAATCTGTCTCTAGATGATTATCTATTGAATACAACTTCTCTGGCCATGTGCTGCTGAATAATTGATAGCCAAAAGACCAAAGCATTGCAAATTATTTTGACGGTGAGCAAAGCAAATATGTTGCACTAAAACGCTCTAAAACACTGTGTTAAGGGGAGAAGACACACTGAGACATTTACTTCTGTACCAATGTACATGTATATGTTAGGCACATTCAAATAATGTTCAGCAGCCATACTGGAGAAAAGATAAACTGGCTTTGGATTTCAGCTTTAATGTAGAGTCCACAGCACCTACTTTACTATTAAAGGAGAACTCCAACCATAACTTTTCTTTTTTTTTTTGTATAATGAAGACAAATGAAAGCCAAGAACTGTTGAACCTACACTCTCTTGTGGGCCTTGGCAGGTACACCTGTGGGGTGGCTTTTGACATGAAGTCTAGTGATGTGCCTGTCTTGGCAAGGCATTAGTGTTGATCGAACAGTGTTCGCCACTGTTCATTATTCCCCGAATATCGGGGTGTTCGGGTTCGGCTCGAACTCAGCCGAGCACCTCATGGTGCTCGGCTGTACTGTTCGGGGGCCCGCTCAAGGCCGTTTTGGGGGGCCTGGAGGGGACGCAGCATGAGGGGAAAGCCATGGCCACAGTCGGCGGGGAGGGGGGATGGTCCCCCCCCCCCTCTCCTCGGGGCTCTCCCCTCTGCGCTCCCCTCCAGCTTAAGTTAGTGCACTGTGTGGGGCGGGCAGCGGCTGGCAGATACCTGTGTGGGCAGCGGCGGGCAGATACATACCTTCTGTGCGTTCCACTGCGTACTACTCGCTCTAGCGTCTGATGTTACTTCAGACGCTAGAGCGAGGAGTATGCGGTGGAACGCATGGAAGGTATGTATCTGCCGGAAGTGACGTCAGACGCTACAGCGAGGAATACGCGGTGGAACGCATGGAAGGTATGTATCTGCCCGCTGCTGCCCGCACATGTATCTGCCCGCCGCTGCCCACACATGTATCTGCCCGCCCCGCACAGTGCACTAAATTAAGCTGGAGGGGAGCGCAGAGGGGAGAGCCCCGAGGTGAGGGAGGGGGGGGGACCGTCCCCCCTCCTCGCCGACTGTGGCCATGGCTTTCCCCTCATGCTGCGTCCCCTCCAGCCCCCATGCTTGGGTCCCCATAGACTTCAATTAGGTTCGGTGTTCGGCCGAATATGCAGAACAACTGGACCATGTTCGGCCGAGCCGACCCGAACCCGAATATCTGGGTGTTCGATCAACACTACAAGGCATGTCTGCTCCTGTTCTGCCTGCAACAGCAGGAGAAGACAAGGTGCCACTGGTTAGTTACTTGTCATCACCTATCTTTCACTAGACTCAAAAGGTGGACGTACATCTACAGATTTTGTGGGCCGATCGACCATCCGATTCAATATTTTTATCGAACTGGAAGAAAATCAGTGCCACAACCTTTGATCAATTTCAGGACAAAATCGGTATACTGTATATGCATAAATGTATAGGCATGTATGCGAAAATTCATTTTCATCAAATGTGTCAACAGGCATGAGAAAACACATTTTTGCATAGCTTAGTAGGAATGAGCAGGAATGTTTTTTAAACTTGATTTCACAGCCAATTGGCCAATTTACCTTTTTACAGTATTGCAGTGTATTTTTCTTAAAAATTCACTATTTAATGGCAGATTTCAGGGGCGAGTCAAGACCACTGACTTTAGCCGTTAGTAGCAAAGCCCCCATACATATAATAACAACATTTTGCAAGATATGAAGGAGAATAGTGGAAATAAGGGGAAAAGGTTTTGAAAAAGACCATGTCATTTTTGAAAAAAATCGATTTTTAAAGCTATGGTAGGAAAAATCTTTTTAAATGCAGTTAAGTGACAGATAATGGCCAATATGTAATTCATTTTTTCACCTTAGGTTTCTCCTAGGTGATATTTTCACAATGAATTTAAATGCCCAGCAAGCAAGAAAAATACTAAAAAATAATTTAGTTTTTCAACAAATTTTTCAATTGCAAAATGCTGAATAGTTATTTTAAATACAAGATGAAGATTGGTCTCCAAGGAGAAAACTCACCAGAAAAAGTGAATCACATATGGGCAAGTTTACAAATATCCCCAAAAAGCAGAACATTTTTTGTAAAATCATAATTGAAAGTGTATACCAGGCTTAAGTCTCCAGGTTTAAAATTTCAACTTTCTTTTATGCTTTTGTTAGCTTTGGTTTTGGCTCTAGCCTGTGGCTGCAACAAGTTATTCTGCAGTTGTTAAAGGATTTTAGTATTTCAGTAATATAAAAGTCTTTCTTGAATCTTAGGTTCCAAAGTGTGATGATTTGCTCATCTGCCTGTGCAGGCAGGCAGTCTTTTGACCATTGTGTAGGTTTGCATGCTGCAGGACTCTGGAAAGAAGAGCTTCTGTCAGTTTTGCAGCTTGTGCTTGCAGAGGAATTTGCATACGTTGTCATGCAAATTGCCTGGCCACATTAATTGGAGGCGTGTACTATAAGTACTATGTCTTTCCCACAATGCTTCGCGGGTCATAAGGATTTCGTCCTATGTAACACTCCTGGTGGGGTGTCAGCCATACTCTCTGTTTGAGATCAGCTTAGAGTAATTCCTGGAAACTGTGCTAGGCAGATTTCCCTAGTCCAGTTAGGATTGTTTATCTGTTTTGTTTGTCTGTTGCGATTGTCCTGTCCCAGCGGTGGTCGATAGGAAGTCGTTCTGATCTCTGTTCTTGGAGCATAGCTGGTGCAGCGGTTGCTACCAGCTATCTCTTCTGTTCTGCCTCTCTGGATCGCGCTAGCCACTTTTCGCTAGCGCTGTGGATCCTTCTGTTCTGTCTCCTGGGATCGCGCTACCCACTTTTCGCTAGCGCTGTGGATCCTTCTGTTCTGTCTCCTGGGATCGCGCTAGCCACTTTTCGCTAGTGCTGTGGATCCTTCTGTTCTGCTACTCTGTACCTGGATCGCGCTAGCCACTTTTCGCTAGTGCTGTGGATCCTATCTCTCGCTTGTCCCTGTTTTTATGTGTCTGTCTTGTCTGCTACGACCGCTTGCTGGAGGCTCGGTGAGGTAACCGTTAAGCAAGCGTTCGCGTCCCCTGTTTCATGTTTGTCTGTCAATGGTTAGTTAGGCGTGCTTGTCTCTATTGTGCTTATCACGTGGAGACCGGGCATAACCGCGTGCACTGTTGCGAATGAGTGCGGTGTTCGCGGTTAGCTAGCGTTTGTTATTTTCCGCATCTTCTCATTGTATTATTTGCTGTGCCTTTGCTACCCTCGTATTCTATTCTGATCTGCCTTGTGTCACGTCTGGCGATCGCACCTCTCGCGATCGCGTTCCTATTTCATATCTGCTGTTGTGTGTGCGCGGTCGCGGGGTGGCGACTGGATTGGCGCACACACATACAACCTGTCCCTTTGCTCTTTCTCATTCGCAATCGCCTCTCTTGCGATTGCGTTCTGCGCTTCGTACAATTCCTGTCTGGCATTTGTGGAGGTACAGAGGATTGGTTCCTCTGCACTCCCCAGCGCCATCTGCCAACAGGAATTTCCCTCTACAGGTGCGTAGCACCTTTTGCTGGGTGCCTGCAATTACACGCTTGTGGAGGATTTCCGCCGTGTTAGCGCACGCGTTGTGCGCTGATCACGGAGAAAGTTCCACAATAGTTACACAAAGATTCTTGATTGAAGTCAGGTAGAATGATATGATGGTAGTCAAAATTGACAAAAAGTGAAGTCTGACTGGTTGAACCATGAGTGGTTTTATAAGCAAATTCAGCCACGGGTACAATAGAAAAAACGTCATTTTTGGCAGCTAGGCTGAAACAATGTAGTATGCTTCAGTGTTTGATTTAGTCTTTTAAAGAGACTCGGAAGTCTCTAAAAAAAGTCTTTTTATTTCATAAATATGTTTAATATGTTATCCCTAACTAAACTGCCGTATTCCCACCGCTCTAAACTATCTAATCCCCCCCTAACTCCCCCCTACCTCTCCCCCGCAAAATCCACAACTTTCTTGGTCGTGGATTTTGCTGCCCGCACTTCCGTGTGAGGCAAGGCTATGAGCTGCAGCCCTGCCTCACACGCGTCTGTCAGCGGCGGATCTCCGCCTCTCCCCCGCCCCTCTCCGCGAAGGAAGACTGAGAGGGGCGGGGGAGAGACGGCGATCCGCCGCTGACAGACGCGTGTGAGGCAGGGCTGCAGCTCATAGCCCTGCCTCACACGGAAGCGCTCCCTGTAGTGTGCCCTGGGGAGTTTGGGGGGATTTAGATAGTTTAGAGCGGTGGGAATGCGGCAGTTTAGTTAGGGATAACATAATAAACATATTTTTGAAATAAAAAGACTTTTTTTTTTAGAGACTTCAGAGTCTCTTTAATTGAGGATGATAACCTGAAGACATGGAGGAACATATTTCTAACTTTTTGCAGAGATTTCGAGATTTGATTGGACCCTACGATCTGAAACAATATCAGAAGGTACTCCATGCAACCTTAAAATGTCTTTGTGAAACACTTCTGCAGTGTTTGTTGCAGACGGAACTCCTCTCATGGCAATGAAGTGAGCCCTCTTCTTGAGCCAGTCTACCATTACAAAAATGGAGTTGAAACCCCCATAATATTGTAATTCAATAACAAAATCCAGAGCAATAATGTGACAGCAGCAGGTAAGAACAAGTACAGTAGCCAGAAAACCAAAATTGTGCCAAAGTCACTGGGAGAGCGCCCACCCCAAGTCAATTAAGACAGGCATGAATATTCACTGTATGATAACCGCCTGAAAAATACTACGGTATACAGTATTACACAATTATGTGGACCCGGGCCCGCCCATACATTAAAAGTGCTGCAGAAGATGTCAGTGCTATATAAATACATAATAAGAATATGGGAGGAAATTAGACTATGACTATGGTAGGAATTAGATTGTCATCCCCTCCGAGGACAGTCAGTGACATGACTATGTACTCTGTACAGTGCTGCAGATGTCCAAAGCTTGCCTTGGTGGAGTAGTCTGCGGTTGTATACAAAACTTTCGTTTTATTGCGAGTTGTCTTTTATATTATTTACTGAGAAAAAAGCATAGCTGATCTAATTTATGGATCACCTTTATAGAGAACTATTCATTGTGCACTAATAAGTTCCACAAATTAGATCAATCATGTTTATTTTTCAATAATTTATATAAAGAAAATACAGTACATGCACCTCACAATGAAACAAAAGTTTTGTGTGCAACACCAGACTGCATTACACTATTTGCACAGTATCTGCATTAAAGGAAACCTGTAATGCCCTGAGTCTGTCCCGTCTCTGAACAATGCTCCAGTCCCCCATCGCAGCTAAGTTTTGTTACAGCAAGTCAATGGCCACTGCACGTTTGGCCCTGGCCGGCGCAGTAAGAGGTTTTCTCGTACTGCACAGGACTCTCCCAGCGACGGGAGTGCAAACGATGAGACACGCAGCCAGGGCCAAACAGGCACAGTGGCCATCAACTTGCGATAACGAAAGTTAGCCGTGACGGGGGAGGATCATTCAGAGACGGAGCACGGATAGGGCGGCTGCAGGGCTGCAAAAGGAACACATTTTTTTTTTTAAATCATTACAGATTTCTTTTCATTTTGGTCGGATTTCCAAACATTGGCAGCCAGCAGTTTTTGTGACATGCAGCCCTATCTTGCCTGTCAGGGCTCTGCACTATGTCACAAATACAGCACAGCAAGCATAGGCATTCTGTGTCATCTGCTCCTGGCTGCAGAGGTCGTATACCCTCAGAGCAAATGACACAGTCTCCCTGAAAGCACGTTGATTTATACCTAGCTGGCTGGCTGGGAGAAAAGACTCCATCCTGAGCAAAGTATGCAGCTCTCTCCTGTAGCCAGGGCCCGGATTTGTACTCTTTACCACCCTAGGCCACAGTCACCAGCCACCCCCCTTTAGTATAGGTAGCGAGATGACCCCTCCCCTTCCCTCTAGTATAGGTAGCCTGATGACCCCCCCCCCCCCAGTATAGGTAGCCAGATGACTCCTCCCCGCTTTCCCTCCACTACAGGTACAGGTAGCCAGATGGCCCCCCCTTTCCCTCTAGTATATGTAGCCAGATGACTCCTCCCCCTCCCCCTTTCCCTCCAGTATAGGTAGCCAGATGACTCCCTTAATCCCTCCCCCTCTTACAGTAAAGGTATGTAAAGGTGTCACTCATTTCGTCTTGTCTCCAGTGCCAAAGCTTCCTGTTCCTTTCCATCTCCAATGCTGTCCAAGTCCATAGCCGCCGGCCACAATGCAAACGTGCACAGAGAGCAAGGTGGCTGCTGCACAGGCAGCTAACAGCAGAGTACCACGGGCCTCCTGCATTGCTGCATTTGCAAATGCTGCACAAGCTTAGCCTGCTGCTTTGGTGCCCTTGCCCCTGTGGTGCCCTAGGCTATGGCCTAGGAGGCCTTGGCCTAAATCCGGCCCTGCCTGTAGCTGCTACTGCCTGGTCTGCAGTGCACTGAATTTGTGGGGGCTGGCTCCCTCTCTCATTGGCTCTGCTATAGCCGCGGTTCAGTGCACACTAGCAGAAGAGATCAAGGCAGTCATTTCTTCTGAGGGACGCCTGTCACAAAAGGACAGGGTAAATTTAATGTGATTTGGGCAGACTGCAGATGGAAACCCTGCCGCTGCGTCCCACCCCCTCCAAAAAAAAACAGTAATAGATGATTGTACATGGTATGATTACCATGTATAATCAAACCGTTTGTGCTATGATGTACTTGCGTACTGCTGCATGCATTCTGCCCGCAAGCGCAGAGCTGACCCATCACTGTCAATGGATGGGATCAGCAGCGCAGCAGGTATGCGTTGCGTTCCGATTGCATGGCCATCTGCGCTGCATAGATGTGAACGAGGCCTTAACCGACAGGAACATATACCTGCGATTCATGTAAAGCGTGCAACCAGATTGAGCGCACCCGCATATTTAGTAACACATTTAGTAACAGCGAGCAATCACGGACTATCAAAATACTCACCTTTATAAATTGTAACACAGAGGGTCTGGTCTATAGAGCTAGAAGCCCATGTAATAAAATATATGTGGGTCAAACAGGACAAGCCTAAAACCTGGGTCCTGGAACATATGAGAGATATCAGAAAACATAGGGAAACAACGATAGCAAAACATATGAGGGAAATACATGGATCCAAACATTTTGATATTCGGTTCTTCTGTATCCAAAAAGCGAAAAGAAACAAAAGAGGTGGCGTTTCCACCAGGATCCTCTTACAGACCGAAGCAAAGTGGATATATAGATTGGACTTGTTGATACCCCTGGGTCCCAATGAAAACTTTGCATATGCATCATTTCTGTAGGGTTGTTTTACACATAAAACTCTTGTACTTTGGAGGATATACAGTGGGTTGCAAAAGTATTCGGCCCTTGAAGTTTCCCACATTTTGTCATATTACTACCACAAACATGAATCAATTTTATTGGAATTCCACATGAAAGACCAATACAAAGTGGTGTACACATGAGAAGTGGAACGGAAACCATACATGATTCCAAACCTTTTTTACAAATAAATAACTGCAAAGTGGTGTGTGCATAATTATTCAGCCCCCTTTGATTTGAGTGCAGTCAGTTGCCTATAGACATTGCCTGATGAGTGCTAATGACTAAATCGAGTGCACCTGTGTGTAATCTAATGTCAGTACAAATACAGCTGCTCTGTGAGGGCCTCAGAGGTTGTCTAAGAGAATATTGGGAGCAACAACACCGTGAAGTCCAAAGAACACACAAGACAGGTCCAAGACAGGTCAGGGATAAAGTTATTGAGAGATTTAAAGCAGGCTTAGGCTACAAAAAGATTTCCAAAGCCTTGAACATCCCACGGAGCACTGTTCAAACGATCATTCAGAAATGGAAGGAGTATGGCACAACTGTACACCTACCAAGACAAGGCCATCCACCTAAACTCACAGGCCGAACAAGGAGAGCACTAATCAGAAATGCAGTCAAGAGGCCCATGGTGACTCTGGACGAGCTGCAGAGATCTACAGCTCAGGTGGGAGACTCTATCCATAGGACAACTATTAATCATGCACTGTACAAAGTTGGCCTTTATGGAAGAGTGGCAAGAAGAAAGGCATTGTTAACAGAAAGCATAAGAAGTCCTGTTTGCAGTTTGCCACAAGCCATGTGGGGGACACAGCAACCATGTGGAAGAAGGTGCTCTGGTCAGATGAGACCAAAATGGAACTTTTTGGCCAAAATGCAAAACGCTATGTGTGGCAGAAAACTAACACTGCACATCACTCTGAACACACCATCCCCACTGTCAAATATGGTGGTGGCAGCATCATGCTCGGGGGTTGCATCTCTTCAGCAGGGACAGGGAAGCTGGCCAGAGTTGATGGGAAGATGGATGGAGCCAAATACATGGCAAACTTGGAAGAAAACCTCTTGGAGACTGCAAAAGACTTGAGACTGGGGCGGAGGTTCACCTTCCAGCAGGACAATGACCCTAAACATAAAGCCAGGGCAACAATGGAATGGTTTAAACTAAAACATATTCATGTGTTAGAATGGCCCAGTCAAAGCCCAGATCTAAATCCAATCGAGAATCTGTGGCAAGATCTGAAAACTGCTGTTCACAAACGCTGTCCATCTAATCTGACTGAGCTGGAGCTGTTTTGAATGGGCAAGGATTTCAGTCTCTAGATGTGCAAAGCTGGTAGAGACATACCCTAAAAGACTGGCAGCTGTAATTGCAGCAAAAGGTGGTTCTACAAAGTATTGACTCAGGGGGCCGAATAATTACGCACACCCCACTTTGCAGTTATTGATTTGTAAAAAATGTTTGGAATGATGAATGATTTTCGATCCACTTCTCACATGTACACCACTTGGTCTTTCATGTGGAATTGATGCATGTTTGTGGCAATAATGTGACAAAATGTGGAAAACTTCAAGGAGGCCGAATACTTTTGCAACCCATTGTAATAAGCCTTTACAGGGTTTTGATTCTCGCTACCGACCCCACTCCCTCTGGGAATTTATCTGGACCCTCTATTTATATACTTGAACCGTTTTTTTGTTGTTGCCATTAGTGTGTACTGCAATGGATGAAAACCTACAGCACAATTTAGTGTTTTTGTGTACACAACACTGATTTGTTTTTGGGCCGCCTGGTAACGGGTGTGTCAAATGTGCATGAATTGCATGCAGCCAAATGGTGCTTGTGGCCAACAGCCAGGAGGCTACACTGCTCGACAAACGAGCAGTTCAGCCACCTGTGGAAAAGAGGCCTATACTGCAAAGATTCCCCCGGTGATCACCTCCCCTAGTGATCACCACAACAGAATGTCAATGTATATGAAAAAGGACTATCACGTCTTGTTATTTCACCTAGGCACAATTGCCTTTGTACAAGCACATTAATTCATAGATCATGAAATCTGAGGGCGCGTTTCCACTTAAGCAGAAATCGCAGCGAATCTGCAGAGTTTCCCAGCAGGCGAATAGTGCGGGGAAACTCTGTCATAGGGTGCAATGGTAACGCCGGCCGAATCGCTACCGCTAGCGATTCGGCCGGCTTTTCCATCTGAATCGGCGCGGGAGGCTGCGGATCCCATAGCCATGCATAGCACGGCTGATGGGATTCATCTGCTTTCCCCGCAGACCCGGAAGAGCCGGCTGGCATCTCGCAGATGCGCGCCGCTCAAGTGGAATCGTACCCTTACAGATGTAAAACTTATCAGTTCAACACCTGGATGTTAATATGCTTACTTTGTTGTAATACATTTTTGAGTTGGTGTTTAGATGAAATATGCTTTGTGCATTTGCACAACGCTTTGTGCATTTGCATGATGTCACGAAGTGTGCCTGGTCACAGGCGCGCAATCAAGGACGCACAACACCGAGCCAGTGCACGTGTACTACTGAAAGCGTCCGGCTCAGGGCATGCGTACTACTAAGAGACAGCGAATCATAGCTTTTCGCAGGCGAGCTGTTTGCCTACATCATTACTGCCAAGCAAGCAATATCTCCCTGTGTGCATAGAACTCTCAGAAACACCAGGAGTTGGAAGGAAGAGGAGTCACTCATTATACAGGATGGGTTGAGAGAGATGAGCAACTTTTTTTGAGAGGTGGGGGAGCTGACTGAAGACACAGAAGCAAACTTCAATCTTAAAGAATTAAAGGGCCTGAAGCAGATATGGAAACATTTAGTAAAAGATGATATGCGCTTTGACTGTTAACTTTGATAAATCCTGATTCACTAGCAGGAAAGATGTAGAAGAGGGTAGGAGGCACCAGGGGAGGTGGGGGGGAGTAGGGGGGAGAATGAGAGAGGAGGGTGAGTGTGTGAAATGAATTGGGGTATAGATTAAATATATTTGGAGGGGTTAGTGATTGGCAGATCTATACTCATATAAGGAGAGGTTGGGGGAGGTGTAAAAAGGGGGAAGAAAAGGCAATATATATACATAAAAAAAAATGCGGACTATGATGCAAAGCTGTAAACGTATGGTCCGGAAAGCGGTTGGCGTCACAGCGTCAACCAGCCAGACTGTTTAATATAGCTGATGTGTGCTGGAAAAAAAAAGAACTCTCAGAAACGAACATTCCATACAGATCACCTGGCAGAACTAAAGATGTCACCACCAGAGATAAATTTCAGAATGTAATCTGGGGAGGAAAGATTTTACAATGAGCAAACAGTGACTAAACAATCTATAAATGAATATTGTAAAAAAAAAAAAAAAGAAAAAAAAATTTTTTATTCATTGTTATTTTCAGGACAATTCCTCTTTAAATAACACGTGCGTTGCTATGGTAACAAACTTAACTAATATGGGTCCATCCAGCACTTCATTAGCCTGATGTAGAATACATACAATGGTAGTATAAAAACATGATGAATAAGCTCTTTATGTATAAAGGACAAGAACTGCAAATGGAGGAAAGAAGATTATATCACCTAACTAGAATCAGAATCTTTTGTTTCGCCAAGCACTACTGAGTTGTGCCTGGAATTGGGTTTGGCACGTACAGGGCTAAATGTGTAACAGGACATACAATACACTACGATACATACAAAAACATGCAGTACATTTAGATACATATACATCAGTTTGAATGCAACATTTACATAAGGTGACCATAAAATTTGTACAGTGAGCTTTAGTGCAGTCAGGTGCAATCAGTTCCTGCTTGACGGGGGAGAATGGAAGAGTTCATAGAGTTTACAGCTGAGGGGAAGAAGCTATTTCTGTGTCTTGTGGTCCGGGTGTAGATGGACCGGAATCTCCGGCCCAAGGGAAGCCAACTGAAAAAGCAGAAGCCCCGGGTGAGACGGATCATTGGCGAGCCTCAGAGCTCTGGAGCGTAGTCTTGAGTTGAAGATTTGATCTAGAGAGGGGAGAGGTTTCCCAATGATTCTTTCTGATGCTCTGATGACCCTCTGTAGTTTGTGTCTATCGCTGGCAGAGGAGCCAGCGTACCAGACCAGGATGGAGGAGCTGAGGACAGATTCGATAGTGGCGGTGTAGAAGCTCGTCAGAAGTTCCTGGGCCATGCCGAATTTCTTCAGTTGGCGTAGGAAAAATAGCCTCTGCTGGGCTTTTCTCTGGGTGTAGGTCGTGTTGGCTTTCCAAGACAGGTCCTTGGAGATTGTTGTGCCTAGGAGGCGTGCACAGGAAACGCTTACAACTTCCGTGTCGTAAGTGCTGATTGGAGGTGGGGTGGGAGCATGCTATTTGAAGTCAACAATCATCTCAACTGTTTTTGCATTGTTGAGGACCAGGCTGTTCTCCCTACACCAGTGGCAGATTCTGTCAACCTGGTGGCGGTACTCCTGCTCATCATTTCCAGAGATGAGGCCCACAATGGTGGTGTCATCAGCGAACTTGATAACTTTGACAGAGTCCGCAGTGGACCTGCAGTTGTTAGTGTATAGGGAGAATAGGAACGGCGACAATACACATCCTTGAGGGGCCCCTGTGTTGGTGGTCCTTGGTTGCGAGATGATAGTGTCCAGCTTGACGGCCTGTGATCTGTTACTTAGGAAGTCCATGATCCACAGGCGGAGGGTCGGGTGGACCTCAAGGGCAGCAAGATTCTCTTGAAGTATTAGGGGGCTGATGGTGTTAAACGCTGAACTAAAGTCAAGTAGGAGGATCCTGGCGTAGGAATCTGGTCTATCCAAGTGTTCATATAAAAGCTCCAGGCAGATGTTTATGGCGTTGTCAGTGGACCTGTTTGCCCTATGCGCAAACTGGAACGGGTCCATCAGGGCCTCCGTGGACAGTTTGAGGAGGGGGAAAAACCTTGTTCTCAAAGGTTTTCATGATAACGGATGTGAGAGCCACCGGTCTGAAATTGTTGAGGTAGGCGCTACCCTGTTTTTTGGGGACAGGGATGATGGTGGACATCTTGAAACAAGCGGGGACTTTGCCTTCCTGGATGGATTTGGTGAAGATGGAGGAGAGGATAGGTGCAAGCTGCTGTGCGCAAGTTTTCAGACAGGCTGGTGACACTCCATCTGGGCCTGAGGCTTTCCTCGCGTTTATCCTTGACAAGTGCTGGCGGACCTCGTCTTCATTCATAGTCGGAGAGGGTAGGCTCGGATAAGGGGCAGCTAAATCAGAGTAGGGGGACAGAGGTACTGGGGGCCTAGCTGGTGCCGGCTGGCTCTCAAATCTGCAATAGAACTCACTGAGGCTCTCAGCGAGCTCGGTGCTGGGAGTTGCATGCCGAGGTGGGGGCTTGTAGTTGGTAGCAGCCGTAAGCCCCTTCCAGACAGCCCGTGTGTCTCGTGAGGAGAGGTTTTGTTCCAGTTTTACCGCATAGTTCTTTTTTGTGGCCCTCAGTTCCCTTTTTAGGGTGTTTTTTGCCTTCCTATAGTCTCCTGGTTGCCAGACTTGAACGCCAATTGCTTGCTTCTGCGCAGCTGCCGTAGTTTACTGGAGAACCATGGTTTGTCGTTCGGGTAGTGTTTGTAGGTTTTTGTTGGTACACACTGGTCCTCACAGAAGCTGATGTATGAAGATACGAAGAAAAGGATTATTTACAAAAGAAATGTTTGAGATGTGGGATATCTGGAGATAGTTTAGTTGAGGTGACCCATAGCTGCTTCCTGCTCAGCAATTTGGCCATGATCACTAATCTTTATGAAATAGGGGACCCAGTAGGACTACAAAGAGTTATCAACTCTGCGGAGAGGATCATAGGGTCACATGACCTCTTGTACTCCTCCAAACTGTGGTCCAAGGCAAACAGGACAGTGAACGACCAATCACACCCTGGCCGGCACCATTTCAATCGGCTTCCCTAAGGCCGCTGGTTCAGCACCATCCCCACCAGATCCACAATGCACAGGAACACCTTTTTCCCTCAGTAGGAGAACAGAGGAGCCAGCAGAATAAAAGTGGATAAAATGTTTAAAATTTGCTTGGAGGAAGTGGTGGACTTACCTCCATAAAGCAGACACGAAAGACTGTCTGAAAAGTAGCAATCACATTTATTATATGGTACCCCAAAAGTGCAATGCGTTTCGCAGGCCGAGCCCGCTTCATCAGGCAATAAAGTGGGGACAAAACTGTAGACAAGAGACAGTACATTATGCTATAGTGAATTCTGCAGTTACAAGATGCATATTAATATATTACATGTCATAAAGCATACCATATGAAAAATTGCTTTCTGGAGATAGCTTCAAAAGTTGGGTGTACAAGTAAACAATAGGGGGTAGAGGCTATGGTGCTCGTGATAGTAATGGGCTATGGGGTATTTTTCACACAGATTTGCAATGAGTGGTATTGGTAAAAAAAAAGGGTATGTGTCAGCAAGTGTAATGGGTAATAGAGCATTGAGAAGAGAACAGGGGGCCAGAAATATAAGGTAAAGTGTGCAAATAAAATAACATAAAGAACTCACCAGAATTCCAGCAGTAGCAGGTGTAGCGCCTACATGTCATAAAGCATACCATATGAAAAATGGCCTCACCATTCCCCTCATGGAATACCTTGTTGTGTATTCTTTCCAAAATGGGGTAATTTGTGGGGTTTGTTAACTGTCCTGGCAAGTGGGCGGGGTGCAAAATTTTGAGCACCCCTGTAAAGCCTAAAGGTACTCATTGGACTCTGGACCCCTTAGCGCAGTTAGGGTGCAAAAAAGTCAGTGCAGTTTCTAGGCTAAAATGCACCCAGGGCGAGTGTGTAAAAATTGCGCCCCCCCCCAAGCAAGGTATGGGTGCCCGCAGTATAGGTTAGCCAGGTCTAGTTGCACTTAGTATAGGTCCCCCCAGTATAGGTAGCCAAGAATAGGTATCCCAGTATAGGTAGCCAGGCATAGGTGAGCCAGTATAGTTGCCCCCGCTATAGGTGAGCCAGGTAGGTGCCTCCAGTATAGGTAGCCAGTATAGTTGCCCCCAGTATAGGTTAGATAGGCAGGCGCCCCCGGTATAAGTTAGTTAGGTAGGTGCCCCAGTACAGGTTAGCTAGGTGGGTGCCTCTAATATAGGTAGCCAGAATAGTTGCCCCCAGCATAGGTTAGATAGGTAGGTTCCCCCCAGTATAGGTTAGATGGGTAGCTGCCCCCCAGTATAGGTTAGATTAGGTAGGTGCCCCCCAGTATAGGTTAGATTAGGTAGCTGCTCCCCAGTATAGGTTAGATTAGGTAGCTGCCCCCCAGCGTAGGTTAGATTAAGTAGGTGCCCCCCAGTGTAGGTTAGATTAGGTAGGTTCCCCCCAGTATAGGTTAGATAGGTAGGTGCCCCCCAGCGTAGGTGAGATTAGGTAGCTGCCCCCCAGTATAGGTTAGATTAGGTAGCTGCCCCCCAGCATACGTTAGATTAGGTAGCTGCCCCCCAGTATAGGTTAGATTAGGTAGCTGCCCCCCAGCGTAGGTTAGATTAAGTAGGTGCCCCCCAGTGTAGGTTAGATTAGGCAGGTGCCCCCCAGTGTAGGTTAGATTAGGTAGCTGCCCCCAGTATAGGTTAGATTAGGTAGCTGCCCCCCAGCGTAGGTTAGATTAAGTAGGTGCCCCCCAGTGTAGGTTAGATTAGGTAGGTGCCCCCCAGTGTAGGTTAGATTAGGTAGGTGCCCCCCAGTGTAGGTTAGATAGGTAGGTGCCCCCCAGCGTAGGTTAGATTAGGTAGCTGCCCCCCAGTATAGGTTAGATTAGGTTGGTGCCCCCCAGGGTAGGTTACATTAGGTAGGTGCCCCCCAGGGTAGGTTAGATTAGGTAGGTGCCCCCCAGTATAGGATAGATAGGTAGGTGCCCCCCAGCGTAGGTTAGATTAGGTAGCTGCCCCCCCCCCCCCTTCCAGTATAGGCTAGATTAGACAGGTGCCCCGCAGTATAGGTTAGATAGGTAGCTGCCCCCCAGTGTAGGTTAGATTAGGTAGGTGCCCCCCAGTATAGTATAGATAGGTAGGTGCCCCCCAGGGTAGGTTAGATAGGTAGCTGTCCCCCATAATGGAGGGGGGAGCCGGAGCCGCTGGGAGGGTAGCCCGACCTCTCTCTCCCTCTCCTGGGCCGCCCTCCGTGCTCCCCCCTCAGATGCAGAGCGCAGCAGCAGCAGCAGCCAGGGAGGAAGCGCTGTAAACAACATACCTCCCTGCGTTCCAAGCGCTGCTCTCTCGCCGCCGGTCTCTTCCTCTCTGCCTATACGATGATGCACACGCTGGTTCCTGTTAGCCGGAACTGGTGTGTGCATCATCGTATAGGCGGCAGAGAGGAAGAGACCGGCGGCGAGAGAGCAGCGCTTGGAACGCAGGGAGGTATGTTGTTTACAGCGCTTCCTCCCTGGCTGCTGCTGCTGCTGTTGAGCTCTGCATCTGAGGGGGGAGCACGGAGGGCGGCCCAGGAGAGGGAGGGAGAGGTCGGGCTGCCCTCCCAGCGGCTCCGGCTCCCCCCTCCATTTCAGCGCCCACCTCCCAACAGCGCCCCGGGCGGCGGCACGGGCCGCACGGCGCTAAAAACGGGCCTGAAAAAAGTGCCACACATGTGGTATCGCCGTACTCAGGAGAAGTGGTATAATGTATTTTGAGGTGTATTTTTACACATACCCATGCTGGGTGGGAGGAATACCTCTGTAAATGACAATCTTTTGATTTTTTTACACACAATTGTCTATTTACAGAAATATTTCTCCCACCCAGCATGGGTATGTGTAAAAATACACCCCAAAACACATTGTACTACTTCTCCCGAGTACGGCGATACCACATGTGTGGCACTTTTTTGCACCCTAACTGCGCTAAGGGGCCCAAAGTCCAATGAGTACCTTTAGGATTTCAAGGGTCATTTTGCGGCATTTGGTTTCCAGACTACTCCTCACGGTTTAGGGCCCCTAAAATGCCAGGGCAGTATAGGAACCCCACAAATTACCTCATTTTAGAAAGAAGACATACCAATGTACTCTGTTAGGAGTATGGTGAGTTCATAGAAGATTTTATTTTTTTTCACAAGTTAGCGGAAATTGATTTTAATTGTTTTTTTTCACAAAGTGTCACTTTCCGCTAACTTGTGACAAAAAATAAAATCTTCTATGAACTCACCATAGTCCTAACAGAATACCTTGGGGTGTCTTCTTTCTAAAATAGGGTCATTTGTGGGGTTCCTATACTGCCCTGGCATTTTAGGGGCCCTAAACCGTGAGGAGTAGTCTGGAAACCAAATGCCGCAAAATGACCCTTGAAATCCTAAAGGTACTCATTGGACTTTGGGCCCCTTAGCGCAGTTAGGGTGCAAAAAAGTGCCACACATGTGGTATCGCCGTACTCGGGAGAAGTAATACAATGTGTTTTGGGGTGTATTTTTACACATACCCATGCTAGGTGGGAGAAATATCTCTGTAAATGGACAATTGTGTGTAAAAAAAAAAAAATCAAACGATTGTCATTTACAGAGGTATTTCTCCCACCCAGCATGGGTATGTGTAAAAATACACCCCAAAACACATTATACTACTTCACCCGAGTATGGCGATACCACATGTGTGGCACTTTTTTGCACCCTAACTGTGCTAAGGGGCCCAAAGTCCAATGAGTACCTTTAGGATTTCACAGGTCCCCTAAAATGCCAGGGCAGTATAGGAACCCCACAAATGACCCCATTTTAGAAAGAAGACACCCCAAGGTATTCTGTTAGGACTATGGTGAGTTCATAGAAGATTTTATTTTTTGTCACAAGTTAGCGGAAAGTGACACTTTGAAAAAAAACAATTAAAATCAATTTCCGCTAACTTGTGACAAAAAATAAAATCTTCTATGAACTCACCGTACTCCTAACAGAATACCTTGGGGTGTCTTCTTTTTAAAATGGGGTCATTTGTGGGGTTCCTATACTGCCCTGGCATTTTAGGGGCCCTAAACCGTGAGCAACAGTCTGGAAACCAAATGTCGCAAAATGACCCTTGAAATCCTAAAGGTACTTATTGGACTTTGGGCCCCTTAGCGCAGTTAGGGTGCAAAAAAGTGCCACACGTGGTATCGCCGTACTCGGGAGAAGTAGTACAATGTGTTTTGGGGTGTATTTTTACACATACCCATGCTGGGTGGGAGAAATATCTCTGTAAATGGACAATTGTGTGTAAAAAAAATCAAAAGATTGTCATTTACAGAGGTATTTCTCCCACCCAGCATGGGTATGTGTAAAAATACACCCCAAAACACATTATACTACTTCTCCCAAGTACGGCGATACCACATGTGTGACACTTTTTTGCAGCCTAACTGCGCTAAGGGGTCCAAAGTCCAATGAGCACCTTTAGGCTTTACAGGGGTGCTTACAATTAGGCACCCCCCAAAATGCCAGGACAGTAAACACACCCCACAAATGACCCCATTTTGGAAAGTAGACACTTCAAGGTATTCAGAGAGGGGCATGGTGAGTCTGTGGCAGATTTCATTTTTTTTTTGTCGCAAGTTAGAAGAAATGGAAACATTTTATTTTTTATTTTTTTGTCACAAAGTGTCATTTTCCGCTAACTTGTGACAAAAAATAATATCTTCTATGAACTCACTATGCCTCTCAGTGAATACTTTGGGATATCTTCTTTCCAAAATGGGGTCATTTGGGGGTTATTTATACTATCCTGGAATTCTAGCCCCTCATGAAACATGTCAGGTGGTCAGAAAAATCAGAGATGCTTCAAAATGGGAAAATTCACTTTTTGCACCATAGTTTGTAAACGCTAAAACTTTTACCCAAACCAATAAATATAGGCTGAATGGGTTTTTTTTAAATCAAAAACATGTTTGTCCACATTTTTCGTGCTTCATGTATACAGAAATTTTACTTTATTTGAAAAATGTCAGCACAGAAAGTTAAAAAAATCATTTTTTTTACAAAATTCATGTCTTTTTTGATGAATATAATAAAAAGTAAAAATTGCAGCAGCAATCAAATAGCACCAAAAGAAAGCTTTATTAGTGACAAGAAAAGGAGCCAAAATTCATTTAGGTGGTAGGTTGTATGAGCGAGCAATAAACCGTGAAAGCTGCAGTGGTCTGAATGGAAAAAAAGGGTCTGGTCCTTAAAGCGGAATATAACCCTGCATTTCAACTTTGCTCTAAAACATTATTTACAGTATATTATATGCAACCAGCAATTTTTTTTTTTTACTAGACCAGCATTGGAAGGGTTACACAGGGCTTTAAAGTTCCTGGAGATTTCTGCAGACGCAGCCGAAGCTGAAATAGATACATTTTGTTTACATAAATGTATCTAAGTGTTGAATGTGACTCATCTCTCTTACTGAGAAGGAGCTTGGAGGACAGCCAAAGAGTGTGTAACTGTTTATCAATAGATACATCTAATGAAATAGAATGTAACAATCTGAACTTCTGCATATCTCTCCATGGAACTTGAAACTTCTGTGTTTAACCCTTCCAATGCTGGTCTAGTAAAAAAAAAATGCTTTTTGCATATAATATGCTGTAAATGTTTTAGAGCAAAGTTGAAATGCAGGGTTATATTCTGCTTTAAGGGGGGTAAAGCCTACGGTCCTCAAGTGGTTAAGGCTGACGCTCTATCCAGGTCTTTTGAGTCTGAGTCTGTTCAATCCTCCGAACCGGTGAACATCTTGCCAGACAATATTGTGCTTGCCGCCACTGAAACTCAGGAAAACTTTATGGTCACTCTGGGATCTTTTCTGCAGGATTCTCCAGAGGGAAAACCTGAGGGAACCTTGTTTGTGCCTTTACATTTGCGGCTTCAAACTCTACAGTTGTTTCATAGCCACAAAAACGCAGGTCATCCAGGGGTAGCTAGGACACAAGAATTGTTGTCAAGATGTGTCTGGTGGCCTTCTATGGGACAAGATTGTAGGGAATTTGTAAGGGCATGCACAGTCTGTGCTAAAAGCAAACCTTCCAGACAAGCACCCGCTAGGACTTTACAGTCACTCCCGGTACCTGAAGAGCCATGGACACATATATCCATGGATTTCATTAGTGAACTTCCCCAATCTGAAGGAAAGACGGTCATCTGGGTCATGATAGACCATTTTAGTAAAATGGCCCATTTCGTTCCTTTGAAAGGTCTTCCCTCTGCTCAGGAATTGGCCAAACTGTTCGTACGCCACATTTTCTGCTTGCATGGGATCCCAGACAATGTGGTGTCGGACAGAGGGGTCCAATTTGTGTCAAAGTTTTGGCGGGCATTTTGCCAACATCTAGGGATGGAGCTTTCATTTTCGTCGGGATACCATCTACAGACTAATGGGCAGACTGAGAGAGTTAATTTTCCATAAACAGAGAAAGAAGAATCAACTCCGGGCACCTTCCGTCCAGTGCTTTTATTGCAGGTGATGACAGACATAAAACTGGGTACCACATCCAACAAATACCTCCATATGGTGGTCCTCAAAGGGGATGCTGCGGTGGAGGTGAGGGAGCCAGGGCACTAAGTGGGACCGACAGACTGAGAGAGTTAATCAGTCTTTAGAACAATTCCTTCGGTGTTACGTGTCAGAGTCGCAACATGAATGGGCAAAATTCCTCCCATTTGCGGAATTTGCGCATAATAACTTGAGAAACGCGTCTTCTGGATTTACTCCTTTTCAGGTGGTCAATGGAAGGTCACCAAAATTTTCTCCCTTGCCGGTGGTGGTCTCTCCATTTCCGGCCCGGAAGAGTGGCAGGGGTCTTTTAAAAGAGTTTGGGGGTTGGTAAAGGCCAATTTAGAGAAAGCGTTTGGGGTGCAGAAAAAGCAAGCAGACAAGAAACGCTCTTTAGAATGGCAGTTTGAACCAGGTGATAGGGTGTGGATCTCTACATGACATATTGCTTTAAGACAACCCTCGGCCAGCTTGAGACCAAAATTCATAGGCACATATCCTGTTATCTGAAAAGATTAATAAGGTAACTTATAGAGTGAACCTGCCAGCCTGTATGAAAGGAGTAAAGTCATTTCATGTGTCTTTGTTAAAGCCTGCTGTGCATGTTGATTCCTCCCCCCCCCCCACTGTTGATTGATGGAGAGCCTGAATTTGAGATTGAGCAGATTTTGGGTTCTCGCCGGGTGCGGAATTCGGTGCAGTACCTGGTTCATTGGAAAGGGTATGGGCCGGAGGAGAGATCATGGGTTCCGGCACATCGCCTTCATGCTGAGTTGAGACAGAACTTTCATGAGGCACATCCTGAAAAACCGTGCAAAGGGTGTCCGGAGTCCACTCCTCAGGGAGGGGGGGTACTGTAACGAGCGGTGGGGATGCGGCGGGGTCCAGCAGCATGACCGCCGCCGCTATCCCCGCCGCGCACACTGTCAGGCCGCTGCGCGCAAGTCTCTGCTGCGCACGGGCTTAGGGCTACACGCGTGCGCGCCCGGCGGCAGGACCTTTATCTTCTGAGAAGACGGGTCAGCTGATCCGGCGATCAGCTGACTCCAGCCAGCCAATCACACGCTGACCTGGGTTCCAGCCCCCTGGGCGGGCTGGTTGAACATGCTTTCTGTATTTAAGCATGGAGATGTCATTTGCTCAGTGTCTGCTGTTGTGAATACTTCGTGTTAGCGCTCAGACCTTAGATAGTTCCGGTGTGCTTTAATCCGGGAGGAAACCGGGGATTTCACACAAGATAGGAATTGTTTGATAGCTATAATTATAACTCGTTACTATTGTTGATTTATTGTGTATGACCCTCTGCTCGAATTTCTGACTCTGATTTCTGCCTCCTGATTCTGTACTTAGCTATCTGATCTGTTGCCGATTTTCTGCCTGTACTTTTGACTCTGTTTTGTGCCTTCCGACTCTGTACCCTATCTGCCCGACCCGTTGCCGACCTCAGCTTACCTTTGACTACGATTAGCCTACCGATTCTGTACTGCTGCCGACCGATCCGTTACCGACTTTGCCTGTACGACCACTTTGTTAGTGATAGTCCCTACAGCCAGGGGGCTATCACATAGGAGTATTCCTGTATACTGTGCACTAAACACCTGTGATCACATTTCTTATTAAAGTACTGATTTTGTGCTAGTGAGCCTTCCGCTGATCTACTATCAGTAAGCTACTGATTACTTTGGTTCAGGGATATATCTGCATTAGGTGGTGATACTGCAGATCACCACATAATCAGATACTTGTGCTCTCACTGACACATTGTTACACTTACTTAAGAAGTGAGAAGCCTCTAGGGGTTTCTTACGCCATCCTTTGGATCTATGCCATTGCCCGGGACCTGCACATCACAACCATGCTCCTCTTCATGAACAAGCTTGGCCGTAATGCACATGTGAGCACGGTTGTGCCTATGCAGTAGCACTGAGCAACTCGTGCACAAATGGCTTGGGTGTACTGCACAGGCATGCTTGCGCAGTAAGACTGTGCTTGTGCTTGAAATCTGACAAGCTCTTGTCAGATTCTTTTGGGGGGTTTAAAAAGTGTTTAAAAAGCATTACATTGAAATGTCTCCACAGCTATAATAATTATTATTTTTTTATTTATTTATAAAGTGCCTTCAGTAGCACTGTAAATAGTACAAAACAAACTCTAGAAAGCCATAGCTCCCAACTTTTTGGGATGAGAAAGAGGGACACTCAAAGGGAACTTGAAGCAAGGAAAATTATTTAAAATAAACAGATGACGTAGCTGCAAATGAATATTACATACTAACCTCACCATCAGTTCCTCTCAGAGGCTCACCATTTTCTTCTTACAGTGATCCCTTCCAGTTCTGACAATATTTTGTCAGAACTGAAATATACCAGTTGCTGTCAGTTATATATCAGCAGCTGGAAGTTACAACTGAATGTGCAAGGTAATGCCCAAGTTTCCCTATGGCTCAAGTGGGCGATATTACAGTGTAACTGTGTGCTGACCAGGAAGCTGTTAGGGGGTAATGGCCATTTTTAAAAATGGAGGATGGAGAAATCCATTGATCACAGTGGACAAATGGGATGCAGGAGAGGAGAAAGAGATTGAGTAGTAGACTACACGGGAGGTAAGTATGACCTGTGTATAGTTATTTTGACTTTTTTATTTTCAGTTCAGGTTCTCTTTAAGCCACATCCTGATCACACCCCCAGCACACCCATTGTCACGCATAACGTAAAGATTTCATAAGAAAATATATATATATATATATATATATATATATATATATATATATATATATATATATATATAGAAAGAGGGACAGATGAGGACAGAGAGACAGGGCTCCCAAAGAGGAGGGACTGTCCCTCCAAAAGAGGAACGGTTGAGTGCTATGGAAAGCATAGCTGCAGATGTTCAAAACTCTTCACAATCAGGACATCCAGCAATACAAACACAGTACAAGCTTGATGTGACCTCACCAATACTTACTAGGTGTAGGATGGTGATAACTTGATCTGAGGAAAATACTACATTTATGTCTTTTAAGGGGTTAAAGAGTTTTGGACTTGGTGTTTTTTTTTTCGAAATAACGCTATTGCAATAACAGCTCTGTAACTGTCTGTCACACAACTTTCCAATACTACCCTTATGTACCGTTCGTAATATAATAACCAATAAAGTTAGGTGAAAGAAAAAAAATCCAGGAAGATAGGCGGTAAGGGCGTCTCCGAAGCTGACGGCTCGTAGCCGTAGATGACGTCACGGCGCCGCTGTCAGAGAGGCAGGAGACCCGCCCAGGCAGCAGTAGCTAGCTTCTCTCCTTCGAGTGTGGGCGGCAGCGGAGCCCGGGTTGCGGCGGACAGCCAGCGGCAGGAGAGAGGATCTATGTGACGTAACGTGGTCATTCCGGAATCAGCCCCTCCCCGGCCGGCGGTGTGAGCGCTCCTTAGTTTCCTGCCATCTCCGCCTCCTCGGGAGTCAGTGGCGGTCGCTAGCTGCTAACCGCGGCCCCTGCTGCGAAGGCGGCCATGGACGAGCAGGCGGGGCCCGGTGTCTTTTTCAACAACAATAACAATTCGCTGCTGTCCGCAGCCGCTGGCGGGCCAGGGGGAGCCGGAAAGGCATTTGAAGCAGCGACTGGTGATGCGGCCTCGGCGGCCGGCGGATCTGCAGGGGGAGGAGGGACTGCAGCGCCTGGCAGGGCCCAGTATAGCATCCCCGGGATTCTGCACTTCTTGCAGCACGAATGGGCTCGCTTCGAGGTGGAGAGAGCGCAGTGGGAGGTGGAGAGGGCCGAGCTGCAGGTAATATAGTAGGGATCTGTCATTGCTCCCAACCAAGTGATCAGACACTGCAATGCATCAGTCTTAATTGGCATGGCATTCCCTACTGGTTGTGTGTATGAGTACAGTGGCTGTAGTCATAATAAATAGCTGTGATTTATCTTCCTGTATTTGGCTGTTCATATTGAGTTCATCTTGCTAGTAAAAGAACCATTCATCGCTTGAGTACCTAAAAATGTATTGGTCAACTTAAATCTTAATCTAGTTTTCCAGAGTATGGAGTTCTTTATACCTTTCAGGTAGCTAGATCGTAAGGTCTCTGTACACCTAAATAGAAGTGTGTAAGTATGGGCACTGCTTGTTGATTTGTTATTAAATGTGTATGTTCCAGTTGGGTTTCATATTCAATTGACTATAGGGATTGGTAAGGCCTGAACTGGAGCTTTGCATGAGACTAGTCAGATTTCTAAAGCAAAAGAGTAGCTGACAGCTTGCTCAATTACGTTTTCAGGACTGTTCACATGTATGTTGGAAGGGAGTTTTTTCAAGTTGAGTCCTCTTAGGGGGGCCTTCCTAAGGGCCTGAGCCTACTGGCACAGTTGTGTCCGCTTTACAGATGTTGAAAAGCAGACAGAAGCGGACAAAACTGCGTTAGTGGGCTCAGGAGCTCGACCAGTGAGGGTCCTCACAAACCTAAGCAGGGGCGGGAATTCTTTTGCATTCCATATTGGTTTTTGCATGTTGTTGCAACCAGGAAAGTGTGAGTAATCCTCTTTAGGGCTGATATACACCACCAGTGCTTTGTAAGTACCAGTGATTTAAAAAGCTCTTGCTAATGCAATGATCTCACATTGTTAAGTGAAATCATACACATAGGATTACATTAGCCAGAGCTTTTAATATCACAAGCACTTAGAAAAGTGCTTGCATTGTGAACCAGGCCTTAGGGCGGCATTTCGGAAGCAGCATTTTTTGGATCTACCCACCGTCCCATTCAAGTGAATGGGATAATTTAGAGCTGGCTTTTGCAGGCTTTCATGAAAGCCTGGCAGTAGATCTTGGCGTTCCGTCTCATCTTGAAAGCAACATGTTGGTTACAGAGGCAGTAAACGCCTGGAAACAATTGCAGAGACCCAAACTTGCTAGCCTTGAAGGCTTCCCAAAAGCTAGTGTTTAAACGTGGCTCCAAGCGAAAGCTCGGCAGAAGCCCATGTGAACCAGCCCTTACTCTTTCTCCAGATACTGTGGCATATCGCAAATATTGATTATCTGGGTCCACCCTTCTTCAACTTAAAATTCAGTAACTCATATCACATTCTAGAGCCCCCCATGCTAATAGTGCTCACTGGGTCGAGTACATTTGAAATCGGCGCCGGTAGACTTGGGCGCAGGATACAGCGGTATATGGCTGATCCTGCTTCTACACAAGTCCGGGCCGTTACTATTCCCCCTCCAGGCCGCCATGGATAGTGGGGGAATGAAATAATTCGGCTTCCAGCGATTGCTGGAGGCCGAATTATTGTGTTTTTTTTTTAAGCAACCTTGGCGCCGTCTTCTGACAGAGCCGACGTTACTCACTGAGCGCTGCAATAGGAGTGATTCCTATTGTAGTCTTTGTGGGCGCCGGGTGCGCCCAAATCTAGCAGCGCTGAAAAGCACTGCTCCAACTGGGTCCCCTGATTATAGCGGAGCACACTCGCTTGTCTGTCTGGCCTGCATGCTCCTTTCTATGCTTCCATCATCTCCTGTTGCCTGTTCATGCGACTATGTTCCAAAGTACAGGCACCAGGAGATAATGGAAGCACACTGAAAAGAGCACGCTGCGCTAATACTCTGGGGGGACCCATAACCTGCTTTTGCCTTCCCACTTTGATACTGCCCTCATCCGACTACCAAAAAAAATCAACCTGTCCAATCCTGTAATCAACTATTTCAGCCAGAAATCGTTCGAAATTACTATTGGGTGGCATATTTGACACTTTGACACATTTATCACAGTGATTGGTTCTGCCAGGGAATATCATATAGTGTATGGGCACCTTAAAGGACGCAGCAGAGAACATAATAATAATAATAATAATAATAATAAAAAAAAAGTTTTACTCACCCAGGGATTTTTCCAACCCCTTGAATTCTGATAGGTCCCACGCTGTGGTTTCATTCCACCGTGAGCCAGGCCTCCAGTATCCCCTCCGTATCTTCTGCGCATGCAAGGCCACACTGTGCGCCTCTCATCATCGTGCTCCCGGAAGTGGGAGTGCTATGCGCTTGCGCAGTTCAATTCTCACTGAACTGCGCAAGCGCAGATCGCTCTCGGCGCTGAGAATGATCCCCAGAGCGCTCGGCGCAACTGTTCATGCACAGGAAATCTCGACCTGGCCCCAGGTCGTGATCTTCCGGAGGGGGAGACCGGGAGCCCTGGCTGACAGCAGAACCGCGGCATGGGGCCTTATACACTTCTAGGGGTAAAACTTTCTTTTTTTTTTCTTTATTATTAAAGCTTGGATGTATCCTTTAAGCTTGTCCTGTAGAATAATTCAGACCCCAGACTGGCAGTAAGGAATTATCCCATTTAATGCATTTACGTATTAATGGTAAGAGTACAAGATGTTGGGCACTCACCAGCTTACTCAAGTGGGAGCAGTTGAGAAAGAACTTGGCTCTTGAAATGTGCTTTTACCAGCAATGCTGTGATATAATATATTTATGCAACAAATTCGTTTTTTCGTTTTGGAAGAGTTGGGACTATATGTCTGTGTTTAGCAGAGCTGATACATGCAGTTTTTGGCATTTTTTGACACTCTTCACACTATAAGCCTACACTGTTCACGCTATAAACCTAGTGCTGCCTTGCTTTTCCAAAACTCCAGCTGCAGGCATTTTGGTGGCACGGACTAGAGACTTTACCTCCATAGAAGATGGTGGCGGTGCCAGTGAAATGACTAAGTGGCGAATACATTTTCAAATAAGTGTGAATGATGACAATTTATGCAACTACAATACAGACAGATTGTAATAGTCCTGTTGTAGTGTTGTTTGAGTGCCCTCATTGGCGGTATAGCTGTAATTCACATTACAGCCCATGTTGGCACATGGTGTGCCCACATTTCCAGAGCCCTTTTTGCCTGTCTCGCCGCTGTACAGAAGTGGGCGAACATTGTAGCAGAACAGTTTGCTGCCAAAAACTACCCCACAGCTGGTTAAACTTATACTTTTTTACCAAAAAGGTCTTTAGTAATTTACTGCAAAACATGGCTGTAATTCTCTAAGACCTGCTTGATAAAAAATATTAAGTCAGAAAATATTACATTCAGTACTTTAGACTCTGCCGCCTAGCCCCCCCCCCCCCCCCCCGCCCCCCAACCCATTCACTAATTTGCACACATGCGCAGTGTTCTCCCCAGAATTTTTTTCCCATCCGGGTGGCATGAAAAAGTAGCCGGGTAGGGCAAGATGAGAGAATGCAGGGCCGATGCTTCTGTGTGCAACTCTGCTTACAGCATAGGAGGAGGTGAGCTGATAACAGCCGGGTGCTCACCAAAACTAGCCAGGTGGAGCACCCAGCTAAAAGAGCCTGGTGAGAACACTGCATGCGGCAATAGCTTGGCAATTTGACGGACAACATTGCTTAAATTCACTATTGCTGCATGTGTGAAAATCTTAGTGAACTCGGGTGGGGGGGAATGTCTGAAATACATTTTTTTTTTTTTACCGAACAGGTTTTAAAGTGACCCGAGCCTAAGCTCGGGATCAAAATCACAGCCATACCTTAAAGGACAGATCCATGGAGTTTTTAAAAAAAAAAAAAAAAATACTAATCCACTTACCTGGTGCTTCCTGTGGCAGGCAGGACGTGCCCTCGACGCCTCTCCGGGGGCTCACCCGACCTGGTCGGGCTTCTCCTTGTGCTCCAACGTGCGTCTCATGTGGTCACGCTGACGTCCTATGGACTGTGCAGGCGAAGAACTACTGCGCCTGCACTGTACAGCCTGAAGGATGTTCGATGATGTCAGCACGACCGCGTGAGACGCACGTTGGAGCGCACAAGAGCCCGACCTGGAAGTCAGCCTGGCCAGATCGAGTGAGCCACCGGAGAAGACCAGGAGCTTCCGGAACGGCGTCGAGGGCACGTCCTGCCTGCCACGGGCTGGAGGAAGCCCTAGGTAAGTGGATTAGTATTTTTATTTCTCCGTGAACCCTCCCTTTAAAAGAGGGAGGCATCAGGATCCTATTGAGGCTTCCCTCACTGATTTGTAGCCCACGGTTGTTGAGTGCGGCCCCCCTCCACATTGGGGCTGCACAGCTCTTCCTTCTGAAGAGTGGCCGCACTTACTGCGGATTCGCGGACGGCTGGGTCAGCTATTGCGCGGCCATGCTGGGGCAAGAAGTGCTGCTGCAGCCCCGATAAGATTAGCGAAAGTGCATTGTCTGTGCAGTACATTCTGGGTGCCGCACTCAGCGATGGTATGGTAGGATCCTGAGGCTTGCCTCTCTTTAGGCAAGTATCTAATTTTGTACCCAAGCTTTTTTTTTTTTTCTTCTTAAGCCGTTGTGAAGTGGCTCCCAGCCCACCTTCCTCTCGCAACTCATGAGTAGAATAGCCTGAGACTGATGTCACAAGTGAGTGAAAAACATGCCATGGTGGTTTTTGCCCAAGGCCTCTAGAATGAAATCTGGAGCTCTGTGGGCACCCCTCGTATGTTGCTGCAGGCTGTCCCCAGCTTGGCATCCATAGCCAGCAACTGAGCTGGGGGAGGGGGGTACAGCAACACAGGGGGTGACCACAGAACAGGTTTTATCGGATAGGCTTTGGGCAAAAAACGCCACGGGGGTTTGGACGACGGAGGGGTTCAGAGGTGAGTTTAACAATAATGGCACTTTCCTGGTGACCAAGTGAGTTCTATACCTGTTATAACCATAACTACCTTCAGGCTCTGTTAAAAGTGGTCAGTTGCATATCGCACGTGTTATGAGTGTGAACTGCAAAGGAGACTGGACATAGATTTTAAATACCAAGTCTACATGCAGTGAGTTAAGCTACGTACTCGCCCTCCGACGGGTCCAGCGATTTCTCCTTGACAACGGTCGTTAAGTAATCGCTCTTCCTGCTTGCGACGTAACGTGACTACACGACGGGCTCGAACGGAAGTAAGTGATCGTGGTACTTTGCGTGGAGTCATTAGGTATCTTAACGATCCGATCTGCCGTGTCCGACACTTAACGATTTGCGCGATTGCCACAGGGGCAACATTGTTTAACATGCTTATAATAAACTGTTCCCTGACATCGGGTAACATCGCCACAAATATCGCCACGTGAGTATGAGGCTTTAGAATAACATCAGTTACTGTGAACAGCCCCATACAATTGTATGGGCAGTAAATTAACATGCAGAATTATTCTGCTACGCATCTCATCACTGTGAACTACCTTCAGGTACAGTAAGGATTGCATTTATTGTTTTTAAAACTTCACTGCAGGTACTCTTGAATGCATGTACAGATATAATGGATGATCATAACTGCTTATTCTTTTCTTTTTTTTTTTTTTTTTTTTTTTTAGTTTTTTTAATTTGTGTTTTTTGCAGTTGTGGGAATTGTAGAGGATAACCTGTTTAAAAAAAATGAAATTCTAGTTATTGTCGGTTTCTTCTCAACATATCATTAGCCACAAGATAGGGAATTTGATCATTGTCAAGCCTCCTGCGCATGTAAAATGCATGTCGCCTGAGAAGATCTTTCAGGTTACAGTTTACTATCATTTCTTACAGACATGCTGTTCATTTTTCTGTTCTGTCCTCTGGAAAGGGATGGGTAGAACTAGGAGGAGGCATCCCACTACATGCTGCAGCAGGAACCACAATTATATTTGGTTAAAAAAGTTCAGCTTGATGGATTGTTGCAGAGGAAATATGCTGATGCTCAGGGCCTTCTGTACCCACAGTAGATTGTCACCTGAAATGATCATACTGTTTTTGGCAGGGCTGTGGAGTCGGAGCATTTTTGAATACCTGGAGTCTGAGCCGGTGGTTTCAATAAACTGAGGAGTTGGATGATTTTTGAACCAAATCCATAGCCTGTAAAAATTGGACTAAGGAGTTGGAGTCGAGGATTCTGAGTCGACGCAATTTCGGGTATCTGGAGACGGAGTCACTGTTTTCATAGAGTTGGATGATTTTTGTACCGACTCCACAGCCCTGGTTTTTGGTGACAAAAATCTGTGGCTTAATGGCTTTACAAGCAGGGCTGTGGAGTCGGTACAAAAATCCTCTGACTCCGATTCCGACGCCTCAGTTTGATTCCTCTAACTCCTCTAATTTGCATATAACAATCTTGTTGATTGCAAGTATGTAAAATAAAAGGCATTTCATTATTGCCAAAGCTTAGGACTTATAAAGCTATTGTAAGGTGGCATCTGTTTTTGGGAACAAAAAGCTCCTGGCAAGGAAGCTGACACTCTACCCTGTCCGCTATCCGAGCCTGTCATTGCCAACGTGAATTCCCCGGCATGATGTCTGTAGAATAAGATTCACTGGAGCCCCATATCTGCTGGGTTCCAGTGTGTAGCCCTGCTACCTTGCAAGAAAAAAGGCCTCTACTTTTTTTGTATCTGATAAAGAAAAGGCCAGGGCCATTTTCTGCAAGGGGGCAAATTAATGCATCCGGAATCCAGCTGATACGGGGTTCCATTGAATCTTATTTAACAGACAATGGTCCATATGCAATAAACTTTCACCTGAGTTATCTCCTAGGAGATCATTTTCATGTCCTCCTTAAAATAACTTTTCTGTATTTTACAATTGAAAAAGTACCCAAAAGTTGGTAAAAAGTACAATCAAAATTGTTTTGAGTATATTCTTGCTTGCTGATAGCTTAAAGAGAACCCGAGGTGGTTTCTAAGAATGATATCCGCACACAGAGGCTGGGTCTGCCTATACAGCCCAGCCTCTGTTGCTATGTAGTGTGCCCCCCCCTGCGCTCTGCTATGCCCCCATACATCACAGCCGCACTGTCGACACACAGCAGGCTGTGTTTACCTATGTAGTGTCACTCTCGCCGCTCCCCCCGCCTCCTACATAGCTCCGGTCCCCGCCCACATCCCTTCCCTCCCCGCTGACTGGTGGGAGGCGGGGGGAGCGGCGAGAGTGACACTACATAGGTAAACACAGCCGGCTATGACACGCTGCGTGTCGACAGCGCAACTGGGATTTATGGGGGCATAGCAGAGCGCAGGGGGAGACACTACATAGCAACAGAGTCTGGGCTGTATAGGCAGACTCAGCCTCTGTGTGCGGATATCATTCTTAGAAACCACCTCGGGTTCTCCTTAAAAAGCATTTTATGACAGTGTGAAAATATCACCTAGGAGAAAACTCAGGTGAAAAAGTGAATTGCATATGGCCCAATGTGTTGGGATATTCTAACGTTTAAACATTAGCATACCTCTGTGGCTTTTATGATCTGATCTGATCTATGTGGCTTGATCGAAAATAGGGGGGGCGGGGAGGCTGGCAGGGGCGGTACAGTGACCCAGAGGCATGTCATTGTGCACGCAACATGCCTCTGGGTCCTATTAGGATTATAATATGCCACCTCGGGTTCTCTTTAATTTGTATTCACCGACCCCAAATTTAACAACCTATCACATTGATTTAATGAGCAAAAGGAGTGCATACATTTGCATACACAATTTGCATAAACCTGTATCAACACAGAATTATTTGCATCTTTTTGACCATTTTTACTAGTGACAACTACACTTCAGGCTTTATTCTTACAGCAGAAATGCTATTTGTTATATAATAAAAATTCATCAGATATACAGTCACAATCAGATATGTATCTGACTATAAAATAGTGACTGCTTTTTTGCAGCACAAATAACTTGTTTTTTTGATTTTTACAGTATATTACTGTATATTTGAGTTATTTATGAGTAGTTATCTGAGAAATAGAACATTTTATTGTATCTTCTCTTTTAATTGCAGTAAAAATTAGGAGTCTTAGTCGGTGCATTTTTGTTTTTTCCGACTCCATGTACGCACTGGACTGGATGTGTATGTAAACTTCAGTTCTATTTCCATCTCTTCTGGGAATTTCAGATTTTTACTTTTTTTAATTTACTTCATCAACTGGTAAATACTGTTAACCAGATTCAGCTGTGTGTAGCAATCATTTACCTGTATGGACTTGTAAATTGCATGCATACATGTAGCAGATCATGTAATGAGGGTTTTGTTCTAGTTATATGGATAAGCTGAAGTTTAATTGGTTTTTCTATAACCCTAAAACCATTGGATTCTAATTGGCATGTTTTAAGTTTCTAAATCTGACAAAGGTGATTAAATGATGTAGGTATTTTGATTGACATAGGTGTTTGTTTACTACTGCTTATGTGTTTACTCTGTGACTAGAGAAGTAGGATAGTGATCTTGACCTTTTATTTTCTGGCGTGTTTAATGTACAGTGGCGTAGTGGATAGCACTCGCGCTTTGCAGCACTGCGTCCCCTTTTTAAATCCCAACTGGGTCACTATCAGCACAGAGTTTGTATGTTCACCTCATGTCTGCATTAGATTCTGTCGGACACTCCAGTTTCCTCCTACACTGCAAAAAGATACAGATAGGTAATTTGGCCCTAGACCAGGCATGGGCAAACTTGGCCCTCCAGCTGTTGAGGAACTGCCAAGTCCCACAATGCATTGCAGGAGTCTGACAGCCACAGTCGTGACTCATAAAAGCAAATGCATTGTGGGATGTGTAGTTCCTTAACAGCTGGAGGGCCAAGTTTGCCCATGCCTGCCCTAGACTATGATGGGCATATGGCTATGGTAAGGAATCCGATTGTGAGACTGAGGACAAGACCAGGGCTGTGGAGTTGGTACAAAAATCTGACTCCTCAGTTTATGAAACTCCAAGTACCCAAAAATTGTTTTGACTCTGACTCCTCAGCCCTGGACAAGACTGAATACTCTAATAGCTCTGCCGTAAATGTCATTATTATATGAATATTAACTTGTTACTTTTATTTTAGGACTACTTGTCATAGCATCATCATGTTTTTATATTGGATTTAGTTACAGTATTTTAAAATTAAACATTATAGAATATTTATGTATCGATCCAGTCCAATTGCGCTCCACTGCGCATGTTCGGTCCTGGCCTTGTGCATTCCTGCACCGAGTCCATCTTGGGGAACTGTGCATGCGCAGAACGGCTCCCGCCATCCTCTTTCACTGCAAATCACAATCTGGTTAGCAAATGAGCAGCGATTCTGGTCGCGATTTGAAGATTTTTCTGAATACAATTTCCCATACATAGTTGCAAACATTTTCATGCAGTCGTCATGTTTGGTACATAGGGGGTTCGCACGGAAATGTCATTCTTCTGAGCTGCAGCAGACCCCAGATTCAGCTAGTGGGGATCACAGAGCTCAGGGGAGTGGTTGTATTCAGTGGGGGCATGCCATAAGCCATGTTTGGTTTTGGGTTTCTAGCTTTGAAACTTTGGTGTCCCCTTTATTTCTGCATTTCACTCAACTTAATTTGTCTTGGTAGTGTACTTTGTTTTCCCAGCAGTGCAGTATCCTGTGACAAGTCATTAAAACATGTATGCACTGCTATGCCATTAGGCCTGGTTCACACGTCTATGCTAATAGCTGCTGGCCTTTCACAGTAACATCAAAAAAGGGGTCAGCAGCTGTTTTATGTGTAAGCTTGGGTTCTGTCTTGACCCTGTAGGTTATGTAGAAAACTATTAGGGTGCAGGCGTGTTTTTTTTTTTTTTTTTTTGAGAAACTATAGTTAGGATACATGTAGATAACCAACAGTGTTAAGCTTCTTCAGATTTATGGCTAGGTTAATGTATGCAAGGCGTGTCACCTTATGAATCACACTAAGCACAAAGTTCTTTCCTACTTGTTTCATGACATCTCCCTTTGTTTTTGTAGGGCTGACATTCTGGTTTGGAAAAATAATTTATTAAGGCAATGATATTGTGGAGAACATTACTGATGAAATAAATGCGTGGAAACAAAGAAATGGAGCTTTTACTGTTATTAGATTTTACTTTGGTTTATTACTGTTCAATGCACCATAAAATGTTTTTGCTTTATAAATAAAAGATGTACATATTGAAACATTTTTGCTGTGGCTTCAAGTTGGATTTGCTTTCCCCACTCCTACACCAGAATTCCGAATTACTTCATGCTACAGTTTATGTAGTAAACATTCAATATTATCATAACAGAACAGGAAGTTGCGGAATCCCCTTCAGTGGTGATACATTTCACTTTTCTTAGTGCCGTGAGGGAAGGTTACAGTTTCAGTTTTCTGTTCCAGCCTGGATCTCCTACTTAGGCCCTTTTCCACTAGAGCGTTTTCGATTGATCGCAAAACCGCAAACTGCTAGTGATTTTAAAATCGCTACAGTTTGCTTTTTAACATAGGAATCGCGGTAGGTAATTTCCACTGCCGCGGTTCGTTTTTTACTCAATCACGATCGCGCCGCGGAACGCTTTTTGCCGCGATTTTGCTATGCAGTGCATAGCAAAATTGCGATCGCAAACGTCGAAAAATCGCCGCAAAATTTTGTACATTTGCTGAATCGCAATCGCTAGTGTTCAGCGTGAACGCTAGCGACTGCTAGTGGAAAAGGGGCCTTAGGCTTGGATCCCCTACTTAGGCTTTGTTCACATTAGCAAACGCGGACGACCGTGCGTTTGTATGCGTTGCGTGACTGATCCCATTCACTGAAAGTGAATGGGACAGCCGTGCGTTTTTGAAAAAAATGCGTGCAACATGTGTTCCCGGGCCGCACTGTCTGATGTAGTGCGTCTGCCTCCTGCACACGTTCCCAAAACGCGGCTGGAAACGCGTGCAGTGTAAATGGGGACTAAGGAAAATCTCTAGTGTCCTGTTCCTGTGATTAAAAACAAGCAGTCAACAGATATCATAAAAAGCTAAATTACTATAAAATCTTGAAATTGATTTTGGCCTTTCTATACTAGACAGTGCGATAGCAGTTTTAGTTGAATTAGTACTTTTCAAGAGAACACGTTCTGTAGTGATTTGCTTTATCCAATTTGCTTTATTCAGTGTGGTATTGAAAATATATATATATATTTTTTTTAAGGGTTTCACTTATTTTAAATTGTTCTAAATATCTTAGTATCCATCTCCACACCTAGGGTTGGAATGATATGAAAATCCATGGTATGATAACCGGCGTAAAATACCGGTATCATGGTATACAGTATTATACAATTATTTGGACCTTGGCCTCCCCCTTACATTAAATAATATAACACACACCAGTATGGTAGCCAGATGTGCCCCACTCCCTTGGCATACATATGCTTAACCCTCCTGGCGGTCTATTAAAAACCGTCAGAGGGCAGCGCAGCAGTTTTTTTTTTTTTTTTTTAAATCATGTAGCAGCGGCATCCCCCCCCACCCACTTCGATCAGGAAATCCCGTTCAAAGTCCCGATCCACCCCTCAGCGCTGCCTGGCACTGATTGGCCAGGCAGTGCATGGGGTCTGGGTGGAGGGGGGGGGCGCGGCGAAGTGCTAGCTGCGTGTTGCAAAAAAAAATTCTGCAGATCGGCCCAGCAGGGCCTGAGAAATCCTCCTGCGCGGCTTACCCCGAACTACATTCGGGGTTACTGCCAGGAAGGTTACAGGAGTCATCAGGGAAAATTTAATAAAATAAGTCCTACTTACGGTGGCTTCCTCCAGCCCCAAGCTCCCAGCATGTCACTCGCCGCAGCTCCGTCCCGGTCCCCGGCGATGACGTCAGGGCGACCTCCAGGTCGGCCTGTACTGCACCTGCGCGAGCGGTGCTGTCAATCACCGCCACGTGGGCCGGAGCGGGCGGCGCAGAACTACTGCGCCTGCGCAGTCTGCTCCGACCCACGTGGCGGTGATTGACAGCGCCGCTCGCGCAGGTACAGTACAGGCTGACCTGGAGGTCGACCCTGACGTCATCGCCGGGGACCGGGACGGAGCTGCGGCGAACGGCTGCGGGGAGAGCTGCAACGAGGGACGTGCTGGGAGCTTGGGGCTGGAGGAAGCCCCCGGTAAGTAGCACTTATTTTACTACTTTTTTTTTCCCCCTGATGACTCCTTTAAAGGACTCACGAGGCGAAATACGAAAAAAAGTTAAATGCCTGCATGAAATTTGAATGCACGGAGGACGCCATCCGCACCCTCCGCTGCTCAATGCCCCCTCTGGTCGGCTCCCGACCCCACAGCCCGACCTTTCCTGCCTCCTCTAAAATGGCCGCCGGAGCTGGCCGCGGCTGCGCAGTCCGCATAGACGCAAGTGCGGCTCCGCAGCTCTAGGGCCTCCCCCCCGATCCACGCTACAGGAGACGGCTTGTAGCGTGGATCGGGGGGAGGCCCTAGAGCTGTGGATCGGGGGGGGGGGGGCCCTAGAGCTGCGCAGCCGCACTCGCGTCTATGCGGACTGCGCAGCCCCGGCCAGCGCAGGCGGCCATGTGGGGTCAGGAGCCGGGGGACATAGAGCAGCGGGGACCCGGCGGAACGGCGCGGATGGCGTCCTCCGTGCATTCAAATTTCATGCAGGTATTTAGCACTGTTTTCGTATTTCGCCGTGTGAGTCCTTTAAGCCACCTAGAGATTTGGGTGCAGGGTAAAGCTGTAAAAGTCCTATTCCCCCTCCAAGTCATGAATAGCGGTGAAAGATGCTGTTTGGCTTCCAGCTATTGCTGGCACCCGAATTAGTGTAATATTTTGTGCTGTCTTTTGACAGTGCCAAAATTACTTACTGAGCACTTCTATGCCTGTAATTCCTATTAAGAACTATGGCAGCACCGGCTGCGCCCAAATCTCCAGCGCTATTTTCACAGCAGAGCTCCACTCTTCCCCCCCCCCCCCCCCTCCCCACCCCTCTTTGTATGGTAGCTAGTTATAGATGCCTCCAGTATAGCTAGTTAGGCATAGGTGCCTGTTACAGGGAGATGGAACGCAAGAACAGGAAGTAGGAAGAAGTGTATATAGTAGTGTTCTCCCCAGATTTTTTATTTTTTACAGCCGGGTGGCATGAAAAAGTAGTCGCATGGGGCACGACTGGGAATGCAGGGACAGCGCAACTTTGCTAACCGTATATGAGGAGGTGATCTAATGACAGCCGGGTGCTCACCAAAATTAGCCTGATGGAGCACCTGGCTAAAAAGACTTAAAACGCTGTAGTAGACGCGCACAGGACCCCCGCTGCTGCGAGGCCGTTGTCCACCCCCCCCCTCTCTAATGGAAACCGGTAAAACGCAATTGTGTATGGTATGGTTACCATGCACAATCAAACTGCGGTATACTGCAGTAACCCTATCCACACCATCCCTGTAAAATTTCTATTACAGCCCATCAGATTTCTCATACTTTCCACTCACCTTCTAAATTTTAAAGCAAAGAATTACACATTTTACAAAATTGACTTTTTTTCCTGTTAAGTAACAGAAAACACAGATCTAGCAACACAAAGAACATTATAGTAGTGGATAGTAGAGTTGAAATAATTGCCTTGTTGAATCTAGTTTGTATATAGCCATGTGTACGCAACACAGTTGCGTTTAGGCCTCTTTCACAGTGCGACGTTAAAGTTGCACGTTAGAAAATGTTCCAACGCAGACTAACGCACAGCAATGGAAAGTCTGTGCGACATTCACAGTGCACACGTTACGTTGTGTGTAACGTGTAGCAATATTTAGAAAGTGCTACATGCTGTGCGTTATACTCCTATGTGGCTGCGTTAGACTGCTTGTATATGCTCAGTAATGTATGTCAGGAGAGGAGGAGGGGGAGTCCGCTATTGTCTAGCCACATGGCTAAATAATATTCACTGCACTGTAGAGTTGTCCAGATCATGAACTGATCCGTATCTTTTTTGTGAGTCGAATCATCCGGATCATCACAATGAATGATTTGGTACACAGTGGATGTCTGGAAGAAACAGGAACTGCAGCTTCTGTGCACAAGCACAATCTTCCTGCTGCATCTCTCCCTTCCCCATTAGCACCCTCAATGTACCCTCATTCTCCTGCACCTCTCACTCTGCTGCACCCCTGCTTCCCTAGTAAAATGATTCAAAGATCCGGATCTTTTCAATGATCTGATTCAAATCATCCAAATCATTGAAAAGATCCGGACTTCCCAGGATAGCAGCAAGAGCCTCATAACGCGGCTCAATCGGACGTCCAACTTGACCACCATGCGTTGCGTTAGGGGCACGTTATGCGACCTTAACGTCCCCTAAAACGCAACGTCTTGGTGTGAAAGAGGCCTTAGGGCTGTGGAGTCTGTACATAAATCGTCCTACTCCGACTCCTCACTTTATGAAACCAAAATTGCTCTGACTCCTCGACACCAACGCCGATTCCACAGCCCTGGTAGCGCTTCAGCTGCTATGTTGAGTTACTCATGTCAGCATGCAAAACAGAAATTTGCCTTCTTAAAACAGAAGGTATTTGCATTATTCAGGCTGGAGTGAGCATATAGGGTCTCCCACAATGCACCACTGCTGAATATGCAAATCGTCCCTTTGTTTTCCATGAAAGTTAAACACCCCTCTAGAACTGCTGGAATGCAGTCATGCTTTAGCTTGTTAATTGTACAGAGGCAAACTAATCCAGCATGCAACAGTGTTCTCCCCTGGCTCTTTTAGCCAATTCTCCACCCGGCTAATTTTTTTTAGCAACCGACTGTCATCGGCTTTCCTCCTGATCCTCTGCTTATGCTATTAGCAGAGTTGCACCAGCCCTGCATTTGCCCCATCGCACCCCACCCGGATAAAATTCTGGGGAGAACACTGATGCAATACAGACTGGTTGCTCCTCCTCAGTGCATGGCATGGATTAATGTGGCTCTATGTGGTAGGACTTGAAACAGAGTACCCCCAAGCTCATGGTGAAGCAGAACTCCTAGAAGTGTGTAATGGTCTAAAAAGCGAGCACTGTTAAAACAGTGCAGGAGATTTGGGCGCATCCGGCACCAACATAGGCCATAATAGGAATTAAGGCATAGCAGCGTACAGTGAGTAACTTCGGCGCCGTCAGAAGACAGAGCTCAAGTCACTTTTAAAACACTGTAATTTGGCCGGCAGCAGAAGCTGGCAGACAAATTACATCGTTCCCTACCATCCACGTCGACCTGGAGGGAGAATAGTAATTAATGCCGGCGGGACTTGTGCAGGAGCAGGGTAAATCATATATCGGCTGTATCCTGCGCCCAAGTCTCGTGGCGTATTCATAGGTACGCCTAAAAAAGGACCATGCTCTTATGTCAGCATGGTTCCTATATTTCCAGCTTCATATATAGTGTCTCTTTTGCTTATAATGTTTGCAAATTTTGCAATAGCAATGTGTGGTCAACAGCAGGTATTATCTGACCTTTCTGTGCACTGCTTCTGGCAGTACTTGACTTGAAAACAGAGAAATTAACATAGGACAAAGTACAGCTGTTGCGAACCTCTGAGTACACTAAAAATAGTGTTAAATTCTGCAAGGAGTAGGCATCGTCAATGAGATGCAAATAATTCCCAGTTGGTGCAGGGTTATGCAAATTTTAAGCATCTTTAGAATAAACCATTGGAGTCCCGCCAAGATAAACCTTAGTCCATTTTCATGCTTCATAAATTTGTAAACAATTTGAATAATTCTGTATCAGCTCGGAATTACTTCACTTACATTGATGATCCCTAGCAAGGAGAATGCATAGAGCATTGGAACACAATGAAATTGAATATAAAAGGCGTTTTTGTAAGTCATATTGAGAAGAGTTGGATAAACTATTGATGTTTTTGGCGCAGTCTTTTACTAACTTGAGGCCAACATACATTAACATATATCAAATAATAATCATGAAATAGTTTTCAATTAAAACTTTAGATTGAATGAAAGTATGTTAACATAAAGTTCATACATACCTTAGATTAAAATTGGTTTAGGTGGCCTCTGACCATCTCGGTCAAGAATCAAATGTGTGTACGGCAGACCTGATATGTCGCTGGGAAATCAGCACGCCGGATCTTCTTTTCAGAATGCAGCCTGACTCTTTTTTTTTTTTTTTTTTCCCTGTACCCCTCTGTCATGCAGCACACATTGTCCATCCGCCACTCTCCACAGTGATAGAACACATTGCTAGCCTGCTAGCTAGGAGCATGTCTGTGCAGTCTCAGACACAAACTGTCTTCTGAGGAATCAAATTCCAGTCCATCGGGTGAAAGCAGTCGTGTGTAACTCAGCTTAATGCTGCCTTTGTTCATTTTCCATGAGCACATTAACCACTTTAGCCACAGTTTTGTGTACACTGACATGGCAGTTTTTTTTTTTTCAAAGTTTTTGACCTTTTTACAGCACATAATCACTTGATTTCAGTTCAGGAGGATTACATTTTTGTAGATGGGCTGAATGACCATTCTGATACCCTCATTTTAGTGCATGGCCCCAGTTACTTACAAGGGGCTTCTTCCAGCCTCTCTGTGCTGCTCTGTTCCTCTGCTGACCCCCTCCGAACGCCGCATATGCCACATGCCTCTTGCATTGGATTTCTGCGGTAGGGAGCAATTCTATGCTTACTCCGTAAGTAAAAATTGCTAATACGCATGCGCAGTACACTTCTCCATTGGAGTGTGAACAGGAAAGCGTGTGACCAGTGCTGCGCATGTGCAGCGGATAGTGACTAGCAGTCATCCACATTATGTAGGGGGCCAACAGAGCAGCATGGGATGACAGCAAAGTAACAGGAAGACTTCTGGGGCTTCTTTCAGCCGCCCGGTAACTAACTGGGCACTGAATTTTTTTTGCTCAACATTCCCTTTAAGAGTTAAGCTGGTGGTTCTGAACCTTTTTGGGAAATGTGTACCCTTACTAGGTCATCCTTGAACTCTCGTACCTCCTATCTGCTAGTTGGCAAAAAGCACATTTCTAAATTGACTTACCGTAATTGAAGGCGATGTAAGAATTGTTTGTTTAGGCTAAAAAGAAATGCACAAAAGCATCAAAGACTGGTATAGACTTTCCAGGATCTGCAAAAATTTCTCAGTTTTTTATCTGCTTGCCGTAAATAAGTTTCAGACCTTGATTTGTTTTTGCAAAAATATAGTATGCGACTTTGTATTTAACGAAATCCTCTGGAACAGGCCCCATCTAAGGGTTTCATGAGACTTTTTAAGTATTTTCATAAATTCAGGTCTAGTTTCCTTATCAAACAGACATAAAGTGCAAACCAACATCCCATTACAGAGGTGCAGTTATGCTCTGAAGGTATATTGGCTGCTTTTGAAAGAAAAACTGCACCTTCAATCAGAAGACTTTATTAAGGAATAGAAATGGTTAAAATGGAATACGGAAGAATCGCAGAACAATAAGTTTCACATACCTAGGGCTTCTGCCAGCCCCCTGCAGCCGACCTGTGCCTGTGAATTTCTCAAATGATCCTTAGTTCCCATGCTGCGGCTCACTTTCACTTCACACAGTGGGTGTCTGCGCAGGACGCTCCTAGCCATGGCAATGTGTACTAGGATACGCATGCCAGGGCTGCGTAGGCGCAGTGGACTTTGTCGGAGTTCCACTGTGTGAAGTGAAAGTGAAGGGCAGCGTGGGAACGGAGGATCGTATGGTAACTTCCTGGGCACAGGATGTTTTTTTTTTTTTTTTTTTTTTTTGTGAATCTTCATTTACGCTTTAATTCGATTCTAATAATTCTGGCTTGCTTATTTAAAGCAAATTGGCCCAATTCCAAGATGCAAACAATCAAATCACTGTCAATTTTGATTCCATGATGCACATAATGTGCATTAAATTTAGTCTTTAATTGAAAATCATGCATTGATGGCCATTTTAGATAGAGCTGGTCACTGAGAATGTCCTCATATAGTGAAGGACCAAGCAGTGCAAAGTGACTCTTTGCATATTAAATCGTGTTTTCCCCCACAGGTTATTGCCCCAGGCTATACGAGCCAGACAGGAAATGTGAAAAGATAGACGAGAAGGATGTAAAAGGACCTTTGGAAGGAAGGGCAAGAAGCTTTCACCTTCCTGGAAACTGATTTAAAGCTGTGGATCAATTTAGAAAATGATTTTCAGCAGTTTGTGTGAAAACGTTGTATTTTTATCTTTTTCCCATTTTTATCCCTGTAGTGTTGTATTGCAGTACTGCTCAAACATCAGAAAACTATTCTCAAAGTAGGTTTTAAGTATGAGGAGCCTCAGATTTTATTTTGAAGGGATTACATTACTGCAGGGTCATGGCTCGGTAGGGATTACATTGCTGTAGGTTCATGGATCTGGAGGAGAGTACCTTGCTGCAGGTTCATGGCTCTGGAGGGATTACATTGCTGCAGATTCATGGCTCTGGAGGGAGTACCTAGCTGCGGATTCATGGCTTTGGAGGGAGTACCATGCTGCATGTTGATGGCTCTGGAGGGAGTACCTTGCTGCATGTTGATGGCTCTGGAGGGAGTACCTTGCTGCATGTTGATGGCTCTGGAGGGAGTACCTTGCTGCATGTTGATGGCTCTGGAGGGAGTACCTTGCTGCATGTTGATGGCTCTGGAGGGAGTACCTTGCTGCAGGTTCATGGCTCTGGAGGGATTACCTTGCTGCAGGTTCATGACTCTGGAGGGATCACATTGCTGCAGGTTAATGGCTCTGGATGGAGTACATTGCTGCAGGTTAATGGCTCTGGATGGAGTACATTGCTGCAGGTTAATGGCTCTGGATGGAGTACATTGCTGCAGGTTAATGGCTCTGGATGGAGTACTTTGCTGCAGGTTAATGGCTCTGGATGGAGTACATTGCTGCAGGTTAATGGCTCTGGATGGAGTACATTGCTGCAGGTTAATGGCTCTGGATGGAGTACATTGCTGCAGGTTAATGGCTCTGGATGGAGTACATTGCTGCAGGTTCATGGCTCTGGATGGAGTACTTTGCTGCAGGTTAATGGCTCTGGATGGAGTACTTTGCTGCAGGTTAATGGCTCTGGATGGAGTACATTGCTGCAGGTTAATGGCTCTGGATGGAGTACATTGCTGCAAGTTAATGGCTCTGGATGGAGTACATTGCTGCAGGTTAATGGCTCTGGATGGAGTACATTGCTGCAGGTTAATGGCTCTGGATGGAGTACATTGCTGCAGGTTAATGGCTCTGGATGGAGTACATTGCTGCAGGTTCATGGCTCTGGATGGAGTACATTGCTGCAGGTTCATGGCTCTGGATGGAGTACATTGCTGCAGGTTCATGGCTCGGGATGGAGTACATTGCTGCAGGTTCATGGCTCGGGAGGGGAGTATCTTGCTTGCAGGGTCATGGATCTGGAGGGAATACATTGCTGCAGGTTCATGGCGCTGAAGAGATTACCTTGCTGCAGGCGCTTTTGCAATGGAGAGGTTGGCCTACAACACAGCTGGAAATTCTAAATAAACTATTTAATCATATCATGTCCCTATGCAATGCTATAAGTGAAACACTGGTTGATGCTGACTGAGCTACATCAATGGGATGCTAATTTTGGAACATTGATATGAGTTTTAGGACTACAGCTCTGCAAGGGGACGTCCTGTAAAGTGCATCTACTTCCAAAATTAGCATCTCATAGATCATTTCTACAGCTACTCACCAAAGTTCATTTGAGGTTGTTTGTAGTTAGGTTAACAGTCCTAGCAGAGGCAAAACCTATAACTCTGTTGAGGCCCATAATTTGTCCCAACTGTCACAAGCCATGAAGGGACAATAAACCACACCTAGAACATGCTAAGAAATTACTACATCCAACACTGTAGAAAAAAAGTAGTTGTCATCAACTGTACACTGCATTCTCTTTAGCGGACAGAAAATGCATGTAACTACTGATAAAAAAATCAGACAATGGGGGTACCGAATTCAACAAAACCAAAAAACATTAATTCAGACCATACACTTTTCAAATCTGGCATAGTGTGAACTGACAATTTTACGGTTTGCATTGGTGGAGATGAAGAAAGCAGTGTTCCTCTGCTTATGACCATGATTAGGTTTTGACACAGTACCTCTGAACTTGTCTGTTCAGTGCAGCCTGAGCAAAATTTAGTTAGGACCTCCTGCATGCTGTTTGTATAATTAATTGGGCCCTATGGAGCAATGTTTTTTGAGAGTGAATTGCCACGTGACAGGTTTTTTTTCTGCAGTGGACCTTGGCTGAATTGGAACATGCTTACCGTATATACTCGCATATAAGCCAACCCCCCCAGCTTTTCCATGAAAAACCAGGGAAAAATGATTGACCCCCATATAAGCCGGGGGTAGGAAATGCTGGCCGTGTGATCCCCCCTAGTGTGTCACAGTATAGCTAGTATAGTGCCCAGTAAGGGTAGGTAGTGCCCCAGTATAGCTAGTATAGTGCCCAGTTTAGCCAGTATAGTGCCCAGTTTAGCCAGTATAGCTAGTATAGTGCCTAGTATAGTGCCCCAGTATAGCTAGTATAGTGCCCCAGGATAGCTAGTATAGTGCCCAGTTTAGCTAGTATAGTTCCCAGTATAGCTAGTATAGTGCCCCAGTATAGGTAGGTAGTGCCCCAGTATAGGTAGGTAGTGCCCAGTTTAGCCAGTATAGTGCCCAGTATAGGTAGGTAGTGCCCCAGTATAGCCAGTATAGTGCCCCAGTATAGTGCCCCAGTATAGCTAGTATAGTGCCCCAGTATAGCTAGTATAGTGCCCCAGTATAGCTAGTATAGTGCCCAGTTTAGCTAGTAAAGTGCCCAGTTTAGCTAGTATAATTCCCAGTATAGGTAGGTAGTGCCCCAGTATAGGTAGGTAGTGCCCCAGTATAGGTAGGTAGTGCCCCAGTATAGGTAGGTAGTGCCCCAGTATAGGTAGGTAGTGCCCTAGTATAGCTAGTATAGTGCCCAGTTTAGCTAGTATAGTGCCCAGTTTAGGTAGGTAGTGCCCCGGTATAGCTAGTATAGTACCCAGTGTAGGTAGGTAGTGGCCAGTATAGTGCCCTGCTCGCCCCCCTCCCGCCGCTGCTGCTGCTGCTATTACCTGCAGCAGCTTCCTCTTCCCCGGCGCTTCCTCTTCCCCGCTCTGCGCTCTCATGCCCGTATGAAGAGATCACAGCAGCGCGCCCGGCGCTGCTGCTGTGACGATGCAGGGGGCACAGATACAGATCCAGATCGCCGCTACAGGGAGATACAGATACAGATCGCCGCTACAGGGAGCCACGCTCTTTCCTGCCCCCTGCATCGTCACAGCAGCAGCGCCGGGCACGCTGCTGTGATCTCTTTATACGGGCATGAGAGCGCAGAGCGGGGAAGAGGAAGCGCCGGGGAAGAGGAAGCCGCTGCAGGTAATAGCAGCGGCGGCCGGAGGGGGTAACGGGGGCCACGGACCACCAGGGAAGCCTCGCATACAAGCCGACCTCCAACTTTTGACCCCCTTTTTGGGGGTCAAAAATTCGGCTTGTATGCGAGTATATACGGTACCTGTATATCTAAATGCAGCCCAATATGAAAGAGACATGGGCCTATTATATGCAGCTACTGTTTTCTCCTCTGATATTTTCACAGCTTGTCAAAATGCCCTTTAAGCCACCAGCAAGCAAGAAAAAAAATCAAATTAATTTTGGTAGTATTTATTTATCCACTTGTTAGTACTTTTTAATTGCAGTTTACTGAAAAGTTATTTTTAAGGGAATCTTAGCTGAGAGGGATATGGATGTTTCCTTTTAAATAATATCAGTTGCTTGTCAGTCATGCTGATCTCTATGCCTGTAGTTGTGGCTGAATCACAACCCTGAAGCAAGCGTGCAGCTAATCCTGTCGGACTTCAGTCAGAGCACCTAATCTGCATGCTTGTTGAGGGGCTGTGGCTAAAAGTATTAGATACAGGATCAACAGGAGAGTCGGGCAACTGGTATTTTTAAAAGGAAAAATCCACATCCTTCCCAGTTTAGGTTCCCTTTTAAAGAGAAGCTAAAAAGCAGAACCATTGGCATGCAGCATCAGGGCTTCCCCAGACATAGTTGGCTTTAAAACCCCTCACACTGAAGACAAAATCAGTATGTACGCTGATGACACCATCCTTTTTCTTGCAGGTGGGGGCAAGTCGCGTGCCCTCGATCTTATAGATGAATCCAGTTACTATTCGGGACTGTCAACTGGTCCAAATCTGTTCTACTTCCCCTGGACCCCATACAGGACTCTAGCACCTTGAACACACCATCTCTTCAAATAGTGCCCCAATTTAAGTACCTAGGGGTACTGATTCACCCTGATCCTGCCCAATATCTAACCCAAGAAATATTTAGTCTATTGCCTCTTGTGCATTCTCGTTCTAAAGCTTGGGCCAAGTTGCCCCTATCGGTGATTGGCAGGAACAATCTGATTAAGATGGTCCTCTTACCTAAGCTCGTATATGTGATTCACCACTTTCCCCGATAGATAGATCCCTAACTACTTTAAGAAACTTAGATCATCGCTGCTGACCTTTTGTGTGGTGGAAAGGCAGGGCTAGACTGAAATATACTCTTCTGCAGAACCTCACCGATTTGTGAGGAATCGCGATGCCTGTTTTTCGTAAATTTTACCTGGCTGCACAGCTCCAGCGTATCACAGTTCTATTCATGCCCCCAACCTCCCACCCCGCTGTAAAAGTAGACACTCTTGGATATTTAGTTGATCCCCATCAGGAATGTGCTGCCCTTGACATTTTATTCCATTGAGTTCCCTCAGATAAGACACACTATTTTGATCCAAGCTGCCTGGGTTTTGAAAAGCATCCTTAAGCTATACCACAATCAGGGCTGTGACAAAAATCAATCGCCTTAGACTCCTCAGTTTATGAATCTACCGACTCCAGGTGCCCAAAATGGCTCCGACATAGACACCTCAACTCCGACTCCTTAGTCTAATACTTACCAGGGCTGTGGATTTGGTACAAAAATCATGCGACTCCCAACTCCAACTCCTCAGTTTATGAAACCACCGACTCCGGGTACCCAAAATTACTCCAACTCCGACTCCACAGCCCTGACCACAATAAGGGCATTGAAGCACACACACCTATATGGGAGAACCCTAATCTACCAAACAGTTCCAGACCCCTGTTTTTGGACAGCCAGGGGGATAATATTCCTCAAATATAGTTGCTAATGGTCAGCTGATACCCTTTCAGGACCTCCAGTCCACTCATTACATTCATCCTAATTAGGAGTTTAGATACTGGCAGCTACGTCATGCCTTTCTCAGCCCCCAATTCGTATATACACCTCACCTGTTATTCAAATGATTCGAAGTGACCCCGTTAGACATATGATAGGGGAGGTGTACAAAACTGGGGACTTGCGTATTATACCATCTGAAATATTTGGCAGTTCCTTGTTTAAGGCTAGGTCTCCATTAGTGCAAAAACGGGCCAATTCACCGGCCACAAATTCGGATAGAATTTTGCAGCCTATAGAAGTGAATACAGAGCATCCGAATTCATGAAAAATCTGACGGCCTGCAGCATATTCTTGTCCGAATCCCATAGATGTGCATAGCGCAGCTAGAGGGATTAGGCTGCGAGACATGTCACAGGCCTGCATCGCGTCTCGCTAGATGCATGCCGAGCACAGTGTAAACGAGCCCTTAGTTTTGTTTGCTCCACTGCCAAGTTTTAACCCTTTTTGAAAAGCGTAAAGTCCTGGCTTTCCATTACACCAGGTCCGATGTTAGTGTAATGCTCCTTTGCCAAGTTAAAAGGTTTTGAAGGAGGTGTTTCCCCTGCATCTTGGCTGCACAAAGCGTGATAGCAGAAGTACCAGCATGCTACCTTCTGAGGTCAAAACAGACATTGATGATCAGCAGCACCCCAGGGAGTAGTCTTCTGTCGCAGGGGTCTCATTACAGAAGATGAAGGCGCAGACAAGATATACACCCTCCTGACCCCTCTCTGTGTGTTACTGGCCGGGCAGGAGTCTCTATTAAGATGGAGCAGCCCAGCCAAAAAAAAGAAAAGCTGAAAATTATCTCCTGGGAGAAAACTAAGGAGAAAAAGTTAATTGCAAATGAGCCATGGTGTAATGTGAAAGCTTTTACACCTGTTGATGTCTTCTACCATCCCCCACCCAATTGTGCAGTCTTAAATTTAATTAATTTATGCATAATTGATCTCACCGTATTACATAATGTTGATGACGGGATCACTCGAATGTATGCAATTTTCTTTCATAATTAAAGGGCTAGAGAAGTTACACCCTGTAATTATTCAGGATGGCATAGGCATTTCCTAATATATGCTTTGGATATTTAATTCAGTTTATAGAAGTGATGACATTTGGGATTTTCACCCAGGGCCTTGCTAAGAAAAGTGCCCAGGTACATAAAGCAAACCTGAAGTGAAAATGAATTCAAAATAAACATACTCTTATTTAGTCTACTAATCTTTCTCATTCTCCAGACAACCAAGACTCTTCTGTGTTATTTTGGATTTGTTGCGCCATCATTTTCCATGAACCGATAATGCATACCCTTTCTTTACATTAGTCTTATTTTAATAGAACAAAAACATTTTGATAGACACTAGCCTATGGTGGACCCTAATGAGGCACCTAAAAATGCCTTTCTGTCTGCATAGGAAACTATTAATATTCAGAGCATCAAAACATAATTTATCAGGCTGCAGTATTTGGATGCTAAGGAGAACTGGCTCAGTAGTGCTTAGTTCAGAGTCTAGCGGATATATGAAGCCCAGAGTCTAGCGGGTATATGACAATTGGCCTCATCATAGATTCATTATTGTGATATTGGGGAAGCCCCTGCTATTAGTGATACACTCCTGTCTCCACACCCTTGAGAAGTTCTATAGGAAAACTGATTTTAGGTAATAAAAGGCAGATATTTTACAAAGCGAACTGTTCTCTGTAATTTGTGATGGTGACCATACTTTTGTGACCCAGATCCTTAAAAAATTTGCAGTTGTTAGTAATCTAATCCAAGGGAGTTATCCATTATGTCAAACTAGCAGACACTTGTGAATATATGGACTTGGTGTTTTAACTGGTGCCAAACTTTTCCTACAGAGCTACTGCAGCAACTGTTTACAGCTGTGCCATACATTTTTTTTTCCCCATCTACAATTCCTTCTAGTTTCCAATCCAAAGGCAGTTTCTCCATACTACTACCCATAGACCTTTCCTCTACCTCTGACAGTGTTGATAATTCTCAGCTTCTCCAGGCTCTCTCCTCAATAGGGAGGCCTAGTGCACTTAGAGTTGCGCTTACCTAATAAGACATTCTTTCGTTGTTTTCTGCTCCAATACTGATTCCTCCCCACGCCTGCTGTTTGTCAGTGTTCCACAATGTTCTGTTCTTGCCCCCCCCCCCCTTTTTTTTTCTTTCACCACCTGCACTCATGGCCTTTCAGTTTCCAGTATCAACACCCACATTTATATCTCAGCTTCCAACCTATTTATGCTATTCTCTTCATTACCTACATGTTTGCCTGTTTTGCATTCGTCATCCTCAGCCTTAACCAGTTCGGCCTATCTGGACGAGCTTCCTCGTCCTGAATAGGCACTGCTGCTCCCGCCGCTAGCCCCCCGATCAGTGAATGGGAATATAATTCCCATTCACCGATATAACTTCCCCGCAGAAAAACCGACGCTTTCTATTCAGAGAGCGCTGTATTTCTGCTCTCAGGAAACTTCTCCTCATCTTTTTAGTTCCTGGATGCGAGATCGTTCGCATCCAGGACTTTTTTGACTGTGGCCTGTGACTTATTAAAAAAAAAATACAATAAAAAAACAAAACCTAGTTACCCAAGGGTCTGAACTTTTTAAATATGCATGTCAAGAGTATGTTATTATATTTAAAATTATAAGCTTATAAATAGTGATGGACGCAAATTGAAAAAATGCACCTTTATTTCTAAATGAAATATCGGCACCATAAATTGTGATAGGGACATCGTTTAAACGCTGTAATCACCGGGACAGATGGGCAAATAAAATACATGAGTTTTAATTACGGTAGCTTATATTAATCTCAAACTATAATGGCCAAAAGCTGAGAAACAATGATTTTTTTTTTCATTTCTTAATCTTCCTGTTAAAATGGATTTAGGAAAAAATTCTTAGCAAAATGTACTACCCAAAGAAAGCCTAATTAGTGGCGGAAAAAACAAGATATAGATCAATTTATTGTGATAAGTAGCAATAAAGTTATAGACGAATGAATGGGAAGTGAACGTTGCTCGGATGCATGAGATTTTCGGCACTGCGGTTAAAGGACTTGCAAGCCGAAATATAAAAAAAAAAATTCAGTACCTGTAGCCAATTTAAATGCACGGAGGATGGGCAATGGCTTGGCGTTCAAAATGCACAGCAGTGCCTTTCTGGACAGCAAGCTGCAGTTTTTTCACAGCATGCATCCAAATCCATATTGCCGCACATGACAAAGCGAAGCAATTCAGATGTGTACTCTTTACTGCAAGTGCTGGCATGTCCTGCAAGAAGCATGCCGCTCGGTGGAAACCAGCTAGTAAACAAGAGGGACACAGCCTGGTTTTAAGTAGCATTGGAACTTGCACGTTTTCTCTGATACATGCCAATTCAGGTACCTTTTTTAACTTAGTTTGCAAGATGTCATATGGTGTCCTTTTTATGGGAAACCGTATTTTCTGGATTTAAAATTGATCTGTTAACTTAGTATAACCACCTTTCACCACTTGATAAAGTTCATATTGGTTCCACCACTAGCTGTGTACTGCTGCTCACTGTTTCGTCCTCATGTAGCTGCTTATTTAGAGAATGGTCTCTCTTCCGATTAATGTTCAGCCAATAAACTGATCAAATATCAGTCATGGGGGCCTTATTAGATTTTGTTTTTGAGTCAAGCAGTGTGAGTGTTTTATCACCTATATGCTGTGTAGTGTATGGGTACCTTTTTAAGTTCTGGAGAAACGTTCACTAAAAAGAGGTGCTCCTAAGTTGTAAATTCTCCATGGAAGGATTATAAGAAGTATTGTCTAGCATGCAACATCTCAATTAAATCAAATAAAAAAAAATACAGTGGGACCTTAGTTTGCGAGCGTAATCCATTCCAGAAACATGCTTGTAATCCAGAACGCTTTTATATCAAAGTCAATTTCCCCATAAGAATCAATGGAATCCCAGTTAATTTGTTCCACAATTCAAAAACTGTTATAGCAAAATAGTAGGGTTGCAACGGTATGAAATTTCACGGTATGGTAACCGTATGAAAAAAATACCACAGTATTATACAATTATTTGGACCAGGGCCCTCCCCTTATATTAAATAATGTGCATCCCAACCACAGTGTTGGGTGCCCCACTTCCTAAAAAGACTCATCCTGCTTCTGCAAAAGTCCTGGTGGCGTTAGAGATGGGTATAGCCAGTAAAAGGTGGCTGCAGCATAGGTAGCCTGGGAGGGGTGTAGTCAGTAATAGGTGGCCGCAGTATAGGTAGCCAGAGATACGTGTAGCCAAGATAGGTGACTGCAGCATAGGTAGGCAGGATGGGTGCAGCCAGTAATAGGTGGCCGCAGCATAGGTAGCCAGGGAGGGGTGTAGCCAGCATAGGTAGCCAGTAATAGGTGGCTGCAGTATAGGTAGCTAGGATAGGTGCCTGCAGCATAGGTAGCCAGGGATAGGTGTAGCCAAGATAGGTGGCTGCAGCATAGGTAGCCAGGGATAGGTGTAGCCAGGACAGGTGTCCGCAGCATAGGAAGCCAGAGAAAGGTGTTGGGAGGATAGGTGCCCGCGGTATAGAGAGCGCGGGGGGGAACACAGCGGCAGGAGTACAAATACTCGCTGGCGGGTCCTGCTCGCGTGTACTGGCTTCTTTCTTCTTCCTGTTTTTGCATTCCATCACCTTGTAACAGGGGGCGCTGTTGCAGTAAGTTGGGTCGCAATAACAGGAAGGAGGAAAAAGCCTTTACACGTGTGCAGGACTTGCCTGCAAGTGAGTAAATATTTATCCCCGCCGTTGTTTGTGCGTCCGCCGCTGCGTCACCCAGCCCCCTGAAAACCGGTAAAACATAACTGCATGGTATGATTACCATGCACAATCAAACTGCAGTATACCGCGGAAACCCTATAAAAATATAAATATAAACAAGACTTTAACTATAACAGAATCCCTGCCATCTGTTGGCTTGCCCCAACCTTTTTTGTGTGGCCTTAAAGCGGACCCAAACCAAACATTTTTTTAATTCAAAATATTTAGTTGCACTACTCTGACACATACAAAGGTAAATAAACACTTCTTCAAGCCTATGAGCATTTCAGTGCATACTTTTTACCCTTCTATTTTCATAACTAGGGTTATACAGGTGGCAGCCATTAGCAATTCCTCTTGCTGGACACCGCCTACTCCACCAGTTTGCCGAATTCTGTCCCAGGAATATGAAAGGGAGGGGGGGGGGGGTTCCTCCAATAACTAAAATAATTTATATTTGTCATCATGCAGCTGAAAAAAGGCTGCTATTTATTATTATAATTTAGAAAATAGATTTTTTTCTGAAATCTTGTATTTTTAATTTGGGTCCATTTTAGTAAGGAACTTATCCAATGACAGTTAATTTTGAGGATTTCATGGAAATGGGACTTTGCACAGTCTACACAGATTAAGTACAATTAAGTACAATTAAGTACAATTGTGCAGCGCCAAAGGGAGAAGAACTATCAGCTCAGTTGTGATGGTGTGATTTTCCTTCTGAAAACATAAGGTACATGCAATAATTCAGCTTTAAAGTAAGTGTCCAAGGGAAAAAATCCACCTACCCGGGATTTCCTTCAGCCCGTTGCAGCCGTCCTGTGCCCTCGCCGCAGCTCTGGAGGCTCCCGGTCTTCTCCGCTGCAGAACCAGACTGTTCCAGGTCGGCATCTTCTGCGCTCCACTGCGCGGGTCACGTGGTACGGCCGACGTCATAAGTACTGTACTGTGCAGGCGATTCTTTGTGCGATTCGATCTTTAGCCCCATCTACACGATACGATTCTTTGTGCAATGCAATTAAGATTCTATTTACGATCCGATTAAATCAGACCTGTCCGATCGGGGTTGGATTCAATTCTATCTGCCATTGCAAAACAATGGCAAATCGAATTGAATCTAATCCCGATCGGACATGTCGGATTTAATCGGATCGTAAATAGAATCTTAATTGAATTGCACAAAGAATCGTATCGTTTAGATGGGGCTAAAGATGCATCGTATTGAAGCTTAAAGGGAACCTTAACTGAACGGGGGGGTAAAGAGTTTTACTTACCTGGGGCTATTACCAGCCCCCTGCAGCAGTCCTGTGCCCTCGGCCCCACTCTGGAATCCTCTGGTCCCCCGCTGTCACTTAGTTTCGTTTTTGACGACTCACCAGTCGCCGGCCGCCATGCGTATTATTGGACGCATTCACCAATGCAATTAGCGCTATTGCGGACCGCAATGCGCACAAAAATACGCGTTGCCGCATTCCGCACGCGTAGATATGCGGCAACGCGTATTTTTGTGCGCATTGCGGTCCGCAATAGCGCTAATTGCATTGGTGAATGCGTCCAATAATACGCATTCACGCATATCTACGCGTGCGGAATGCGGCAACGCGTATTTTTATACGCGTTGCGGTCCTCAATAGCGCTAATTGCATTGGTGAATGCGTCCAATAATACGCATGGCGGCCGGCGACTGGTGAGTCGTCAAAAACGAAACTAAGTGACAGCGGGGGACCAGAGGATTCCAGAGCGGGGCCGAGGGCACAGGACTGCTGCAGGGGGCTGGTAATAGCCCCAGGTAAGTAAAACTCTTTACCCCCCGTTCAGTTAAGGTTCCCTTAAAGGGCCTTGGATGAGGAATAGGTGCACCAGCTCATTAAGATTGTCATGTACGATCTTCTTAGTGACAGACAACGTGTCAGTTTTTTTTTTGCTGCGTAACTAATAATTGGTTTTCCTTATGCTGGGTAAACACTATGAGATTTTCTGGCCGATTTATTGTCAGATCGATTATTTCCAACATGTCCGATCGGAAAATGCTCGGAAATTGATCGGAAAGCAAATCGGACATGTTGGAAATAATCGATCTAACAGTAAATCAGACAGAAAATCTCAGTGTTTACCCAGCATTAAGTAGATAACACACTTGCTGGGATTGTGTGCATTTTGCAGCAAATGGCAAGATGTGCACAACATCACAGGCTACTGAAGGCATTAGCCTCATCCTACTTTTTAGAATTGTGCATGCTTGTACACACGATGCAGTGTTCAGTTATGGCTGATTAATGGTCCTATAGGGAATGACGGTTTCCTTTGTCAATTAACATCCAGATGTATTTTTAGGATATGCATAGATCCTCTTTGTGCAGAACCCATTGATATGGCTCTGTAGTGGACAGGGGCATGACATGCATTGCAACTCTCTGCTACAGAGAGTAGCTGCATGGTGCCAACAAATGCTGCTTCACATTTTCTGTTGCTGTGCATTTTGACGGACCGGTTAGCAGATTGAAAATAGATGTGTTGAAGACTGCAGTGATTTTCTATGGGTCAGTTTGGATTGATCCTTTGGAAGTCTAAAATACCGAATTGTTTTACTAAACTGGTTTTAGTTAAGCCCTGTGTGCCTACATAAGAGCAGAAAAATATGTAAACGAAAATGGAGGAGGAAAGCGGGTTGGCACTATGGCGCGGCAAGTGAGCTAGGGTAGCGTACATGCAGGTATCCCCAATCAGGCAGCTGGGCGTGCTCAGGTATATAGACAAGCGTATCAGCACATGAAGCAAATAAGCAGGAGAAAACCGGCACTGCAGGAAGCTGTGTTTAATCTTGACATTCATGCAAACAGGGATGTGCACATCAGCAACAGGCAGAACTGTCTTGCATAAGAAAGGCATACAGTAAGGTGTGGGGTACCTGGAGGTGCGGTGGGTGCTGGGTGATCAAGCCTGACGGCCGTTTCGCGCACGTCTGCGCATCTACGGAGGCTGCGAAAATATGTGCCTGTGTTTTAGGCTTCTAGAAGTGGTGTGTACACTGAAGTGTCAGCCCATAAATCCAGCTTTACTCATTTCCATTCAAGGACCACTGTCACCAAAAAATGTAAAATATGTGTAATCACATACAAAGAAGCATGTTTCTTCCAGAGTAAAATGAGCTTTATTATTGATTTATAAAGCGCCAACATATTCCGTGGCGCTGTACAAAGTAAGAAACAAACATGGGGTACATAATACAGACAATGGTGTACACTAATATACAAGATACATAATTAGTGACAAAATACAAAAATGATACAGCATACAGAATACAAAATACAGAAGTGGTAATGACAGCGATAAAAGTAACATGATGAATAAAATTTATGATTTCCAAGACACAAAAGGGGGAGAGAGCCCTGCCCTTGCGAGCTTACAATCTAAAGGGAATGGGGGGAAACAAGAGGAGGGGTACTAAACAATAAAATATATAAAGGCAGTGTGTTTTAGGATACCTAGTAGGAGTGCAATTTGGTCTTAGGACAAAGGGAAGTGGCTTAAGGTAGCGCATATGCTTGTCAGAACAAATTAGTTTTTAGAGAGCGTTTAAAAGTAACAAAGGTTGGTGAGTGACGGATGTGTTGTGGGAGGGCATTCCAGAGAAGGGGTGAAACGCATGCAAAATCTTGTAAGCGTGAATGTGAGGAGGTGATTCTATAGGAGGACAACAGAAGATCATGTGCCGAACTGAGATTGCGATTGGGTTTGTATCTGGAAATTAGTGAGGATATGTACCGGGGAGAGAGATTGTGGAGAGCTTTGTAGGTTAGGGTTAGCAGTTTGATCTGGATCCTCTGGTTAAAGGGACTCCGAGCTCTGAAAAAAAAGGAAAGTTGTACTCACCAGGGGCTTTTTCCAGCCCAGTGCTGGTCGGGAGGTCCCACGCCGGCGTCCTGGCTCCTCTCCTTCTCCCCGCTCCGGAATGGCTGGCAGGCCGCAGCCCGGGCGACACTCTCCCGAGTGTCGGGCTGCTTCTTCCGCATATGACGCGGATTACGTCACACGCCGGCCGCCTCGCGTCATCACGGCGGCCGGCGTGAAAGTACTGCGCATGCGCGAACAAAGCGCGCATGCGCAGTACTTTCACGCCGGCCGCCGTGATGACGCGAGGCGGCCGGCGTGTGACGTAATCCGCGTCATATGCTGAAGAAGCAGCCCGACACTCGGGAGAGTGTCGCCCGGGCTGCGGCCTGCCAGCCATTCCGGAGCGGGGTGAAGGAGAGGAGCCAGGACGCCGGCGTGGGACCTCCCGACCAGCACTGGGCTGGAAAAAGCCCCTGGTGAGTACAACTTTCCTTTTTTTTTCAGAGCTCGGAGTCCCTTTAATTGGCAGCCAGTGAAGAGCTTAACAGAGAGGGTAAGCAGAGGAAGATCGAGAAGAAAGATGAATGAGACAAGCAGCTGAGTTCAGTACCGACTGGAGCTGGGCCAGTTTGTTAGAAGGTAGTCCACAAAGTAGTATGTTGCAGTAGTCCAGACGAGAAATTATAAAAGCATGTATTAACATTTTGGTTGTGTCTTGAGTGAGAAAGGGACGGATGCGAGATATATTTTTGAGTTGGAGATGGCAGGAGCTGGTTATGGAGTTAAGATGAGGAATAAAAGAGAGAGAAGTCGAATATTACCCCCAAGCACCGTATATATTCCTTTTCTCCTATGTTGCTGTCACTTACTGTAGGTAGCAGAAATCTGCCAGAACGGACAGGTTTTGGACTAGTCCATCTCTTCTTGAAGAAAAGTACTTCTTATTTGTACATGTACACATGTATTTTAAATTTTACAATTTTCACGATAGTGGTCCTTTAATCATGTACCCAAAGTAAAAAATATAAGTTACTGGACATAAAGATAACTTATCCAATTGTGTTTTTCTATAGGTTTTTATTGCTTAAAGGAAACCAGAGCTGAGTAAAAAGAAGTGTTATGCATACCTGAGGCTTCCTCTAGCCCCATCCGCACCGATCACTCCCACGCCGCCATCCTCAGTCTTCTACTGTGCCAGTACCGGGTCCCGTAACTTCCTCCAGTCAAGCCAATCTAACACAAGGGAAGTGCGCTCTTTACATATCTCTTCTGCAGCCACCGATGAGATACATAGAGGACGCACTTCTCTTGCGCAGACTGGCCGGAAGTAGAGTAAGTTACGGGACCCGGTAACGGCGCAGGAGATGGCTGAGGATGGCGGCGTGGGAGCGATCCGTGAGGATGGGGGTGGAGGAAGCTCCAGGTATGTATAACACTTATTTTACTCAGCTCTGGTACAATTTCAAACATTGCATGAACTAGTGACCTTTTCAATGAACAAAGTTCTGATTGGTTTCTTTCTCAACAAGAAAATGACATAAGCAAATTTTACAACAGATACATGTGAAACTAAGGGGCGAGTAAGTGCCGGTCCACACTAGTCCAGTTCCAGATCGGATCCGTATGAAACAGATCCAGTTTTCTGAAAAACTGATCCATTTGACACGGATCTGAATGGTAGGGCACGTTCCACGTCTGCACGTCGATCGCGTCAGTATGTACGCAGCGCTGCTCACCTGTCTCTACGCCACGGCTTGTCCCGCCGTTCGGTCCCTTCCACAGTCTGGAGGCCAGCAGAGGCGTGGCTCTCCATAGGCTGCAATAGACCAATTCTGCCTAGCAACGGAGAATTTTCATTGGTTCAACTGGTTGAACTCGATGGACATATGTCTTTTTTCAATCCAAATAACTATAACTATGAACCAATGAGAATTCTCTCTGTTGCTGAGGATTCCCATTGGTCTGTTGCAGTCCAATGGAGAATCCCCATGCTTCTGTCGGCCTCCGAGCTCTTCAGAATAAACCGAGCGTGATAGACGGCGGGACGCTTAAGCATGACGTCACAACGGCGATGGGATGCGGCCGAAACTGGTGATATGGCGACTAGCCTAGTGAGAGCGGACAGTGTCAGTTCTCATAGGTTTGCACTGAACATGGTTTCCCATCCAGTCTGGGAAAAAGTGCCAAATCCGGACTCCCCGCAACGTTTTCATTCCGTGCAACACAGATTCATGTGCAATCCGTGTTTCTGCATGTTTGGGGGCGGGTCCTATTTTTAACATAGGATCCGCTTCCAGCTTTTCTGCAGAGCTTTAAAAACATATCCCACGGAAGTGTGAACTGGCCCTAAGTGGTTGCACTGTATGACTAGAAGGGGAGCAGTCTGCTACAAAACTTGATGCGGTTTGTCTGGATTTATGGGTCTAAAAGTGGTAAAAAAAAATTCCCAAGAATTTTAGGCCTCAAATTCCAAATAAAAAAAATCTGTTACAGCTGAAATATATCTGCACTGTTTCTACTTCCTGAATCATGGAAGCAGACATATTGTTAACATGCTGTACTTTCAAATGAGCTTATCTGCCATGGCAGTCATGTGACACGAGCTAGGTCAAATTGCAATCTCAATCAACTTGTGATTGGACACAAATGAGGGGGGAATTAAACAGGCTAAACTGTCAAAATACATACAGGGTGCATTTCTCTGTTTTGTTTTCTGACCTGTGCAAGAGTTCAGGTCCACTTTTCACCAAAATATGTCGGAATAAAGGTCTTGTAGACATCCCACGTATAATAAGACTAGAATACAAAAAAAGTTTCATTCGGATTTCATCCTCCTAATTAGTGCAGCTGAGCGGGTGTGTCTGGGGGAGGGGTTAAACTTACCCAGCAGCCTTCTTCTTTAACCTGTCCCACGGCGTGTCCTACTCTGCATTCCAAGCCCCGTCATGTGACTACTACGCTTACTCCTTCAACCCGGAAGGAGGAAGGGTTTGTAGTCACGTCACATACCATCTGCCCTGTCCAGAGGGGGGATTAGACAGGGTTATCTCTAGGCATACATACAGGGCTGCATCTTTTTTTTTTTTTTTCCTTCTGTCCTGAGCGAGAGATCGGGTCCACTTTAAATTTAGGCACCGCCCCCGATAACTGCACGGCACTCCATACTGCTGCACCGCTGCTGATTGGCCACTGAGATCCAGGAAGAAGAGAGGAGATGGAGATCCCGGTGGCCGGCAATAGGAGCACGGAGTCCTGCTGGACAGCGCCGATTGGATCCAGTTAAGTAGCTACCCTAAGCTTGAGCGCGGGATTACCGCTCCTGGCTATTTTTTCCTACCCTGAGATCAGCTCGGGGTTACCGCCAGGGAGGTTATGGCTTGTCCGCTATGTTATAAATACAAAATCAAGTTGGTCCTGGGCAATTCAATTTGGATAAAATGCCCTTTGAACATAATATATTACAGGAATCTCCATCTACCACAGTTTTTTTCCAGGTAATTGAATACATTTAGCAAAAATGTTCTGCATCCTTAGAGTAGGAGAGTATTTTTATCTTTTATCTAATCGTAGAGAACAGTTTCATTTTTCTTTTTTCAACTTTCCTTTTAGCCAGTAGCTTTTTGACAAAACAGAAAAACCGTTGGGAACTGTCGAAAATTATCTATTCGACCCATCTGTCGGGAATTTGCATGGTGTGTACCAGGCTTAAGAACAGATCACTAAAAGAACTAGTCTATAGCGATAATCAAATACTATGTCAATATGCAGCGCTGCGTAATATGCAGGCGCCTTATAAATACAATAAATAAATAAAATATGCATTCTATAACATAAGAAAAGAGCTTGATACCATATTACAGAATAACAAATGGGGAAGTGAAAATGTGATCTAGCCGTGCTGCTAAGATCAGGGAGAGCAAACTGCAGTACAGGGTAGTATGAAAAGTGATATGGAGTGCTGCCCACTCTGACCATCAATCCCATATCTTGTCAAAGGTGACAAGGGTTTCTCTAAGGGAAGAGGTAATTTTCTCCATTGTGTAGAATGCATGGACTTTATGAATCGGCTCCGACCTAGGAGGAGCAGAACTCCATGTTGTGGCTAGCAAGGTTTTAGTGGCCTTACGAATTTGGCCAGCATGTTTGTTCTGTGGTTTACTTAAGGATGAAACGGGCTTATAGAATAGGGTCATCCATGGGCCGGGGTGGACCTGCACACCCAAAACCTCAGAAGCTAATGTACAACAAATAATTCAAAAATCGGATACTAGATGGCACTGCCACCAACTGTGAATGAATTTAATTATATTTACTTACCTGGGGCTTCTCCCAGCCCCTACAAGTCATTGTGTCCCTTGCCACAGCTGTGGTCTTCTCCAGCGTCCCGCTGCAGCCTCTAAAGATCGCTGACCCCCAGATAGTTTGGCCTGTTCTGCGCCGCGTCACTGGGAATGCACTGCACCTGCGCCGTACGCTCCTCATGGTGCAAGGGCGCATGCACAGAAGATGCCGACCCATCCAAGGTTGGTGATCTTCAGAGGCTGTAGTGGGAGAAGACCGGAGTTGTGGCAAGGGACACAGTGACTTTTAGGGGCTGGGAAAAGTTCCAGGTAAGTAAAGATGGTTTTAATTTGTTCTCCTCATGTATACTTTAATTTGCAGGATTTTTGGGGAAGTACTTCATTAAATGGGTAAAATAACTGAGATGACAGCCAAAAAACGGGGGAAAAAATCCAGACCGTCCATTTTAAATATGTATTTTACCATTTTGAAATCCTACTTTTCAACTTCTTTCATTTTGTTTTCATGGCGTTATTATACATCTTTAGAATTGATTTGACCTTCGGAGTTTAGATCAAGCATTCTTAACTGTTCTGTTTGCACATTCTTCAGTTTAATGAATCTTGTGTTTTACTGCTGCATATTTGTATGGTAGACTTGAAACTTGTTAGGCTGTGATTTAAAGTAAGGCAAATAACTTTGTCCTATAAGAGCCGGTTCGCACTTGTTTTAAAAATGTATTTGTGGCTCCGGTTTTGGGCCCAGACCAAAAACGGAGACACTGATACCAATGATAAAAATAGCAGCTGTCTTCACTCACTTGAAAAAACGGATCCGGGAGATCCTTGAATAAAAACTGAACGCAGAGTGTGGACTTCTCGGGACTTCACGGACCCGGATCGATCCCGGATATACGGAGGGGTAGTGAAAGGCAAAGCAAAAACGGATCTTCCTCTATACAAGCTATCTTGCACACACAGAAACGGAGGGAGATCCACATTGCCTACTACATGCTCCTCCCCTTAACCCTCACCTCTATAGGTGTTCCCAGGTAGCCTGGAGGGGGTAGCAGCCAGGACAGGGGGCAGCGGGCACAGTGGCGGGGAGGGGGGGTTGCCCCCTCCCTCACCTGGGTCCCCCCGTCCCCGCTCCCCCTCCAGCTATGTGCAACAAAAGTAATGAGTGAGCGGGGAAGCAATTACCTTCCTCTGCTCGCCGCGTGACTTCCTGCAATGTTACCCACTAGAGGGATGCATTGCAGGAAGTCACGTGGCGAGCAGAGGAAGTTGAGCTCGCTCTTAACTTTTACCGCACGTAGCTGGAGGGGGACGTGCTGACCGCCCCCCCCCCCCACCCCACCTGCTGTGCCCTTTGCCCCCGTCCTGTCTGCTACCCCCTCAGGCATCCAGATTTTTTTTTTTTTTGCGGGGGGAGGGACCGCAAACGGATCGGAAACATGCTGCAAAAGGGCAGCATAGATCCGTTTGCGTTCCAGGTTTTGAAAACCTGAGCCCGAACACCGCATTGTGTTCTGCAACCGGGTCTCGTGTGGACCGAGCCTAAATCCATTCTATGTTTTTAAATCCTTGTATTTGATTTGCGTATGTTTTCTCCTGAAAGCTTGCAGTAGGTTTGGAATTTAAAACTGACCTCTATTGATAACTTCCTAAGCTGCAGTAAAAAATTTATTTTTTCCGTACTCTGTAGAAATTGTACTGATACTGCTATCTATGAAAGTATTTTATATGCTGATTTGTATGATTGGCATTTATTTTCTATGAGGGCAGGTGATTAACCAGATACTGCAATGGGTGTTTCATATCTTACAACCGTAGTGCCCAAAGAGGTTAATTTGTGACCTGCTGCTCTCACAACCTATTCTTCTACACACTTGTCAGCAGATGAAACTCTCTTCTGACGAGTGCTGTCCCCTGTGTGTTACTTCACACACAGTGGTGAGTTGGCCAAAGATACTGTGGGGGGGATCTTTTCAGAACATTTCAGCGTTTTCAGAGGAGGATGACTTTGTAGGTGAAGCCAGACCACACATGTAGAGCAGATAACGTGCCTTCCTTGCAAGGAAAAAAACTAAACTGTACAGATACCTTGCATCTGTTCTTCTAACCACTGATCTGTTACCATTTGGTTGCTTTATTGCAATGGCAGCATTTTTATTAAACACTAAATGCATTTGAATGCTTGCTTGGCTTGTCTCCACAAGGGAAACCGCTTTGTTGCATATAACAGATGTGGAAGGGTTTCAGTCTTCCAACTTACATGTTACCCATATATACTTGTTAAGAGGCCAACCCACGAATAAGCCTACTGCCTCCATTTTTGGCCTAAAATAAATTGGCACTTTTTGTTTAGTGGAGTTGGGCACATCTCACGATCATCTGACTGTGATGCTTGCTGCCAGGGCCTACTGGGGTCACTCATTAAAGGGACACTTAAGTCAAACAAAAAAATGAGTTTTACTCACCCAGGGCTTCCAATAGCCCCCTGCAGCTGTCCGGTGCCCTCGCCGTCTCCCTCAGATCCTCCTAGCCCCACCGGCAGCCACTTCCTGTTTCGGTGACAGGAGCTGACAGGCTGGGGACGCGAGTGATTCTTCGCGTTCCCAGACACATTAGCACCCTCTATGCTGCTGTATGGTATATGATATATGCTATAGCAGCATAGATGGCGCTATTATGGCCAGGAACGCGAAGAATCACTTGCGTCCCCAGCCTGTCAGCTCCTGTCACCGAAACAGGAAGTGGTTGCCGGCGGGGCCAGGAGGATCGGAGGGAGACGGCGAGGGCACCGGACAGCTGCAGGGGGCTATTGGAAGCCCCAGGTGAGTAAAACTCATTTTTTTTTTTTTTTTACTTAAGTGTCCCTTTAAGTATATTGTAGACTCTTATTTGAATCTTTGGGAACAAACTCCTGGTGAAGGGTGTCCATATGTTTCAACACCTTATGGAATTGATGATCACCACAGACACTTCGTATAGGCACAGTCCAACCACCCTACGATACTTCTGATACACAGTATTTGTGCGCATCGGTTAGGGCCCGTTTCCACTAGTGCTGAAACCGGGCTGAGTTTCCCTGCAGGCAAATCGCTCTGGGAAAATCTGCCATAGGAAATAATGGTGCTGCCAGGCCAGCTGAATTGCTTGCCCTAGCGATTCGTCCGATCTTGCCATCAGTTTTCATGCAGGAGGCAGTGAATTCCATAGCCTTGCCACGGCCTCTGGGATTAGTCTGCGCACCCGTAGACCCTAAAGTGCCGCTGCATGTCTCGCTGACGCGCGTGGTGGCTAGTGGAAACGGGCAAAAGTGATTTGACTCTGCCAGCATTCCACATCTCTGAAACAAAAGTGACTACAACAGATTGTCTAACCTAACCTGTCTGAACATCTCAAGTTTTTTTTTTTGTTTGTTTGTTTTTTTGAGTTTCCCACAATCCTAAATCCTGGTTTTGAATTTCAAATGTTTGGCTTGTATTTCATTTAATATGAATAGTCTCTTTTATTTTTTTTTTTTATTTTTAGCCAGGGAGTATGCAGTATATTTAAATACTTGTTGCAAAATAATTTTCTGAGCTGGATACCCAGAATTAACAATTGGTTCATTGTAGATTATTGGTATCCCAGTAGCTTGTGAATTTTTAATACAGTTTGACTTCAGAATCTGCAGCATTATTAGAAAAACAAAGACTGTTGGGCAGTATAAACAGGGAAGCTATAATGCATTCAAATCATTTGTGTAAAACTGGTTTACTTGCTTGACAATTGTTCTTTCTGTTGGTTGCACCTGCAGAATTAAACAGGTCCTACCTTTACTGGGGTGGTGCAATAGTTCACAGCTGAAATGTGTGTGTGGGAACACATCCCATAACAGCCTGACGTGCTGTAGTGTACAGCACAATTAGGTGGGGACCTGACTCACTGGCTTAGCATGTACAGTAGATAGGATTTAGCCAAATGATGTATGTAACTTGTACTAATTAACATACACTGATGCACCGATCCTATTCAGTGTTTCTTTCAGTGACTTCTGTAATGACTGATTCAGAACATACTGGTTTGTTAAGTTGACATTTATCCCCTTAAGCCCTAGTAACTGCATGGTATTGGTAAGGAAATCAGACTCTTGTATGAGCTAAGCTGACTGTTCCCATGTCTCTTCAGATTGCTGCCAGATCTAGTGGTACTAGGGAAATAAAGATTAAAATAAAAGCATTTTTTATTATTCCTCTGAAGTAAGACAGTTGATAAGATACCATATTCAGTATTTGTTCTCAGATGAAGTGTGGTAAATTATATGCATGCTAACTGAGAAGCAATTACTTGAAAGACGTCCCCCCTAGTCACTGGGTCTCATTAGTCATCTACTACATTGGTGAAATATTCCAAGAATGCAGCATGAATGGGCTTGCCGTATACACAAAGCTTCCAATTAAATCTGTGCTTTAAATTAGATGATGTCTCTTGTTTTTGCCAAATGCTAACTTTTTAGAAAGGAATTCTTCGCTTACTGGTCTATTTCCTGTTGGATGTCTTTGGTTATGATCAAACTGAATGCTTAGTGTGTACTGTCAGCCAAAACTTAAGAATTTTAGCAGTCTATTTATAGTGTGTACTGTCTGGAAGTGGAAGCATTTCTAATAAATTGTAGCAGTAGGGTATTGTACCGTGTTAGCCATCAGTAAAAGCAAGAAGTTTTAAATCAGGATGATACCATTTATTGGCGAACTAAAAATGAATAAGAATAAGCAAGCTTTCGGCCTTGCAGCCTTCGTCGGGCTTACATCCTGTTAGTTTACAGGCTGGTGGTACAGACGGCTATATACATGCAACATCAAAAGGGAAAACCGATTTTTTTCAAGCATAAATACATGTCATTAAAGAGAGTCTGAAGCGAGAATAGATCTCGCTTCAGACCTCATAGCTAGCAGGGGCATGCGTGCCCCTGCTAAAACGCCGCTATAGCGCGGCTTAACGGGGGTCCCTGTCCCCCCAAACCCCCTCCGTGCAGCGGGGGAGCGCTTCCTGGTTGGGGCAGGGCTAACCGCCGCAGCCCTGCCCCATGCGCGTCTGTTAGACGCGTATCTCCGCCTCTCCCCCGCCCCTCTCAGTCTTCCTTCACTGAGAGGGGCGGGGGAGAGGCGGCGATGCGCGTCTGATAGACGCGACTGGAGGCAGGGCTGCAGCCGTTAGCCCTGCCTCCAGGAAGACAATCCCCACGACCAACTTGCCGACCATCTTTTGCGGGGGGTGGGTTGGGGGTGAAGGGACCCCCGTTTAGCCGCGGGATAGCGGCGTTTTAGCAGGGGCACACGTGCCCCTGCTATAAGACCTGAAGCGAGATTTAGTCTCGCTTCAGTGTCTCTTTAAGATGCACTAATTGAAACAAAACCATCTAAATGGGGTGAGAGTTTGTTAGCTAAGGATCCTTGTTTACTCCATGCTTACAGACCTGGGAGTTGGACTGACACAGAGGTATCGTAAATTCTAAGTTCACAAGTTCATCTATATAGGCTGGGAAAGAGTTCAAATATCATCAGCCTCATACCAATATAAAAAGTTTTTGTCCTTATTCAAGCCCTTGTCCACAGCTTTGAACCAATTTATAAATTTTGTTTCTGCTATTAATCGATCATTTGACGTTTTAAAGCCACCCTTCAGTGCAGTGACACGAAGATCATACATGCTGTGTCCGTTGGAACGAAAGTGTATAGCAACTGGGAGTTCAGATTTGGTATCGTTAATAGTGTGCCTGTGTCCATTCATACGTTTGCGCAGAGTTTGTCCAGTTTCTCCCACGTACATAACATTGGGGCATTTAGCACACATGATCAGATATACCAGATTGGTGGAACCACAGGAAAATGTGCCTTGTACTCTGTACTTCTGTTGTGAATCTGGTATCGTTAACCTGTCAGTGGAGTAAATGTGTCTGCAGGTCCCACATCATTTTTTTTTTTTTTTTTTTTTGTCGGCAGGGTGATCCTCCGTTTTGTTGAGGCCTATTCAAAGAACTCCTGACAATCATCTGTTTTAGATTGTGTGGTTGCCGATATGACGAGAGGGGAGGTTTAGGGAATATCTTTCTCAGTCTGTGATCCTTGTGTAAAATGGGATGAAGTTCCGTAGCAATCCTCAAGATTTCCAGGTGTGGGTTGTAGGTGACAACCAAAGGGACACAGTCATCTTTCTGGTTTTGCTTATATTTCAGGATTTCAGTCCTGAGGATGATGCTGGCTTTCCTGATTTGGGCCTCAGCCATAGGAGGACTGTAACCTTGTTTAACGAAAGTGTTCTTAAGGCGATCCAGGTGCTTGATTCTGTCTATCCTGTCAGAACAAATCTGGTTGTACCTTATAGCTTGGCTGTAAATTATAGAGTTCTTAATGTGCTTGGGATGAAAACTGTCATATCTTAGGTCTGTGGGACGGTCTGTAGGTTTGCGATACGCAGAGATTTGTAGGTTGTTACCCCTGATGTATATGGTGGTGTCCAGAAAGTTGATCTCTGTGTGAGAGTAGGTAAGTTTCAATTTGATTGTAAGATGGAAGGCATCATTTTTTTTTATATTGGTATGAGGCTGATATTTGAACTCTTTCTCAGCCTATATAGCTGAACTTGTGAACTCAGAATTTACGATACCTCTGTGTCAGTCCAACTCCCAGGTCTGTGAGCATGGAGTAAACAAGGATCCTTATCTCCGCTAACAACCTCTCACCCCATTTAGATGTTCTGTTTCAATTAAGGCATCTTAATGACATGTATTTATGCTTGAAAAAAATCTGTGTTCCCTTTTGATGTTGCATGTATATAGCTGTCTGTACCACCAGCCTGCAAACTAACAGGATGTAAGCCCGACGAAGGCTGCAAGGGCGAAAGCTTGCTTATTCTTATTCATTTTTAGTTAGCCAATAAATGGTATCATCCTGATTTAAAACTTCTTGCTAATAAATTGAAGATTTACAGAGAAGCTGTGTACTGGAGAGCAATGACAGTTGAGCAACTTCATTTTGAGTGATAAAAAAAAAAATGTATGTATATTTTTCGGACCATAAGATGCACTTTTTCTCCCCAAAAGAAAGGGGGGGAAAAGTCACTGCGTCTTATGGTCCGGATGTAAGTTTGTAACACCTCCCAGCCTCCAGGTGTGCAATGCCGGTGGAGTGTCCATGGGTACTTCTTGCCTATGAAGACCCCAGTGAGGAGAGGAAGCAGAGGAGCAGCATTTGCAGGAGTGATCTTACCGGCAGAGGAGGATGCCGAGCTCCTGCACCGCGATCGTGCCTTGGATGAAGCCTGAGCAAAGACCCCTGTGAGGAGGGCAGCAGATGTGCAATGTGGGTTACTAGGAAGCGAGAAGGTAGAAGATTCAATTCCAAAATGCCTCACCGCTAACAAGCGGCTTCTTCCTGGCACGCCCCCTGCCTGTATTGGCTGCTGGCCCTGCAGTACCTAGTGATTGGTCAAGACGGGACTTCAAGGTCCACCCCCGCAGTGTATGAGCCTGTAGCTATAGCCCCGACACCTCCGCGGGTGGTATCAAGAAGTCCCGTTTCTGCCAATCACCATGTACTGCAGGACCAGCAGCCAATACAGGCAGGAGGCGTGCCAGGAAGAAGCCGCTCATTAGCGGCGAGGTACGATGCATTGTTGCCATTGAGCCTTCTACTCTCTCGCTTCCCGTTTCGGCCAATCACCATGTACTGCAGGGCCGGCAGCCAATACAGGCAGGGGGCGTGCCAGGTAGAAGCCGCTCGTTAGCGGTGAGGTACGATCGCATTGTTGCCATTGAGCCTTCTACTCTCTTGCTTCCCGGTAAGCTCTTCCGCCCACATTGCACCTCTGTTGCCCTCCTCAATGGGGTCTTTGCTCAGGGTTCATCCAAGGCACGATCGCGGTGCAGGAGTTTGTTCTCTTCCTCTGCCAGTAAGATCACATCTGCAAATGCTGCTCCTCTGCTTCCCTCCTCACTGGGGTCTTTGCTCAGGGTTCCTCTGGTCGCCCTACACAGAAGTCTATTTGAGGTCTGATTTGTGCTATTGCGCTAATCTCCTCTTTTATCATTACCATTGCTGCCATAATGGTTAATTATATAAAGTTATATACAGTATGTATTAGTATAATTTATTGGTTCATCATTGTGTGCCTTTCTGCATACTTTTTATCTTCTTTGATAGATTAGAGACAGCTTGGGGGCAGGAGGTCCACAACACGCCCCTGCACCATGGGCACACCAGATTTAGTATATATTTTTTTTTCTTGATTCTTGTCCTCTTATGGTCCGGAGCGTCTTATGGTCCGAAAAATACGGTAGTTGGATTATGTTGCAAATTTCTTGAAAGTCATCATACTGTTTGCTGGTTGGACATGCTGAGTGTGCATTGCATTATGTCCACATTGTAGTGTGGGTGTTATGCTTTGCATATAGTATCACACCACATAGGAGAGTTCACGCTATCAACCAGAAGGACTCTGAGGTGGCGAATTCCAATGTTAAAAGGAACCTGAAGTGAGAGGTATATATGAAAGTTGCCATATTTATTTTATTTTACATAATACCAGTTGCCTGGCAATCCTGATCTTTCTGGCATCAGCAGTGTCTTAATCACACGCCTGAATGAAGCAAGCATAAAGCCAATTCAGTCAGAGCACCTGATCCACATGCTTGTTCAGGATCTGTGGCTAAAAGTATCGGGGCCCATTTCCACTGGCCTGGAAACCGCGCCGAACCCGCAGATTTTGACCGCAGGCAAATCGCGCGTGGAAACTCTGCCATAGGGATGAATAGCGCCGCCAGGCCAAATCTCTTGCGCTAGCGATTTGGCCGGCTTTTCCATCCGAAGTTGTGCGGGAGGCTGTGAATCCCATACCCGTGCATGGCACGGCTGATGGGATTCGTCTGCGTACCTGCAGACTTGGAAGTGCCGCCGCGTGTCTCGCAGGCGCGTGCGGCACAAGTGGAAACGGGCCCTTCGAGACAGAGGATGTGCAGGACAGCTAGGCAATGATCATTGTTTAAAAGGAAATAAATATGGCAGCTTCCATATCCTTCTCAATTGAGATGTCTTTTAAAGCAGAGTGAGTGAATGGTCACATTTGCCTTTAAGATGTGATGTTTTTAGTGCCTAATAACGGATATAGCATAGTGATCTGTTTTGGTGTTGTGGAAATAGAGATTTATACTGTATCTTCTACGATGAAACTTTGTAGTGATTTAACTTTGACCAACTTGTACTTTAAATATTGATCAGACGCTGTACTTCTATCAGAAAGTGCATGTAATGTTTTTTTTTTTTTAGGAGTCTTTCTACATGTGAAAATGAATCTTGCAGGTAGCACCCTTGTGTTCATTAGCTGAGTCTTGACCACTAATGATGGTCATGTCTAGGAGAACTCATGGAGAAGCATGTGATTTGCTTGATCACATCTTGCTTTAGCACATGATCATGACCAGCAAATCAGAAACTTGCATATCTATCAACTGATCACATGCTTCTCCATGAGTTCTCCTAGACATAACCATCACTATTGACCACTACCGCCTCCCCTAATCAACTGGGTTTAAAAAAAAAAAAAGTGTTGGTGAGTAGGGCCTTTTTCCACTACCCTGCCTTTTGTGATCTGATTCTGTTTGCTGACGGATCACAAAGCGCAGGGTACAGTAAAACATTAGTGCGATACAATTGCGTTGGGAATTTGGCCGATTGCGACCGCGTTTCATAGTAAAAAAAAGCCCTTACACATAACGGCAGTTACAGAGCAGTCTCATTTGCGAGCCCTCAGAAAAACACAACTTGCAGGATTCACAAGTGTAAACACGAGTCTGTTACCACTTCCACTGAGAGCAGTAGAATACATTTTTCCAAACATTCAAGTTTTTTTTGTTTTTTTTTTTATGGGGGCAAACTGCCCTATAAAAATGCACTGTGGTCTTTTGTCTGAGTGGTAGAGTGTAGTTGGCTGATGGTGTAATGGTTAAGGGCTCTGCCTCTGACACAGGAGACCAGGGTTCGAATCTCGGCTCTGCCTGTTCAGTAAGCCAGCACTAATTCAGTAGGAGACATTTGGCAAGTCTCCCTTACACTGCTACTGCCAATAGAGCGCGCCCTAGTGGCTGCTGCTCTGCTCTGGCGCTTTGAGTCCGCAAGGAGAAAAGCGCAATATAAATGTTATTTGTCTTGTCTTTGTCTAGATGAACTCTTAGTTTCATAACCACTGCCTTGCAAACTCCTGGAAAACAGTTATGTACATTTTTCCAGGTATTTGGGAAGCTACTTGGAAAAGAGTGGAAGCAAAGTCCAATAGATTGTACATTATGATTAGTATGTAGGAATTGTCACTGTGATGCATGCATTTGCATAAAGACCTAGTTCGCTCTCCCAATACATACTATAAGGCTGGGGTCACACTTGCTCAAAACCACAGAAAACGCCCATAGTGCAGTGTACTGGGAGCAATGTGTGGGTTTCCACAGCGAGGAAGCCATAACTGCTGCTTTTTATCGCAGAACGCATGTGATCCCTTATTACGGACAGTGATCTTGGCTGCTGACCAAGAATGCAGATTCGGCTGCTGGAAAAAGCTGCGAGTTTTCTGCGACCTCAAGTGTGACCCTTCTCTAATAGATTTGCATTATCTATCAACACTCAATGTTTTCATTGCACATCTGTAGTTTTTCTGCAATAAATATACTAAAATTATCTGATGCTGCCTTATTTTGTTGTACTTCCTGCTGCAAAAATAGTGCAATTTTTTTGCAAGACAAAAAACATTCCAGACTATTACTCCTATCCCATCATTATCCACATGAGGTCACACAGATTTCCTGACCCATCCCGCCACCTTCTTCTGCTGGGATGAGGTTAACTGTTTCTACCCTACACTGCTACCACAGCAGAGCCTCATAATAATTGGAAAGTCTTTTTATTTTACTTTCACTTCACATTAGCTTTAAGAAATTTGACAAATCACAGTCTGCTTTACAAGAATAAAATTACTGAGTTCTGCACATTCAAACTCAGTTCTTCTCTCCAATGTGCAACACAAATGCAGGAAACGCGTATCCTACATCCATACACAAGTTCTATGCATCTGTTATTTTCATGCCCTACCCTCGTCATTTCCTCTTTTGGTGCTGCTACACCCATTTCATGGTAATTCTGGGGATTGTAGTCACATTCTAGTGATCCAGTGACACTTGGTCACATCTGATTGGACTTGCCCACTAGCTGAAATATTGACAAGGCAAGCTCAACTTCAGTTTCTTAGCACTTTGTGCGCTTGAAAACATACTCGTTATCTTTCACTCTGCTTTACATTCACTTATTAACCTGATTGCTATTAGAATAATCCTTGTTCAATTTTGGATTTAGTTGGGCTTAAAGTCCAATGCTGTTATAGCTTAGAGTAGGCTCATGTTTGAAATGCCATATTTCTCCATTTTCGGATTATTCCTATGAAGTGTGAACCAGTAGGATGGTGTTACTTGCCTGGATTTCTAAATTTGATTTGTGTTGCAGTTCACAAATGGCTAAGGTTTTTTTTTCTCCTTACACATTTGTATGAATTTTCCAAGTAGACTGTATCTGAAAAATAGATCTCATCGAAGCAATTCAAGGCGAGAGTAGCGTGAGTGTGTTGGGCCAATGTAGTTAAATCTACCCTGCCACAATTAAACATGGCATTCTTGAAGTATTTACAGCCTGCAATTCTAGGTGGAAAGTATAAACAGCAATGTCTGTGACATTAAAGGGTATGTGAGATGAATAAAATGCATTTTTTTTATACATACCTGGGTCTTCCTCCATCCCCCTTTAGGCTGATCGGACCTACGCCATCCTACCTTCGCCTAGATCCTCCGCTAGGTGACACGGTAATCTGGCATGTTGGCGCAGGCGCAATCCGGCCGTGCGCATTTCCCCATCACACTCCCGTGGCTGGGAGCATACTGCGCAGACGTAGTGCTCTCCTGGGGATGGAAGAGCGATGCGGTGTGTGGCCGGGGACACACATGCTCAGTACACCATGACTTGCCAGATTACCGGGCCACGTAGCAGAGAATCCAGGTGGTGCAGTAGGACGGCGAGGGACCTATTGGACTAAAGGGGGCTGGCCTAAGCCCCAGGTATGTAAAAATCTTTTATTTTCATTTGTCTCGGATACACTTTATTTGTACAAAATAAGAGCGAGCTCGCTCCCAAGCAACACCTGCCTTTTAAATAAGCAAAAGCCAATCAACAAACTATAGGAGTATGTGCTTTCAAACTGTAGGACCGAAATATGCAAGGGATAAACTGACCACACTATCTCCTATACTACTTTACTAACCTAGAGGGAGACTCTCAACTTCACATATGTGGAACTCTAGTAATTATAAAAACAACTTGCATGAAATTTGTATTCAGTTACGCTGATTTGCATAAAATTTGCATTCAGATGCACTGATGGAGGATGTTCGCTTTCAGAATGATTTGCATGCAGAGGAATTCCTTACTAGACCCTGTCATCAGTGACAAGATCCCTCTGAGTCAAAGGGGTTCAACTTCTAATAAGTTACCAGGAAGCTGAGTTCCTTGTGGGGCTTTAAAAATACAGAACACAGAGGTATGCAAAACGCAGCGTCACAGGCTCTCTCACTGCCAAGGGCTACACTCTGCAAGCTACACCCCACAGGGGGGGAAGGAGCTGCACAGACAGCACCTCCAAAAAGATCTCATCACCTGGGGGACCATCCACTACTGCTCCCACCACTAGGGAGGTTTCCCCAAAAACTCCCTCTACAAACCTACAATACAGGGAGTGCAGAATTATTAGGCAAATGAGTATTTTGACCACATCATCCTCTTTATGCATGTTGTCTTACTCCAAGCTGTATAGGCTCAAAAGCCTACTACCAATTAAGCATATTAGGTGATGTGCATCTCTGTAAAGAGAAGGGGTGTGGTCTGATGACATCAACACCCTATATCAGGTGTGCATAATTATTAGGCAACTTCCTTTCCTTTGGCAAAATGGGTCAAAAGAAGGACTTGACAGGCTCAGAAAAGTAAAAAATAGTGAGATATCTTGCAGAGGGATGCAGCACTCTTAAAATTGCAAAGCTTCTGAAGCGTGATCATCGAACAATCAAGCGTTTCATTCAAAATAGTCCACAGGCTAAATTCCTGCAGAACAAGCAGTTCCCTCAATAACCGCACCACTCAATCAATGTATCAAGAAATATGACAACTTTATTAATCACACAAGAGCAACCATAAAAACACTTAAAAACAAGTAGGGCACACAATGATATTGCATATATTAAGATAAATATAAATATAAATCAGTTCACGCAATGCTATATAAATATTAATTATATATAGAAATGTATATCAAAAATATTGCAAGGTATAGACCAACCCCATGTGCAAAACAACATCTCAGTGTAACAAGTGAAATAACGGAAATCCATGTGCAAACATCAGCAGAGGATGGAATGAAAACATGAAAAGCCATCCATAGTTGGAAGCAAGGCTGAAATGACAAAGTGAAGTATATAGAAAAAAGATAAGTGACAGCAAGAGGAAAAGGGGGCTGGCGCTTATCGAAGATAGCAATGTGGACACAAGTGCGAAGTGCCCCACGCTAGCCGTCGCGATTCGCTGCCTTCAATTGACGCCTCTTCCGCCTCCTCGCTGTGCGTGGCCGCGCACATTGATGTGAGTTAGAGGGTTGATCCCCGCCCATCCAGGTCCTAGGGCTATTTATAAGCCGGGCAAACACTTAGCTGCTTATGCCCAGATTAAGCTACGGATTCTTGCTGTCACTTATCTTTTTTCTATATACTTCACTTTGTCATTTCAGCCTTGCTTCCCACTATGGATGGCTTTTCATGTTTTCATTCCATCCTCTGCTGATGTTTGCACACGGATTTCCGTTATTTCACTTGTTACACTGAGATGTTGTTTTGCACATGGGGTTGGTCTATACCTTGCAATATTTTTGATATACATTTCTATATATAATTATTTATATAGCATTGTGTGAACTGATTTATATTTATATTTTATCTTAATATATGCAATATCATTGTGTGCCCTACTTGTTTTTAAGTTTTTATCTTTGCTCTTGTGTGATTAATAAAGTTGTCATATATTTCTTGATACATTGATTGAGTGGTGCGGTTATTGAGGGAACTGCTTGTTCTGCAGGAATTTAGATAGTGGTTGTTGGTTCCTTTCTGCACACTCTTAATTTATTCTCCACATTTAATGGAGTGGTTGATGGTGCTTGCCCATTTTTCTTTGTCAAAATAGTCCACAGGGTTGCAAGAAGCGTGTGGAAAAACCAAGGCGCAAAATAACTGCCCATGAACTGAGAAAAGTCAAGCATGCAGCTGCCAAGATGCCACTTGCCACCAGTTTGGCCATATTTCAGAGCTGCAACATCACTGGAGTGCCCAAAAGCACAAGGTGTGCAATACTCAGAGACATAGTCAAAGTAAGAAAGGCTGAAAGATGACCACCACTGAACAAGACACACAAGCTGAAACATCAAGACTGGGCCAAGAAATATCTCAAGACTGATTTTTCTAAGGTTTTATGGACTGATGAAATGAGTGAGTCTTGATGGGCCAGATGGATGGGCCCGTCGCTGGATTGGTAAAGGGCAGAGAGCTCCAGTCCGACTCAGACGCCAGCAAGGTGGAGGTGGAGTACTGGTTTGGGCTAGTATCATCAAAGATGAGCTTGTGGGGCCTTTTCGGGTTGAGGATGGAGTCGAGCTCAACTCCCAGTCCTACTGCCAGTTTCTGGAAGACACCTTCTTCAAGCAGTGGTACAGGAAGAAGTCTGCATCCTTCAAGAAAAAAACATGATTTTCATGCAGGACAATGCTCCATCACACGCGTCCAAGTACTCCACAGCGTGGCTGGCAAGAAAGGGTATAAAAGAAGAAAAACTAATGACATGGCCTCCTTGTTCACCTGATCTGAACCCCATTGAGAACCCGTGGTCCATCATAAAATGTGAAATTTACAAGGAGGGAAAACAGTACACCTCTCTGAACAGTGTCTGGGAGGCTGTGGTTGCTGCTGCACGCAATGTTGATGGTGAACAGATCAAAACACTGACAGAATCCATGGATGGCAGGCTTTTGAGTGTCCTTGCAAAGAAAGGTGGCTATATTGGTCACTGATTTGTTTGTTATGTTTTTGAATGTCAGAAATGTATATTTGTGAATATTGAGATGTTATATTGGTTTCACTGGTAAAAATAAATAATTGAAATGGGTATATCTTTGTTTTTTGTTAAGTTGCCTAATAATTATGCACAGTAATAGTCACCTGCACACACAGATATCCCCCTAAAATAGCTAAAACTAAAAACTACTTTCAAAAATTTTCAGCTTTGATATTGAGTTTTTTGGGTTCATTGAGAACATGGTTGTTGTTCAATAATAAAATTATTCCTCAAAAATACAACTTGCCTAATAATTCTGCACTCCCTGTACAAAAAATGGGTAAGAGCTCACTACCATGCAGCACCTGCCTTTTTAAGGGCTCGTTCCCACTGTTGCGACGCGATTTCGGCCGCATTCCGACGCTTGTAAAAACGCATGCGGATGCATTTCCGCATGCGTTTTTACCCGCGATTTCGCATGCGATTTCGCATGGCAGGGTGCCATGCGAAATTAACCATGACACTGCCAGGGCTAAATAAAATTGAAAAAGGTGCGAAATCGCACGCGAAATCGCGGGTAAAAACGCATGTAACAAACGCATGCGTTTTTACTATTAAATACATTAGCGGCGATTCGCACGGATTCCCGCCGCAGGCGAAATCGTTGGCTCTTTTGTGCGTTTTTTTACCGCTGAAAAAAACGCACCTCAACAACGCTACAGTGGAAACAGGCCCATCCACTTGCATTACATGTGCGGATCTGCATGCGTTGGACGCATGCAGATTCGCGATAGTGGGAACGAGCCCATAGTCTGCAGAAGCCAGTCAGGAAATTAAAAGCCCAGTACATACATTCAAACTGCAGTACCCAATTATGCAAGGGCTGAAGAAGACCACACTAACGCCACTAAATTAGAGGTATATCCTCAAACTTACATAATATATGGAACTCTTGCATCAAATTAGCATTCAGTTGCACTTTATTTGCATTTATTGTTTCCAAAGTGAGACCGGCACACCATCCGTTTCTCGGGGTGCTTGGTGAGGTGGCATAGGCAGTACCACACTCGAAATTCAATCTCAAAGATCTCACCAGCACACCTCAGTTTAAAGCACACCTTTTATTGTGCCAGTATCCACAAATTCCAACAATTGTTTCGGAGGCCACGCAGGGTCCCCCTTTATCAAGGCATATGGTAGCCAGGCGTTTTTGTTACAGTAGCTGTTCAGTAACAGCTTTACTGTAACAATACATGAAATCTACTACACCAAAGACGCTTCACAAAACCGCAAAATGCTAGCTGAAACGCTACAGAAAAAGAAAAAGCGTTTCAAAATCTGCTAGCATTTTGCGGATCTGCTAGCGGTTTTTGGTGTGCACCAGGCCTCATAGTCTATGATATCTGTAGATCCACATACACACCTTGTTTAACAGACATTCATCTGCATATCTGACAATCATCTGCAGATCTGAAGATTCATCCTGGTGGATCTGCTCTGCAGATGAATGTCTGTTAAACAAGGTGTGTATGAGATCTGCAGATATCATAGACTCTGAATGCATTTTGCAGCAACAGATCTTTTGCAGCAACAGATCTTTTGCAGCAACAGATCTTTTGCAGCAACAGATCTTTTGCAGCAACAGATCTTTTGCAGCAACAGATCTTTTGCAGCAACAGATCTTTTGCAGCAACAGATCTTTTGCAGCAACAGATCTTTTGCAGCAACAGATCTTTTGCAGCAACAGATCTTTTGCAGCAACAGATCTTTTGCAGCAACAGATCTTTTGCAGCAACAGATCTTTTGCAGCAACAGATCTTTTGCAGCAACAGATCTTTTGCAGCAACAGATCTTTTGCAGCAACAGATCTTTTGCAGCAACAGATCTTTTGCAGCAACAGATCTTTTGCAGCAACAGATCTTTTGCAGCAACAGATCTTTTGCAGCAACAGATCTTTTGCAGCAACAGATCTTTTGCAGCAACAGATCTTTTGCAGCAACAGATCTTTTGCAGCAACAGATTTTTTGCAGCAACAGAGCGCGGCTTCCTGTTTCTATGGGAACCGCTCTTTCCTGGCTCGCCGCTCGTCACAGTAGCAGCGCCGGGCGCGCTGCTGTGAATGTTTACAAGCACGGAGAGGGAAATAGAAGATGCGGGCAGGTAATAGCAGCGGCGGCGGCCATGGGGGGAGCGGGGGACTGTACTGGCTAAACTGGGGCACTTTACTAGCTATACTGAGTGCTATACTGAGCACTATACTAGCTAAACTAGGGCACTATACTAGCTAAACTGGGGCACTATACTGGGCACTATACTAGCTATACTGAGCACTATACTAGGTATACGGGGGCACTTTACTAGCTATACTGAGCACTATACTAGCTAAACTGGGGCACTATACTGGGCACAATACTAGCTATACTGAGCACTATACTAGGTATACTGGGGCACTTTACTAGCTATACTGAGCACTATACTAGCTAAACTGGGGCACTATACTGGGCACAATACTAGCTATATTGAGCACTATACTAGCTAAACTGGGGCACTATACTAGCTATACTGGGCACTATACTAGCTATACTGAGCACTATACTAGCTATACTGAGCACTATACTAGCTATACTGAGCACTATACTAGCTATACTGAGCACTATACTAGATATACTGAGCACTATACTAGCTAAACTGGGGCACTATACTAGCTAAACTGGGGCACTATACTAGCTATACTGAGCACTATACTAGCTAAACTGGGGCACTATACTAGCTATACTGGGCACTATACTAGCTATACTGGGACACACTCGGGAAATAAGGCGGCCAGCATTTCCTACCCCCAGGCTTATATGGGGGTCAATCATTTTCCCCTGGTTTTTCAAGGAAAAGTTGGGGGGTCGGCTTATATGCGGGTTGGCTTATATGCGAGTATATACGGTAATGAAAACAGTGGTTTCAGTGTTTGCATTTTTTGACACCGAAGCATGAATAATACATGCGCCTCTTATAGTACCATCTGTGATATGCCAAACTGCAGATTTTGTTTTCTTTTTCAGATGCATTTTAAGGTGTCCCTTTTAGTGAGAGTGATTATGGAGACTGCCATATTTATTTCCTTGTAAACAATGCCAATCATCTGGGTGTGCTGCTGCTCCTGTGACTCAAAGACTTTAAGTCACAGATCCAGAATGAGTACATGGATGAGGTGCTTTAATTAAAGTTTGACCACACTAACCACGTTTGTGTCAGGTGGGAAATGCAAACACTGCTGAAGCCAATGAAATCTACAGGACAGATAAGCAACTGGAATTGTTCGGAAAGTATGGCACGCTCCATACCCTTCGGACTACAGGGCTATGCTAACTGCTGACTTCATGCTTCAGTGTGATTCATTCCACTGGTATTTATATTGCTTTTCTGATTTTTGTTTACGTTTCTTTCAGGCACAGATAGCTTTCCTTCAAGGTGAAAGGAAAGGGCAAGAGAACTTAAAGAAAGATCTAGTTAGAAGAATAAAGATGTTGGAATATGCTTTAAAGCAGGAAAGGTAAGTTATTTATTTCAGATTCATAATCTTAACCCACATTCTATAAATTTTTCTTTTTCTCTCCTCAACCTTGACCATTCGTCAGTAAGACAGGGTTCTCACAATGCTAGGGTGGTATTATATTCTTATTGTACAAATATGCTGTATGATCCAAGGTCTATTTCAGGGTCTGCTGAAACTACAGAGTAGATGGGCACCATTCTTTTGTTGAATGAAATCCACTGTTCTCCACAGCAGTGGACATATTTGAAAGAGTCCAAAGAAAAGCATGGGCATGTCTGTCTGCTATGGTAAATGCAGAGCAGTTGGCATATGTGAACCATGCCCATTAAAGCGTTATCGTCACCATAAAAATCAAATTTTAACAGCAACTGGTCTAAGTGTATTAAGTGATAAAGATGCTAATCCTGCATTCAAAACTTTCAAAACTTATTCTGCTGTTATGATTTGGAGTTATCACATACTTAAGGAGCACTGGCCCTTTAGTAATCTGTGCTAAAGAATTGCATGCTGGGGGTTCTTTTTATCTATAATCTATTCCTCCTCTTCCCTTTATTTCCCTGCCAGCTTCTTATCTGAAACCTAATCCCCTACTCACTTGTGTTTACAAGCAAGGCTGAGGCGACTCAGCGATTGGAGGAGACAAGCAAAAAAGTAAAGGGCAGAAATGACATCACGAGTTAGCCTTAAAGAGAACCAGAGACGAAGCACCCTCATGTATTTTATTACATTTATCAGTGGGAACATGACAGTAAACACCTACCCTGCTTTTAGTTTTATTCTTCTCAGTCTAATGTATCTGTTATCAACTGTGATAAGAATCCACCGACTGATTCAGTCTGTTTGACCTGGAATCTTTATAGCTGAGTCACTCTTCTGTGGAGTTTTTTCAAGCCCAAGCCTGCCACCTCCTCGTTCAGATTTCCTTACTCAGAGCTGTTGACATGGGAGGGGCTGCTGCTGCCGAGAAAGCTCTGGAACAGACAAGTGTATCTGTGTGCACTGTGCAGCCACTCATTATTACTGTATGCAGTTTCATTTCTATGAGAGACACTTCCTACAGGCAGCCACACAGCATACCAGAATAATAGTTGAAAGCAGACAGATGAAAGGCTGCAGCAGCCCTGCTTGTCTATAGTCTCATAGAGGCTAGACAGCACATCCAGAACAACTCATAACCCGGAAGCAGAACAGGTATGAGCCGGCGGCCATATTGGATATTTCCTGGAGCAATAATGGATAAAAAAACTCAAAAAAGCACACCAGAGTGGCGAAATTATCAGGTAGAGCATTTATTCTTTACAAGCTATCAACTGATATGTTTATTTTGTGTGAATCGTTCATCTCTGGTTCCCTTTAACTGGGCAAAAAACATGGCCCCCCACCAGGAACAGAATTCCCATCATTTACTATATAACATTCACTGAAATCAAAACGTGGACAGTATAATACATGTGTTATGTAAGTAGATCAAGTATTTATCTACTTATATATGTGGTTTTTTTTTTCCCCCTGGCATAGTATGGCTGACCATACTACTTTAAAGGGGTTCTGTGGGGGTTGTGCAAGAGAAAAACGGACACTTACCTTGGGCTTCTATCAGCCCCGTGCAGCGGTAATGTCCCACGCCGTCCTCCTCCCATCTGCCGTTCTCCGCCGCTGGCCCCGGTCTAAGCGGCATGGGATCCAACTGCGGCTGCGCTAGAGTGGCCGCGCACCCGCTCGCTTCCGCCTGCGTCATCGGAAGCTTACTGCGCAAGCGCAGTACAAGGCTCCGTTGTACTGCGCCTGCGCAGTAAGCCTCAGATGACGCGAGCGGAGGCACGGCAACGCGCATTATTCGTCTGTATGTCAGACGAATAGCAGCCCGGTGCCGGCTGCGGGGAACGGCGGATGGGAGCAGGACGGCGTGGGACATTACCGCTGCACGGGGCTGATAGAAGCCCAAGGTAAGTGTCAGTTTTTCTCTTCCACAACCCCCACAGAACCCCTTTAAAGCAAATAATGCTGAATTCACCACTCCCAACAGTTTCAAAAAGCAAAGGTGGTCAAAAAATTGTGTTTTTTGTTTGTTTTTTTAGGAGCCAGCTTCTTTGACTAGCAAAAAAAAAAAAAAAAAATCTAGGCAGCCTTGTTCTTATAATTTGTGAAGCCCTGTCATGGAGTAAACTTAACTGTAACCAAGCAGCTTGGGTGACCCAAACCAATAGGAAACTTTAGGGGACTAAAAGACCGAAAAGCTCTCCTACTAAAAACCAATGCTTGGTGTGATGTGCCTTCTTACCGCACAAGGTACTTGAGTAAACTTAACACATACATACTATGTATGGCATCCGCATTTTATTAAAAAAAACACAATCGAACATTGCTTAAGTTTCAATAGTTTATAGAAAAGGTTTAGCTTTAAATGTAAGTAAAGGATATTTTACTTTCACACATCTGAAGTTATGATGTATATGATAAACTGCAAAATTCCATCAATCATGTTTCTATCAGCAGTTTTTTATTCTACAATGAAAACTATCTAAGATTGGACATTTACAGCAGAAGGTCAGCACAAGATGAGACTTGGCTGGAGCTCATTAGTCTCCAGTTTTTCCTACACAGCAGCTGCTCAACCTTCCTTGGTTGGGAAATTCAAAAGACAAGCAGTGGTGTTAAATGCTTAGTTTACTGTCATTGCTGCTTGGCTGTTTCTCAGATTGGACAGTCGTGATCCAACTGATATGTAGAACGCTCATGCTTTCCTGTGGGCCCATTTACACATCTATTTTCTGTGCCTTGGTTTGTTGCCTTTCTGCAGTGCACAAAACTGACCGCATGTTTTTGGCAATGGAGGTGCATCCACTCCTGGGTGCAGTGGACAGGTGTGGTACAGCTTATATGCACTATTTGGATACACTACTCCCTCAGCTGCAGCAGATCTAGTCTGAACCATGCTCAAGGAAACAGTCCTGTGTTAGCAAGTGCCTATTACAGGATGGACACTGCTAACTAAAGAAGATGACGAGGTGAGTTTGGGCAGTGTTAGAACTAGTATTAACGCTTAACAATTTTATAAAATATATTGTAGAATAAAAAGAATAATCAAAATAAATGCATTCAGCATTGCATTCATTTTGTAAATGTGATTATCCTAGGTATCGCACAATGTTAGACAAGACAGATGTACACGGCTTCAGGCGAATTAAGTTAATGATCATTACAATTTAAACAGTGATTGAATACCTATACTGAGGAACAGACTCGGAAACATTCTTCTTTCCCTTTCATATTTACGGCCACCTCCTATGACCTCAGTTCCCATTCTCTGACAGCTTACATTCTTACCAGCTTTACTAACAATTTGTCAAGTTGGCAGTGGGTTCCATGTAGCAACCCCTTTCCTGACAGATTTACTAAAGGTGACAGGTTTTATAACTTTCCCATAGTCTACTACTTAAAGAGACATTTTCCTTGCAGTTTTAGCATTAGATGATACAAGACAGTAAGCATAATTTTTTTTTTTTTTTTAAACCTGTAAGGCCTTGTTCACATCAGGGCGTTTCTGTGTGCTTTTCAGAGCGCATTGCGTAGTGTTGCATGCAGGGCTGTGGAGTCGGTACCAAAATCATGCGACTCCAACTCCTCAGTTTATGAAACTTCTGACTCCAGGTACCCAAAATAACTCCGACCTTGACTCGACTCCTTAGTCTAATACTTACCAGGGCTGTGGATTTGGTACAAAAACATCTGGTTCCTCAGTTTATGAATCGGATGATTCTGCACCATGCCGACGATGATTGAAATCGGCGGTTTGCACAGGCGCAGTAAGGCCGACCCCGCAGTCGGCCTCTGCACCGTGTGGGGAGCCTGGGACGGCGGCAGTGAGGTCGGCGTGGGACAGTCGGCAGCAAGGGGCTGGAGAAAGTCCCAGGTGAGTAAAGCTCATTCTTTTAATGAATTTAATGCACTTATAGTTTCCAGAAGATTCGACCATCAGATTGCTGTCAGATGCCTGTCAAGTCGAATCTGACAGGAATCTATCTGTGTGCGCCACACACTAGGAACAGATTTCCAATTTCAGATGAAAATCTATTGGAAATGGATCTAAATGCATTATTGGACCATTAGATCCAATGCAACTCTATGGGCCATCGATCTGCTGCCAACAGCAGATCGACCTAGATTTTCCATCCTGTCAGTTCAAATCTATCGAAATTGGCCGCAAATTGATCGATCAGTAGATTTGATAGAATCAATTTCTGATCGATTCCATAGACTCGAGCGATGGCTGAAATCGATCAATGTATGGGCCCCTTTAGAGCAGTGCTTCCCATTCATGTCCTAAAGTACAATGCACATATATACAAGGGTTAGGTAATTATTGTCTCCGCAGTGCTAATCAACTACCTTTGTGGATTACTGCCTACTTGTCTATAGCATGGAATTGGGCAAATGAAATGCTCTTAATTTTGATTTTAATTCCATGCTGTGTATTGTTTGCTTTGAATTTGTGTGATCTCTATTAAGGGTGCTAGCAGTAAGAACCATGTGTAGGACAGGTAGTTTTGTAAGTGTACTATGGTCTAAAGCAGGGCTTTTCAACCCTGTCCTCAAGTAACTGTGCATGTTTTGTGGAAATCCACAAAGGTAGTTAATCAGCTCTACTGAGACTTATTCCCTCAACTGTGAATGTGTTTTTTTTTTTTTTTTTTTGCAAAACAAGCACTGTTGGTGGTCCTTAAGGACCGTGTTGGGAAGCCCTAGTCTAAAGGTGCAGTCGAAGTCACGTTTTGTGTGACGAATACCTGTGATTCTCAATGGCTATTAGAGGCAGAGAAGTTGTGGCCAGCTTAGGGTGACCCTGAGTTTTGGTTCGCGTGTCTGGTTTGAATGAATGTCTAATTTGGGTTTTGAAAGGTACGATATTCTTGCAGGTCCTCACTCTTCAGCTTGAGAGCCCCTGGACACAAGATGACCACTACTCCCCAATGAGTCCACCACAATATAAGGATCGGGGCTTGACCAGGTGTTCCTTATACATATTAGCTTCCTTTATTGCTTCACAAGCAGAGTAACATACAGAACACAGGCACAACGTTTTGGGCTGGTTAGCCATTTCTCAAGTGCCCCATGGGATCTGGGTGTTGCCCTCAGCCAGGGTATAAGGGAGAACTCCGTGCTGTCCACCTGTAGTAGCCTACTATTAAATTAAAATTGGATGAAAAAGAAATCCCACATGTTCTCCATGTCACCAGTCTAAATAAAAATCAGGATTGCTGCTAGGCTTGAGTGTCTGGTTTAGTTTTTTTTTTTTTTTTTGCAAATACGTGTTTTCTCTGTGGATAGGGGTACAGTACATATGTCTAAAGTTCTGACAAACACAAGCCGCATACAAGATTGGTTATGCTACGTTTACCGTAAACAGACATTACAACATACTTTGCCACCATATTATTACAGCAGTCGTTTCACTTAAAATGAGTTAGAATTCTTTTCATAGCTTGTCAATGCTATGTGATTTTTCACTCCGCTCTACACAGGGATATAAACTGTTGATTTTGTAATTTTCCCAGCTGTTTTCTACAAGGTGATCAGTAATAGTTGATTTATTTTCCTCTTTATTTTGTATATTTGTATACTGCCAGCATATCCTATATTGCATTATGTAGCAAATTGAACAGATCACGGTGTTCAGTGGAACAGATTTATTGAAAGGAGTAGATTGTAGCTCGTAAGGTCAGGGCTCTCCATCATTCTGTCTTGACATTTGTTACACATTTTTATTCATCATATTACTTTGTCATTGTAATGACCAAGTCTGTATATTGTACACCATTGTCTGTATTGTGTACCCCATGGTTTTTTCTTACTTTGTACAGCGGAATACGTTGGTGCTTTATAAATGAATAATAATAATAATAATAAAAAAATAAAACTGAAGCCTAACTAGCACAAGTGGAGCTATTGCTCAGAGCGTCCAGTCAGAACCTTTGTTTAAAGTGCACCTGAGATACATACCTGAAGCTTCCTCCAGCCCCATCGGCCTGATCACTCCCCGCTAAGGCTCAGAAAGCTCCCACCAATGGGAGAGTGGTGAAGTGCACGGCTGGGCTGCACATGCGCAGTAAGCCCCGACTGGCCAAAGTTACAATGAGGGCAGCCATGTTCTGTTTGTCACATTGTCAAAGGCCTGAGGGCTGGAGATGCTATCAGCTTGCCTGTGTGTAAATTCAGTACCCTCCTTCCTTCTCCCCTCTGCCTGTGAAATCAATGGCTAGTAACCTCCTCCTCGTGCCCAGGCTGAGCTCCCATAAGCCCTTGCTTAGAGTATTGAATCAAAACAAAAACGTTTATCTCGGATCCACTTTAACCTCCCTGGCGTTATGCTGGATTTCTGAGCAAAAAGTGATCAAAATGTTTTCCTGTAACTTAACTACATGTATCAAGCAGGGGTCTAGAGTACATTTTGAGTCCAGTAAAACCTTGAAACACAAAATCTAAACGAAGTTTCAAAATGACTCCCCAAAATCTCTGATCATTTATACTTCCAAGCTGCAGCTGCTCAACCTGCACTAATACAATAGAGATGGATGGGCAGATTCGACCAAGAGACCGATATTTATCTAATATCTGATTAGAGAGAGATCGGTCGGCTGCTCATACTCCGCAGGTTGATTCCTGATAAATTTCAACATAAAATCGCTTGAGAATCTGCCGCGCCAGTTGCCTCGTTGCTGCCCCCCCCCCCCCCAAATGTAAAAATGTACTCCCGTGTGTGCATTTTATACATTACCTGTCCTGAATCGTCCACCGCGTGGTGCCCATCTGTCTTCGGAATCCCCTGCAGATTATTGTAGGTAAATAGCCAGGTCTAGGTGAACCCAGTATAGGCTAGGTAGGTACAGGTGTCCCCCAGTATAGGCTAGGTAGGTACAGGTGTCCCCTAGTATAGGCTAGGTAGGTACAGGTGTTGCTCAGTATTGGCTAGGTAGGTGCAGGTGTCCCCCAGGATCGGCTAGATAGGTGCCCCCCAGTATAGGCTAGATAGGTGCCCCCAGTATAGGCTAGATAGGTGCCCCCCCCCCTCCGTATAGGGCATATAGGTGCCCCGGTATAGGCTATATAGGTGCCCCTCCCAGTATAGGGTTGATAGGTGCCCCCCAGTATAGGGTTGATAGGTGCCCCCCAGTATAGGGTAGCTAGGTACAGGAGCCCCACAGTATAAGTTAGCTAGGTGCAGGGGCTCCTGTACACTATCTGCAGCATTAGGAATGTAAGGCTTAGTTCCCCCACCCCCCGATGCAGCCGCTGCCTTGCTAGATACATACCGAGCCTTGTTCCAGCGAGCGCCCTAGCCTGTCTTCACAGCTCCACATATCTTCCGGGATGTGGAGGATCGGAGCTGAAGTCATGTGACGTCAGATGTCACATGACTTCAGCCTCGATCCTCCGCATACCGGAAGATATGCAGAGCTGAGAAGACAGATGGGGTGCTCGCTGGAACGAGGCTCGGTATGTATCTCTTACAAGGCAGCGACTGCATCGGGGGGCATTAGGGGGGGTGGGGGGTACGAAGCCTTACATTCCTTTATGCTGCAGATAGTGTAGAGGAGCCCCTGCACTTAGTTAACTTATACAGTGGGGCTCCTGTAGCTAGGGAAACCCCCTGAGCGGCATGCCCGACACTGTCGGGCATACCGCTTTCACCAAGAATTCCTTGCCCGACACAGTTTTGGGCATACCGCTCAGGAGGTTAACCTATGGCTTCCTCCAGCCCCATGAGGATTGTGGGCTCCCTCGCCATCCTCCCTGGCCACTCCGTTCGCCCAGGATTCTCTCTGGTATCTTCTTTAGCAGCGGTGTTGTGCGCCTGTGCGCACACTCCCGCATGTGGGATTGTTCCATGCCTGCATAGTATGCTCCCGGCCGCAGAACACCACGACTGGCCCCGACTTTACAATCTACCGGAGGCAAACGAAGAGGACAACGAGGGACCCCACGGTCCTCATGGGGCTAGAGGAAGTCTCAGGGAAGTATAAATTGCCCCAATGGGTACTGTACCATAGACGAGTCTAACTAAGTTTTATACATAGTTGGGGCTTCCTCCAGCCCAGTCTGCACGGATCACTCCCACGCCGCTGTCCTAAGTCTTCTCCCTCTTTGGTACCGGGTCCCTTAACTTTGGCCAGTCTGTGCAAGAGAAGGGCGCCCTCTACGTATCTCTCCGGCAGCCGCCGACTTCTTTTGCGCAGACTGGCTGCGACTGGGGGAAGTTACGGGACCCGGTACAGGCGATACAGAAGGCTGAGGACGGTGAAGTGGGCACGATCCATTTGGATGGGGCTGGAGGAAGCCCCAGGTATGTATAAACCTTTAGTTTAGGCAAAAATTGCACCACACTTATATGTAGTAAAGTAATAAACAACGTTATTGCATTCCAACTAAAGACATTTAAATTAAAGCAATTAAAAATCACAATTAGTGATCATGCTGGTGTCCTTGAAGTAGTAATAAATAATTATTAATTAATGCTGGAAACCAGTAAGACAATGCAGGGAAAAAGCCTGCAATAAAATAAGGTGCTGTGAGCTGAAGCAGGGATTTACCCGTGAGGTGCACTAAGGCTTAGCTGGTGGTCCTTCGGCTCCCCTTCTCCTACGATTCACGAAAGCTCACTGCTCCTTATCACTTGAAGGACACACTAATCACGAATTGTGATTTTTAATTGCGTTTATTTAAATGTATTTAGTTGGAATTGCAATAACATTATTTATTACTTTACTACATATGATCAGTGTTGTGCAATTTTTTTTAGGGGAGAATCTTTCTTTGCCTTATCTCATTGTACATTTTAGCCCGTTTGTGCACACTCTGTTCAAATTATTTGGTTGTATGGTGCTGGTCCAATTTGAACTTTTAGTTAGCTCGGTTCTGGTTTCCTTTAATCTCTGGTACACTATAATTAGCACTTGTGGTGCCAGTTTATAACCAGGTAATAAGCGTTTCATCAAGAAAGGTTTCCTCTTGATTAGTGCAAGTCATTGGTGCCTAGCATTGCTGACATACATGAGATTCTTGCTCAAAACCGTTCTAAATGACCAGATTGGGGGATCTTCTCTCCAATCTGAGCATCTCAACAAATTGTAGTGTTAGGGCTGTTTTATACTGCAAACCCAGTGCAATTTTGCTATGCAATTTTTCTGCATTGCATTTTTGCAATTGTTATTGAATGTTATGCTGGGAGTACACGTTACTTTTTTTTTGCGCGGAATCGTTCCAATAGCTGCCCTCGATGATAAAATTCCGACATGTCCGATTCTCCGCTCGGTTCTATTCCGTTCGGTTTCTCATAGAAGTGAATGGAAAAAAGATAAAAGCGGAAGATAAGAGAATAGAGAATCGAATGGCTAATCGCGCAGAGAATCGAATGCGAAAAACGTAACGTGTGTTCCCAGCATTAGGAACACAAGGAGAAACTAAAATGCAGCAAGGATCAGGCAAAATCAGATTGCAGCAATATAAAAGGGTTTCTGTGATCTTCATTATTTTGCTGATATACTTGTGTTTTGCAATTTGCCTGCGTTCAGAAATGCATCACAAAACACAGCAAATAGTGTGCAGTATAAAAAAGCCTTTTCAGTTGGTAGTTTAATATGCGGTTTAACACTATGATACTAAATACACTAGGAACCATGCAGCAGTAATTGCGTTTTAAATGAATTCTGTTTTTTATTGGAAAATATTTTTATTAAGGTTTTAACTGGTTGCCATGGCTTCACTCTGAGGCTGTGTCTGTAAAGGTATGGCTAGTGTTAGGTAGGCTGATGATCTTTCGTATGAAATATGAAGAATTCAATAGCAAGATGGTAAATTACCAAAGTAAAAGCTTCAGGACTTCCCTTGCAAGATGGTCTACTCCTGGAATGCAAGCTGTATTAATAGATAAGACTCCTGAATTCACAATGGCAATTGTTAGGAGTATAGCCTTAATATGTCTATAGGGAAAATTGAGTGCTTTCCTGGTTATTCTATTTAAAAACAAAATGCAGATTGTTGTTTTTAGTCCTTCATAGTTTTTGCTTGAAGATTTCCAGCAATAATAATGTATTCTCTTCTCAAATTAAGGGCAAAATATCACAAGCTGAAATATGGGACAGAACTAAATCAGGGGGACATGAAGCCTCCAAATTATGATTCTGGTAAGTTATCAATTTTTCTAATATTCAGTTTAAGGTATAGAGGCAATAAGATGTAAATGTACATATTATTGTAAATGTACAAAATTATGCAGAAGTAACTTTTTTTTTTTTAAAGTAAAAATTGTAGCATCACATTATGGCTATAGTCAGACTAGTCGCTATGCTACATGAAATTTTGGAGCCTCTTGTTCATTGAGATGATGATTTTGTTTGATTGGCCTGCACTTCTGCAGTGTTCTCCCCAGAATTTTTTCCAGCCGAGTGGCACGAAAAAGTAGCCGGGTGGCGTGCGGTGGGGGGGGGGGGGGGGGGCGGGAGAGCAAGGCCAGTGCAACTATGATTACAGAATAGGAGAGTGAGGAGGCAAGCCGATGTACCTGCTAAGTACACACAATGCAATTTTCTGACAGGTTTACTGTCAGATTGACAATTTCCAACAAGTCCGATCTGATCTGGTTTCCAATTTTCTGTTCACTGCTATAGAAAATGGTGCGAAAATCAGATTGGACATGTAAGGAATAATCGATCTGACAGTAAATCTGTCAGATAAGTGCATTGTGTGTACCCAGCATCAGGGAGAGATAGTTTCAGATTAAGGTGCTCAGGTCCCTTTTTAAGCCGACCTGAACTCAGAACTTCCTCTATGCTCTAAAAGATATGCAACAGCATCATTTAGCAAGCAACCTTTAAAGAGACACTGAAGCGAAAAAAAATATATGATATAATGAATTGGTTGTGTACTATGAATAATTACTAGAAGATTAGCAGCAAAGAAAATATTCTCATACTTTTATTTTCAGGTATATAGTGTTTTTTCTAACATTGCATTATCCTATAATATGTGCAGATTACACAACACTCAGCATTCAAAATGAGTCTTTCAGAGCAGTAGGTGAAGTAATGACATCTCCTCTAGCAGAGGAAAAGTAAACAGTTCAATTACAGTTGAGATAATAAAAGTCAGATAACAGCCCTCTCCAGGACCAAGTTAGTCGGAGAGCTTAATAGCTTTTTTGCATAGAGATAACTGGAGTTTCTCAACTCTTCCTGTACTGGAAACAATTACACTGATGTATCTGATCTTAATGTTTTTTTTTCTTAGCTGTACTACACATACAAATCATAATATCATCATTTTTTTTTCGCTTCAGTGTCTCTTTAAAGAGAAGCATTTCTTTGTTACAGCTGATAGAAATCCTGTAGTAAATCTGCAGTGTGTCTACTTTCTGCTTTCTTGGAAGCAGACATCAGGTTAACATCCAGTGCTTTCAAATGAGCTTATCTGTCCTATCTAAAATGGTAGTCATGTGACACAGGAGGAGATCCAATTACACAGGCTAAACTTTCTAAATTCAGGGTGTATTTCTCGGTTTTCTTTCTGACCTGTGCAAGAGTTCAGCTACACTTAAAGGGATACTGTAGGGGGGTCGGGGGAAAATGAGCTGAACTTACCCGGGGCTTCTAATGGTCCCCCGCAGACATCCTGTGCCCGCACAGCCACTCACCGATGCTCCGGCCCCGCCTCCGGTTCACTTCTGGAATTTCTGACTTTAAAGTCAGAAAACCACTGCGCCTGCGTTGCCGTGTCCTCGATCCCGCTGATGTCATCAAGAGCGCACAGCGCAGGCCCAGTATGATCTGTGTCTGCGCAGTACACTCCTGGTGACATTAGTGGGAGCGAGGACACGGCAACGCAAGCGCAGTGGTTTTCTGACTTTAAAGTCAGAAATTCCAGAAGTGAACCGGAGGCGGGGCCGGAGCATTGGGGAGTGGCTGCGCCAACACAGGATGTCTGCGGGGGACCATTAGAAGCCCCAGGTAAGTTCAACTCATTTTCCCCCGACCCCCCTACAGTATCCCTTTAAGTTCCCTGCAGTGTAAAGGGGGAGGAGGAGCACTACAGACATGCTACTAGCTGGGGCATGGGGGAGACACACACACACAGCAGGAAACGAGTGCACAGGACGCTGCCTAACCCTGTTTCTGAACACTCTGTGCATGGCTCCGTCTCCTCTGCCCTCGAACAAAGTAAGGAAAATAAACATGCAGAGCTCTGAATTGGCATCACTTCTCCTGCTCTCAGAGCCTCCCCCAGCTGGATTAGACCAGCAGCTGCCGTTTACTCCGGCATGGTGATTACCTGTAGTCTGGGGGAGGAAGGGGAGAATTAATTAGCAGCTCAGCGGCTGTCCCGGACTGCTGGACCCACGTGGCTCTCATCTTTGTAACTGCTGGGAGGCAGTGGAAGCTGTTGCTATTGCCCAGGGTTGTGTGGGTGACAGGTGTAATTGCTTAGCTGCCTTTCTCTTCATTGATGAGAGAGGCACGCCCATAACAGATCCTACTTCTCATTGGAGGGCGGGAGAAGAATCGGAGCAGGAGTCCCGCCCCTTACAACCCGCCCAGCCAATCCCCGTCTCACCAGAAAGCTCGAGGTGACAGGCAGAGGAGCGCTCCTGCTGGGTACAGCTTCAGCTTTCGCTATGAGAGCTGGCGCTGATTGAAAGCAGGAAACTGAGCGCTCCTCTGTGCAAAATGAGGTGTTACAGCGCAGGATTTTAAAAGCAGGCAAGCACATAACAGGCGGACGGGGTTTCAAATCAGCCGGGCGGCCCACCCATCTAATTGGCCCTGGGAAGAACACTGCTCTGGTAAATTCAACTCACTCTGGACATGATTAGAAAGAGCACACCTCTGTCTATATAGGGCCCAGTTGGCATTGCATAAGAGAATGCAAACCAAGCTCAGGTGAGCATAGAGTAACTCAGTACCGTGTAATATGTTTGTTTTCTTAAAGGAACGTGAGGTGAGAGACATGTGGAGGCTGCCATATTTGTCTGCCTTGCTGTCACCACAATTCTTTCTCTAATACTTTTAACCATAGACCCTGAACAAACATGCAGATCAGGTGCTCTGACTCCAGTCTGACTTGATTAGCTACATTCTTTTTTTCAGGGTTGTGACCCACACTGCTGATGCCAGAAGATCAACCGTACTACCAGACAACTGGTATTGTTTAACCTGTTGCTGTTCCAGGATGTAGATTCTAAGTCCAAATTAGTGCTGTTGTACTGTAGGTTTTAGGACGTAGAATCTACGTCCTGCATTTAAAACAACCTGCCGCCGTGTGTGCACAGTCCTGTGAAGGATTGTTGCTAGCCAGTAGCGACAATCATTCAATAAATTAAGGGGAAAAAAAGTTTTCCAAGTTGAAAAAATGTTAAAGTGACATGGTCCCAATAAGTTTTTTTTTTTTTTTTTTTTTTTTTTTTTTTTTTTTTAATCCCCAGTTAATTTTTAACCCCATCCTAGATTATTAACCCCTGCAATACCTACAATGGATTATACATTTTGAATGACTGCCACCTGTAGCAATCAGATGCGATCGCTAGGGTGAAAGTTTGGGGACCAATGCTCTTATCACTCTGCCGTTGCCTAGCGATGCATCTGTACAGCACTATGGCCCCCGAACTGTCACCCCATCGAACGCATCCGATCGACACAGACACACAGGCTGGGGATAACGGTCCACCACGTTTGGTTAGAAATCAAATATGGAATATTGGATTTCATTTTAATCTGGAAGGAACAAATCATTTTTCTGTGTTTTAATAACTGTGGGACGTTTCATGTGAAAAGTAGGAAGGGGAAAAAAATGGGTATTTTCTGCATTTACGCCTAATTTTTCCTCTTAAAATGACTATAAAATAAAATAGTTTTGGGAGAAAAATATTACCTAAAGAAAGCCTAGATTGTACTGAAAAAACATGTATATCACTAAGATAACATAAGTAATTAAAGTAGCGGTGTTGCTTTGAAACAGTCGTAAAAGTGTCAAATGTCAGGAACCGTAAGGGTTAAAACCATGGAACGAGAACCAGGTGAAGGGGGACAGCCACAAAAGAAAATTCCATTTACCAACAGCTCTGTGTTAAACCTCTTGAGGACTGCAGTGTTAAACCTCCCCGCCCCCACCACCACCACAAAGACCAGGGTTTTTTTTATTTTTTTTTATTTTACTAAAACGGCCACTGCAGCTTTAAAGGAATAATCAGGCAAAAAAAAAGTGTTTCACTTACCTGGGGCTTCTACCAGCCCCATGCAGCCATCCTGTGCTGTTGTAGTCACTCACTGCTGCTCTGGTCCCCCTCCGTCAGCTAGTTTTTGTTTTTGCCGACCTCGGGGTCAGAGTACATTTTTACGCATTTCCGCTGGTGCAGGAACATATACACATACATGTTTACGCATTGCACCACTAACGTGTAAAAATGTATGTTAATGTTCCTGCACTAGCGGGAATGCGTAAAAATGTACTCTGACCTCGAGGTTGGCAAACACGAAACTAGCTGCCAGCGGGGGACTGGAGCAACAGTGAGTAACTACGAGGGCACAGAATGGCTGCATGGGGCTGGTAGAAGCCCCAGGTAAGTGAAACTCAAATTTTTTTTTTTTATTTTTTTTTGCCTGACGATTCCTTTAACCTCCTTGGCGGTTAATTTTTTTTGCCAAATGGGCAATTTTTTGTTTCATGTAAAGCTACCAGAGTGGTAGCTACATGAAACACCACTAGAGGGCGCATGTGTCCCTCTAGTGCGATCGTCGCCGGCACTAATAGCAAACAGGGGAGCGCGTATATAATGCGTTCCCCTGTTTGGCTTCTCCTGTCGCCATGGCGACGATTGGAATGACGTCAGCCGACGTCCTGACGTCAGGCGCACCCGATCCAGCCCATAGCGCTGCCTGGAACTCATTGGTCCGGGCAGCGCAGGGCTCTGGCGGGGGCCTCTTTAGCCGCTGCGTGCGGGCGATCGCCGCAGAGCGGCGGCGATCAGGCTGTGCCCGCGGCTAGCAAAGTGCTGGCTGCGCGCACAGCACTTTGAATGGGGCGAATTGCCCCAACAGAGCCTGAGAAATCCTCCTGCGCGACACACACCCCCACCGTGTTTATTTATGTTTTTTTATAAGTATTTGCTTATTTTTTATATTTTTTACTATTTACTTTTTTTTTTTTAACTCCCTCCTCCTCCCCCCCCAGCCGGCCAATCGTGGTGATCAGCTATCATAGGCCTCTGCCTATGACAGCTGATCGCTCTCATGTGCCCCAGGAGGACAGCCGTGTCTCACGACTGTCCCCAGTACAGCGCTGCTGCTGATCGTAGTGCTGTACTATATGTAAAGATGACGGTTTCACCGTCTAACAGTCTCCTGAACGGCAGTTGCCGCTCGGAGACTGAAGGCGGGGCAGAGCATGCCCACCCCCCGACCAGGAGATGCGCGCAATCTCCTGCAAAACAAAAAAAATTATATTTGAGACTCTTCTTATAAATAAGCATCCATTAATTGAGCAATCTGGGGAAAGGGTCTTGATGATAATAGGGTGGGGGTGGTGCTATATACCCCTCATTCCCACCCACACAATTATGTAGATCTTCACTAATTTTTTCCACACTGTTTACCTCACTATATGCTTTGATTATTCCACTCTGCTAATGAGAACAGGGAGAACGATAACACAGTGTATATTTAAAGCATTTAAAGAGACACTGAAGCGAAAAAAATGATATTATGATTTGTATGTGTAGTACAGCTAAGAAAAAAAACATTAAGATCAGATACATCAGTCTAATTGTTTCCAGTGCAGGAAGAGTTGAGAAACTCCAGTTATCTCTATGCAAAAAAGCTATTAAGCTCACCGACCAACTTGGTCATGGAGAGGGCTGTTATCTGACTTTTATTATCTCAACTGTAATTGAACTGTTTACTTTTCCTCTAGCAGAGGAGAGTTTATTACTACAGACTGCTCTGAAAGACTCATTTTGAATGCTGAGTGTTGTGTAATCTGGACATATTATAGAGTGATGCAATGTTAGAAAAAACACTATATACCTGAAAATAAAAATATGAGAATATTTTCTTTGCTGCTAATCTTCTAGTAATTATTCATAGTGCACAACCAATTCATTATATCATATATTTTTTTTCGCTTTAGTGTCTCTTTAAACAATCCTGTCTGCATTGTAAATCATGAGGAGCATTGGGGGAGATTCAGAGGGACAGTATAAAACCATTAAACACTGCCCAAATTGCTTTTCAGATCTGTGTGAGACATTTTGAAGTACTTTGAAAGCTCTGTGTATTAAAGCTGTATCGTCACCATAAAAATCAAATTTCAACAGCAACTGGTCTGAGTGTATTAAGTGATACAGATGCTAATCCTGCATTCAAAACTTTCAAAACTTTTTCTGCTGTTATGATTTGGAGTTATCACATACTTAAGGAGCACTGGCCCTTTAGTAGTCCGTGCCAAAGAATTGCATGCTGGGGGTTCTTTTTATCTATAATGTATTCTTCCTCTTTCCTTTATTTCCCTGCCAGCTGCTTATCTGAAACCTAACCCCCTACTCACTTGTGTTTACAAGCAAGGCTGAGGCGACTCAGCGATTGGAGGAGACAAGAAAAAAAGTAAAGGGCAGAAATGACATCACGAGTTAGCCTTAACTGTGGGCAAAAGACATGGCCCCCACCAGGAACAGAATTCTCGTAATTTACTATATAACATTCACTGAAATCAAAACGTGGACAGTATAATGCATGTGTTATGTAAGTAGATCAAGTATTTATCTACTTATATATGTGTTTTTTCCCTGGCATAGTATGGCTGATCCTACTGCTTTAACAAGCATAAAATACTTTGCATTTTTATACTGCTGATGTGTTAACAGGTTCTGAAATGGTCAGGACGTGTTCATAAACAGGTATTTAAAAAATGCAAGGCGTTGCATGCTTGTTTACACAGACTTTTCAAAGTATTTCAAAATACAGCACACAGATTTGGCAAGCATTTTGAAGCATTTTTGAATACTTCTATTTACTCCACTGGACCTTCCCACTGATATGAAATGCTTCATGAAGCAGCATATTTTTGTAAGTGCATAGACCATTGTACAAGGGGATATGTTCAGTTTAACGGTTTCTGTCACTGCATGTATGATGTAATATGTTTTGTGATTCGGTTCTTGCTTCTTAAACCACATAAATTTGTGTTGGGCTTAGAGATGGAACCCTCAGCAGAGAACTGCCACTGTATTTGACCAGTTCAGTGCATTAAAAGGGACTCCATTCCTATGGTGACAGTTTGGAGACAAATGTACGGATGCATTTCTAGGCTACAGCCCAGTGACAATGATGTAGGAACTTCAAAGCGAACGATAGCATAGAAGAAAAGAGATCTGTCCTGTTTCACAAATAAGAAACCCATCAACATTGGATGACATCTGTTCACACACCATAAATGTGTCCAAAACCATCAGGAATGGTCTTGGTCTAGAAATCTAAAGTATACCTAGCTTTAAGTAAACATGAAGCAAAAATAAACTGAGATAATTAACTGGATGTTTAGTACTAATAGTAAATAGAGCTTTCCAGGAGTCTCATATTCCTATTTTAATTTTAAGGGCTACATTTCTAAAGTTGCCCATCAATGATACAATCTTGATTGTATGATCTTACCAAATCTATGTAGTAGAAGAGCAAACTGAGTGGATATACTTGGAACAGATACTTTAGGTAGTCCCTTATATTGCATATATTTAAAGGGACACTTAAGTCAAACAAAAAAAAAGTTTTACTCACCTAGGGCTTCCAATAGCCCCCTGCAGCTGTCCGGTACCCTCGCCGTCTCCCTCCGATCCTCCTGGCCCCGCCGGCAGCCACTTCCTGTTTCGGTGACAGGAGCCAACAGGCTGGGGACACGAGTGATTCTTCACGTTCCCAGACACATTAGCACCCTCTATGCTGCTATATGGTATATGATCTATGCTATAGCAGCTTAGGTGACGCTATTGTGGCGAGGAACGCGAAGAATCACTCGCGTCCCCAGCCTGTCAGCTACTGTCACCGAAACAGGAAGTGGCTGCCGGCGGGGCCAGGAGGATTGGAGGGAGACGGCGAGGGTACCGGACAGCTGCAGGGGGCTATTGGAAGCCCCAGGTGAGTAAAACTCATTTTTTTTGTTTGACTTAAGTGTCCATTTAAAATAATGGTGCAATTTCTTCATATGCAAACTTTTGATCAGATTTTTACATAGAAAACCATGCAGTATTTCGACAGTGCAGTGGCAAACAAGGCTCTCAAATGGGCTGACAGAGGTTCAGCAAACCCCACATAGCAGCAGTGTACAATATAAACTCCGACCCAGCGCTGAGCACGATATATTTTGTTTTTAACATACATACAACAGGGGGACATGAGTTGGTTGTTGAGTTGATCAGCGCATGTGTACCTACTTGTGTAAACAAGTAGTGTGGCTGATCATGTTGTGTGGTTAATCATGCGTTATATTGCACATGTATACAAGCCTTTAAAAGGGGAACATCAAGGAAGTTCTCAGCAGGTTTGGATCTACAGTGTTGACCATAGTTATTCATACCCCTGGCAAATTTGACTTAGTTACTTTTATTCAACTAGCAAGTAATTTTTTGATGGGAAATGACATGGGTGTCTCCCAAATAAGACGATGTACAAGAGCCTTTATTGTGGGGGAAAAAATAAACGTTCTCAGCTTTTTACATTTGAGCAAAAAAAGTGTCCAGTCCAAAATGTATACCCTTCTCAATAATCAATAGAAAAGCCTTTATTGGCTATTACAGCAGTCAAAACTCTTCCTTGAATTGCAGACCAGCTTTTTGCATGTCTCCACAGGTCTTTTTGCCCATTCATCTTTAACAATGCGCTCCAAATCTTTCAGGTTGGAGGGTCTTCTTGCCATCACCATGTTCTTTAGCTCCCTCCACAGATTCTCAATTGGATTCAAGTCAGAACTCTGGCTGGGTCACTCCAAAATGTTAATGTTGTTGTCTGCTAACCATTTCTTCACCACTTTTGCTGTGTGTTTTGGTTCATTTTCATGCTGAAATGTTCGCTGGTGCCCATGGCCAAGTTTCTCTGTAGACTACTAGATGTTGTTGTTGAGAATCCTCACGTATTGCTCTTTTTTGCACCAAAAAAGGGGTATTAATAATTATGGGCACTATATATGTAGCCATGTTTATCGCCTCATGTTAAGCGTCAGTCTAGGAACACTTTTACCCTAAAGTAAGGAGTAAAACTTAAAGGTAACCTGAAGTGAGAGGGATATGGAGGCTTGTATATTGATTACATTTTAAGCCATGCAAGCCAACCCTGTTACGCCAATAATTCTCCATTTTATGGGTAACCAGTGGAATGAGCGAATTCTATTTAAGATTAGCGTTTTGACATCCTTGCATAATTTGGGCCCTGGATTTGTATGAAACTGTATCATACCTCCAACAATCTTGATTCAAAAGGATCGCATAACTTGGTCACCCCCAAGAGTCCACTAAAAACCTTACGAGACACTTATTTCTGTCATGCTGCCCCTACACTTTAGAACTCCTTGCCACACCCAATCAAGACATCTCCATCCCTGGAAGCAATGAAGTCCTAACTGAAAAGCCACTTGACTATTTACTCTGTTATACAGTCCACCCTGCAACTGTACATTGATCTGAGACATATCTACACACTTTTGAGTCCTATGGGAGAAACATGCTTTACCAATGTTATTGTATAGAATTGGGTGACTGCTCTATGTAGAATGGCAAATACTATAGCGGCCACACTTCAATGAACTTCTGCACTGGATTCATGAAGTGAATGCTATCTTAAAGGGACACTGTAGGGGGGGTTGGGGGAAAATGAGTTGAACTTACCCGGGGCTTCTAATGGTCCTCCGCAGACATTCTGTGCCCGCGCAGCCACTCACCGATGCTCCGGCCCCGCCTCCGGTTCACTTCTGGAATTTCAGACTTTAAAGTCTGAAAACCACTGCGCCTGCGTTGCCGTGTTCTCGCTCCCGCTGATGTCACCAGGAGCGTACTGCGTAGGCCCAGTATGGTCTGTGCAACAGAAAAATACAGAAAAAAACGCAGCATGCAGTAACCACTTAACGACCGCCTAACACCGATAGGCGTTGGCGGGTCGTTAGTGGTATAGCATGGAAACGGCCACTCGAGCGGTCTTTCCATGCCAGTTCACGGAGGGTGTCTCCATGAACAGTGTGCGAGCCGCCGATCGCGACTCGCACACGTAATGTACACACACGGGGAAAAAAACCCTGCTTTTTATGTCATACGGCGCTGCTGGCAGATCGGCGAACCCCGGCCTCTGATTGGCCGGGGATCGCCAGCATATGATAGGCTGAAGCCTATCCTACAATGCGCAGGACGGGTATCCGTCCTGTGCAGCCTATGAAGGGAAAAGGAGGTAAGGAGAGGGAGGGAGCGCAGAAAACGCTGCGGAGGGGGGCTTTGAAGAGCCCTCCCCGCAAAGCGCAGCAAGCCGGCGGCGATCAGACCCCCCCAGCAGGACATCCCCCTAGTGGGGAAAAAAGGGGGGGGGGGGAGTCTGATCGCCCTGGCTAAATCCTGATCGGTGCTGCGGACTGGAGAGCCCACGCAGCACCGATCTCAGGAAAAGCCCCTGGTCCTTCAGTGGTTAAAAGTCAGAATTGCATGTAAAAACGATTAAAAATCAGAATTGTGTACAGGGAGCCTAAACCTGTTATTTTTATGAGGACTGTCATCTTGTTCTTTCCAAAATAGTGATATTATGAAATAACTTCATTTACTTGTTTCTCTTGTTGTGATGTTAATTTTTTCATCTTTCCATGTTTGCATGCCTTGTTCCCAGGTTAATTACTTGAGTTGTTATAGCTAGATGTTCAGCATTATATTGTGTATATTTCCCTTTTAGGAGGGCAACATCCAGAGCTTTGTGTTGGCAGGTTTCATTTTAAAGATGATTCAGTTAACCACCCTGGCGTTCTATTAAGATCGCCAGGGCGGCTGCATGAGGGTTTTTTTTAAATAAAAAAAAAACTATTTCATGCAGCCAACTGAAAGTTGGCTGCATGAAAGCCCACTAGATGGCGCTCCGGAGGCGTTCTTCTGATCGCCTCCGGCGGCCAAAAGTAACACGGAAGGCCGCAATGAGCAGCCTTCCGTGTTTGGCTTCTCCTGTCGCCATGGCGACGAGCGGAGTGACGTCATGGACGTCAGCCGACGTCCTGACGTCAGCCGCCTCCGATCCAGCCCTTAGCGCTGGCCGGAACTATTTGTTCCGGCTGCGCAGGGCTCAGGCGGCTGGGGGGACCCTCTTTCGCCGCTGCTCGCGGCGGATCGCCGCAGAGCGGCGGCGATCGGGCAGCACACGCGGCTGGCAAAGTGCCGGCTGCGTGTGCTGCTCTTTATTTGATCAAAATCGGCCCAGCAGGGCCTGAGCGGCACCCTCTGGCGGTAATGGACGAGCTGAGCTCGTCCATACCGCTAAGGTTTAAAGGAAAACTGCATTGAGTAATATGGAGGCTGCCATATGTATTTCCTTGTAAACAATCCCAGTTGCCTGCATCCTGTTGATCTATTTGGCATCAGCATTGTCTGAGTCACACACCTGAAAAAACTTGCTAATACAGTCAGATTTTTGTCAAAAACTTCTGATCTGCATGCCTGTTCATGGTCTATGGCTAAAAGTATTAGAGACACAGGATCAGCAGGACAGCCATGCAATGGGTTTTTACAGGGCTGTGGAGTCGGTACAAAAATCCTCAGACTCCTCAGGTTAGGATTCCTCCAAATCCTCTAATTTGCATATTACAATCTTGTTGATTGAAAGTATGTAACATGAAATGCATCTCTTAACTGCCAACACTTAGGAATTTTAAAAGACAACTGAAGTGAGAGGGATATGGAGGCTGCCATATTTATTCCCTTTTAAACAATACCAGTAACCTGAATATCCGACAGATCTTCTGCCTCTAATACTTTTAGTCATAGATTAAAACTACGGTAGTCCTTGGTAAAGAGTACTTGTAGATGGTACAGACAGGAACAAAGAACATCTATCAGGCCCTAGGCAATATAACTGTGGGTACATGTAAGAGTGATGTGCAGGTACACTGCAGGAGAATGAGGCGATTCTTCCTCTTACACATTGTTCATGTACGATCTGAACGAGGTTTATGGGTGATAGACAACACCTCTGTGTTCAATGTGCACAACAGTCTCAGTGGATTCCCTGCAGCTCTGTGGGGAGTGCATATGTAGAGTATAGTACAACTGTGTAACTTAAAGTAAACCTGAGACAGATGAAATTAAAGTTTTATACATACCTGCGGCTTCCTCCAGCCCCCTTTAGGCTAATCAGTCCCTCGCTGTCTTCCTCCGCCACCTGGATCTTCTGCTATGGGTCCAGGTACTTGAGCCAGACAGGCGTAGTGCGCATGCACACACTCCGCCGCTGGGAGCATACTACACCTGCGCAGCACTATTTCGCAGGTGCAGAATGCTCTTGGCTGTGGGAGCGGCAGGTGGCCGGACTGCGCTGACTGGCTGAATTACCGAGACTCATAGCAGAAGATCCAGGTGGCGGAGGAGGACAGCAAGGGACTGATTAGCCTGAAGAGCGCTGGAGGAAGCCCTAGGTATGTATAAAACTTTAATTTCATCTGTCTCTGGTACCCTTTAATTCGTAGTCCTCAAACCAAATTTTAACTGCATATTAAATTATTTGATTTCATGAGCAAATGGAGTGCATATGTCTGCATAAAACAGCATCAGCACAGAATTTTTTCCATCTCATTGACCATCTCTATTAGTGACACAGCTACACATCAGGCTTTATTCTTACAGCATAGATGTTGTTTAGTATATATGAGATTCCTGTGTACACATGATATATACAGTCACAATCAGATATGTATATCTCACTTTAAAAATGCGGGGACTGCTTTATTGAAGCAACACAAGTAGCTATTTTTTTATTGGTTTGCTTCATTTTTGTGGACTAAGCAGAGCTATTACTGTATATATAAATTCTTAACTATTATCTGAGAAATAGAACATTTTATCATATTTTCTATTTTAATTACAGTTTAAATTCATTAGGAGTCAGAGTCGGTGCATTTTTTCCCGACTCAGACCCCAGGTACCCAAAAATTGCTCAGACTCCTCGACTCCACAGCCCTGGGTATTTAGGTATACCTTTGTCAGTTGGCACAGTGCAGTCACAGCTGCGGGAACCTCTCCCACATTAGATGGTAATAACACTTAAAGAGTAACTGTCGGGCATAAAATCAACAATCAATTATTTATTTTTATCTGGTAAACAAGTAATAAGGATGCTAATCAGGCAATCCAAAAGTTAAAATCCCTCTTATTTGGTACACAAAAGAGAAGTTGCAGGGCATGCTGGGTTGTAATTTTTTGCTTCCCTACTTCCCCCTCGGACTTCACTAATGCTGCCAGATTGGCTGAAGCTTCTTTCCCTCATGTTTTCCCCTCCCACTCCTCTGTTCCTCTTTGATTGGCCAAAATTTCTCAGGCTGAAACAATGCGCTTTCTATAGTGAAGGGCAGGCAAACCAGACAGAGGAGACTAAGGACAGATATTACATCACAACTGGCTTCAAAATAGCCACAGTAAATATGGAAACTGTCTAGAATAGGATTCTCTACTTTTCCTTTATAAAATTCACAGGAATCATAATGTGGACAGTGCAATACATATGTAAGTAGAGCAAGTATTTATCTACTTATGCATTTGGTTTTTTTTTCCTAAGATAGTATGGCTGACAGCTCCTCTTTAAAAAAAAAAAAAAATAATTATAATGGTAGAGTGGCCACATAATCTACCTCTTTCCTCCTAATGATAGAGCCTTTATTGAGCCCTATAGAGGGTAGTTGTGTTCTGGGCTGTCTTTGCTGCTGGACCTTTCTTGATAGTCTGGTATTGGAGAAGATAAGTCATGTGACTACTTTGTTAGTATATTCAAAAACAGATACTTAACAGATTCATTTTTTGAAAAGCTTATTGTATTTTATTGTGGAAGCATTGGGCCAGCCTGTATTAACTGCATTTAAATTCTTTCAAATTCAGCTTCAACCATACATTGGTCAATCATAAACCTGTTGAACGTAAAGCCTGTGCATTCCATTGCAGCAAGATTGAAAAACTGCATAGCACATTTTGCTTGTTTGTCACAGTTCATACACTTGTGCTTATAAGTTTACATACCCTGCCAGATTTTGTAAAATGTGTTCAATTATTTAAAGGCTTACTGAGGGGAAAATAAGCTAAGATAAACAATTGTATCTATCCTTCTGATAAAAATGACTTTTTTAGGTATCCCACAGTTTTATTTATATTTAAATATTTTTAAGTTTTTACTGTTTCGTAGTCTCTACTCAATGACGCATTCATTGAAGTATGCCAGAGCTAAAATCTACAAACTGTTGACCCATTTTGTCTCTTTCCTGTTCTCAGGAGCCATTTTCTGCCAGGAAAGTGTTTTATGGCTTTAACTCTTTATCAATGAGGGTTATGCTATAGTTCCAACTGGACAGAAACGGTCACTTGCATTCCTGATGTTTAACTTTTTCAGGAGAAATTAAGGAACACATAGTTTAGTTGGCACTGTACATACACCTTGTCTCATCATGTCACGTCACCTCAGTATTCCTTATATGTCTAAAAATATGGATGTCAATTTGGTCTTGTGTTTTTGGGAGAATTTCGCACAGCTATAATTAGCATAGGCTTAAACATCACAGGGAGGGCAGGGCTGCATTCAATATGCAGCAAGATATGGATATAGGAAGTGTTTCTGATGCTGAAACCAGAAAACGTACCATAAAATGGCTATACTGAATTCATTTACTGCATTATGCTATGTCACAACAGTGCCTCATCAAGTACTTGGTACTCTACAGTCAGACATTCACACAACATTTTATTTTCCCATTAGACGAAACAAATGAAGCAGATGTTCAGCCACCACCACAGAACAGCCAGTTCATATGGAAACAGAGTCGACAGTTACTCAGGCAGTAAGTAATGTTATAACTAATATTTGGTCTGCAGCTGAAGAGTTGATTGCATTTTTTTTTATTTTTTGTATTTTTCCATTTCTTCCATTTGACTTCTAGGGCTCTTGGATATCTGCATTTTTTTTCAGGTTTCCAAGTGTTTCTGTTAGAGATTTGCTATTGTCTCATTGAATAGTGAATTGTATTAGTTGCTACTTTCATTTTTGCTGTGGCTGGTACAGACCAATCTTGCAGCTGGTAGCAGATGATTTGCTATTCCTTGTGCCCAGTGCAGTGCTGTACTGTGAGTCATTGTATAGATTTCAACGTGTTGCTAATGGAAGGTTGACAGTACATTGTTGTGCATTTTTTTTCCTTTGTTTTTCTAACAATAGAAATCTTTAAATTTTAAGCCCTTTCTCTCTTGTAGGTATTTGCAAGAAGTCGGCTACACGGACACCATATTAGAAGTGAAGTCAAAGCGAGTCCGTGCTTTACTAGGCCTTTCTGCTGATTCTTCAGATCGACTCACAGATACTAATCAAGACTCCATGGTAAATGGAACAGAAACCGAGCTACCTAATCCACTCATCATAGGGTAAGCAATCATTTTCTCTGCATTTTTATTAGATTGTTAAACTGCACTGGTTCATCAGACCACTTAGGTAAAACAACTAATCATATGGGAAAAGAATTAAGTTGTATAGTTTTACTGCAGACCCAATTTCTGACACTGAGTCATTTATTACATAATTGGTCTGAAAGACTTCTTTCCGTTTTGAGGATAAAAAGAAAAAGTAATTTGCCCTTTTTTAATAAATATATTGATAATATACCTGTGCCTATTTTGTCTAATTTAAATCACACCTGAACTGAGAAGAATATGGAGGCTGACATATTGATTTCCTTTTTAACAGAGCAGATTGCATGGCTGTCCTGAGCCTCTATCGCTAATCTTAGCCATATACCCTGAGCATGCCAAACAGGTGTTTCTGACTGAAGTCTGACTAGATTAGCTGCATGCTTCTTTCTGGTGGGTGATTAAAAGTAAATAAATATGGGAGCCTTCATATTCTTTTCAGTCCAAGTGTACTTTAAATGGTTCATTGCTTTTAACATTGCTTGTTGTGAGAATTTCATAGTGTGGTGTTAGAAGTGTGGACTCAAACAGGCTAGTCTTCACTCCATTCCTCCATGGCGATCAAAATAAACTTGACCCTTTTGCTGTTTCACTAGTTGTCCTTCTTTGGGCCACTTTTTATAGCTACTAGTCTCTGCATACACAGACCTGCCTTCAATCAAATTTTGAGCCATGTCAAAGTCACTCAGATCCTTATGCTTATCCAGGTTTCCTTTATTTAACACATTGGGCCATATGCAAGTCACATTTTCACCTGAGTTTTCTCCTAGGTGATGTTTTCACAACTTGTAAATAAAACGACTTTTAAACTACCAGCAAGCAAACAAATGCTCAATTTTGACAGTACCTTTTCACCTACTTTTTGTACTTTTTGCATTGAAAAGTGCTAAAAGTTATTTTAAATCAAAGATGAAAAATTATCTCCAAGGATAAAACTCTGGAGAAAAAGGGAATTACATATGGCCCATTACCTTCAAAACTGACTGTTGACTTAGTTCAGTTGTTGTATTCCTTATTTCCTTATACATCCTCCCTTCCACTGGGATTGTAATGAGATACTCTGCTCCTGCTGGTAATCAATTCATCTCTCAGTGGTTTTATAATATATATATATATATATATATATATATATATATATATATATATATATATACATACATACATACATACATACATACATACATATACATATATATATATATATATATATATATATATATATATATATATATATATATATATATATATATATATATATACATACATATATGCAAAAACTCAATCTGTCTTAAAGCAGTGTAGTGCAGGTAATGATTATAACATTAGTCGCAAAGAAAATAGTCTCATATTTTTATTTTCAGTTATATAGCAACATTGCATTACACTGTCACAGTTTCAGTACTCTTACAAAGTGAACCAGAGGTGAAAGTAAACTGACGATATAAACACTTGTAATTATCCTCTTAAAAATTACCTTTTTTTTTTTTTAATATCCCAACATTTACAAAGTAGATCGAATGTTTTATTGTCTTTGCTCAATAGCAGTTTATGAAGCGCCCCAGAGTTAAATACATAAACTATAGACCTTTTTGCTATCCCTCCCCTGCCCTCAAAAGTTATATTCTTCCAGGATTTTTTTTTTATGGGTGTAATTTACTTATCAGTGAATTTTATTATATTCCAGACAAGGTACCGACAAGACATAAGCTGGCACTTGCATCCCTGAAAACTAGCTCTTTTAGGCAGCAAAAACAAAAAGGGAAAAAAAAAACGCTTGATTATAAATATATTTTGAAACTGTACATACAATACACATGTTTACCTCATGTCACCTCGGGTACAATTTAACTATTTCTGCCGCCCGAACGTGAAGCTCACGTCCGGGCGGCTGCTCTGCTGCGGTGCCGCGCTTCGGCGCGGGCACGCCCCCATGGTGTCCCCCGGTAGCTCTGGGATCAGTGAACGGGAACATGGTTCCCGATCACCGATCCGTCTCCCCCGCAGAAAAACCGAAGAGGCTTCAGTTTTTCTGCCCGGAAAAATTTCTGCTTCCCCCTTGTACTTCTGCTTAGCGAGAAGCGCAAGGAGGGAAATAAAAAATGAAGGTGAAATAGTAAAACTACATTTACATATTCTTTACATTACAATTTACACATATAACATTAAAAATAACTGTTTATTTCCCACACCATTGGTACCATTGTACCACCCAAAGAAAGCCTAATTAGTGGCGGAAAGAAACCGATATAGATCAATAAATTGTGATAAGTAGTGATAAAGTTATTAGCGAATGAATGGGAGGTGAAACGTGCTCTGATTCATAAGGTGAAAAATCCTCGCAGGCTGAAATGGTTAAGCTATAAAGCAGAGCCTAAATAATGACTATTTAAACTTTCTTGTAGTAAAACCTTATTACAAGCTGGCTCTACCGATTTTCTTAGCTGGTTAAGTGCTTCAGAAAACAGGACGGTATTCGACCCAGTGGGTTGAATAGCTCGGAAAAGCTTTGTTGCATAGGTAACTGAAGTGTTTTAACTCATCCTGTACTGGAAAATATGAAACTCTCTTCTTTAATACTAATGTTCTATTTATTAACTGTACTTCACATACAATCCATTATCTCTTATATTTCTTTTCTTTAATAACTTGGATGATGGTTACCAGAGTATGTTTGTGTTATGTGATATAATTTTGGCACATAAAATGAACTTTTATGCAATGATCATCTTGTTCATGCTTCAGTGTACTGCCATCTTTTTAGGTCAGGATGAATGAAGCTGTTGATTGTGGAGTGATTATACATTACATGGCATGTTGGACATACTTGTTAGACCACATTATTATCTTGTTGTTTTCTTCCAGTCTTTTATAAAGCTGTTTTGCTCTCAACTTGTACATGATTCAGCAGATTATAGTGTTAGTGGATTAACCACTTGAGGACCACAGTCTTTCTACCCCTTAAGGACCGGCCACTTTTTTTCCATTCAGACCACTGCAGCTTTCACGGTTTATTGCTCGCTCATACAACCTACCACCTAAATGAATTTTGGCTCCTTTTCTTGTCACTAATAAAGCTTTCTTTTGGTGCTATTTGATTGCTCCTGCGATTTTTACTTTTTATTATATTCATCAAAAAAGACATGAATTTTGGCAAAAAAATGATTTTTTTAACTTTCTGTGCTGACAATTTTCAAATAAAGTAAAATTTCTGTATACATGCAGCGCGAAAAATGTGGACAAACATGTTTTTGATAAAAAAAAAAACCATTCAGTGTATATTTATTGGTTTGGGTAAAAGTTATAGCGTTTACAAACTGGTGCAAAAAGTGAATTTTGCCATTTTCAAGCATCTATGACTTTTCTGACCCCCTGTCATGTTTCATGAGGGGCTAGAATTCCAGGATAGTATAAATACCCCCCAAATGACCCCATTTTGGAAAGAAGACATCCCAAAGTATTCACTGAGAGGCATAGTGAGTTCATAGAAGATATTATTTTTTGTCACAAGTAAGCGGAAAATGACACTTTGTGACAAAAAAAAAGAAAAAAAAAAGAATCCATTTCTTCTAACTTGCGACAAAAAAAAATGAAATCTGCCACGGACTCACCATGCCCCTCTCTGAATACCTTGAAGTGTCTACTTTCCAAAATGGGGTCATTTGTGGGGTGTGTTTACTGTCCTCGCATTTTGGGGGGTGCTAATTTGTAAGCACCCCTGTAAAGCCTAAAGGTGCTCATTGGACTTTGGGCCCCTTAGCGCAGTTAGGCTGCAAAAAAGTGCCACACATGTGGTATTGCCGTACTCAAGAGAAGTAGTAGAATGTGTTTTGGGGTGTATTTTTACACATACCCATGCTGGGTGGGAGAAATATCTCTGTAAATGACAATCTTTTGATTTGTTTTACACACAATTGTCCATTTACAGAGTTATTTCTCCCACCCAGCATGGGTATGTGTAAAAATACACCCCAAAACACATTGTACTACTTCTCCCGAGTACGGCGATACCACATGTGTGGCACTTTTTTGCACCCTAACTGCGCTAAAGGGCCCAAAGTCCAATGAGTACCTTTAGGATTTCACAAGTCATTTTGCGGAATTTGATTTCCAGACTACTCCTCACGGTTTAGGGCCCCTAAAATGCCAGGGCAGTATAGGAACCCCACAAATGACCCCATTTTAGAAAGCAGACACCCCAAGGTATTCCGTTAGGAGTATGGTGAGTTCATAGAAGATTTTATTTTTTGTCAAAAGTTAGCGGAAAATTGATTTTTATTGTTTTTTCACAAAGTGTCATTTTCCACTAACTTGTGACAAAAAATAAAATCTTCTATGAACTCACCATACTCCTAACGGAATACCTTGAGGTGTCTTCTTTCTAAAATGGGGTCATTTGTGGGGTTCCTATACTGCCCTGGCATTTTAGGGGCCCTAAACCGTGAGGAGTAGTCTGGAAATCAAATTCCGCAAAATGACTTGTGAAATCCTAAAGGTACTCATTGGACTTTGGGCCCTTTAGCGCAGTTAGTACCTTTAGGATTTCACAAGTCATTTTGCGGAATTTGATTTCCAGACTACTCCTCACGGTTTAGGGCCCCTAAAATGCCAGGGCAGTATAGGAACCCCACAAATGACCCCATTTTAGAAAGCAGACACCCCAAGGTATTCCGTTAGGAGTATGGTGAGTTCATAGAAGATTTTTTTTGTCAAAAGTTAGCGGAAATTGATTTTTATTGGGTTTTTTTCACAAAGTGTCATTTTTCACTAACTTGTGACAAAAAAAATCTTCTATGAACTCGCCATACACCTAACGGAATACCTTGGGGTGTCTTCTTTCTAAAATGGGGTCACTTGTGGGGTTCCTATACTGCCCTGGCATTTTAGGGGCCCTAAACCGCGAGGAGTAGTCTAGAAAACAAATGCCTCAAAATGACCCGTGAATAGGACGCTGGGCCCCTTAGCACAGGGGTCCCCAACCTGGGGGCCGCGGCCCCCTTGGTGGTCCCTGGGCAGTTTTTCTGAGGGGCCGAGTGTATATACTACACTCACAATCGGGGGAAAAAAGGCAGGAGGGGGACTGCCGCCGCCACTAACCACGACCCCCAAATCCCCGCCCCCCTCCCCCGGGCCCCAGAGAAAAGTTTGGTCGGTATAGGGGGCCCCGGGCTCAAAAAGGTTGGGGACCCCTGCCTTAGCGCACCTAGGCTGCAAAAAAGTGTCACACATGTGGTACCGCCGTACTCAGGAAAAGTAGTATAATGTGTTTTGGGGTGTATTTTTACACATACCCATGCTGGGTGGGAGAAATTTCTATGTAAATGGTCAATTGTGTGTAAAACAAATCAAACAATTGTCATTTACAGAGATATTTCTCCCACTTAGCATGGGTATGTGTAAAAATACACCCCAAAACACATTATACTACTTCTCCTGAGTACGGCGGTACCACATGTGTGGCACTTTTTTACACCCTAAGTACGCTAAGGGGCCCAAAGTCCAATGAGTACCTTTAGGATTTCACAGGTCATTTTGCGACATTTGGTTTCAAGACTACTCCTCACGGTTTAGGGCCCCTAAAATGCCAGGGCAGTATAGTAACCTCACAAATGACCCCATTCTAGAAAGAAGACACCCAAAGGTATTCCGTTAGGAGTATGGTGAGTTCATAGAAGATTTTATTTTTTGTCAAAAGTTAGCGGAAAATTGATTTTTATTGGGTTTTTTTCACAAAGTGTCATTTTTCACTAACTTGTGACAAAAAATAAAATCCTCTATGAACTCACCATACTCCTAACGGAATACCTTGGGGTGTCTTCTTTCTAAAATGGGGTCATTTGTGGGGTTCCTATACTGAACTGGCATTTTAGGGGCCCTAAACCGTGAGGAGTAGTCTTGAAACCAAATGTCGCAAAATGACCTGTGAAATCCTAAAGGTACTCATTGGACTTTGGGCCCCTTAGCGTACTTAGGGTGTAAAAAAGTGCCACACATGTGGTACCGCCGTACTCAGGAGAAGTAGTATAATGTGTTTTGGGGTGTATTTTTACACATACCCATGCTAAGTGGGAGAAATATCTCTGTAAATGACAATTGTTTGATTTGTTTTACACACAATTGACCATTTACATAGAAATTTCTCCCACCCAGCATGGGTATGTGTAAAAATACACCCCAAAACACATTATACTACTTTTCCTGAGTACGGCGGTACCACATGTGTGACACTTTTTTGCAGCCTAGGTGCGCTAAGGCAGGGGTCCCCAACCTTTTTGAGCCCGGGGCCCCCTATACCGACCAAACTTTTCTCTGGGGCCCGGGGGAGGGGGGCGGGGATTTGGGGGTCGTGGTTAGTGGCGGCGGCAGTCCCCCTCCTGCCTTTTTTCCCCCGATTGTGAGTGTAGTATATACACTCGGCCCCTCAGAAAAACTGCCCAGGGACCACCAAGGGGGCCGCGGCCCCCAGGTTGGGGACCCCTGCGCTAAGGGGCCCAGCGTCCTATTCACGGGTCATTTTGAGGCATTTGTTTTCTAGACTACTCCTCGCGGTTTAGGGCCCCTAAAATGCCAGGGCAGTATAGGAACCCCACAAGTGACCCCATTTTAGAAAGAAGACACCCCAAGGTATTCCGTTAGGTGTATGGCGAGTTCATAGAAGATTTTTTTTGTCACAAGTTAGTGAAAAATGACACTTTGTGAAAAAAACCCAATAAAAATCAATTTCCGCTAACTTTTGACAAAAAATAAAATCTTCTATGAACTCGTCATACACCTAACAGAATACCTTGGGGTGTCTTTTTTTCTAAAATGGGGTCACTTGTGGGGTTCCTATACTTCCCTGGCATTTTACGGGCCCAAAACCGTGAGTAGTCTGGAAACCAAATGTCTCAAAATGACTGTTCAGGGGTATAAGCATCTGCAAATTTTGATGACAGGTGGTCTATGAGGGGGCGAATTTTGTGGAACCGGTCATAAGCAGGGTGGCCTTTTAGATGACAGGTTGTATTGGGCCTGATCTGATGGATAGGAGTGCTAGGGGGGTGACAGGAGGTAATTGATGGGTGTCTCAGGGGGTGGTTAGAGGGGAAAATAGATGCAATCAATGCACTGGGGAGGTGATCGGAAGGGGGTCTGAGGGGGATCTGAGGGTTTGGCCGAGTGATCAGGAGCCCACACGGGGCAAATTAGGGCCTGATCTGATGGGTAGGTGTGCTAGGGGGTGACAAGAGGTGATTGATGGGTGTCTCAAGGTGTGATTAGAGGGGGGAATAGATGCAAGCAATGCACTGGCGAGGTGATCAGGGCTGGGGTCTGAGGGCATTCTGAGGGTGTGGGCGGTGATTGAGTGCCCTAGGGGCAGATAGGGGTCTAATCTGATAGGTAGCAGTGACAGGGGGTGATTGATGGGTAATTAGTGGGTGTTTAGGGTAGAGAACAGATGTGAACACTGCACTTGGGAGGTGATCGGACGTCGGATCTGCGGGCGATCTATTGGTGTGGGTGGGTGATCAGATTGCCCGCAAGGGGCAGGTTAGGGGCTGATTGATGGGTGGCAGTGACAGCGGGTGATTGATGGGTGGCAGTGACAGGGGGTGATTGATGGGTGATTGATAGGTGATTGACAGGTGATCAGTGGGTTATTACAGGGAAGGACAGATGTAAATAATGCCCTGGCGAATTGATAAGGGGGGGTCTGAGGGCAATCTGAGCGTGTAGGCGGGTGATTGGGTGCCCGCAAGGGGCAGATTAGGGTCTGATCTGATGGGTAACAGTGACAGGTGGTGATAGGGGGTGATTGATGGGTAATTAGTGGGTGTTTAGAGGAGAGAATAGATGGAAACACTGCGCTTGGGTGGTGATCTGATGTCGGATCTGCGGGCGATCTATTGGTGTGGGTGGGTGATCAGTTTGCCTGCAAGGGGCAGGTTAGGGGCTGATTGATGGGTGGCAGTGACAGGGGTGATTGATGGGTGGCAGTGACAGGGGGTGATTGATGGGTGATTGACAGGTGATTGACAGGTGATCAGTGGGTTATTACAGGGAAGGACAGATGTAAATAATGCCCTGGCGAATTGATAAGGGGGGGTCTGAGGGCAATCTGAGCGTGTAGGCGGGTGATTGGGTGCCCGCAAGGGGCAGATTAGGGTCTGATCTGATGGGTAACAGTGACAGGTGGTGATAGGGGGTGATTGATGGGTAATTAGTGAGTGTTTAGAGGAGAGAATAGATGGAAACACTGCGCTTGGGTGGTGATCTGATGTTGGATCTGCGGGCGATCTATTGGTGTGGGTGGGTGATCAGTTTGCCCGCAAGGGGCAGGTTAGGGGCTGATTGTTGGGCGGCAGTGACAGGGGGTGATTGATGGGTGATAGGTGATTGGCAGGTGATTGACAGGTGATCAGTGGGTTATTACAGGGAAGGACAGATGTAATTAATGCACTGGTGAATTGATAAGGGGGGGGGGGTCTGAGGGCAATCTGAGCGTGTGGGCGGGTGATTGGGTGCCCGCAAGGGGCAGCTTAGGGTCTGATCTGATAGGTAACAGTGACAGGTGGTGATAGGGGGTGATTGATGGGTGATTAGTGGGTGTTTAGAGAAGATAACAGATGTAAACAATACATTTGGGAGGTAATCTGACGGCGGGTTTGCGGGCGATCTAATGGTGTGGGTGGGTGATCAGATTGCCCGCAAGGGGCAGGTTAGGGGCTGATTGATGGGTGGCAGTGACAGGTGGTGACAGGGGGTGATTGATGGGTGATAGGTGATTGGCAGGTGATTGACAGGTGATCAGTGGGTTATTACAGGGAAGAACAGATGTAATTAATGCACTGGCGAATTGATAAGGGGGGGTCAGAGGGCAATCTGAGCGTGTTGGCGGGTGATTGGGTGCCCGCAAGGGGCAGATTAGGGTCTGATCTGATAGGTAAAAGTGACAGGTGGTGATAGGGGGTGATTGATGGGTGATTGATGGGTAATTAGTGGGTGTTTAGAGGAGAGAATAGATGTAAACAATGGATTTGGGAGGTGATCTGATGTCGGATCTGCGGGCGATCTATTGGTGTGGGTGGGTGATCAGATTGCCCGCAAGGGGCAGGTTAGGGGCTGATTGTTGGGTGGCAGTGACAGGGGGTGATTGATGGGTGATTGACGGGTGATTGACAGGTTATCAGGGAAGATAGATGCATACAGTACACGGGGGGGGGGGGGGTCTGGGGAGAATCTGAGGGGTGGGGGGGTGATCAGGAGGGGGCAGGGGGGGGGGGGTAAAAAAAAAATAGCGTTGACAGATAGTGACAGGGAGTGATTGATGGGTTATTAGGGGGGTGATTGGGTGCAAACAGGGGTCTGGGGGGTGGGCAGGCGGGGGTCTGAGGGGTGCTGTGGGCGATCAGTGGGCGGGGGGGCAGATCAGTGTGTTTGGGTGCAGACTAGGGTGGCTGCAGCCTGCCCTGGTGGTCCCTCGGACACTGGGACCACCAGGGCAGGAGGCAGCCTGTATAATACACTTTGTATACATTACAAAGTGTATTATACACTTTGTAGCGGCGATCGCGGGGTTAACATCCCGCCGGCGCTTCCGTATGGCCGGCGGGATGTTACGGCGGGTGGGCGGAGCCAGTTGCCGGGGGAAGCGCGCGTCATCAATGACGCGATCGCTCCCCCGGCATGCCTAAAGGACGCGCCGCCTGAAGGCGTATTGCGGTCCTTTAGGCGTCCACTTTGCCGCCGCCCATGGGCTGTGGGCGGTCGGCAAGTGGTTAAGGTAATTTGATTTTTTTTTTTTTTTTTTTTTAAGTGTGAGTATTTGGAATGGATGATTGTAGTAGAGAAGTTTTACTGTAGAACGTATATTTAGCAATTATTTCGGCAGTGTTTTTGGTCAACGAATGGTATATGTGCCCAGGTTCTGCACACATGATATGCACACCCTGGGCCCTGGGGGTATTTGGTTTACGGGGATACTTAAACGTCTAAGTGCATAGACTGCCTGACTTTTTGCAATGCGCAGAAGCGTAATGCAATATAATTTTTAATATGTTTTCGGCAAACTGCAGTGCTGAGCTAATTCACTGTAGTGAATAGGATCAGCAGCGCAATGCAGATGGCATGCTATTGCTTGCATTGCGTTCCTAAATGCACTGCCACCTTCTTTGTCTAATGTGAACAAGACCTTCGTCTTGGAAAACCGATTTCATGTTGTCCTTTTTTGTTACAAAGTTTCCTTGCAGTTTTCTCTAGCTGGCTGGGTCATCTATTTATTTAGTCCAGGCTTTATCAACCAGTGTTCCCTGGAACCCCAGGGTTCCTTGAGGACTCTGCAGGGGTTCCTTGGCATTTTACCCCATTGTGAGGGAAGTATAATAAAGCACATTATAATAGGGGGTACTGTAAAAAAAAAGCACTAAATTGGGGGTCAGAATAATAATGAGCACAGTAGAGTGGCAGTGTAATAGGAAGTAGGGAAATAAACAGCCTCACCTACTTTTAAATACCATGCCTCCTGAAAAATAAATGCAGCAGTTCCTCGAGACCAAAACATTGTTTGCAGAGGTTCCTTGAGATCCAAAAGTTATTTGCAGGGTTCCTCCATGTTAAAAAGTTTGAGAAAGGCTGATATAGACTATTTACTACTTGGCTCTGAGATGGGAATCTTTGTTTATAAAGATTTTCTGGCAGTGGGAACACTGTTGTATTATATGCCGCAGGTTTCAGACCATAAGACACACTTTTTCTTCCCCAAATGGGGGGGAGGGAGGAAGGAAATCACTGCGTTTTATGGTCCGAATGCCAGGTGCTAAGTGTCCCCCTACAAAGGAATCTCCTCTAGTAATTACATTTCCTGTTGCCCCCTTTATCCTTGCGACAATTTAGGTGTCCCCTGTACTCTTCTGTCTCTTCCCCTTGTTCTTCTTTGTTCCACCCCCTCTGTCTCCTGTCCTCGCGTGTCTCTCTAAGGCAGGGGTCCACAAACTTTTTTTAGTCAAGGGCCGGGTCAACATTCTTTAGACTGCTGGGGGGCCGGAGTGTACATAAAATGATGTAGAAAACCATTACATTGAACCTAGGTAAACAGCGCCTGAAACACAATCCCCTACAGCAAAGCAATCAGTGTTCAAAATACATACTGTATTTTCAAAAGTCCCCCCCCCCCCCCCCCCCCCCCCCAAATACAATCTCCTTTCCCCAGTAATTGCAAGAACTGCGAATAATCCACCCCTACACACCAGCGCGCACACTGCTTTTAGATTACTAACCACTACCACAATGTTTTTGCGCACCAGACAGTGAAGCATACCCAGGTGACAACCTGCCATACAATTGGACAGCAGTGCCACCTAATGCGGAATTGGATTGGAAGCCAGCGAATTACTGCTGCATCTTTAAGTAATACTTTTTGTGTGTGGAGGGCCGGTAAAAAAGCCTCAGGGGGCCGCATTTGGCCCGCGGGCCATAGTTTAAGGACAACTGCTCTAAGGCATCTGTGGGAAGTGTACAGGCAGTGGCTTATCACTTAAAGGAATACTATCGATTCACATATTTTTTTTCAATTGACACAGGAATTGTTTGGGAAGTGCTGCTAAGTACTGGTGTATACATTTTAGTAGCAACTTCTTTGTTTACTGTTAGCAAAATACATTCAAAGTTTACTGACGCCAAAACTGATGGCTGACTGAGCCATGAGGAGAAGGGAAATTCCCCTCACACTTGATCAGTTAACTCTATGTGTAGCTCTGTGTGTGACAGAGAGAGACAGGATACAGGAGCTGCAGCTGTTGGGAGCTCTGTTTCTGACTGAAGTGTCTGAAGAGAGCAGAGGAAATGTAACTAATTGTCACAGCTTTTTCATATTGTTTTTGCTTTCAGAGTTTTTTATGTTTGATATTTGCTTTCTGTAGTCTGCTTTAATGCACAGCCAGAGTTGCATATCAGACACCCCTTCTGCAATTGATTTGTCACAGTATAGCTAAATCCTACCCTCAATAAATTACAGCTCTTGCCTCTGATATTTAACATGAAAAGTAGGAAAATGTTTACACAGCTACTTAGACATTATTTGTACATTGTCATTTTAGAACACGTGGGTATCGATAGTATTCCTTTAAGGACGCCAAAGTGTAGAGAGAAGTGGTAAAATTCTGTACAAAAGATACTTGGGGAGCCGTGCTCAAAGCCACAGACTCTCTCCCTTCACCTCCGCATTGGTGACGTATGCAGAGGTGAAGGGAGAGACAGACTTTAGCTGAGAGCACGGATTTCCCAGCGGCTTTTGTACAGCAGATTGCCGCTTCTACTCTCTGCACTTTGGCATCTTTAAAGAAAACCTGAACTGAAAATTAAAAGTCAAAATAAGCATACACAAGTCATACTTACCTTCCATGTAGTCTACTCCTCAGTGTCTTTCTCCTGTCCCGCGTCCTGTTTGTTCACTGTGATCAAGGTAATTTTCCATCCTCCATTTTGAAAATGGCTATTACCCCATAACAGCTTTCTGGTTAGCACACAGTTAAACTGTAACATCGCCCACTTGAGCCATAGGGAAACATGGACATTACCCGGTACATCAGTTTTCCTCTCAGCTATAACTGACAGCAACTGATATTTTACTGACAGCAACTGATATATTTCAGATCTGACAAAATATTGTCAGAGCTGGAAGGGATTATCGTCAGAAGAAAATGGTGTGCTTCTGAGAGGAACTGATGGCAAGGTAACTATGTAATGTTCATTTGAAGTTAGCTCATGTGTTTATTTTAAATATTTTTACTCAGTACAGGTTCTCTTTAAGCAGTAAGCCACTGCCTGTGCACTCCCCTCCAATGCCTGCGACACATGGGGACATGAGACAGGATAAAGGAACAGGGGAGTACAGGGGGCACCTAATTGCCACGGGGAAACAGGGGGCACCTGATTGTCGCAGAGCAAGATACTAAAGTTAGAGGAGACATGAGGTACAAGGGTGACATAATGGGGGGGGGGGGGGTGGAGAAGATCCACAAGATGCCCCTGCACCATGGACCAGGTTTAGTACTTTTTTTTTTTTTTTTTTTTTTTTTTGCCCTGGTTTTTGTCCTTTAACCACTTCAGGACAAGAGCAACTTTCACATATCAGCGCTGCTCCCATTCATTCACCAATAACTTTATTAATACTTACTACACCTAAATGATCGATATATTGTTGATTTTCAGGATAAATTAGGCTTTTAGCATGTGATCATTTTGTTTAGTAATTACCTTATTTTCTATGCATTTTAAAGGGAAAATCGGGGGAAAAATAGAAAAAAACACTATCCATTTACATTCAGTATAGCTTTACAATAAACTGTGCTAACTATAAGTTAAACCCACAAATTGTATTTGCTTATTCATCCTGGTTATTAAAACATTTAGACTTTGTTCCTAGCACAATCTATGGTGACATGGTCTGGAATTTCAGACTTTAACCACTTGAGGACCCACCCTTTACCCCCCCTTAAGGACCAGCGCTGTTTGTTTGGATCTGTGCTGGGTGGGCTCTGCAGCCCCCAGCACAGATCCGCGGCCACACAGAGCGATCAGATCGCCCCCCTTTTTTTCCCCCTATGGGGATGATGTGCAGGGGGGGTCTGATCGCTCCTACCTGCAGGCATGTTGCGGGGGGGGGGGGGGGCACCTCAAAGCCCCCCTCCGCGGCGACATTCTCCCCCCTCCCTCTCCTACCTGCTCCTCCGGGAGATCTGGGCTGCACAGGACGCTATCCGTCCTGTGCAGCGCAGCCAGTGACAGGACGTCCCCTGTCACATGGCGGCGATCCCCGGCCGCTGATTGGCCGGGGATCGCCGATCTGCCTTACGGCGCTGCTGCGCAGCAGCGCCGTACAAATGTAAACAAAGCGGATTATTTCCGCTTGTGTTTACATTTAGCCTGCGAGCCGCCATTGGCGGCCCGCAGGCTATTCACGGAGCCCCCCGCCGTGAATTGACAGGAAGCAGCCGCTCGCACGAGCGGCTGCTTCCTGATTAATCAGCCTGCAGCTGGCGACGCAGTACTGCGTCGCTGGTCCTGCAGCTGCCACTTTGCCGACGCACGGTATAAGCGTGCGGTCGGCAAGTGGTTAAAATCTGAAAACTTCTGCGCCTGCTTTGCCGTGTCCTCGCTCCTGCTGATGTCACCAGGAGCGTACTGCGCAGGCACAAACCATACTGGGCCTACGCAGTACGCTCCTGGTGCCATCAGCGGGAGTGAGGACACGGCAACGCAGACGCAGTGGTTTTCAGATTTTAAAGTCTGAAATTCCAGAAGTGAACCAGAGGCGGGGCTGGAGCATTGGGGAGTGGCTGCACGGACACAAGATGTCTGCGGGGGACCATTAGAAGCTCTGGGTAAGTTCAACTCATTTTCCCACGACCCCCCTACAGTATTCCATTAAGAAAAGGCTTAAAACCACCTCTTTGCCCAAGCCTTTGAGACTGTATAACGCAGGTCACAGCAATTTTGAGTCCCCAGGGAGAAAAGCGCAATAACAATATTATTATTGTTATATGTTGTTCTAACATAGTATTTGCCTAGTGCCACTGAATGTTCAGGCGCAATTGGATTGAAATAGTAAAATTCCAATTTTGTTATAGCCTAAATAGGAATGGGTGCTAGTCTACAAGCAGCTATGAATACTCAAAACTGACTGTACACCCACATTCTTCCTTGCAATGTTGGAAACAGTACACGAAGCCGGGTACATGGAGTACTGTTGTCAACAGTGAGACAGTCCAGATACTCCTCCCTTTCCTTACTGCAGTACTGTTAGCTTTAATGGAGTTGCCAGCCATAAAATGCTGACCCCTGATATATTTACCCAGGGCTTCCTCCAGCCCCTTGCAGCCGACATATCCCATGCCGCATCTCCGCTTGGGCCCTGCCAGTACAGAGGCCAACCTTGAGCTCCTCCTTACTGCGCCTGCACGAGCGCCGCTGTCAGTCATGGAGTTGCCAGCCATAAAATGCTGACCCCTGATATATTTACCCGGGGCTTCATCCAGCCCTTTGCAGCCGACATCCCATGCCACATCTCCGCTCGGGCCCCGCCAGTACAGAGGCCAACCTTACTTCGCCTGCGTGAGCGCCACAGTCAATCAAGCCCACGGTGTCTGCACTGCACACCAAGGGCTTGACTGATAGCGGCGCTCGTGCAGGCGAAGTAAGGTTGGCCTCTGTACTGGCGGGGCCCGAGCGGAGATGCGGCATGGGATGTCTGCTGCAAAGGGCTGGATGAAGCCCCGGGTAAATATATCAGGGGTCAGCATTTTATGGCTGGCAACTCCATGACTGACAGCGGCGCTGTCTAGAGGAGGTAGGCCTCTGCACTGGCGGGGACGCCGGGCTGGCAGCCGTGATACGGCGTGGGACATGTTGGCTGCAAGGAGCTGGAGATAGCCCCGGGTAAGTAGAGGGTTTTATGGCTGACAACTCAGCAACTTTTCCGTTTTGAGATCAGGTCAAGATGGTCTTTTCACATCTCGTTGGGCATTTTTTCTGTTTGAAATTGTGTTGCTAGGTAGTGAGTGCTATATAACCATGACGTTTTATAGACTTTAAATTTACCATTTTAATTTGAAAATAGGAAACCAGATATGACAGACTCTGCCTCGGTGTTGGAGACATTTAAATTTCTAGAAAATGCTGCAGCGGAGTTTAGCGATGAAGAGGATGATGAAGAAAATGATAGCAGAGACAAGACTGTTATTGATGCTGCAACGGTGAGCCATCCAGATTTTACACGCCTTGCTAACACGATATAAAAAAAGCATACATTTCCTGTCAGGGCTGTGGAGTCGGGAGTCGAGAAGTCTGAGCAATTTTGGGTACCCGGAGTCGGTGGTTTCATAAACCGAGGAGTTGGATGAATTTTGTACCAAATCCACAGCCCTGGTAAGTATTAGACTAAGGAGTCAATCGAGGAGTTGGAGCCATTTTGGGTACCTGGAGTTGAAGTCGGTAGTTTCATAAACTGAGGAATTGGAGTCGGATGATTTTTATACCGACTCCACAGCTCTGGTTTCTGTGCATCGGGTTAAACTCCAATCATTTTGTATAGGTTGCTGATGCACCAAAGATGCTTCTCCCAATAACAGTTTGGTTTTTTGGGGGAAGATGTGCAGGTCTTCATCGTTTTTAAAGGCGCTTTATGGCGGAAAATTGTAAAATTTAAAATATGTGCAAACATATTCAAATTAGATGTACGTTTCTTCCATAGTAAAATGAACCATAAATTACTTTTCTCCTATGTTGCTGTCACTTACAGTAGGTAGTAAAAATCTGACAGAAGCGTTTTGGACTAGCCCATCTCTTCTCAGGGATTTATTTATTTTCAAAAGCAGTTGCTCTGTCCAACTGCCCAAAAACTATGAAGCGAGCAGGGAAGCTAGCCAGCATCATTGTTTAAAGAGACTCCGTAACAAAAATTGCATCCTGTTTTGTATCATCCTACAAGTTCCAAAAGCGATTCTAATGTGTTCTGGCTTACTGCAGCACTTTGTACTATCACAGTCTCTGTAATAAATCAATGTATCTTTCCCCTGTCAGACTTGTCGGCCTGTGTCTGGAAGGCTGCCAAGTTCTTCAGTGTTGTGGTTCTGCTATGCACTCCCCCCTCCAGGCCCCTCTATGCACACTGCCTGTGTGTTATTTAGATTAGAGCAGCTTCTCTCTTCTCTCTTATCTTTTACAAGCTGGAAAAATCGTCCTCTGAGCTGGCTGGGCTTTCACATACTCAAGAATTACAGACACAGGCAGAGCTGTTTGCAGGAAGAAACGAGCAGCCTGAAACTTCAGTGCATGAGAACAGGGGGAAAGAAACACACAAATGATCTCTTGAGATTAAAAAGGAATGCTGTATACAGCCTGCTTGTGTATGGATGTATTTTTTATGTGTAGACATACTGTACATCAACCTACTTCCTGTTTTGGTGGCCATTTTGTTTGTTTATAAACAAACTTTTTAAAACTGTTTTTAACCACTTTTAATGCGGCGGGGAGCGGCGAAATTGTGACAGAGGGTAATAGGAGATGTCCCCTAACGCACTGGTATGTTTACTTTTGTGCGATTTTAACAATACAGATTCTCTTTAAATCCTTTTCAGGGAATATCTTTAAAAAGAATAAAAGCCTTGCTGAGAAACCCCTATGAAGAGATTGACTAGTCCAAGACCTGGCTCGTTTTACTCTGGAAAAAAATGTACTTCTTATTTGTCTGTTTGCACATATTTTAAATTTTACAATTTTTGTTTGCCATAGTGCCCCTTTAATTATGACAAAGAAGGTATTCAAGTTTAACCACTTCCATACCATGAAATTTTGTGCTGATCTGTGCTGTGTGGGCTCTCCAGCCCAAAGCACAGATCAGATAGCAGCCAGGCCGATCAGACTTCCCCCCCCCTTTTTTCCCCACTAGGGGGATGTCCTGCTGGGGGGGGTCTGATCGCCGCCGGCTGCTTGCGCTTGCGCGGGGGGGCTCTTCAAAGCCCCCCTCCGCAGCGCTTCCTGGCCTCCTTCCCCTTCCCTCCCTCTCCCTGTGAGCGGCGCAGGACGGATTTCCGTCCTGCGCCTGATGGGATAGGCTTTAGCCTATCAGATGCCGGCGATCCCCGGCCAATCAGAGGCCGGGGATCACCGATCTCCTCTACGGCGCTGCTGCGCAGCAGCGCCGTATACATGTAAACACCGGGGAAGGTCTTCCCCGTGTGTTTACATTTACCCTGCGAGCCGCCGATCGGCTCGCAGGGTGTTCACGGAGACACCCTCCGTGAACTGACATGGAACGTTTCCATGGAATACACTTCAGGATTCAGGGGCGTATATATACGCACCGAGAATCCGGAAGTGGTTAATTTGTGAAAAGATCTGGATTTTCTATGTGTGAGTCAGGGAAAGAGATTTGATTATTTCGGAAATTGCTGATATACTTCGTTAGTATTGTCCATGCAAATACAGGATAAATATTTCCCCTGGTCAGTGTACTGATGTGCTTCTTCGCTATACTGTATACAGCACCAAGGAATATGTTGGCACTTTATAAATCAATATTAAGAATATGCCAAGCAGCACTTCCTTCAGCAGAGGGCAAGGAGAAAAACAAAAAAGATGCAGTGAAGACTGCAGTAGTGGTCAGCAAAAAATTATCTGACAGGGCCAACTGCTGGAATGGTAAGCCACTGACAATAGAGTAAACTTTTTACACATGCTAAATTGTCACCTGAAACTCACGGGGAGTCATTTAGGACAGTGAAAATCTAGCATATGTATGTAGCTTAAAACCCAAATCCAAAAATTAGCAGGAAAAAGAATGGCAGAAGCTGAAAAAGAAGCAGAAGTAATGACCCTTTGAACTTTCCTGCAGTAAAACCTCATTTGTGTTCTCCTTCACAGACAACAGGCTTTTAGTGTATTTACTTTTCTGGAAATCGGACTACATTCACAAGCTGATCATCATGTCACATACCTTTGCAGCTTATTTTAAATGTGCACTTGTCTGAGACTTTGACATGCTATTTTAAAATATGAGAGTTAATAACTAAGGACTTCCGATGAGAAAATTAAAAACTACTTTTTACTCACCTACTACATAGATTTGGTAAAATTGGATGAAAAAGATTGTATTAGTAGCCACCTTGAGACAGCTGCTCAGGGCTGGAAGAAGCCCCATGTGAGTAAAAAGTTTAATTTTCTCATCGGAAGTCCTTTAAAGTGGATCCGAGATAAACTTTTACTCCTTGCATAATTGTGTTCCTTTCATATAGTTTATAGGGCATTCCTCAAGCCAAATACATTTTTTGTTTTGTTTTAATACTCTAATTCCCTATAAACTGAACAAGCCTCACCCACAGCTTTTTAGAGTGCTTTGGCACTGCAGCAAGGGCTTTTGGGAGCTCAGTCTGGGCAGGAGTAGGCGGTTATTAGCCAGAGATTTCAGAGGCAGAGGGGAGGAGGGAGGAGAAGAGGGGACTGAATTTGTCACATTACACACAGGCAAGCTGATAGCATCTCCCTCAGCCTGTGACAAACAGAACATAGCTGCCCTCATTGTATCACAGGAATAAATCCTCATAAACTATTGAAGAAGCTGTTTGCAGCTAGTTTTGCTGTGTAAACTATCTAAACTTTAGAATATATATATATATATATATATATAAAATATATATATATATATATATATATATATATATATATATATATATATATATATATATATATATATATATATATATATATATATATATATATATATATATATATATATATATATATATATATATATATATATTATTTTACTTGTTATAGTTAGTTTTTCATCTCGGATCCACTTTAAGGAAACAAAACATCTGCCTTGAGCAAGTCGAAAAGGGAAAATGGACCACCTTGTACATTGAAGCAAACTTAGAGAATGGAATATAGACCCCTCTTCATTCACTGGTTTGCCTGGCTGTTATGCAATTTTTGATTTCAATAGTCGCATATCTGCAGAAAGTATGCAGACAGAAATCTGATCTGCATAATCTTTCTAGGTAGGTGACTCGTATTATTTTCTGCAAAGAATCCACAAAACAGCCAGCCAAGTGATATTTTAAAAAGGTGATAAACATTGGTATCTATATTATCCCTATCCCTGCAGGATACTTCAAAAGATCTATTCTTATTACTACATTTCCTGCTGCTTGGGTCTGACTCATTAGTGCTTTATAAGGTAAATTACATTTACCATTTTTTCTGTATTTTCAGCTGATGCACACAGTTAAAGTGGATCCGAGATTAACTTTTACTCATTGCATAATTGTGTTCCTTTCCTATTGTTTATAGGGCATTCCTCAAGCCAAATGCTTTTTTTGTTTTTGTTTTAATACTTTAATTACCTATAAACTAAACACACCTCACCCACAGTTTTTTAGAGAGCCTTGGCATTTTCAGACAGTAGCAAGGGCTCATGGGAGCTCAGTCTGGGCACTAGGAGGGGGAGGTATTACTAGCCAGAGACTTCAGAGGCAAAAAGTGTGTGTGTGTGTGTGTGGGGGGGGGGGATTAGGTTTTTTTCAATAGCTTGAGTGATGATGCAGATAAGCTTGCCTGCGTGTAATGTTTACAAACATGGGTACTGTCATTGTATCACAGGAAGAAATAATCATATTCTATTGTAGCTGTTTGCAGCTAGATTTGCTGTGTAAACTATTTAAACTTTATATAAGATATATAGACAAGTTACTTGTTATAGTTAGTTTTTCATCTCGGATCCGCTTTACATTTCTTATGTTTAGCTGAAAGTACATTTTGATGTATATTCTTATTGTGCATACTTGCTTTACCTTTTTTTAATATTTAAACTCCTTTGCTATACAGTATAAGCTGCTTAAAAAAGTGTTTACTATTTTTAATTTATTCCATAGTTTTGATTTAATAGGAGTTTAATAATGCACAATCATTCTACTGCTTTTCTACACATTAATGAAACCCGTTACATGTATTGAGGGAATTTGTAATACTTTGATTGGTTTTATATCTTTTTTTTTTTTTTTTTTTTTTTTTTTTTTTTGTAAATAGCTTTTATCATATTGTGTTTTTCTTGTGGTTTTGTAGATTGTGAGAAGAAGGGCTGTACTAGATCCCAATGAAGACAGGGATACAGAAGAGGCTTTGAAGGAATTTGACTTTTTGGTGTCAGATGATTCTGATGGAGGAGAGTCTAGAAGTGCTGGTGATGGCACAGAATGGGGTAAGCTTGCCTCTATTTTCACACTTATGCAAGACTTTTGTTCCCCTGCAAGCCTTACAAGACTTGTATGCTACTAAACAATGCCTTCAAAAGTAGGTCAGGACTGCATTTTTTTAGCTAAAAATGTAAGTAAGAATAAAAGAGGTCAGAAATGAATTAGATTTTGGGGATATGTTTGTCTGTTCCGCATGATCCTGTGCTCTGTATTTTGGTGAATCCAAATAAAGCTTGATAATTTTGGACGCACATTCCTTTTCTCAACCAGTGGCTCAGAGCATCTACTTTCTTTGGGACTAGAAAACATCATATACTTTTTTTCTTGTGGCATCAGTAGAAACTGCCAACTGAGTTACGTTAGAAAAGATAATCGAATGGTCTGAAAACCTTTGATAACTTTACCTTTTTTCCAAGACATACTGGCAGTAGTAGTGCATGTCCTCTCTTCCCTCCGTTGTATTCATAGGCATAAACAAGTATGCTTAACTGAGCAACCAGGTTTATATGTGAGCTGTCATGGAGGTAGTTATCAAAGTTGGATACATCATAGCTGCACGAACATCTATTTATAAAGGGTGTACCATCATTTCTTAAATGACTGCTACTTCTTGTCTGGTGATGGAAATATATGTTCCCAGGGTATAGCTTTAAAGGCAAATTTTGCTCACTTTTACTCAACTACTTTACCTCTTGAGAATAGTGGAGGAACTAAGATAACACTTGTGCCTTTAGGCTTAAGAACATTTTTTTTTTTCAGTACCTGGAATGTCACCAGTGTGCGGCTAATGGTTCAGGGAATAGTGTTTGTCTGATCTATACCCGGGAATTAAACTTTAATGGCCACATGCTAAATTACAAGTTGTTAAAGTAAACCTGAGATGACTGGGGGAAAAAATTATCCATACCTGGGTCGTCTTCCAGTCCCCTTCAGTCTGATCGGTCTCTCGCCATCTTCTGCAGCCTGGATCCTGCATCAGTAGGTGCAGGCACACTTGCTCCACCCCGTCTGGGAGCTTCCTGCGCAGTAGTACTGTGCAGGCAAAGAACTCCCCCAGCGACAAGAAGCACAGCTGACTAGCGGAATTACCGGGTCGAATAGCAGAGGACAAAGACAAAGGACCGATCAGCCTGAAGGGGGCTAAAGGAAGCCCCAGGTATGTATAAAACTTTTTTTTTGTCTTCGGTACCCGTTAAACTGTTCAGTAATTTTTCTTAATTTGTTTAAAAAAGTTAACTCCCTGGATCATGTGATCATGTCAAGATGCAAACAGGTTTCCAGTAACCCCACAATCTTGCTTGCCTGTCAGTGGATCAGTCCAGCTGTGGAAAATTAATACTAAAGAATCCTACTCCATGCAGCAAAATTGGAAATGTATTTTTGAGTATACAAGCTTAGAAAGAACAGTTTCTGCTTTAGACAGTTTTAGACATTTATAGCTGGCTGAACATGGAAAAGAACACCTACTTTTTAACAATATTAAACAAAAAGTCTTGCAGAGCACTGATAATTGTAGCTAACTGGAGCATTACTTTTATAAAAAAAAAGTTACCCTTCATTCAGGTCAGTAGAACACCTTCTTAAGGCCTCCCAGCCATGATTGCTTTTCCACTGTAGTTACATGCAGATGAATAGCAGCATTTGTGTTACTCAGCAAAAAATAGGCGTATTGCATCTGAGCATGGCTGTAGCCATCCATGCTGAGTGCCACAATGTGCCTGGTCAGAATCAGAATCCGATTTATTTCGCCAAGTGCGGCGGAAGCCACACTCAGAATTATTTGTGGTACACACAGGCGTAGGGCTTAGTGCAAAAAATTACAGGTTTACAACAGTGAACGTAACTGACACTGTGCAAATGTGCATAAAAACACAGACAGAATAAAAACAGAACATAACATGCATATATAAGGGCCTAAAAGTGGCAGTTCTGCAGGATGACCGGGGGGGGGGGGGGGGGCATGCTGGGTGGATATGCAGCGTAGGGGGCACTAGTTTAGAAGGCGTACCGCTTGGGGGAGAAAAAAAAGAGTTCCTATGCCTGGAGGTTTTGGTGGGAATAGTTCTGTAGCGGCGGCCTGAGCGCATGCGGATGAAGAAGCGACTACCGGGGTGGAGGGGATCTTGCGCAATCCTGTTTGCCCTAGATCGTAGCCTGGATGCGTGGAGGAGGTCCAGGGGTGGCAGGGGTGTCCCAATGATTCTCTCCGCAGCCTTGATCACCCTTTGCAGTTTGTACTTGTCACTTGCGGTAGCGGCTGCATACCATACGATGATAGAGGAGCAGAGGATAGGCACGACTGTGGCCGTGTAGAAGCTCGTCATCAGCTCCTGGGGCATGCCGAACTTCTTCAGTTGCCTCAAAGAACAGCATTTGCTGTGCTTTCTTTTGGCATTTGGTGATGTTTTGTCCCCATCTCAAGTCGTTGGTGATAGTTGTACCCAAGAACCGAACGCTAGATACCTTGGCTACTTCAGAGCCTTCGATGAGAACAGGATTGAGAGGTGGAGGGCGCTTCCTGAAGTCTACAATCATCTCAACGGTCTTTGCAGCGTTTAGGACAAGCTTGTTGCTCTTGCACCAGTTGCAGATGCGCTCCATCTCGCTCCGGTAGGCGTGTTCGTCCCCACCGCTGATGAGGCCAAGGATAGTGGTGTCATCTGCGAATTTAATAACCTTGACGCAGTCTGTGGTTGAGATGCAGCTGTTTGTGTACAGTGAGAACAGAATCGGGGACAGAACACATCCTTGGGGAGCGCCCGTGTTTGTGGTTCTCTCCCGGGAGGAGCAGCTGCCGAGCCTTACTAGTTGCTTCCTGTTGGTGAGGAAGTCTTTGATCCACGCGCAGAGAGTGTGGTCAACTCCAAGTCGCACTAGGTTGTCATACAGGATGCTTGGACAGATAGTGTTGAAGGCAGAGCTGAAGTCTAGGAAGAGGATTCTGGCATAGGTGTCCGGCCTGTCTAGATGTTCCATGATGGAGGCCAGGCTAATGTTGATGGCATCCTCTGTAGATCTGTTGGCTCTATATGCGAATTGGAGTGGGTCTAGGAGAGCGTCCGTGGCACCCTTCAGGTGGGTGAGGACCAGTTTTTCAAAGATCTTCATGACAGTTGAAGTTAGGGCAACAGGTCTGTAGTTGTTGAGGTCTGTGATGCCCGTTTTTTGGGGGATTGGTATGATGGTAGACCACTTGAGGCAGGAAGGAACTTTGCACCTCCGTCAGGGATTTATGAAATATGGAGGTGAGGACAGGAGCCAGCTGACTGGCACAGGCTCTCAAGCAGGTAGAAGACACTCCGTCCGGGCCAGGGGCCTTCCTGGGGTTCAGTTTTTGGAGCTGCCTAAGTACATCCGCCTCTTGGGCTGCCACTGGCACTGAGAATCCCTGGACCACTTTAGAGGTGGTGGTTGTGGGAGGCAGGCTAGGAGTGGTCGCCTGTATCCCAGGATGGTTGGGTTTGCGTTCAAACCTGCAGTAAAACTCGTTGAGTTTTTCAGCTAGTTCAAGGCTTGGGGGCGCGTGTTGGGAAGGCGGTTTGAGATTTGTGACAGCCCTGAGACCATTCCAGACTTCTCGTGAGTTGTTGGACCTGAGACGCAGCTTGTTGAAGTAGTCCCTTTTAACGGCGCTGAGTGCCCTTTTAAGGGTGTATCTGGCTGTCTTGAATTCTTCTGGTGTGCCGGACTTGTGTGCTGCTTCCTTGGCTTAGCGGAGTCGGCGTAGCTTGCCGTTGAACCAGGGCTTGTTGTTAGGGTAGACCTTGAAAGTCCTTTTTGGGGATACACAGCTCCTCACAGAAGCCTATGTAGGAGGTGACGTTCTCAGCCCATTCCTCAAGGCAGGGTGTCTTCAGGGCCGCCCAGTTGGTGCACTCAAAGCAGGTCTGTAGCCTCAGCTTGGCTTCGTCAGTCCATTTTCTCAGTACACCGGAGCAGCTGACAGAAAGTTAAATCCCTGTCTTCAGCCTCCCGTGTGAAAGAGGCATTAGAGATGTGGGTGCTGTTCATGTACAGGGCTGAATATACTGTGAAAAAGGTTTCTCTGCTGAATAAAATAGAGCTACATTAATAATGAAAGTAGGTCCATTTTAAAGGCAGGCAGACTTAAAGGGAAGGTCCAAGCAAAATAAAAAAATGAGTTTCACTTACCTGGGGCTTCTACCAGCACCATGCAGCCATCCTGTGCCCTCGTAGTCACTCACTGCTCCTCCAATCCCCCGCTGGCAGCTTGCTGACCTCGGTCGGCGGACCGCATTGCGTACATTTTTACGCATTCCCGCTCATGCAGGAACATTAACACATACATTTTTACGCGTTAGTGGATCAATCCACTAACGCGTAAAAATGTTTGTGTTACTGTTCCTACACTGACTGGAATGTGTAAAAATGTACGCAATGCGGCCCGCCGACCTCTGAGGTCAGCAAGCTGCCAGCGGGGGATTGGAGCAGCAGTGAGTGACTACGAGGGCACAGGATGGCTGCATGGGGCTGGTAGAAGCCCCAGGTAAGTGAAACTCATTTTTTTATTTTGCTTGGACCTTCCCTTTAAATGCTCCATATTCCTTATGTGGCAATTGCAAAATGGATGGATCAGTTGATGATGCATTGTCCATGGGAGCTGCACATGATCACCACACAGACCTAGTTTTGTGGAATGGCTGATCAAGTATGCTTAAACATTTTTTTTTTATTGCTCTTCCTAGGATAAAGTGACACCAGCAGTATCTATTGCTGGGTCACCTCTAACACCACCCACATATATTAACTGAAATATTGGTGAACATAAGAGTTCATTTAAGTGTACAGGTCTGACAACAAACGTTGCTGGCTCTCCTCTAATATTTGAGGACTGTAGCATTCTTCTTTTCTCCAAACTGCCTACATGTATCTGAAATTTTAGGTTGTGTACCCACTGCCTTCTAATAAAGTTGTCCATAATACTCATACTTTGGACTGTCACTTTTTTTGAAATGCCATCACATCAAAGTATTAACGACTAGTTCAGAGGAAAGGTTGGGCTGTGCAGCAACCATGCTGTTCAGCAACCTAGAAGTCACTTGTTTGCTGCAATGCAATCATCTAGGGTCATATGGAAAGGTTGTTTGAGTTGACCATTGCTGCATAACGATCCTTATGTAGCTATGAGATGTTTCAGGACTACTGCATGTAACCTCTGGCTTTCACTTGCCATCCACCAAGATGTAACTGAATGGGGTAGGACCATCTCACTGCCACTTTCAGCAGCCTACAAATACCACACATTTGAAGGGCTAACTAAAAAGTGGTGGATTCACCACTGTCATCCATCAGTCTGAGCTCTAAGCCTAAGGCTCAACACACACCATACAATCTTGGTTGTTCAATCTTACCATTTTCATGTAGTATAAGAGCTTATCCAATCAATCCTTCAAGGTATTTTCAATCTGTTGGCCCTTATACTACATAGATTTGGTAAATCTGTACAACCAAGATTGTATGGTGTGTGTTGAGCTTAAGGAAGAGCTAGGGGAAAGATGAATCTAATGCAAGAGTAGAAAGTTGGAAACCATGGTTATCCACAAACATTCATTACATTTGTTCAACAAAAATTTTGGTTGATAGTCAAGTCTTTTGGAATGTTTGTTGATGGTCAGACTAGTCTTCTGCTGCAGTATTTCTAAACACAGGTCTCAACCCTATACTATAGTGAATTGCTGTAAACCAAGAAAGAGATGACTTCCCACCTCAGTACTACTGGCTTCTCCAGGTAATGGTGATCTGTTCAGCGCTGGAAAGTTGCTAAATTTGGAAGGAAGTCCACCTGTAGACCTTTTGCCCAGCCCCACACCATGTTGATCCCTGCTTGCCCTGTGGGTATGTGTAGGCCAGTCTATGACCTGGACAGAGACATGGCTCAACTTTCCTGTCTGTAGGTCTAGCCAACTTTGGGATTTGTTGATGGTAAAAGCACTGTTGGTACCACCTGGGACCCAGTGGGCAGTTTCAGAAGCACGAAGTACTGCGTTTTTCAGCATGATTCGAAAAAGTGCTGCAGGACTCATAATTGCATATCACCTGCATTAACCTAATTATCATTGCACTTTTGGAATACCCACTGATTTCAAAGCACAGCTAAAAAGCTGCTGTAAGTATCAGGCCTCATCGTGGTATGACTGCATAGTATGCAGACTTATGACTTTTATTCAAACACTTTAAACACAATATAAAACCATTACCTGATGAAGTGGTCATGTGGACCATGCCGTGTGTGGAGCGTTTGGTGTGCCCCCCTCCGCCCTTACTGCAACATGTGCACATTGTGGACCCTGTCCTTGGGATATGTATGTATACTACCAGTGTTCCCCAACCCTGTCCTCAAGGCCCACCAACCGTGCATGTTTTGTTGAAATCCACAGAGGTAGTTAATCAGCACTGCTGAGACACGAATTACCTCACCTGTGCATGTTTGTGGTTTTCTGCAAAACATGTACTGTTTACACTGTTTATTTGTATTGCCTAATCCTTGTTTGCACTGTTCATCATATGCACTTTATATTGCCTTGTTTATGAGCATAACAGAACTATTTAAGACTGTTCTTTGCACTTTATTCATTTAATTAAGATTTTGCACATTAACCATCAGCACCTTATTAACCCCTTATTACGGACCCGGGCCCTTATTTTCCATACTGGGCTCGATTGCTGAGCCCAGATGGTTAATCATGCAGCATACAGGGTTACCTTGATTTTCAGGAGGTGAGGAACTTGTATTGATTTGTATTCTCTGACACATGATTGTGTTGTCATTTTAAATGGTTTTACATTGTGTTTAAAGTATTTGAATAAAAGTAATTTTGTATTCATTATATGGTGGTGAAGCCCATTCTTGCCAGAATTTCGGTTTCTCCTATAATTCTTGCTCTTCCATTTAGTCATGGGGCTTGCACATCACATTTAATTAGGAGTGCGGATTTACACATTTGTATTAGCAAACCATTTAATGTGGAAAAAAATGTGATGGAGAAAATCTTTAATAAAGATTTCCAGAGCAATTCATTCTTGGTCAGCTAAATCTTACAACCCTTATATATTTTCCACAGGGAGGTTTGCTGAGAAAATTGCAGTCAAATGTGTGCAGTATAGTGAGAACTTTTAAAATAAATGCAGGCTGTGCTAGATCTCATTTAAAAAAACAACCTAAAACTTTGTTTTGCATGTGCATTTATGCGACTAAGTATACACGCTAAAGGTGCCCATATCGTTCTTTTTCCATTCTGCAGGTTTTATAGATATGCAGGGAATCTGTTCTGCCAAAATGTCAGATTGATCAACTTTCAGTAGATTTTGAACACTAATGCCGAATATCGATCGAAAGTAACAATCGGACATAATGAAAGATCTTAGTTGGTTGGGGAAGCAGCTGTTGTAGAGCCCATAGCATTGCACTGCATTGAACAGTGCAATGTTGCAGTTTAAATCTGTTTTCAATGAATTCCCTGCTGGAATCTATAGAAAATCGGTGTTAGGAGTCTGTTTCTTTCAGAGAGGGATAGATAATTTTGCCTTATCAGGTGGGAAATCTATAAGTGTATGGCTAGCTTTATTCAGCAACAGTTTATTGGCCAAAAGTATGGTGGGGCTGCCAGCTTTTGTCGCCTGATAGCGGACAACCGTTTTTATATTTTAACCAGGATTGCAGGATCCCTTTAGTTTGTAAATGTACTCCAACTTCTTGAATAATTTGCGAGTCCAGAGAATATTTGTATACACTGCTTTGTTTAACTCTTTCTGCCGCCCGGACGTGAGGCTCACGTCTGGGCGGCTGCTCCACTGCGGTGCCGCGCTTCGGCGTGCAGGCGCACCCCCATGGTGTCCCCGGTAGCCCTGGGATCATTGAACGGGAACATGGTTCCCAATCACCGATCAGTCTCCCCAGCAGAAAAACCGAAGCGCTCTTACAAGAGGCTTCAGTCTTTCTGCCCGTAAAATTTCCGCATCCCCCTTGTGCTTCCACTTAGCGAGAAGCACAAGGAGGGAGAAAAAATAATCAAGGTGGCCATCATGTGGCCAAATAGTAAAACTACATCTACATATTTTTTACATTACAATTTACACATATATTAAAAATTAACTGTTTATTTCCCACACCAAAATATTACCCAAATACATTTTTATGGAAAAAAAATTACAATTTGAAACAAAAAAAAGACATAAATAGTTACATAAGGGTCTGAACTTTTTAAATATGCATTTGAAGGGGGTATACTACGAACATTTTTTAAATTATAAGCTTGTAAATAGTGGTGGACGCAAAACTGACAAAATGCACCTTTATTTCTAAATAAAATATTGGCGCCATACATTGTGATTGGGACAAAATTTAAATGGTGTCATAACCGATACAAACGCGCAAATAAAATACATAGGTTCTAATTATGGTAGTGTGGATTATTTTAAAGCTATAATGGCTGAAAACTGAGGTGAATTTTTTCCATTTTTTTCTTATTAATCCTGTTAAAATGCATTTATAAACAAAACAATTCTTAGCAAAATGTACCACCCAAAGAAAGCCTAATTAGTTGCGGAAAAAACAAGATATAGATCATCAATGAATTGTGATAAGTAGTGATAAAGTTATTAGCGAATGAATGGGAGGTGAAAATTGCTCTGATGCATAAGGTGAAAAATCCCAGCGGGCTGAAATGGTTAATGTATGATGCCAGTTCCATGTATATTTAGATTTTGGTAAATAATAGAGGAGAAACGTATTTTTCAGCAGCCCAAGAAATACTGTGTGGCTGTTTAGAACAAGGCCAGTGCTCTGAAATTTTTGTCAGTGGCACAGCATATTTGTTGTTTCTTTAGTCTCGTACACAGGCTCATTGGCTGTCGCCTGAAATGATGGTTGGTGATCATTTCAGATGACAGTTTGCCATCCTAAAAATATGCACTTTATCTTTTTCAAGCTGCCATTTATGTTCTATGAATAAGGGAGGATAGATGCTGGGTGCCCTGCTGCATGGAAAACAGTAGAATAGCAATGGCAAGTAGGATCCGATTTTATCACTAAGAACATAATCAGCAGTGCAACGGAATAGGTTGGCTCTTTATAAATCAGTAATAAATAGCAATAATAATGTGTATACTTCTTTGTAGTGTCCATAGGCATCATAGGTTTATTGTGCAGGCAAAATACGCCTATTGTGGTAGAATATGCATAGAGTACAGCATGCACGTTTATGCCTATGAGATGGGAGGAATATAGAAGATGCTTTCCCAGATAGAAAGCGAGACTAGTCGGGATTAATTCATTAAATGGATCTGGTTTATTCAGTTGATAAATCCCACCCACTATTTTTTTTTTCAAAGATTGGTCTTCTGCTGCCTTCCATATATTTGAAAACTGTAATTTTGCATTAATATATAGCACTATATTACTTCAAAGGACCATTGAAGCGAGAGGTATACGGAGGCTGCCATATTTATTTACTATTAAGCCATACTAGTTGCCTGGCTATCCTGCAGAACCTCTGCCTCTAATACTTAGAGCCATAAACCCTGAACAAGCATATGCAGATCAGGTGTTTCTGATATTGTCAGTTCTGACAAGATTAGGTGCATGCTTGTTATGGGTGTTAATCGGATAGTAGATCAGCAGGGCTGCCAGGCAACTGGTATTGTTTAAAAGGAAAGCAAAAATATAGCAGCATCCATATTCTTCTCACTTCAGTTGTACTTTATCAGGCCTAAAAAATGCCCCTTGAAGTAGCGTAACTGGTTTATCCAGCGTTTACTTGTTACAATTAAGGAATTTTTGTTTGTCCTACATTTATTCCATATAGTTACTCAGAAGTCCATTATATTTCTCTGTCCCAGTTTTTCCAATAAAATATTGACTTACTTGATACTGTGCTTGATCCATTGCAAGTTACATTTTGGATGTATTCTGAGATTAAATGGCTTGTTAATACGTAACCTTTTTTCACCAAGTGCACTTTGAAGCCATAACATTTTTTACAACTCAGAGTATTTTTGGAATGTGGAAATACTACAGAATTTACAGCCTCGTAATAGTGACTAATTACATGGGTGGAGCTTGTTCAGTGTGACAACTGTACACTTGGAAGAATGTTACTTGCACACAGTGTTATTAAAGTTTTGTAATTTATTATCAAAGTAAGAGAGAAGATTTATTTGTATAGACTGACTTTTCTGCCTTGTGCCATATTTGCAATGATGAGCAAGCTCCAATGTATATTCTGCATTTTCCTCTGTGGTAATTGAAGCCTAAAATGCTATGTGACATCTAGGCCAGTAAACAAAGCATCTAATGAACAAAATTTGTTATACCAGCACCCTCATGGGGTGCAGTGATCTTGTCATCACATGCATTAGAGCCTACATGTACCATGGAGGTTAAACCTATGCTATAGACACACAGATTCAAGGCTGTATTTAGCAGCAGATGAACTGGGCAATGATGTGACTTTAAGGCCTCTTGCACACTGCAAGCAAATCAGATTCAGATTCAGATTTTTAATCTGTTTTTACATCCGATTCCGATTCAGATTTTTAATCTTAACTGCATGCTGCGTTTTTTGATCCGTTTTTCTGTTGAATGTATTCAAGGAAAATCGGAAACGGAATCGGAAACGGAATCGGAATCGGAAAACGGATTTGCAGTGTGCAGGGAGCCTAAGGGAGAGGCCACACTTGAGTCAACATAAAATTATGGTGGTTTTTACACTTATTTTTTTTCGTAATGGTACGGGTATTCACGCAGTCCTTGGCCACCATAGACTGCACCAGCTGCCAGTATATGGGAATCGTACGCATGTTGTGATTTTATGCAGCGGGGAATTTTTTTTTTTTTTTTTTAACGTTCAGGTATTGCAAAAAAAAAAATAGTCAGACTTGCAAAGGAACATACGTGTAACTATTGGAAAGCATTGCTTGTGGCCCCAGACTGAATCGCGCCTTTTCTGCTTCTTGTTGGTGATCAAACTAGCAATGCCTGAAGTATAAGCATTATTCTCGGCCTAGTCAGACATCATATAGCATTGTACTATTTAGACTGTTATAGTTATTTGTTAATAGTTAATGTTATGCTGATGAGAGTCGATGCCTACTTGTAGAGCATGGTGATGTTTAATATGGTCTTTAAGTTTCTGGATGGAAGTTTCAAGCCCTTTACTTTGGTAAAAAGAATTGATGTGGCAGTCTCCTAAATTTTTAAAGTAAAGTCCATTGTATTGAAGAGGAATGTGTTTGATTTTTCTCACTGTTTAGAAAAGGAAGACCAGTGTCCCATACCGGAATCCTGGAATGTCGATCAGGGAGTTATAACCAAACTCAAGGAACAGTACAAAAAGGAGCGCAAGGGGAAAAAAGGGGTGAAGAGTAAGTGGAAAACATTGCACTTCCAAATCATCAATCCCACCTCTTTCATATCCTACCTTCCCTTCAAAGCTATTTTTCGTTATTTTCTTTCAATGTTTTCCTCAACCACTTACTCTTTTACTTTGCTGCTCCTCCTTTTTTTTACCTGCTGTTCACCTTTTAACGGGCATTGGAGCTCTTTCACCTGTTAGGAAACTATCTTGTAAATGCCAGCCAAACGTATAAAGATTTTCAGTATTTCTCAGGCTCATTTAGCTCTTACCATAGGTCGATAGTTAATTTTGTAGTCTACTGCTTTTATTTATAATGTATCTGAATCTGAAAAATAAGTAGGACGTGCAAATTTTAGATGCATACAGAATATGTGCCGCTTCATTGTTGTAAGCTTGCTTCAGTTAGTTTAAACACTGCCTAATCTGCAAACTGCAGCTGTTATTTTAGCACGTCAGTTCAATGTTAAATTGAATGAAAAACAATGGCACAAACTATTTTGTTGGCTTCTAGCTTTATGTTGCCATCTATTTTGTTAATGCTGTTTGAAAAATCATGTTAACAAACCTTTATAAAGTCTTGAAACATGATGCATATTCATTGCAGATTGTTGGTTGCTGTCTACATGCACAGGCACCATTTAATTGTCCCGTACCTGCAGACAGCTTAGCCAGATCTATGGAATAGCACCACATTCCCTAAAAATTGTGTATGTCGCCTATATTACCCTAAGTGAGAAATGTTTGTGGTTTTTACATTAGTTTTAACATTTAAAGGCATTTTGCTCTCCACCCAAGTATTCGTAAAATTAGATTTCTATTATTTACCCTTCTGTCTTTCTGAAAATGTTTTGGTCTCTAACTGTTGAAGTAACTATTTTAATGATGCCTAAACCAATCTGACAAGGCGTCAAAAATAATTAAAAACCTAAAATTAGAAATTTGGAAGTTACAAATACCTCCTAGAAGAACAAGAGAAACGATTAGATTTTTTTTCACAATGCTTTTATGGCTTAACTAGCTTCATCAGTGGTAAAAAGTTTGAATGCCACCACAAATATAGTATAAGCTCCTTTTTAACACATTGGGATCTACTAAAAGAGCAGTAAAATTTAGTGCCATTTGCCATTGTGTCATTCAGGAAATACTTCTGTGTGCTCATTCCCTTTTGGAATAATGAAAACAGTTGACCGTAAACTATTATGTACAGGATAGTCATGGCTTAAACAAAAATTGTAGTATATTGTTTCTTCCTGAACTCTGAAACCTATTAATACTGTATATACCATCAGATTTGGTGTACGTGTGATTAAACCAACTTTTGTTTTTGTTTTTCTTTTGCAAATCACTTTTTTACGATATGTGTAGAAACCTAAAACATAGTTAAAAAGAAATGTTGAGCTCTGTCTGCCCGGGAAAAGGAAAGTTTATTTTATTTATTTTTTTGCAATGGTATGCATTGGGTATGCATGACTTTTGTGAGAATATTGCAGTTTAGTTTTATGCTGAAAAATACCTAGTTAAATTTACTTTTTATTTAGCCCAGAGCATATATAATTATACTGCACCAATGTTAAGCACTTGGGGCTTCTGCACTTTTCTTTAATATGGAAAGGTAATATAGTGTCAAATGCTGAACGCCTAAACACCCCACCATCTTTTATTGGTTTTGTAGTCCATGCACTTTATTCAGCATGTGTAGAAGAACTTCATTTTGTGTTCAGGCAGCTAACTTCCTGCTTGGGTGGAGCCGAACCTGTATTATGCTGTGGTGGCTGGGGCTCAGAAGTTATTTCTAATAACCACTCCTGGTGCAAATGTTTTGTGGTCCTTTTAGATATGAGTTGTTGTTTTTTATTTGTGTTGGAGTTCATTGATTAGTTGATGTCCCATAAATCTTTAAATTTAGTCAGGATCCCAGGCCCTGCCCACTTCTTGCACTCACAGATTTCACTACGCACCCATCTTAGTTTTGTACCTGCCAGTCTCGACTACAAAATGATTAAATCCAAGGTACAGAGCTGCAGAAGCTTTGCTTCACACACCACAAAGTGGTACTACAGCAGTCCTATTACTACCTTTGTTTGAGTATATACAGTAAGATGGGCTCTAACATATGTATTTAACCAGATTGACTAGACACACACACGCACACCTACCTCATTAGTACCACTGGCAGGTGAATACTCATTACAGTAGGACCTGTCTAGGGATAGGCTTGATCAGCAACAGCAAGTGAATTTACTGTTTTTGAAGGTGATGTACTGGAAGCAGAAAAACTGGGCAAGCGTATTGATTTCAGCAACTTTCAGAATTACCTAATTGTGATAGATGATTGGGGCAGTTCCTTTTAAATGACCTGTATTTCAGGCAGGGGTCACACTTGTCGGCTTTCGTGCGCGTTTTCTGCACAGAAAAACTGTTTTCAACTGAGAACTCATGTTAATCAATGAGCTAGGTCACACTTGAATGCAGATTTTGCACACAGAAAAAAAAATTGACATCTTGCGCAATTTGTCAGTTTTCTCTATAAATTACATTAGCTGTTGTAAGGTAGAGGTCACACTTGTCTTTCAGTTTTCTGAAAAGTGTAGAAACTGAAAGACAAGTGTGACCCCTGCCTCAAGGTCCTTCTCAGTGTGCAGATGTAAGTACTTACTAATGGTGGTTCTAAGGAAGTGAACATTGGACAAAGCCATTTGTAGAATATCGGCCATACGTCCTATATTTTACTAAAGGAGCCCATAACTGTGCAATTTTTCACTAAATGCGATCTTTCGATGCAATTTCAATGATCTTAACTAATTAGAAGGTAATTATTGATTGTTCACCTTTTACTGAATGATTCTTTCTTCAAATTTGATCACAAAATCCAATTTTTGGATCGATTTTATCCTACTTAGTAATCGACCAAAGTATCGTTCCTTATTGATTGCTTTCATAAATGGCAAATTTTCTATACAATTCAATGGTAAAAATAGCATTGAAAGATCGGATTTGGTGACAAAATTGTACAGTTTATGGGCACCTTAAAGAGGACCCGAGGTGGGTTTGAAGAATGTTATCTGCATACAGAGGCTGGATCTGTCTATACAGCCCAGCCTCTGTTGCTATCCCAAACCCCCCTAAGGTCCCCCTGCACTCTGCAATCCCTCATAAATCACAGCCTCACTGTTGATACACAGCGTGTCGCAGCGGGCTGTGTTTATCTCTATAGTGTCAGTCTGCTGCTCTCCCCGCCTCCTGCAGAACTCCTGTCCCAGCCTGCGTCCCTTCCCTCCCCGCTGATTAGAGGGAAGGGACGGGGGCAGGGACCGGAGCTCTGCAGGAGGTGGGGGAGCAGCCGAGACTGACATTACAGATGTAAACACAGCCCTGCACAGCGCGGCTGGGATTTGTGTCTGATTGCAGAGTGCAGGGATAGCAACAGAGGCCAGGCTGTATAGGCAGATCCAGCCACTGTATGCAGATAACATTCTTCAAACAATATAGCCTCTACTGTAAACCCTACACCTAAAACTAACCATCCTTTACATTTAAAAAAAAAACTGCTTCTGCTATTGCACCCAAAATATGCACTGGGCTCCCAAATTACCTGCCTCACTAAGGACACCTAAGGGGGGACACCTAGCAACAGTCATAGGTGCCCAAGTCTCATTGAAACCCATTGGAAGTGAAGGCTGTACTGTTTTGTTCAGACCCATAGAAGAACTATTGTAACACAGATGGTTTAAACACATAATACTGGCTGGAGAAAGAGGTGACTAAACATGTGGTGCACTGCAGCTTAATGCGTATGGGGCTGTGTAGCCTGAGGCTAGCCAGAGTTCTCATATTGACTGTCCATGGCCGGAATTGCCTACAGTGCCTACAGGCATTTTCGAGTTAAAACTGGACCTTGGAGCAAATAAAGGAGATTGCTGATCTGTTGAAGCACATTTTATTTGGATCCCACAATAGGCTAGAAATGTTTTTCTGTGACATGTTTTGGAAAAACAAGTCTAATTCATGGAGAACCCCACCTTACAACTCGTAGATCTGCTGCAAACGTCTTGGTGCCCTTAAAAAGTCAAGAGGAATTTGCCTAAAAGGGTCAGAGCTGTTTTGATGGCATAAAGGAAGCCTACCCGAAGTCAGGTAGGTATCAGACGAGAGGCGCTAGGTGCTCTAAAACCCCCAGCAAATCAAAAGACGTGCCACCTCCTGATAAGCACATTCTAATCCTTAACTAGAAAGACAAACTTTCTTGCAAGGCAGAACAGCGGTCAACCTCTCTGCACTGGCAACATCCCTCATCCAATGTCAGCAACTTGAATATGCCCTCTGCTTTTTCTAATTGAGGAGCCAAGGTCAGGCAGGTGTTTTTAATGTCCTAGCTGACCAGTGTCCTGATCTTTTTGATCCCTGGAGCGAACTGAAGGCATATACAATAGAAACAAATCTAGCTTGTACTTAATTAGGAAATCATTGTATAACACAGCCTACTAAGGCTCAATGATGGATACTTTCTTGAACAATGCAGTCTTTAAAGTTTTTATAAATCTGCTACGCATCTCCAATTTTATTCCAATTTTAGCAGAAAACTAGTGGAAACTAAATAGTGGAATGTAATTGAGGAGGAGTGTTCAAATGCAGATTTTTATTTAAGTACAATAAATAAATAATAAAAATCTGTCATGTTCTGCCAAGTATTGTACTGCTTGAGAGCACAACTATTGCTCTGTCACTTGATTTACTATGAAATCCATCAAATGTTGTTACAACTCCCCATCCCTTTATCGATTGGTTTGCTGTCCAAAACCAACCAAATCTTTTTAATCTCTGATAGACGAGTGCAAGTATTTTAAGGAAGTTTAGGCCAAATGATCTTTTGCCTAATTTAGTTCATAGATATGTCTGGCTTAACCTTTGGAGCTAGCTGAGTAAAGACAAGACTACAGTGATGTGATGCTGCTTTTTCTCCCATCTTTCCACATACTAGAGGCAGGTCTGTGAACAGTTCATCTTAACAACCTAAAGAAAAGTAACTTTAGGGTGCCATCTTTTCAGTGTGGCCAGTCAGTCTTCAAGTTGCTAGTGCACACACCTCTAAATAGTGGAATGTAATTGAGGAGGAGTGTACTATGCAAATGTATGCACTACGCAGAGTACCTCACTTCAGTGATATGGTTTAAATGATTGGCAAGTCCATTGCCCTTTAGCCTCTATTCCACTCTGAGAAAGCCTCGTAAGCAGGGTGAAATGCATCAGTGGGCAGGGCTGAGTGAGCTCTTGTGATCTTTGGCTCTTCTGAAAGCTGACTTTATTTGAGCACCCCATTGGTAACCGATCTACAGAGTTGGAGTGGACACAGAATACAGTGAGCGGCACGAGATCCACAAAGCTTCAGGAAGGAAAACCCTGAATGGGAACCATGAGCTACAAAGTTTACTACATGTACTCCAGGATTAGTCAACACAGCTGTGTAAAATGTATGCACACAAGTTCCTAAGAGTTATTGGACGTAATACATACTAATAATACATACTAAACAGTAGAGCCAATTATGAGCTAGAATATTTGAAGCAAAATGCAAATGTTATACAGGTCCTGGGAGCATTTATAAATATCAAAAATGTCAGTGATCCCTAGAGGCCTCAATGGTGGGTTATCTAATTACATACTTCAAGGCAGCAGTGGAGACTTGCATAAGCAAGAGCTGCGTGCTCTCTGAAAAAGCCTTCAGGAGGTTGATTACGTTGGATTGAAGTATGCTCACTTAAATATTTTTAATGGGGTTCATTTTTTATATTGTCATTGCATATTTATTATGCGAAAATTGTAATATAGATTTGTTTACTTTCACAAGTAGCAACTCTGGTAATCAAGTATACTAGTGTCCTAATACATGGCTAGCAGCTCCCCTTTATAGTGTGGTGCGTACATTTAAACTGGCGGTTGAGCAGGGCGGAGTTTGCAAACTTATTACAGAAGCCCAACCGCACCGCCACTGACCCAGGACACAGGTGCACATAAGCAAGCGTCGTATTGGTGTGAAATGGCTGTAGTGCCGTCCTTCATCCCCTGGTCACCTTCACAAGGCATCAATGCAGGTTTGAATTATCCTGTTTGTATGTTTGAAAATATGGAACTGTCATTCATGTAGTCATTGCTGAAGCATGAAATAAAGCGCTTAAAGGGATAGTGCCTGGACTGCCTCTCTGTACCAAGTACAATTAAACTGGTTTGCCGCTCCAGCATTCAGTGGCAATTTGCCTTGGAGGTGGACAGAGACTGAAATCTGTTAGAAGATGTGCATTTAGCAGTCACTATATAGTTCTTCAAGAGAACTTTACAAGCTGGTAAAGTGTAGTTTAATTTTTGCTTGCAGCCTACCCTATTGCTTAATGAGACTGTAAATCTGTTATGCTTTAAAATAAAAAACACTGGGTATGCTCTAACCCTGACAGTATGATGGAATATTCTTTTATTTGGTGGGGCCTAACATGACAAAGCTGAATAGTTTATATGTCATTACCATCCCTTTATGCTGGTTTAAGCCAATTTTCTTTAAAGTAATTCTATTAATAAATTTGAACAGTTGGCAGCTGCATCCACTAAGGGCATGCTCAGTAGGCCACCTTGAAGTGTTAGGGATTCTTGCTCAAGGACTCCTTACTGTATAGGTACTGGCTTACTGAATGGGTATTAAAGTGGACTTAAAGCTTGCAGTAGGCAACCAATGGGCACTAGTGCGCCTACTACATGGTTGTTGCCTTTTTGTGTCAATGTTCTTGATTTGTGAATACCCCCCATACTTTAAAGTGTACCTGAGGCGACGGGAAAAGCCCCTGGTATGTATAAAATGTTTGTTTCCCGCCGTCTTGGGTACGCTTTAAGCTTCTACTACAGCAGACAGGGAGTCCAATAGCAAGGGTATCTGCTGAGCAAATGAGTTTGTTCGGTATTACTAATGTGCATGGCAGTTCCTGAGAATACTGAGCAGTGTAATGTCTGTAGTTAGATATAATTATAATACTGTTCATGTATATGCATTTCATTAATGCATGTGTTTGAGAGCCCATCTTCTTTGCAGTGTTTGTAGCAGTATTCTCCTTCATTGAACAGGGTAGCACATTCTGCAGTCCAGAAAAATACATTTAATTTATGCTTGTGTTTGACACAAAGCATACATAACTTCTTCAAAGTGTCTGTTTAAGTAAGCTGTAAATTTGATGAATTTCAGTATGTTCTGGTGTCCAAAAAAGCATGCAGTGCAGCATTGTCGCCCAGTTTACAGAAATGCAACAGATGTCTCTGTTTAATAAAAGCTTTGAATATGAGAAATGCATCAGATATGTCAAGGAGCCCATGCAAAAGCATGGCCATGTTGCGTATGCCCGTTGTGTATAGGCGGCGCCCTACATTACCACTCAGAGCACACAGTGTGATAGGGTCTATGTTTGTCATTCTTCATTTGTTCAGTTGACTTTATGGGGCTGACAAGGACTTTTGAAATGTTCCCATGTGACCCATGTCTCTGAAACTCATATTCAGCCTTTCTAGAAAATGTCTTGATTAATATATAAAATGGTTTCTAAGGTTCATGCCCAAGTTTACATTAACACCTAAAGTTTTGACATTGATTGTAGGTTTTCTTTTACTCTGTCAGATTCTTAGTAAGTTGATTTTTAACCTGCTTTCCTCATACCGGTTTCTTGTTACTAGGTAACATGTAAAGCATTATGCAGGTCTTGCCTATCGTTTTTTTTTTTGTTTTGTTTTGTTTTTATGGGCTCTGTTTGCTGCATCTGTGAAGCAATGCATGATTTATTCATACTGCTTCCCCTTTGACATGGACCATTGGCGGTTTGGCACCATCATCCACTCATGCATTAAGGGCTTCTTCAGTTCTGGACCTCATCATTTGTTGTCGGAGTTCTGGAGGAGAGCACATGCTTCTTCTCACTCATTGCTAGCATTTCCTAAATCAATAAATAAATGTGTCCATACGTTTCTGAATCTATTCATAAACACAATTACAGAAGAACATAATACTGAAGATCTTTTGATTTATTGATCTAGGAAATGCGTTGCCAGTGGGTAGATTTTCCATTTCTTAAAGAACCTTTTGTCCCTAAACTTACAACAGGAAAAACCTCAGAAGAAATGTCTCAGCCTGTGTCCCACATAAAACAATCAAAACAGGGATGTGGGAGCATGTTGGAGAAGAGCTCAGGTAAGAGCCAAAATAAGTGCAAGGATGATATACCTAAGGTAAAAGAGAAGTCTTATCCTTTTTAACAGGTGTACTGGTTACATCATTGTATGCGTACTTGATATTTACTATTGAATGCCATGTTAGTGTTTGAGCTTTTTTTTTTTTTTTTTTTTTTTTTTGTTAAGGTTATGTATGGTTAAGGCCATATTTCAATATTTATAAACTTCCCAAACTTCCTTTTAAATGATTTTTTAATGTTGAGACGAGTTGTGTATCTTCACCAGACTTGCTCCTGGGCTCTGAGCGGTTAGTCTGGGTTATGCTCTCCTTCCACAACGTTCTACTCTACAGGAACCTGAGTCTGCTTGGGCCACACCCATCCCATAAGCCATTACAAGAGGCAGAGCTGGGTTGTTTTACTGCTTTTTTAAAGTTATAAAGCTTCATTTTCTGGCTGAGAGGTGCTGAGAGTTGTCGAATTAGTGGAGTTTGACATTAAGTAAATCATTCTATATTTGTATTCCTAGTTAGTTATGGTCAATGAGATGCAAATATTTCTGGGTTCGTGCAGGATTATGTACATATTTATGCAGATATATGCAGCTTGAAAATTGACCCATAACGTCCCACCCAAAGTCATTGGTCCATTTTCAAACTGCATATATTTGCATAAAAATTTACCTAATTCTTCATGAATGCAGAAATATTTGCATCTCATTTATCATCCCTATTCATAAAGATTTTTTCTGTTCTTAATGTAGTGGGTTCATTTGTTTCTAATTTACAGTAAACCAATGTTAACAATTCTAAAATATAAAAGGTTCATGTATGCATCTAAATGTTGTCTGCTCCCGCTTTCCTTTTCTTGTGGTTAGGGCCCAACCGATCGAAACTTCAAGACATGCTGGCAAATCTTCGAGATGTGGATGAACTGCCATCATTACAGCCTTCTGTAGTATCATCATCCCGGCCGGCAAGCTCACGGCTCAGTGAACAGGAAATAAACCGAACAGATGAAGGTAACCCCCCCCCCCCCCTTGTTTATTTACTCCCTGTGTTAAACAAATGCATTACAGGTCATGCCATGTGTGTGGTAAGAAATTGTCACAAGTTATACACTGTTTATAATAATATGGATCTCACACCTCCCGAACCACTGGAATGCAATGATGTCCCCTTGTTAATGGTACAGAGCCACAATAATCCAACATGCACACAGACTTTTGGATTGATTGATCCTCGTCAGTGCATGGCATGGATTAATGTGGCTGGATTAATGTGACACATAATTGCATTCCATCGGTTAGCTTAAAGGGACAACAAACAATGATTTGCATAATCAGCAGTGATGCATCATGGGAGACCTCATATGCTCACTCCAATCTGAATAATCGTAAATACCTTCTGTTTTAGGAAGACAAACGTTTGTTTTGCATAACATTTTAGTAAAAGGGCTGTTTGGTCCTTTCTAGCGTCTTACACACTCCTCGGAGTTCTGGTTCACCATAAGCTTGCTTGGTAATCTGTAACTGGTTATTATTCAAAGACAAAGTAGCTGCCTAAATCTTCTAACAGATTTTGAGGAAGCCTAGTTGGAGTGTTACGAGGATTTTGATACCTTTGTTGGATATTTCTCGCTGCTGCTTAGGCTGTTAAAGTGGACTTATTCTGTATCCAGTAAAGTTAACTACACATATTGAATAGTCCAAAGGGAAGTACACCTAAAATGCATGGGCATTGCACTCTACATAGCCGAGTGTCTTCCAGTCACTGCTAAAGCCACAGACCATGCTTTCACACCTATTACATATGCATTAACATGAATTCCATTCCACAAGAATTTACCTTATGTATTATACTTTTGTGGTCTTACTTGTGTGCTCTAAGGCTGAGGTTTCAAAGTTTATTTGAAAGCACTGGTTCAACCCAGAAAGGGAGTTCGAAACTAATTTTATAGTTTTATTAAAGGGGCATACCCCACACAGAATTTAAAAACCTTTAATAACTTATAAAAAAAATACTGCCCGCAGTTTCAGTGGATTGCATCAATTAAGGGCAATATATCTGTGAATAAAAAAACCTGACAAGGACAAGCAAAATTAGAGGTTTCAAACGTGCAATTCATATAAATCAAGTGCTTGAGCAGAAATAGTTAGCAATTAGGTAAATATATACATAGACCTCAGGAGGGATAATTGAATACCCAATAAACAGGGTGCCCTAATGCATCAGAATAGCAACATTTATATAGCTTCATATGTATGTGTTTGAAGTGTATACCATGCGTGGATGGTAGAGGATACTTGAATGGGGACAGGAAGTACTTATTTTTGCTAGAGACAGAGTTCAGCGATTAAAGTTTAACCTGCTGAGCGGTCTGGACGAGCTCAGCTCGTCCAGTACCGCCGGAGCCTGCCGCTCAGGCCCTGCTGGGCCGATTTGGCTCAAATAAAAAGCAGCACACGCAGCCGGCACTTTGCCAGCCGCGTGTGCTACCTGATCGCCGCTGCGGCGCGGCGATCTGCCGCATGCGGCGGCGAAAGAGGGTCCCCCCCAGCCGCCTGAGCCCAGCGTAGCCGGAACAAAAAGTTCCGGCCAGCGCTAAGGGCTGGATCGGAGGCGGCTGACGTCCATGACGTCACTCCGCTCGTCGCCATGGCGACGAGGTAAGCAAAACACGGAAGGCCGCTCATTGCGATCAGAAGAACGCATCCGGAGCGCCCTCTAGTGGGCTTTCATGCAGCCAACTTTCAGTTGGCTGCATGAAATGGTTTTTTTATTAAAAAAAAAACCCTCCCGCAGCCTCCCTGGCGATCTCAATAGAACGCCGGGGTGGTTAATCCATATGTCATACGTCACACCATACAGATAGGAAAAAATAGATACTATATCAGACCAAATGCCCCAGATGCCGTGTGGGTGTCTGGACATACTTCCACATGTTTTGGAGTTGTCCCGAGTTCAGTAAATATTGGGCGGAAATTGGAACAACCATATATTTTACTCTCCAAAACTGCATTGTTGGGACCAATGAGAAAGGATGGTATGCCTAAATATGTGTACTGTGATTTTATATTTTGTCATGTAGCAAAAAAGATTTTGCTACTCTGAAACCAATCCATGGCACCGACAAAGGAGGAATGGATAAAGGCAGTCAAAAAGATGCTAGCAAAATCACTAACCTTTTGGAAAGCAATTTTCCTGTGAGGATAGCGATTGTGATTCTTTAAAATTCTTGAAATGCAAATGCTCCAAAATTCCTAAAAACAAATGCTGCGTGCACCATGTTTGCTATTTCAGGAAATTGATTGCGATTGCTACAATGTAAACACATGAAAATGTATCACTTAAAAAGGGGGTATATTTAGCACTTGCTTTATATGAATTGCAGGTTTGCAACCTCTGTGAATTTACACTTGATGTACTATGCCACTTAAGTTACTGATTGAGTATCAAATCATCCCTCCTGAGTTTTATAAATTTATCTAATTGCCATTTATCTTGAGGACTGGCTTTATATGAACTGCACATTATAACTTTTTTTGTACAATACTTTTGCTCATCCTTGTTGGCTATTTTTCCAGTAACCTCCGGGACAGGTCCACCATGAGACGACATAGGCTCCTCCCAGGAACAGGAAACGTCCAAATTGAGTACTCTATACATTTTAACTGACACCCCCATTCACCAGTTGACGTTTCCTGTTCTAGGGAACAAGAGTGAGTGACAAAATGGGTGGTCCTGAGCCTCCGGAGGGTTGGCTGGATGTTGCCCATAATGGCGGCGCCCTTGTGGCGTACTTCCGCTTTTACGTGACGACACTTCCGGTCGCGTGGGTGAAGAGACGCCAGAAACCCGCTTGGCTCGGCATTTCCTTTGGAGAGCGGAGCGGGATGGACGCTAAGCAGGAACCAGGAAAAGTAAGATCAGTGGAGGCTTGGTGACCTTGATGGTATGAGCCGTACGCCTTAAGCCGTGTTTATGCTGAGGTCTGTCTTTGTAACATAGTACTTTCAGCAGCAAGTATAGTCGTCTGCTTAGCGTCTTTTCTGAGATCTGTTTGTTTGACTATGATATATTGCTAGAAGAGTACTTTCATCTAGCGTCTGTCTGAGGTCTGTCGAGTTATTACCCCTTATCTATAAGTGTCTTATCCTCTATATGCATGTTATATATACAGCAATTGTATATACGTGTCTATATGTAATACATTATATCTGTATAGGTATTTATGTATTAATATATGCAATAAAAGTGAGAATTGGCTCTTGGGTGCATGAAAAGGATAAAATCTTTTATTCTCATGTATCAAAAATATCAAACAACATCCAAAAAAATGTCTGTGCAAAACACCACTAAATATAGAATAACCCCCATAAAAATTACTCCTCATAAACCCTCCAACCACATAGGGGCTGCAGTCCCCTAAAAAAGCTTAGGAACCCGCACCATGAGCTGCTTAATGATGGTGCCACTGTAGCAGATAGAAAAAGTCAAGTCCAGCAGATGTTGAGCAGTTAGAAGCCAGCCATTGCAAGCAAAAGGACAAATAAAGTTCTTGGTTAGTAATCCTGAAGCATGTGAAAAACGCTGGAGAATGGATAAAATAGCAGCATCACAGGAAAACATGTAAGCTGGAAGCAAATAGAGGGCATTCGGATCCTCAGATAGCATGCATTATTGGTAATCAATGTATCAAAGAGATAATATGCCACAAGCATCACAGGGAAACATGCAAGCTGGAAGCAAATGGAGGGCATTCAGATCCTCAGATGGCATGCAATGTTGGTAATCAATGTAGCAAACAGGCGATATGCAACAAGCATGTGATGGCCAACAGTCCCCCAATCGCAGGGTAAACGCCAATAGAACAAAACAGAAGATCTTTCACAAAGATGGATCTGTGGCGGATGCACTGTAAAGTCCCTCAATCGCAGGGCATGTGCACATGATCAGATGTATGTAAACATGGCATGGTATTCCCTCATAATTACCAGATGACAATGGTGGAATCCGGAATCCGAAGATCAGTATGAATGTGCAAGAACTCCCCTGTATCTGCTGCAAAGGTGGCCCGGAGGTCGAGATGCTGGATGACCGTGGGGCCCAAGAGGTGTAGGTTCCAGAGGTTGGAGGGAATAGAGGAGGTCTACGCTGTGGTTATTACTAACCAAGAACTTTATTTGTCCTTTTGCTTGCAATGGCTGGCTTCTAACTGCTCAACATCTGCTGGACTTGACTTTTTCTATCTGCTACAGTGGCACCATCATTAAGCAGCTCATGGTGCGGGTTCCTAAGCTTTTTTAGGGGACTGCAGCCCCTATGTGGTTGGAGGGTTTATGAGGAGTAATTTTTATGGGGGTTATTCTATATTTAGTGGTGTTTTGCACAGACATTATTTTTTTGGATGTTGTTTGATATTTTTGATATATGAGAATAAAAGATTTTATCCTTTTCATGCACCCAAGAGCCAATTCTCACTTTTATTGCATATATTACTTCATTACGTTGGCATGGGCATGACAAGGAAATTTATGAGCTTTTCCATTCTATGACATTAATATGTTACTTCATTCCCATTTGACGCTGCCCTACATTACTGAGACATTTCTATACACAGGTATTTATGTATACGGGCTGGTATACAGTATTATGGCAGGATGATATCAGATTATGTATGTTGGATGTGTTCCAGTATATAGATATTTATATAGATACTTATATAGGATTGATGGATTCCCTATGTTTTTAATATCAGTCTCTGTTATATCTGATATAATGCTACAGATCCTCAATATTGCATATAGTTTAGTAGGTTTATTTCAAACTAGGCAATTATTGATGCTCTTGTCTGGGTGTTGGGTTTCTTTATCACTCTATGACAGAGGTTCACCTGAGTGTCTTTTTTACTATCACAGGGCTATAGGTGACGCTGTCTTTTTTTATATGTTTTATTATAGGGCACAGACTCTACTGACCCTTCAATGCCAAGAAGGCGGTGCCCGCTCTGTGACACAAAACTTGCCCATACTTATACCAGACAATTCTGTCAACCCCGCCTAGTTAAATTGATTCAGGAACAGTCAGGAAGGGGTTACAGAAAGAAATTAGATCAGCTATGAAACCGGAAATGGCTGATACAATTAAATCCTTTAACAAGTCCCTATCAGAAGCAGTTAATCCAGCAGCTGAAGCATTAGGTGCATCCGCTAGTACAGCAACTATTACAGCTCCTGAATACTGATAATGTACAGCCAGATTCTTCAATTAAACATAAAAATAAATCTAATAAGAGTGGTCTCCTTATCAGAGAAGGAGGCTATGGAGGACGATGACGATAATGAGGGTGATGATGAATCTGATGCATCTTTAGTTAAAGAGAAACTCCGACCAAGAATTTAACTTTATCCCAATCAGTAGCTGATACCCCCTTTTACATGACAAATCTATTGCATTTCACAAACAGACCATCAGGGGGCGCTGTATGACTGATATTGTGGTGAAACCCCTCCCACAAGAAGCTCTGAGTACCGCGGTACTCTGGGCAAACTGCCACAATGTAACAATGTTCACAGACAGGAAATGGCTGTTTACAGCTGTCTGTAACAGCCAGAACAGCTAGAAACCGCTACATAACCTGCCAGAAGTAAAAATGTCACCATGTAATACATGTCAGAATGTGAATCTGGGAGAGGAAAGATTTTACAATGAGCAAACACTGACTAAATCATTTATACATAATTATTGTTAAAATGAAGCACTTTTTTTATTACATTATTTTCACTGTAATTCCTCTTTAAGAGTGGAGATCCAATCAGATCCTAAGAAGATTTCGAGATTTAGATTTCCAGCTGATGAGACTAAAGAGCTCATTTTAGCCATAAACAATACTCTTAAGATTGAACCAAAAAAGGCAGAAGTAGTATCGATACATGACAAATTATATCCAGGAATGGAACCACTTACGGTATATTTCCTGTGCATAGATCCACTAAAAATACTAAAAAAATTAGTCAATGGAAATATCCTGATAGGAAATGATTCATGTCCAAAGGTTTTATTAAAAGATTTCCTTTTTCAGAAGGGGATGTGAAGACATGGGATCGTTGTCCCAGATTAGACACAGCATTTTCACAGGTGAATAAGGACAACGAGTTAGCATTTGAGGATTTGGGACACCTCAAGGATCCACAGGATAAGAGAGTCGAATTTGCTAAAGAAGGCCTGGTCCTCAGCTGGCACTAACTTTACACCTGCAGCAGCTACTACTTGTGTGGCTAGAGTATTGGCCCTGTGGGTAAAGAAGGTCAAGGAAAATGTTGAGAGGCGCATCTAAGAAGGAGATTTTAGAGTCACTGGACGTGGTATCCAAGGCTGCAGATTATATTACCGATGCAGCAGCAGAAAGTATTAGAGTAAATGCTAGAACAAGTGCATTAATTAACACGGCTAGACGTAATCTATGGATAAAGAACTGGGATGGCAGTCAGGCCTCTAAGGCTAGAGTGTGTAATATACTTTTTGATGGAGAGTTACTTTTTGGAGCCCAACTAGATGAAATACTGGAAAGAACATCCGATAGGAAAAAGGCTTTCCAAAAAAGAAATTTATTCAGAATAAGAAATGTTTCAGAAGAAACAGACAAGAGAATAGGGAGAAACCTATTAATAGGGAAGGAGTGAAAAAAAATTTTCCTTTTCGTAACACAGAGAAAAAAAGTGACGCCAGAGAAAAAGTTGGGGGTCGGCTTATACAATACTATTCCCAATGGTCGAAGATCACGAATAACGATTTCATTCTCAATCTGATAAGACAAGGGTGCAAGATTCAGTTTCAGTCCTTACCAAGTAGCAGGTTCATATCAACTCCTCATCCAAGAGACAAAGAAAGGAAACTTGCGCTGGAAGACATAATAGAAAATATGGTGAAGGAAGAGGTAGTGGTCCCTGTTCCTCAAAAAAACAGCGGCACAAGGGATTTTATTAGAGGATTTTCTTGGTAAGAAAACGGACAGGAAAATTCAGGTTAATCCTCAATCTCAAACCCTTAAATCCCTTTGTATCTTATCAAAGATTCACGATGGAATCAATTTTTTTCTGTAAGAAACTTACTGGCCCCCGGATGTGTAATGACGAATATCGACCTAAGGGATGCGTACTGGCACATCCCAATAAAAGATTCATCCCAGAGATTCCTAAGATTTGCGATAAGGAAGAAGAAATCCGTTCAACACTTTCAGTTCAAGGTCTTACCATTCGGAATATCGTCAGCTCCCCGAACATTCTCAAAAGTAATGGGAGAAGTGATAAAAGACTTTCACACAAATGGAATACTGGTTATTCCTTATCTGGACGACCTTCTGGTTGTGGCGGAGTCACACAAACAAGCGGAGGATCACACAAAGATGGTTCTACAGCAGTTACAGGATCTGGGATGGATGATAAACTGGGACAAATTCAGTTCTTCAGCCAACATCAAGAATACAATTCCTAGGGGTCTTGATGGATACAAAGACTGTATCTGACGGAGGAAAAAGTGTCAAAAACAAAAAGAATTATTAGATTGCAAAAGACCCACCATGTCAGTAAGAGAGATCATGAAGGTATTAGGATTTCTAACATCAACATCTCCAGCTGTCCAGTGGGCTCTAATGCACACAAGAAGTCTACAGTTTTGGATGATGGAAAACTGGAGCAAAAAAACATGAGGATCTAGAAAAAGTAGTAAGGTTACCAGAAGCAGTACTGAGGTCACTAGATTGGTGGTTGACAAGAAAAGTTCTCACAGAGGTCAGACTATGGAGTTGTCCCACACAGAGAGTACTTACCACATACGTGAGCCTACTCAGATGGGGGGTACATTTAGAGGGAAAAGTGCTTCAGGGTCTTTGGCCAAGAACAGTGAGAGATCAGTCCTCAAATTACAGAGAACTAAGAGCAATAAGGGAATCTGATACAGTCGTTGCACCAAGTAAAAGGACATGTTCAGATCAGGACCGACAACACCACAGCAGTGGCATACATAAATAGTCAAGGTTGAACAAGATCAAGGAAGCTTCTAGATCTGTCGATGGAAATATTGATGTTAGCAGAGGAAAATCTCCTATCATTATCGGCGATTCATCTGAAGGAATCCCTAAACAACATGGCGGACTTTCTAAGATATTCAGTCTTAGTCAAGAAGTGGGGTCGTCCTCACATAGACCTATTTGCAAACAAAGAAAACACAAAATGCAAAAGCTTTTACTCGCTGAATCCCAGGGAGGGAGCAGAGGCAGTGGATGCACTCAGCCAAAATTGGATATTCAAGAAAGCTTAGGCATTCCCTCCGATTCAATTAATACCTCGGGTATTACAGAAACGAATAGTCAAGCACTACGATAATCATGATAACCCCAGACTGGCCACGAAGAAGCTGGTATCCAATACTTCTAAAAACGAGACTGGATGGTCCATGGAGACTTCCACAGAAAGTCAGTAGGTCTCCTCTAAGGAAGAGGGGCCTTACAGAAAGTGTGATTACTACATTATTAGACTGTAGAAAGAAAGGCACTTGTAAAATATACAGTAATGTGAAAAACTATTTGCCCCCTTCCTGATTTCTTATTCTTTTGCATGTTTGTCACACTTAAATGTTAAAGTTCATCAAAAAAAAAGTTAACTATTAGTCAAAGATAACATAATTGAACACAAAATGCAGTTTTAAATTATGGTTTTTATTTAGTGAGAAAAAAACCTCAAAACCTACACGGCCCTGTGTGAAAAAGAAATTGCCCCCTGAACCTAATAACTGGTTGGGCCACCCTAAGCAGCAATAACTGCAATCAAGCGTTTGCGATAACTTGCAACGAGTCTTTTACAGCGCTCTGGAGGAATTTTGGCCCACTCATCTTTGCAGAATTGTTGTAATTCAGCTTTATTTGAGGGTTCTCTAGCATGCACCGCCTTTTTTAAGGTCATGCCACAACATCTCAACTAGGCCACTCCAAAGTCTTTATTTTGTTTTTCTTCAACCATTCAGAGGTGGATTTGCTGGTGTGTTTTGGGTCATTGTCCTGCTGCAGCACCCAAGATCGCTTCAGCTTGAGTTGACGAACAGATGGCCGGACATTCTCCTTCAGGATTTTTTGGTAGACAGTAGAATTCATGGTTCCATCTATCACAGCAAGCCTTCCAGGTCCTGAAGCAGCAAAACGACCCCAGACCATCACACTACCACCACCATATTTTACTGTTGGTATGATGTTCTTTTGCTGAAATGCTGTTACTTCTACGCCAGATGTAACGGGACACGCACCTTCCAAAAAGTTCAACTTTTGTCTCGTCGGTCCACAAGGTATTTTCCCAAAAGTCTTGGCAATCATTGAGATGTTTTTTGGCAAAATTGAGACGAGCCTTAATGTTGTTTTTGCTTAAGTGGTTTGCGCCTTGGACATCTGCCATGCAGGCCGTTATTGCTAAGTCTCTTTCTTATGGTGGAGTCGAGAACACTTACCTTAATTGAGGCAAGTGAGGCCTGCAGTTCTTTAGATTTTGTCCTGGGGTCTTTTGTGGTCTCTCGGATGAGTTTTCTCTGCACTCTTGGGGTAATTTTGCTCGGCCTGACACTCCTGGGAAGGTTCATCACTGTTCCATGTTTTTGCCATTTGTGGATAATGGCTCTCACTGTGGTTCGCTGGAGTCCCAAAGGTTTAGAAATGGCTATAACCTTTACCAGACTGATCTCAATTACTTTTGTTCTCATTTGTTCCTAAATTTCTTTGGATCTTGGCATGATGTCTAGCTTTTGAGGTGCTTTTGGTCTACTTCTCTGTGTCAGCTCCTATTTAAGTGATTTCTTGATTGAAACAGGTGTGGCAGTAATCAGGCCTGGGGGTGACTACAGAAATTGAACTCAGGTGTGATAAACCACAGTTAAGTTCTTTTTTTAACAAGGGGGGGCAATCACTTTTTCACACAGGGCCATGTAGATTTGGAGGTTTTTTTCCCTCACTAAATAATAAAAACCATCATTTAAAACTGCATTTTGTGTTCAATTATGTTATCTTTGACTAATAGTTAACAGTTTTTGATGAGCAGAAACATTTAAGTGTGACAAACATGCAAAAGAATAAGAAATCAGGAAGGGGGCAAATAGTTTTTCACGTCACTGGATCTAAAATGTTGGAAGACTTTTAATATGTGGCAAAAGCAGTCAGGATTTTCAGTGGATACTATTCCTATGGTATTAGAGTTCCTACAGGATGGAATGGCGAAGATTATAGCTCTCAGTACCTTGAAAGTTCAGGTGGCTGTTTTATCAACCTTTTTGAATGTAAGGGTAGCAAATTCAATTTTTTAGGTCTATAGAAAGAAAGAAACCAATGATGGCTAAGAAAATTCCCAGTTGGGATTTATCTTTAATATTGGGTGTGGTAAAAAAGGAACCTTTCGAACCACTACAAGACATTTCCTTGAAATGAACAATGAAGACAATATTTGTAATAGCCATTACATCAGCCAGAAGAGTGAATGAACTGGAGGCTCTGTTGTGATGAACCTTTCTGTATTTTCTTCAATGATAAAGTAATTCTGAAAACGTGTGAAGAATTCCTACCGAAGGTGTCTACAAAGTTTCACAGATCTCAGGAAATTGTATTACCTTCATATAATGCAGAACCAGAATTGGATGTCAAAAGATGCTTGACGTATTTGGAATCAGTGGCAGATATTAAAAGATCTAGACCTTTTTTTTATAAATACTACAGGTGCTGCTAAGGGCATGGAAATGTCTAAAAGAACAATAGCAAAATGGATAAAACTATGCATAGAAGAAGCTTATAAGTTGACAGGTTCTAACCTATCAGGCACAGTGAGGGCCCATTCTACTAGGGCAGCAACCACTTAACGGGCTTACAGAGCGGGTGCTACGCCGGAAGAAATTTGTAGAGCGGCTAGGTGGACAAGCCTTGGCCCCTTCTCAAGACATTACAGGATGAATCTGATGTCTGCAAGACAACAGTCTTTTGGAAGAAAAGTTCTGCAGGCAGCTAACCCACCCTAAAATGGTAAGATTCTTGCATATCTTCTCATGGTAGACCTGTCCTGGAGGTTACTGGAAAAACCCTATGTTAGTTACCTGGTAACTCCATTTCTAGTAACCTCCAGGACAGGTCCGTAACCCACCCTAATAAAATGTTATATGTTGTATATGTGATAATAATGGTGGTGACACCCTTTTGTTGTATACCTAAACAGTTCTTGTATTGTACTGGCGAATGAGGGTGCCAGTTAAAATGTATAGAGTACTCAATTTGGATGTTTCCAGTTCCTAGGAGGAGCCTATGTCGTCTCATGGTGGACCTGTCCTGGAGGTTACTAAAAATGGAGTTACCAGGTAACAAACATAAAGTTTTTCACAGCTGTACTGATGCAATCCACTGCCTGGCTGCAATTTTTTTTATATGCTATTAAAGTGTACCTAAGACTAGTACACTAAAAGATTTTATACTTACCTGGGGCTTCCTCCAGCCTCATGAGCATCGATGAGTGCCTCAGTTTGTTCGCCCGCGATCGGTCCCGGTAATCTGTCGCGCCGGTCGGCTCTCCTGCGCATGCACAGCCCCTCCACGCATGCGCAGAAGAGCCCAACTGGCGTGGCAGAGCCAGTTAGCGGGACCAATACCAAGCAAATGGAGGCACTCAGGAGGACAGCAAGGGACGCATCGTGGTGGTCATGGGGCTGGAGTAAGGTAAGTATAAAATCTTTTAATTTGCCCATCCCAGGTATGCCTCTTTAACAAACTATACAATTAATTTTCAAGCTCACTTTTTTTCGGTTACACATTTTTCTTGTACAAGACAGAAATGTATTCTTGCTGCAAGGAGCATAGCGGTTGTGGATTTTTTTCTTTTCCTAATAAAGAAGAGTTTCTTCAAATTATGATGATCACAGTAGCAGCACGATTAGCTGGGGTGTATATAGGAAAACAGGCACAGGTTTCCTTCAGACACTAATGTATAGAAACATTATTCTCCACGTTCTCAAACTCATTCCGTAGTCACTTGTTAAGATGACTTTGAACGTTAATTACAGACTTGGGTTTTCATTTTGTGGACATGATTCAAATTTATACAACTGAATTACACAGAAGTAATTTTGTTTATTTTCTGTGCTGTAGCTTTTAACATGCATGGCTTGAGAGGTCTTTACATCTAGCTTACAGCTTTGTAAATTTGTAATCGAAAACATACAAATGCTGCAATGTCTAGAACAGTTATGACCAGCTAACGCCGACAGGCGGCGCCTGGTTGTTTGTGATTTTACATGAGCGGCTGTTCCTTGTTAGTTCACGGAGGGTGTCTCCGTGAACAGTGTGCGAGTCGCTGATCGCGGCTCGCACGCATAATGTAAACACGCGGGGAAGAAATCCCCGCTGTTTACATCAATACGGCGCTGCTGCGCCCCTGATTGGCCGGGGATCGCCGGCATCTGATAGGATATCCGTCCTGCGCCGTAGAAAGCAAGAGGGAGAGTGGGGAGGTAAGGGGAAGGAGGGAGGAATATCGCTGCGGAGGGAGGCTCCCCCCCCCCCCCCCCCCTGCTCGGCAGTAGGCGGCGGCGACGATCAGACCCCCCCCCCCCCAGCAGGACATCCCCCTAGTGGGGAAAAAAGTGGGGGGGGGGGGGTGAAGTCTGATCGCCCTGCTGTAATCGCGATCGGTGCTGCGGGCTGGAGAGCCCACGCAGCACCGATCATGCAGAAATCCCCTGGTCCTTAAGTGGTTAAAATGTCAAGATTCCAAGCTTATCTGATTTATGTAGTAGGAGGTATTGTTACTGCCTATGGTCACATCCATCCTCTTATGATTCATCTGACTCCTCCACACATGTACATGTTGCAGGAAGCTTGTTACTAAGCAACTGCCTTCCATACATTTTTATCTTTTTTTTTTTTTTTTTCCAATTTTGAAGAAAGCATCTGTCACATTTGTTGTGGCTGTGATATGTTGATACTTTTTCAAGTTGAACTGTTTAAAAAACCCTTAAATCAGCATTCCATCATACTTCTCATGCTAATGGCCTGATGGGGAACAGATTGTGACAGTAATTTTCTGCACATAATGCTTTTAGATAACTATTCAGGAATTTTTAAAGGCACAGATTTAATTTTTTAAGGCTGAAAAGAGACACAGCCAGCTCTATTAATAATTCAGCACATAGAATAGTGATGTGTAGGACAATGTAGCCTCACTCTTCAAATTCCACTATTCCCTTTTTAACATGATACAAGTTACGTGTCTGACACCTTAAAGAGGAACTTCAGCCTAAACAAACTGTCATTAAGTTACATTAGTTATGTTAATTAATATAGATGGGTAATATAATCTTACCCACTCTGTTTTTACCACTTTAGTACCACATTGCTAAACCCCGCTAAAGACCAGGCTATTTTTTACTAAAAGGGCCACCGCAGCTTTAAGGCCTAGCTGCAGGGCCGCATCAACACAGCACTAGTGATTTTCCCCCTCCCCTTTTCTCCCCACCAACTGTTAAAGAAACGCCAATCCTTTTCAGTGCTGCTGAGTAGATTTTTAGTCTGGAGGTTCACTTTAACCACTTGAGGACCCAGCCTTTACCCCCCCTTAAGGACCAGCGCTGTTTTTTATGATCTGTGCTGGGTGGGCTCTGCAGCCCCCAGCACAGATCAGGTTGCATGCAGAGCGATTAGATCGCCCCCCTTTTTCCCCCCTATGGGGATGATGTGCAGGGGGGGGGGGGTCTGATCGCTTCTGCTGGCATGTTGCGGGGGGAGGGGCACCTCAAAGCCCCCCTCCACAGCGAAATTCCCCCCTCCCTCTCCTTCCTCTCACCCCTTTTGATCGGGGCTGCACAGGACGCTATCCGTCCTGTGCAGCCTGTGACGGGATGTCCTCTGTCACATGGCAGCGATCCCCGGCCGCTGATTGGCAGCGGCTCGCAGGCTATTCACGGAGACCCGCTCCGTGATCTAACAGGAAATGGCCGCTCGCGCGAGCGGCCTTTCTCTGATTATTTAGGAAGGCACCTGGCGACGCAGATGTGCGTCGCTGGGCCTCCAGCTACCACTTTGCCGCTGCACGGTATGAGTGTGCGGTCGGCAAGTGGTTAAGGAGGAATGTTTCCCTGAAGTTTTACAGATGCCTATCTGTAGTGACTGTAACTGGCCTTCGGTCTCATTTTATTTGACTTTTAGTGGCTTACTCTGTCTAAAAGGCTGCTACCTGAATCATTATTTGTGGCAGTCAGTTGGCAAAAAAAGCCTGTGATAACATTCATGTTCTGCCCAGTAAAATGCACAGTACTGTGAAAATGAAAAATAATTAAGAGCCACTTTATTATTATACCATGTGTACCTGTGTGGCAAATTGTATGCACAGACAGATCTCATAGATAACATATAGGGGGAGGGGGATCAGCAAAGACCTCTTATCCACAGAACCTATAGATGCAAGTTTGCTAGTGGGCCATGTATGAGTGTGGGGGTATTTAAGCCCAAAGGGGCAATATGCAACATATTTCTCATCCCACACCATATATACACGTGACACTGTCTGTTTTTGCATTTTAATTATTTATTGCATCATTGACTTCTCGCTCACCCAGGTCTGTGCATTGCTGACAGTGATTGGGGGTGACAGACCTTTGGGTCAGGTCCTTACGGACAATAGTGTTTGATTATCACCCGTACTATACTCTGTTTAGTGTGTTCTTTATATCATTTGCCACGGCAGTTCAGTATTTCTGCCTTGACATGTTCCCTTAAAGTAGTCTGGTAACTATGTAACTTATTTGCAGTACTTTTTCTTTCACCAATATGTGTTTTTATTGCTCAGAAGCATAGATTTAGGCTATTTGTTACACATTACTTAAAGGGAAGGTTCAGGGAGGGGATTCAAAAAATAAAAATAAATTTCCACTTACCTGGGGCTTCCTCCAGCCCGTGGCAGGCAGGAGGTGCCCTCGCCGCCGCTCCGCAGGCTCCCGGTGGTCTCCGGTGCCCGACCCGACCTGGCCAGGCCGGCTGCCAGGTCGGGCTCTTCTGCGCTCCATTTCCTGGGACTTCTGCGTCCCACGCCGGCGCGCTGACGTCATTGGACGTCCGCCGGGCTGTACTGCGCATGCGCAGAACTACTGCGCATGCGCAGTACAGCCCGGCGGACGTCCGATGACGTCAGCGCGCCGTCGTGGGACGCAGAAGTCCCAGGAAATGGAGCGCAGAAGAGCCCGACCTGGCAGCCGGCCTGGCCAGGTCGGGTCGGGCACCGGAGACCACCGGGAGCCTGCGGAGCGGCGGCGAGGGCACCTCCTGCCTGCCACGGGCTGGAGGAAGCCCCAGGTAAGTGGAAATTTATTTTTATTTTTTGAATCCCCTCCCTGAACCTTCCCTTTAACCATGAAGAGAAGGCAGCAGTTCCCTCTAAGGTGCCCACTAATAATCCAATCCTTTTTGTCCAATCTTACCATTTCTTTGATATATATATATATATATATATATATATATATCTGCATAAAGTGTCCATTCAATATATTCACCCAGTTTACTCTTCTACTACACAGATTTGCTAAGATTGGATGAAGAGATTGGATCATTAGTGGCCACCATAACATTGGTTCCCTTCTATACCAGCTAACAATCTAGTGGTGTTAAAAACCGCTGACTCCATATAGGTCCATTGCTAACAAATGAAGATGCTGTGCGGTTGATCAATTTTTTTTTTATTTTTTTTAAGGCTGTTTCCACCAAACCCAAATGTCAGCATTTTTACACGTACGAAAAATTCTTTAGAACGACTGCATATTTAAAATCAGCATGCTTTATCCATATAAAACTTTTTCGTACACAAAAAAATATCTGTCACCTGATTGCTTTTTTCTGGACACTGCGTGCATTTGTGGGCAACAGAGCTCGAAAAGACTCATACAGAACTGCAGGAATCTAGTAGAGACATGGTCTAATACATTTCTAATATTTATATGAGACAAATGTTTTAGATGAATTATTTTTCTTTATTTTAATATAGAAGTATTCAGGCTTAATTTAATATCCGTTTCTGTTTTGTCTAGTTGAAGCATTAACATTTCCACCATCCTCTGGAAAATCCTTTATTATGGGACCTGATGAGGCATTAGAAAATGAACTTGGTCTAGGAGAATTGGCTGGGCTTACTGTAGCGAACGAGGCAGACTCTTTGACTTATGATGTAAGTTGTTCATTTTGTGTACTTAATGGGACAGGACCCACTAGCAGCGATTGCCAGAGATTTGCAGAGCGCTAGTACTGTGAAACCCTATGAGGGTGATTCCACTACAGCGCTTGCAATTTGTAGAAATCCGGACAGTGCTGCCTGCAGCATTTCCTAAGCGAGGCATGTTTGAAGATTTGCGATTGCTAGTGGGTCCCAGCGCTAGATGATGTTTCTTGAGTTATGCAACTCCTTTTTTTACCTTTAGCATTACTAGTTACTGTTATGTTGATTCGTCACTTAAGTATGCATATATTGTAAAATGTGTAGGACTGATTGACATTTATTAGCACATCCAGTTGCTTATTGACCAACAAAAGTTTTATCTGTTTCCACTTAGTCTGCCAAAGAATTCACTTCTGTTCATTGAATAGGATTGAATTTTGTCACGTGTGTTCAAGGCCATAAAAATAAAGAGCCTAAAACTGCTTTTTTTTTTTTTTTTTAATCTTCCTTTATCCCTGTGCTTTGTGTATCGCTCCAATAGTGTTTTGCATTTTGGTCCTTATATTTTGGCTTTGTGTGATTTTGGTTATGTTAAATCTGCATCATACAATAACCCTTATACTCTGTCCTGATTGACTGGCTTTAATGTTAAACTTAATCCCCTTATCTTTGCCTAAAGGTGGGACATACTTGATTCAAGTTTTTAGTTTTTTTGTTCAGCCAGAGAAATCTGATCAATTTTCCCACTTGACTGATTAATCAGAGAAATCGAACCAATATACCATACAGTTATGATAGATTTTTCTAAATATACTAAGCTCTCAAATTGAAATTTCTAATTTTTCCAACTCATTCGATCAAGCGGTTATCGAAAAAACTGGATAATTGTCCGTTTTTTTTTTCTCAAACAAAAAATTATTATTCTTGATTTCCCCTATATTCGATCATTTTAGGCGTATGAACGGCAAAATCAAGCAATTTTTTGTACCATGTCTGGGCACCTTATAACTGGCCTTAACTTTTTACTTACTGATCTAGTCCATTAACTTAAACCGGAACCTAGCATTTAACCTCAACACTTTCAATAATGAACCAACACCAATCCTATCCTGACCATAACTTAACTCTTTAAGCAATATTTGAAGCATTAGTGTACTTCTCGTTAAATATGCTTAAATGAGGCTTTGTATTAATGTAATACACTTGCATAGATAGCAGATTTAAGCTTTGTTTTAAAATGCAAGCATGCCACTCCTATTTACATTTCAACATTGACTCCCCACTTGTTTACATTACCGTACACTGTGTTTAAGTGCAGATATGTAGAGGATATGTAGAGAATAATGTTAGACACACTTTGCAAGTGGTCAGGTCACATGGAGGACTTATAAAACACTCTATAATGAGCTAACTATAATTGTAAGCATTGAGTAACAGTCTCTATTTTACTTAAAGGACAACTGAGGTGACATGAGATAAGGCATGTGTGTGTGTACAGTGCCAAGCACACAAATAACTAGACTGTGTTCCTTTTTTCCTTTCTCTGCCTGAAAAAGGTCAGGTATGCAAGTGACACACTCTGTCCGGGTTGGAGTTGGTCAGACTATAGCATAACCCTGATCGATAAGTAATTATAGCCATAAAACACTTTCCCGTCAGTAAATGGCTTCTGAGAGCAGGAAAGCGATAAAAAGGGTCAATAATTCATAGATTTTAGCTCTGGCATACTGCAATGAAGGTGTTATTGAGCAGTGACAATGAAACTGTAAAAAGTAGATTGAAATATAAAACTGTGAAATATAAAACTGTGGAATATCTAAAAAAGTATTTTTTTTTAGGAGAATGAGGATAGATAAAAATTTTTCTCATCAGTGTATTTTCACCTCTGATGTTCTTTAATGCGGCTGATGTGCTAGTGTCTAAAAATGGGGCAAAATCTAAGTACATTACAATGGCCAGAGCCCCATAATTTAGACGTTTAATGTAAACTTTCACCCAACTGCTGTTAAAAATAGTCAAAAGAATTGGTGGAGTTTAACTGATATGCTTAGAATGATTAATGAACTCTTAAGGCCACAGAGTTTATATGTTTTCCCTAGTTTGAATGGGCTGCTTCCCACATTCCTAGTTTGAATGGGCTGCTTCCCACATTCCTAGTTTGGATGGGCTGCTTCCCACATTCCTAGTTTGAATGGGCTGCTTCCCACATTCCTAGTTTGGATGGGCTTCTTCCCACATTGGTCCCCACCAAAAATGGCCTTAGAATATGGTAGGCGCATTAGACTAGAACTACGTTAGTAAATCGATTGTGAGCTTCGCCAAGTGACAGTGGCCTGACTAAGGATGCCGGGCTGTGGAAATTATAAGTAGGAATGGTCAATGAGCTGCAAATCGATACAGAAAAACTATATACATATTGTATTCAAATTTATACATCTTGATAATAGACTAATTGAATTCAATCCAGGTACAATTGAATTTCCATTTTCAAGTTTGATAAAGTTTCATTCAAAATTAGCATCATACTGCATCATCAATGTATTATTTTTATCTAATTGACCATTCCTAGCTGTAAGCAGTATATTGATACAAATAGCGTGTTAATGGCAGTTATGCCCAATCTGCTTTCCATACATCAAATTCAATGTTCTTTGCACCTCCCCATATGCCGCCCAGGGAAGCATTACTAGCCAAATGCTAGACTATCTATCAACATTGACTGAAATATCCCCTAATCTTCCAGATACCAGAACTAAACAATCCTCGTTGGGATCAGAAGTGCAGATTGTATATTCCAAGCAGTGATGCCAAAAACTCTACTGCTAACTCATCTGTCTGCCATATTGTATGTCTGTCTGTTAGTAAGCAAGTTATGATTTCTTTACAGATTGCAAACAATAAGGATGCTCTAAGAAAAACATGGAACCCTAAATTCACGCTTAGAAGTCATTTCGATGGAATTCGAGGCCTAGCTTTCCACCCAACAGAACCAGTACTGATAACAGCATCTGAAGATCACACATTAAAAATGTGGAATCTACAAAAAACAGCTCCAGCAAAGAAGTATGCATATATGTTTGCCAGTAACTGTTTTTCACAAACCTCTGAAATTGATGATTCTAATGACCTGAACTTCCACTATGAGGTTTATGTGACATTTTGAATTCCAGACAAAAGTAGAATTCCCACTTAAAACAGACATGGGCTATAAAGTGAACCTGTGAGCAAAAAAGGGCAAAATTAGATGCTTACCAAGGTAGAGGGAAGCCTCTGGGTGATCCGAAGGCTTCTCCAATCCTCTTCCAGCCCACTCCTGCTCTGCGGTACCCTCTTCTTCTTTGTGACCTTGCTCCTGGCCAGGGGTGTATATGGGCAATATAATAAGACAAAGACAAGACAAATAACATTTATATCACGCTTTTCTCCTGGCGGACTCAAAGTGCCAGAGCTGCAGCCACTAGGACGCGCTCTATAGGCAGTAGCAGTGTTAGGAAGACTTGCCTAAGGTCTCCTACTGAATAGGTGCTGGCTTACTGAACAGGCAGAGCCGAGATTCGAACCCTGGTCTCCTGTGTCAGAGGCAGAGCCCTTAACCATTACACCATCCAGCAATACCCATGGCAGATACTGAAATTGTGCCCCTACAACCCCACCAATACTAATAGGTAGCCATTAATCCACAAGAGGTCAGCGCTCACAGCTAAATGATACTCGGCTCCTATGTGTATGATAATAAACTCCAGGTGTAACGCAACTTTACAATAGTGAACAACCTGTTCGCCTCCCCTATATATGTAAAACAATCCGTACCAGAGGTAGCGCTCACAATTGAATCACCAAAATTCACAATATTCAAATATATTAAAACCACATCTTCACATATGCAATGACATGCAATAAAATAATAGTCTCTATATTGAGGGGTGTCTCCACCAATTGGACTGTATAGAGGGTGAGATCAAGCCTGTATCTCTTCACAACTCTAGGGGACCTCCACCAGCACCCTTTGTGTGTCACTCACCGCAATTATAAGACCAACAAATGGTCTATATGCGCTTTGGGACCGTTCCCTGGTCGTCCCCCACCTCTCAGGCAGATATAACCTCTGTTTTCCTCCTCAGATTCGGTGTGTATACTCAGTTTGTATCCATATACCTCAATGGAAAAGACTCCACATAGTGTGATAACGTTTAAAAGTATTTATTTATAAAAAAACAGTTGCACTCACATGTCCACAAAAGATTCTGCGCTCAGAGTAATTTATAAACGGGCTCTCCCCCGTATGTTGGCCGGGCTGGCAGGCTCCGGGACCCTACTGTCTCAATGGACCTCCGTTGCGCACTCGGTGGCCGTTGGACGCCGTTCCCGTCTCGCCTCCACACTCCGCTCTGCGTGCGTATCCCACTTCCGCATCAAGCTCCGCCCGATCGATTTCGTCACTCAGTGACTCATCAGGGGCTCGGAGCCTGATGCGTCTAGTGGGGAGATTAAGTGCAGTCTGCCCCTCCCACCCCATAGCGTCACACTTCCTCCTCTCCGTAGCCTGCAAAAGCCATCACCGCGGGGAGTGGCCCTGCCATCTATTTTGCATAGTTACGTATATAACAAATAACTTTGCTGCTGACTTTAAGCTGAATCAATTGTTCCTATGCTCATATTAATAACATTTAGCATTCCTCACTACAACATATAAAAAATATAAAATATAACATGATGCCATGATAAGACCATGTAAATGCACCATAATAAAAGGTATTACGTTTATGAGAAGTTAATAAATAAATTTAATGAATAAAACATGAATAAAGATGTGTACGGGCCAGCACCCCGCCCCCTCCTCTACCCCCCCCCCCCTTTCCCCTTATATCCCTATTATTCTTGCCCCCCCCCCCCAAAAAAAAAAAAACTTATCTCCCCTCCATTCCCTTAATTTTGCAGACAAAAATTGGGGACAGGTTGATTGCCCATACACTTACAATCCTCATCCATTCTTCATATATGTATGCATAATTTTTAAAAACTACTAATTGTACCATTCCTACATACCATATAACCTCATAAATAGATTCATGTGAATTACCTAAATAGACCAAACTGTACCCCCATATTTACAATTTTAGGTAATTCACATGAATCTATTTATGAGGTTATATGGTATGTAGGAATGGTACAATTAGTAGTTTTTAAAAATTATGCATACATATATGAAGAATGGATGAGGATTGTAAGTGTATGGGCAATCAACCTGTCCCCAATTTTTGTCTGCAAAATTAAGGGAATGGAGGGGAGATAAGTTTTTTTTTTGGGGGGGGGGGGGCAAGAATAATAGGGATATAAGGGGAAAGGGGGGGGGTAGAGGAGGGGGCGGGGTGCTGGCCCATACACATCTTTATTCATGTTTTATTCATTAAATTTATTTATTAACTTCTCATAAACGTAATACCTTTTATTATGGTGCATTTACATGGTCTTATCGTTATGGCATCATGTTATATTTTATATTTTTTATATGTTGTAGTGAGGAATGCTAAATGTTATTAATATGAGCATAGGAACAATTGATTCAGCTTAATGTCAGCAGCAAAGTTATTTGTTATATACACGTAACTATGCACAATAGATGGCAGGGCCACTCCCCGCGGTGATGGCTTTTGCAGGCTACGGAGAGGAGGAAGTGTGACGCTATGGGGTGGGAGGGGCAGACTGCACTTAATCTTCCCACTAGAGGCATCAGGCTCCGAGCCCCTGATGAGTCACTGAGTGACGAAATCGATCGGGCGGAGCTTGATGCGGAAGTGGGATACGCACGCAGAGCGGAGTGTGGAGGCGAGACGGGAACGGCGTCCAACGGCCACCGAGTGCGCAACGGAGGTCCATTGAGACAGTAGGGTCCCGGAGCCTGCCAGCCCGGCCAACATACGGGGGAGAGCCCGTTTATAAATTACTCTGAGCGCAGAATCTTTTGTGGACATGTGAGTGCAACTGTTTTTTATAAATAAATACTTTTAAACGTTATCACACTATGTGGAGTCTTTTCCATTGAGGTATATGGATACAAACTGAGTATACACACCGAATCTGAGGAGGAAAACAGAGGTTATATCTGCCTGAGAGGTGGGGGACGACCAGGGAACGGTCCCAAAGCGCATATAGACCATTTGTTGGTCTTATAATTGCGGTGAGTGACACACAAAGGGTGCTGGTGGAGGTCCCCTAGAGTTGTGAAGAGATACAGGCTTGATCTCACCCTCTATACAGTCCAATTGGTGGAGACACCCCTCAATATAGAGACTATTATTTTATTGCATGTCATTGCATATGTGAAGATGTGGTTTTAATATATTTGAATATTGTGAATTTTGGTGATTTAATAGGTAGCCAGATGTGCTCCCCAGTATTATGTAGTCGGGTGTGCCCCCAATATTAGGACAGAAGTGTCCCTTCATTATAGGTGTCCAGAGCTTTCCTGAAGGTAGGGAAAAGTGTCCCCAGTCCACCCCTTTCCCCCTAAACTCCTCTTAGTATAGGTAGCCCCCCTCCCTCCCCCCATTAAGGCATTGCATTGGTGTTAGTGGACTCTCCATTACTCACAGACCTCAGATCACTGACAACCAGAGAGAACGAGAGCACACACATTTTTCGCATGGCACACTTTACATGCAGGAAGTGTGCCATGCATAGGAAGTTCTCAGTGTCCATGGTCACTGTGCGCTCTCTCTCTTTCGGTTGCTGCTGATCTCAGTGATTGGGAAACACCAGAGCAGGCATGGTGGTGCAGCATGGGGGCAGGCATGGCGCCCATAGCACTGGTGCCCATGGCAAGATCCATGCCTGCACCCCTCTGGATACGCCACTGCTCCCGGGCGGCCACAGTGTGCAGGTGCAAGTACGGCCTGCGTGGGTGCACAACAAAGCCACTCATGTAGGAATGGTTCCAAGCTATTCTGCAAGAACAAGGCTTGTTGAATGTGTTCAGACGGTCCCACGCTGGAAAAGTGAGGTTGATGAGGATGGGGGAAGCCTCTAGACCTGGGGTCTGGAATCTTTTTGGCTGAGAGCCATAAACGCCACATATTTTAAAATGCAATTCCATAAGAGCCATACAATATGTTTCAAACTGGGACAGTAGGGCTCATGTCCCTGTTGCCATGGTGATGTGTATACAGTTGATCCTCCGGGCAGCTGAAGTGTCAGACACGTCTTCAGCTTCTCTTAAGTTTCAGCAACATCAGCAATTTGCCTGAAAGCCAGACAGGAGAAATGCCTACGAACAGCTTGTACAATTAGCTAGCTGACTTGGGAGTTGATTCACATTGTAGGACGAGATCCCCGCACTTTGGCCCAATAGGCTGTCCGTCAAGTGACTATTGGGCCAATCAAAGTGTGGGGATCTTGTTCTACAAAGTCACTGGATCTGACAGGGTCCAGAGTGGGACAATTGGAGCAGCTGTTCGTTTTGGGGTAGCGCGAGTAAGTTAGTAGTGCATGCTACAGCAGTAGCGTGCACTGCTTTGAAAATTTTACTTGTGCTGCCACACTAAGCTTCACTGCTTGAGCAGTGTAGCTTAGTGAATCAACCCCTACTGATTTGTCTGTATGCCAGATGTAGCCATCAAGAGCCATAGGTTCTCTACCCCTGCTCAAGACTATCCAGACTATCCTGAGACTGATAGGACGTCAATCCAACTGTAATGCTGGGCATAGACGGTACGTTTTTTTTCTTACCAATCGAGCCGCTGATGGCTCGATTGATGATTTCCGACGTGTCCGATCACCGCGGACGAGCAGTGACGCGCCGGCATCGTGCCGCTGGCTCGATTTCGGTGCATAAACGTACCGTCTATGCCCAGCATTAAATTGACTTCTTATCAGTCTTATCAGCTTTTTGAACAATAGCAAAATACTTTTTTTTTTTAGCTGTTTCAACTGGTTTCGCAACAAAAGTTGTTAAACAATTGTGCTGCATAAAAGACCGGTGTTGAGCCTATGTACGAAGCTTTAGTGGATGTTAATGGAGATTACCACTAGCAGGCTACTTTACCCACATAATATATATATACAGGTCCTTCTCAAAAAAATGTGCATATTGTGATAAAGTTCATAATTTTCTGTAATGTACTGATAACCATTACAAATTCTTTAATATATTTTATAAACCCTTTCATATATTTTAGATTCATTACACACAACTGAAGTAGTTCAAACCTTTTATTGTTTTAATATTGATTTTGGCATACAGCTCATGAAAACCCAAAATTCCTATCTCAAAAAATTAGCATATCATGAAAAGGTTCTCTAAACGAGCTATTAACCTAATCATCTGAATCAACTAATTAACTCTAAACCCCTGCAAAAAATTCCTGAGGCTTTTAAAAACTCCCAGCCTGGGAGGCACCTCAGTGGGAAGTCTGTGGGAAGGAAAAAGTGTGGCAGAAAACGCTGCACAATGAGAAGAGGTGACTGGACCCTGAGGAAGATTGTGGAGAAGGACCGATTCCAGACCTTGGGGGACCTGCGGAAGCAGTGGACTGAGTCTGGAGTAGAAACATCCAGAGCCACTGTGTACAGGCGTGTGCAGGAAATGGGCTGCAGGTGCCGCATTCCCCAGGTCAAGCCACTTTTGAATCAGAAACAGCGGCAGAAGCGCCTGACCTGGGCTACAGAGAAGCAGCACTGGACTGTTGCTCAGTGGTCCAAAGTACTTTTTTCAGATGAAAGCAACTTTTGCATGTCATTCGGAAATCAAGGTGCCAGAGTCTGGAGGAAGACTGGGGAGAGGGAAATGCCAAAATGCCTGAAGTCCAGTGTCAAGTACCCACAGTCAGTGATGGTCTGGGGTGCCATGTCAGCTGCTGGTGTTGGTCCACTGTGTTTTATCAAGGGCAGGGTCAATGCAGCTAGCTATCAGAAGATTTTGGAGCACTTCATGCTTCCATCTGCTGAAAAGCTTAAGGCCCGGTTCACATTAGCGGTGGCTATCCGGAATAGCCGTGCCGGAGCCGCACCGCATGCTGGCCGGACGAAACGGACGCACGGCATAGCAATGTAAGTCTATGCCAGGGTTCACATGTGTCCGTTTCGTCCGGACCGGAGCCGGACCGGATCCGGACTCCGGTGTCCGTTCCAACATGCGCTATTTTTTGGTCCGGCTCCTCCGGCAGCCGTATCCGGGGCGGAGCCGGACTGCACCATCCGGCCAATGGAAGCCAATGAGAACCGGAGAGCGCACAACACACTGGCAAAAAATCCGGATGTTCTACCCCACTTCCTATGAGGATTGTTGCGGCGATATTGTATCGGGGACACATGGGCAACCATTTTGGAGTGGAGCAGCACGAGCTGGAGATGTTGGCAGCATGTTGGAGGTGGAGGTGAGTGCTAAACAGCGGAGGGCCTGATTCCACAGGTCCCCCTTCTGCTGACCTCCCAGACCCCAACATTTTTTTTTGTTTTTATACAGGTTGTTATCTCTTTAAGAATCCGGATCCGGACCGCAACCGTGTTCATACCGCACGGAAACCGTATGCAACCGGACCGGATCCGGACAGGAACCGTACGGTTCAGGTCCGATCCGGCTCCGGTGCGGTCCGGACATCCGGTGCGGTTTTTGCAAAACCGCAAGTGTGAACCGGGCCTTATGGAGATGATTTCATTTTTCAGCACGACCTGGCACCTGCTCACAGTGCCAAAACCACTGGTAAATGGTTTACTGACCATGGTATTACTGTGCTCAATTGGCCTGCTAACTCTCCTGACCTGAACCCCATAGAATCTGTGGGATATTGTGAAGAGAAAGTTGAGAGACGCAAGACCCAACACTCTGGATGAGCTTAAGGCCGCTATCGAAGCATCCTGGGCCTCCATAACACCTGAGCAGTGCCACAGGCTGTTTGCCCTCATACCACGCCGCATTGAAGCAGTCATTTCTGCAAAAGGATTCCCGACCAAGTATTGAGTGCATAACTGAATATAATTATTTGAAGGTTGACTTTTTTGTTTTAAAAACACTTTTTTCTTGTATTGGTCGGATGAAATATGCTAATTTTTTGAGATAGGAATTTTGGGTTTTCATGAGCTGTATGCCAAAATCATCAATATTAAAATAATAAAAGGCTTGAACTACTTCAGTTGTGTGTAATGAATCTAAAATATATGAAAGTCTAATGTTTATCAGTACATTACATAAATTAATGAACTTTATCACAATATGCTATTTTTTTTAGAAGGACCTGTATGTATATATGTATATAATGTGTGTGTGTGTGTGTGTGTGTGTGTGTGTGTATGTATATATATAATGTGAGTATTTATATGTATGTATATATATGTGTTTGTGTTAGGAGTTGATAGACGGAATTTTAGTGTGAAAGGAAGCCAAATCATCCAAACGGTCTGCTATTTCAGCAACCACACATTTGTTTTATCTAAGGCTTTTTATGGCATGTGTCCGTTAGTTGTGTATGTGATGGAACAATAAATACAAAGTTCCTAAATTAGCCTATGTGCAGACCCTTCCTTTGGATGTTTTGGATTTTCATTGCTACTAGGGCCCAGCACTTGCACTCACTCTGATTTAAGTGGACCCAAATTAAAAATACAAGATTTCAGAAATAAAATCTATTTTATAAAGTATAATAATAAATAGCAGCCTTTTTTCAGATGCATGATGACAAATCTAAAATATCTTACATTTATTGGAGGAACCCCTCTCTTCCTTTCATATTCCCGGGACAGAGTCTGGCAGACCGGTGGAGTAGGAGGGGTCTGGCAAAGGAGGAATTGCTAATGGATGCCATTTGTATAACCCTAGTTATGAAAAGAGAAGGGTGAAAAGCATGCACTGAAATGCTCATAGGCTTGAAGCAGTGTTTGTTTATCTTTGTATGTGTCAGAGTGGTGCAACTAAATATTTTGAATTAAAAAAAAGTTTGGTTTGGGTCCACTTTAAGTGTGCGATCCTCTTAAGCATATCATTGAACCTAGGTATTGTAGGCAGTGCCTAATGACGTGCAGCCCTTATCTCCCATTTAACCAGAACAGATATTAAGCCCCCAACATAGCATGTGCAGATAGTATGCCCCCAGCTCAGCAAGTGAAGTTATAATGCCACCAACACAGCAAGTGCATATAACATGACCCAAACATAGCAAGTCATTTGTGAGCCATAATGTCCCCCTATGGGCTGCAAAAGCCTGCAGAGCAATCTCACCCATACACACACGATCATTGTAGCAACATATACTGAAATAAAATTCCCCACATGCAATCAATGCAATACTTATTTTCAAAAGTCCTCACCCCAAAACTACCACCCCCCTTCCCTAGTAAACGCATGAGCTGCAAATTATCCGACCCTACACATACACACACTGCCTTTAAGTTACCTCTAGCCCCACTACCCCTTCACCCCTACACAGACCATGCTCGGAAAAGAACTCCCAACAGCCATTAATTCACGTGGTGCCTGAAGAAGTCTTTGCGGGCCAGACAGTGAAGCATACTCAGGTGACAACATGCAGTCCAATTGGACGACAGTGTCTCCTGATGTGGAATTGGATTGGAAACCAGCGAATGACTGCTTTCTAGCTTCTATGTGGAAGGGTGGCACTTGCACTGCTATTCTATATGCGAGCCACCAGTAGCAGGCCGCATCTATAAGTAATACATTTTTTTGTGTGGGGGCCCGTAAAAAAAAAAAAAAGCTTCATGGGGCTGCATATGGCCCATGGACCTTAGTTTGAGGACCGCTGTTTTTAAGTGTGAGAGGAAGGGCACCCAAATGTCCTCAGAACCCTTTTTTAATTCTCATTTTCATTTTTAAAGTATAATCACTCAGTTTACCCTTCTACTATATAGATTTGGTAAAATTGTACAAATAAAGATTGTATCACTAATAGAAACCTTTACACTTAGCTATGATATACACAATGTTTGGCTAGAGTCACACTTTAAAGTGAACCTCAACTCTGTGGGGGGAAAAAAAAAAAAACAGAGTTCAACTTAGCTGAGGCTTCTACTAGCCCCTTGAAACTGCCCTTTTCCTGCGCTGTAAAAAGTGATCCTCCGGTCCCCCACAGCAACCCTCTGTGCCCTGGTCCGTGCACCTCCTAATCGCACTCCTGTGGACAGGAGTGCTCTGCACATGCGCAGTAAAAAGCAAAAAAAACTCTACTGCACATGCACAGGATGCTCCCAGCAACTGCAGCGTGATCGAGGACTCACATGGCCGTGCATGCTCAGTAGCCCCGTCGACTGGCCAGCCGGAAGAGGGCCACTGCAGGGGACACTTAGTGGCAGCGTGGGCACAGGGCGGGGTTTGGGACTAGTAGAGGCCCCAGGTAAGTTAACCTTGTTTTTTTTTTCCCCCTAGAGTTAAGGTTCACTTTAAGAAGTAAAGGTTTGCATATATAATTTCTGTTTATTCACCTTTTGGGTAATTTAATTGATTTAAAATAGTTCTTCAAAGATTTGCAATAGTGTAAACAACTTGGTGTTTTGAAAGTACTGTATTTTCTAGTAAGGCTTCCACATTTACTTTTTTTTTCTCTCTCTCCTAGGAGTGCATCTCTTGATGTTGAACCAATTTACACATTCAGAGCACACAGGTAATGAATATAACGTTCCTCTTTGTACAGCCCTGTTAATCTACAGTATTTGTCTGTAAAACAAACATGCACATAATCTTGTCAGATCTGACAATAATGTCAGAAACACCTGATCTGCTGCATGCTTGTTCAGGGTCTATGGCTAAACTAGAGGCAGAGGATCAACGGATACCAGGCAACTGGTATTCCATAAAAGTAAATAAATATGGCAGCTTCCATACCCCTCACGTTGTACTTTAATTACACATTACATGCCCACTCTCATGTTAAAAAAGTGAAAGGGCTGCAGCTGAACTAAGGCCACATACACAATCAGACTATAGTCTTTTGAAAATGAAAGATCACAGACCAAATTTACCCCCTTCCATGTAGTATGAGAGCCATACCTACACAGTCTATTCTATGGAGCTGAACTCCCCATCAGAAAAAAATCTTTGCAAGATGCTGCACACACAGATGCTGTACAGACACAAAAGATCGCATACATGGAGAAATGAAAATGGCAGCGCATCTAACCAAGATGCACCTGACATTGCATAGGGCTAACTAGCCTCTTAAAGGCACAACTGTGCTCATAGCAGTAGAACAGGTGCATTAGAACTAATGCATCTTACAATACAATAATGGAAGCAAATCCATGCGTTACACATTATTAACTTATTAGGGGACCTTACCCTTGTCTTATTGAGAGAGACATCAGTTCAGTAGCAGGGACGGCTCGTGCAGCCTTTTCTCGGGGTCCCCGCCCTAACCTACGTTTAAAATCACCCAGCAATATGGGAACATGCTTGCAGCATTGCCTTGGGAGCAGCCGGCCATATAAAGGGGAACACCGCCCACAACCACATCCCAACCCAAAGGAAAGAAAGTTACATTTGCATACATGGAGAAATGAAAATGGCAGCGCATCTAACCAAGATGCACCTGACATTGCATAGGGCTAACTAGCCTCTTAAAGGCACAACTGTGCTCATAGCAGTAGAACAGGTGCATTAGAACTAATGCATCTCACAATACAATAATGGAAGCAAATCCATGCGTTACACATTATTAACGGTGTTCCCCAGGCAGTGAGAGAGCCTGGGGCGCCGCCCACGCCACACCCCTTCCCCTTTATATGGCCTGCTGCTCCCAAGACTATGCTGCTAGCATGTTCCCATATCGCTGGGTGATTTTAAACATAGGTTAGGGTGGGGACCCCGAGAGAAGGCTGCACGAGCCGTCCCTGCTGTTGAACTGATGTCTCTCTCAATAAGAGAAGGGTAAGGACCCCTAATAAGTTAATAATGTTAATGCATAAGTTTGCTTCCATTATTTGTATTGTGAGATGCATTAGTTCTAATGCACCTATTTTACTGCAATGAGCACAGTTGTGCCTTTGAGAGGCTTATTAGCCCTATGCAATGTCAGGTGCATCTTGGTTAGATGCGTGTCCATTTTCACTTTCTTTTGTCAAATTATTAGACACAAAAGATCTGTTCCTGCCAAAAATCCATTCCTGCAAAGTGCAATGATAGTCTATGATATCTGCAGATCATCATACACACATGATTTAACTGACATTCATCTGCAGATCAGATCCACCAGGATGGATTTTCAGATCTGCGGATGATTGCTTGATCTGCAGATGAATGTCAGTTAAATCATGTGTGTATGATGATCTGCAGATCTCATAGACTATCATTGCGATTTGCAGGAATGGATTTTTGGCAGGAACAGATCTTTTGCAGATACTGATCTTTTGTGTCTGTACAGCATCTGTGTGTGCAGCATCTTGCAAAGATTTTATTCTGATGTGGAGTTCAGCTCCATAGAAAAGACTGTGCAGAGTATGGCTCTCATACTACATGAAGGGTGGTAAGATTGGTCTGTGATCTTTCATTTTCCAAAGACTATAGTCCGATGTGTGTATGAGCCTTAAGAATAGCAAATGCCTTTTGGGGCCCAATAGAAGAACATGTTTAGTAGGTTAACGTAAAGTAGTCACTGAAGTGCAAAGATTAGTCTCGTTATGTGGTATGTGACACAAAAAGGTCTGTTTGGCAAATTGTATATTAATTGACCCTCTTCCAAGTTTTTTTCATTAAATTTGCATGCAAACTAGAAAAGAGGGGTGCAATGCAAAAAGAGCTTGGTAATACTGAAGCATTAGATTTAGAGAGAAATTATATATTAAATAGAGGTAGAACCACATGCCTAAAGCTTAGTTTACACTATGCCAGGGAGGTACCGTATCAGCTCTGTTGGATTTGCTGTACCGCTGACAGTCTGCTGCCACCATAGTTTGTAGGCGTGCCACTCATCAAATGAATGGCAATGACTTATTCAGCAGGCTAGGCCTTCTCATATTAATGTACTCAGCATGTCTATACATTTTTCACACGGTTTTCCTCACTTGCATTATTTAACACTAGATCAGTTTACCATTTTTTACAGACCTAGAATTTGCCTGCTGGCAGTGACATTGCATGTCTGTACTTTTGTTGTCTGAACAGGTTTTGTATCAAATGTCTCAAACTCTCTCACATGTATAAAAAAGACAAAAAGAATACAGTTGAGTAAATTTATAGCATCACTGTGACCATTTCTTTTTCAGTTGATAAAGTGGGTAGTTAACACTTTTTTAACCTACATTACCAAGCAAAAATAAAGTACTAGACAAAGACCAGACAAATAACATTTATATCACGCTTTATTCCGTGCGGACTCAAAGCGCCCGAGCTGTAGCCACAAGGACACGCTCTATAGGCAGTAGCAGCGTTAGGTTATGTCCAAGGTCTCCTACTGAATAGAGCACGGCTTACTGAACAGGAAGAGCCGAGATTCGAACCCTAGTCTTAAAAATAAACAAGTTCGTAGTGGGAAGCCTCTGGATAGTACAGAGTCTTCCCCCATCCTCCTGGACTTCGCTGTTCCAGCACTGGGACTCTCTGAACATATTATTATTTAGCATTTGTGTATATATATACAGTGGAGGAAATAATTATTTGACCCCTCACTGATTTTGTAAGTTTGTCCAATGACAAAGAAATGAAAAGTCTCAGAACAGTATCATTTCAATGGTAGGTTTATTTTAACAGTGGCAGATAGCACATCAAAAGGAAAATCGAAAAAATAACCTTAAATAAAAGATAGCAACTGATTTGCAAATAAGTGAAATAAGTTTTTGAACCCTCTAACAATAAAAGACTTAATACTTAGTGGAAAAACCCTTGTTTGCAAGCACAGAGGTCAAACGTTTCTTGTAATTGATGACCAAGTTTGCACACATTTTAGGAGGAATGTTGGTCCACTCCTCTTTGCAGATGAAATCCCTAAGGTTTCGAGGCTGTCTCTGTGCAACTCTGAGCTTGAGCTCCCTCCATAGGTTTTCTATTGGATTAAGGTCCGGAGACTGACTAGGCCACTCCATGACCTTAAAGGAATACTTAAGTCAAAAAAAAAAAAATGACATTTACTCACCTGGGGCATCCCTCAGCACCCCGAAGCTGGATGGTGCCCTCGCAGCCCCGCTCCGATCGTCCTGTCCCCGCCGGCGGCTACTTCCGGTTCGGCGACAGCCGCCGACAGGCTGGGAACGCGGCTGATTTTCCGCGTTCCCAGCCGCTGCTATCACTCTCTATGCTGCTATTGCGTCTATATATGCTATTGCAAAATATGTTGTGGCAACCATGCTCCTATCAGTGTCGAAGCGAGACCGCGGTGCGCAGTAGCACAGAGCTGCTCGTATTTGCCTTTTTTTGTACACCAGTAGCTTTGTGCTATTGCATAGGCCTGGTTCGCACGTGCATCTGTGCAGTATGGCCATGCCTGTACTGACGGGAGTGCAGCAATCCTAACCCATATTTGATCAGCTGCTTTTTTATATGAGATTTAACTTTTGATAAATGTGAAAAAATAATGTATATTTAAAAACTGATTTGTTACCCAGTGTCTTTCTTAATCCACATTATTGTGTTATTCTTGAAGGAGGCCTCACTTTGTATTCTAATGTTAGTCTGATGGTACTTTAGCACATTATTCTGACTAGGAAATTCATGACAAAAAAAATCTTATTACTGCTTGACTTGTATATTTTCATGAAGTGTCTAACCAGTGGAGTGGCATGGATATATATTATACGTGTCGTCTTTCTTCCAGGGGCCCTGTGGTGTGTGTAGTAATAGGTCTTCTTTCTTCCAGGGGCCCTGTTCTGTGTGTAGTAATGAGTAATAATGGGGAGCAATGTTACAGTGGAGGAACAGATGGCATTGTTCAGAGCTGGAATACACCAAACCCAAACGTGGACCCATATGATTCTTATGGTAAGTTCATGATCTGGTTTTGAGTGTCAGTCATCTGTAGAGGTTACTGTGGCATGAGCTTATGGACAGGCAAATATGCACTTGGTGCTATGTACTGAATGTACAGGTCCTTCTAAAAAAAATTAGCATATTGTGATAAAGTTCATTATTTTCTGTAATGTACTGATAAACATTAGACTTTCATATATTTTAGATTCATTACACACAACTGAAGTAGTTCACGCCTTTTATTGTTTTAATATTGATGATTTTGGCATACAGCTCATGAAAACCCAAAATTCCTATCTCAAAAAATTAGCATATTTTATCTGACCAATAAAAGTGTTTTTAAAACAAAGAAGTCAACCTTCAAATTATTATTTTCAGTTATGCACTCAATACTTGGTCGGGAATCCTTTTGCAGAAATGACTGCTTCAATTCGGCGTGGCATGGAGGCAATCCGCCTGTGGCACTGCTCAGGTGTTATGGAGGCCCAGGATGCTTTGATAGCGGCCTTAAGCTCATCCAGAGTGTTGGGTCTTGCGTCTCTCAACCTTCTCTTAACAATATCCCACAGATTCTCTATGGGGTTCAGGTCAGGACTTGGCAGGCCAATTGAGCACAGTAATACCATGGTCAGTAAAAAATTTACCAGTGGTTTTGGCACTGTGAGCAGGTGCCAGGTCGTGTTGAAAAATGAAATCTTCATCTCCATAAATCTTTTCAGCAGATGGTCGCATGAAGTGCTCCAAAATCTCTAAATGGCTAGCTGCATTGACCCTTCCCTTGATAATGTTAGAATTTAAGTAGGCCTCAGTTACTTGGCCTGAGTTTAGGTAAAAGGCTTGTCCGCAGTGTATATCTTTAAAATAGAGTTTCTTGTGATGCAGGCAGAGGCATCTCAGTGTCTGCTTGAATAAACAAGCAGATACTGAGAACATCTGAGAACATGTTCCGGAAAGAAGGCCACAGGCCTACACTGACTTCAACATGTACACCACAAGAACAGTAAACATAGGCCATGTTTTCTAAATACCAAATTCCTGTAAGTATGTCAAGAGCCTCATTAAATATTGATCGAGTAGGTGTGTATTATGACACCACGAGGGGGCTAAGCCAATAGTCGTGGCGAAGATGAGATCACATTTAACTCTTTCCTAGTCAGTATTAAATAGCCGGACGAACTGAAAAAGGGCTCTCTGATTCCTGCTATGCTTCCTACTTTAATGCTGACTGGAACCTCTAAGTATTTTCATTCTATATGTAATCTGATATAATGTATGCTGTACATAGGTAGTCTAGATGTAACTTAGAATAGATCTAAGAAGACCTGATTACAGTCACTAGGAAGGTAATCAAGAAGCTTGTAACGCAACATGAAGATTGGCGTGGCTAGGATATGATGAACTGTATCTATCTGTATTTCTGTTTCCTGAATAAATAACGTGAATATTGAAGAAGCCTGAGAAAGTCTATCTCCTGCTTGCTGTAATGAGTCGTGTGTGCAACTCTTGCTGATGAGTTGCTGGTGCCGAAAAAAGGTGATTTAGAACAGTTTATAACAGATAAAACACAGTGGACCAACACCAGCAGCTGACATGGCACCCCAGACCATTACTGACTGTGGGTACTTGACACTGGACTTCAGGCATTTTGGCATTTCCCTCTCCCCAGTCTTCCTCCAGACTCTGGCACCTTGATTTCCGAATGACATGCAAAAGTTGCTTTCATCCGAAAAACGTACTTTGGACCACTGAGCAACAGTCCAGTGCTGCTTCTCTGTAGCCCTTGTCAGGCGCTTCTGCCACTGTTTCTGGTTCAAAAGTGGCTTGACCTGGGGAATGCGGCACCTGTAGCCCATTTCCTGCACACGCCTGTACATGGTGGCTCTGGATGTTTCTACTCCAGACTCAGTCCACTGCTTCCGCAGGTCCCCCAAGGTCTGGAATCGGTCCTTTTCCACAATCTTCCTCAGGGTCCGGTCACCTCTTCTCGTTGTGCAGCGTGTTCTGCCACACTTTTTCCTTCCCACAGACTTCCCACTGAGGTGCCTTGATACAGCACTCTGGGAGCAGCCTATTCGATCTTAAATTTCTGTGTCTTACCCTCTTGCTTGAGGGTGTCAATGATGGCCTTCCGGACAGCAGTCAGGTCGGCAGTCTTACCCATGGTTGCGGTTTTGAGTAATGAACCAGGCTGGGCGTTTTTAAAAGCCTCAGAAATTTTTTGCAGGGGCTTAGAGTTAATTAGTTGATTCAGATGATTAGGTTAATAATAAATCCTCAATATTAAAACAATAAAAGGCTTGAACTACTTCACTTGTGTGTAATGAATGTAAAATATATGAAAGTAATGTTTATCAGTACATTACAGAGAATAATGAACTTTATCACAATATGCTAATTTTTTTTATAGAAGGACCTGTACATTCACAAAGCCACACTACACCAGTACAGCCAACTAAAATGGGCTGCCTACATTGCATCATATACACTTCCTAGACCAGCAAACAATCACACAGATATTGTAATACATTACATAGTTGCATAGTTATTTTGGTTGAAAAAAGACATACGTCCATCGAGTTCAACCAGAGAACAAAGTACAACACCAGCCCGCTCCCTCACATATCCCTGTTGATCCAGAGGAAGGCGAAAAAACCCTTACAAGGCATGGCATTGAGTATGATTATTTAACTTGTCATCGATGAGTACTCCTAAGTCCTTCTCCAAGTTTGATGTCCCCAACTGTATCCCATTTATTTTGTATGGTGCTAGACCATTGGTACGACCAAAATGCATGACTACATTTTTCAACATTAAATTTCATCTGCCATGTATGTGCCCATATAGCCATCTTATCCAGATCCTGTTGCAATATGTCCCTATCTTCCTGAGAGTTGACTCTGCACAATTTTGTGTCATTTGCAAAAATGGCAACATTGCTCACTACTGCATCTACTAGGTCATTAATAAATAAATTTGAAGAGCACTGGACCCAGTACAGACCCCTGTGGGACCCCACTGCTAACAGTCTCCCATTTTGAGTATGATCCATTGACCACAACTCTTTGTTTTCTGTCCATTAGCAAGTTCCCTATCCATGCACACAGACTCTTCCCCAGTCCTTGCATCCTCAACTTTTGCACCATACTTTTGTGGGGAACAGTGTTGAAGGCCTTTACAAAGTCCAAGTAAATCACATCTACAGCATTCCCAATATCCATATTAGCATTCACTACCTCATAAAAGCTGAGCATATTTGTCAAACAGGACCTGTCTTTAGTAAGCCCATGTTGATGCTGAGAAATAAGATTATTTTCTACTATGAAGTCCTGTATAGTATCTCTTCGTAACCCCTTGTTCTGCCAACCCTTGTGACGCCACCCAGCGCTCACTGTCATACAAGACAGGCAAAGATATAAGGTGCAAAACATATACAGTGTATATATATATATATATATATATATATATATATATATATATATATATATATATATATATATATATATATATATATATATGTATGTATGTATGTATGTATGTATCTATCCAGGTATACGTCACATTTTTGTCAGAATCGTATCACACCCCTTAAATAGTTTGCATACAACTGATGTAAAGCTTACAGGTCTATAATTTCCTGGATCTGATTTTTTTGCCCTTCTTAAATAATGGGAAAACGTGGGCTGTACGCCAATCCACTGGAACTCTGCCAGTTGAGAGTCAGAAAAGATAAGATAAAGGGGTTTATCTATAACTGAACTTAATTCACTTAGGACCCGAGGATGCATGCCATCCGGGCCAGGTGCCTTGTCTATTTTTAATTTATTTAGTCTTGCCTTCACTTCTTCCTGTGTTAAAGCGGAATATAACCCTGCATTTCAACTTAGCTATAAAACATTATTTACAGCATATTATATGCAACCAGCATATTTTTTTTACTAGACCAGCATTGGAAGGGTTAAACACAGAGGTTTAAAGTTCCGTGGAGAGATATGCAGAAGTTCAGATAGATACATTTAACTAAATAGAATGTAACAAGTGATAAATGTTACACACTCTTTGGCTGTCCTCCAGCTCCTTCTCAGTCAGAGTGAGTGAGTTACATTCCACACTTAGATACATTTTGTTTACATAAATGTATCTATGTAAGCTTCGGATGCGTCTGCAGTTCTCTCCACGGAACTTTAAAGCTCTGTGTAACCCTTCCAATGCTGGTCTAGTAAAAAAGAAAAAAATGCTGGTTGCATATAATATACTGTAAATAATGTTTTAGAGCAAAGTTGAAATGCAGGGTTATATTCCGCTTTAAGTATTTAATATTACAGTTGGAAGAATGAGACTCTTCTGCATCTGTAATTTGCAACAGTGCGGTTTCCTTTGTGACAACAGAAGCAAAGAAAGCATTTAATAACTCTGCCTTACCTTGGTCATCCACCATTGAGTTCCCACCCTCATCCTTTAGGAGTCCTATACAGTCAACCTTTCTTTTTTTTAGAGTTGATGTACTTGTAAAACTTTTTTGGGTTAGATTTGACATCCCTAGCAATTTGATTTTCAGCTTCGATCTTTGCCAGCCTAATTTCTTTTTTACAATTTTTATTGCACTCCTTATAATTGCTTAGTGCAGCCTTGGTCCCCTCCTGTTTTAGGACCTTATAGGCTTTCTTTTTCCTCTTCATTTTATCTCTAACCTTTCTATTCATCCATAAAGGCCTTTTGTTATTCCTAGACATTTTGTTTCCATATGGAATATACATACTACAATATTGATTGAGAATACGTTTAAAAGCTTGCCATTTCCCTTCAGTGTCTTCCCCTTGTAGGACATTATCCCAGTTCACCAAACTTAGTGCCTGCCTAAGTTGATTGAACTTTGATTTTCTAAAATTCATAATTTTAGTGGTCCCGCTGCCCCGTGGCCTATCAGTCACCAGATCAAACGTTATTATGTTGTGATCACGATTTTCCAAATGTTCTTGAACCTGCACATTTGATACATTATCTAGTCTATTAGAAATCAGTCAGTCTGAAGACCTGAAATACTGTCCTGTAAGTCAGGGGCTTCACCCGACAAAGCATTTACACTCTCTCTCCATTCCCATAAAGGGGAGTGGTTCAAACTTATTGAGTGAGCTGGCAGCTATAGGCTGCTGAGAAGATGAGAATCCATAGTGCAGCAAGTATTTTACTTTTTCAACCTAAAATAAGGTGGTTGGGGTTTTGTATTCTTTTTTTTTTTTTTTTTTTTTTTTTTTTTTTTGAAAAACAAAATTATGCATGATCAGTTTGAAATCCTTTAAATTCACACAAAAGCTGCTTCTATGGCTTTAAATGTCTCCAGTACTAGTAAACCTTATTTGGTAAAGATAAGTCGTTTCTGTTTAAGTTATATGAGCAGTTCAACATTATTCTGTTTGAAAAGAGTGGACTTGGTGACTAATGCCTAATACACATGCTGAGATTTTCTGGCAGATTTCTTGCCAGATTGATTATTTCTAGTATGTCTGATCTGATTTCCGATCCATTTTCCGTTCCCTTCTATGGAAGATCGATCGCAAATCAGATTGGACGTATTGGAAATAATCGATCTGGCAAGAAATCTGCCAGAAAATCTCATCGTGTGTATTAGACATACAGTAAGATTTGATTTGCACTTCATAGTGATAACTTTTCAATAGGGTTTGCGTCATGTAATTGTTTGGTTTATAGGCCCTACTGTTGAGCACTTTATGGATTTCTAGACATTAGGTGTTTGCCAATTGTCTGAATCTCTCTTGAGATATGGAGCCAACTTTGCCCAGTGGATAAACTATCTGATCATTCACTATGGCGTTCTTCTGCAACAGGGAAGTCTTAAGCTCCAGCCTCCCACCCACGCTCTCTGGTTATCATTCATGATATACCCTGCTACAGTGATAAAAAAAAAGGTGGACAGTCGATTTCCAAGCAGCTTAAAGGACAGATGCAAGGAGTAAAAAAAATAAATTAAGATCTACTTACCCAGTGCTTCCTCCATCCCCTGGCAGCCGATATGTCCCTGACCACAGCTCTGCTTCCAGACAGTGGCCCGGGGAGTCCCCTCCGTTGCAGATGCCAACCAGCATCTACTGCACACGGCCACACTGATCGCACTCACGTGGTCTGCGGTGTTCTGCGCAGGCACAGGACTACTGTGCCTCTGCAAAACACTCCAGACCACGTGACCGCGAGCTGCGCTCATGCAGGCGCAGTGCGTCTGCAATGGAAGGTATCCCAGGCCACCGGCTGGGAGCCGACCTGTGACAAGGGACATACAGTGATGTGAAAAACTATTTGCCCCCTTCCTGATTTCTTATTCTTTTGCATGTTTGTTACACTTAAATGTTTCTGCTCATCAAAAACATTTAACTATTAGTCAAAGATAACATAATTGAATTATTTAGTGACAAAAAAAACTCCAAATCTACATGGTCCTGTGTGAAAAAGTGATTGCCCCCCTTGTTAAAAAATAACTTAACTGTGGTTTATCACACCTTAGTTCACTTTTTGTAGTCACCCCCAGGCCTGATTACTGCCACACCTGTTTCAATCAAGAAATCACTTAAATTGGAGCTATCTGACACAGAGAAGTAGACCAAAAGCACCTCAAAAGCTAGACATCATGCCAAGATCCAAAGAAATTCAGGAACAAATGAGAACAAAAGTAATTGAGATCTATCAGTCTGGTAAAGGTTATAAAGCCATTTCTAAAGCTTTGGGACTCCAGCGAACCACAGTGAGAGCCACAAATGGCAAAAACATGGAACAGTGATGAACCTTCCCAGGAGTTGCCGGCCGACCAAAATTACCCCAAGAGCGCAGAGAAAACTCATCCGAGAGGCCACAAAAAACCCCAGGACAACATCTAAAGAACTGCAGGCCTCACTTGCCTCAATTAAGGTCAGTGGTGACGACTCCACCATAAGAAAGAGACTGGGCAAAAAAGGCCTGCATGGCAGATATCCAAGGCGCAAACCACTTTTAAGCAAAAAGAACATTTAAGGCTTGTCTAAATTTTGCTATAAAACATCTCAATGATTGCCAAGACTTTTGGGAAAAATACCTTGTGGACCGACGAGACAAAAGTTGAACTTTTTGGAAGGTGCGTGTCCCTATACATCTGGTGTAGAAGTAACACAGCATTTCAGCAAAAGAACATCATACCAACAGTAAAATATGGTGGTGGTAGTGTGAGGATCTGGGGTTGTTTTGCTGCTTTAGGACCTGGAAGGCTTGCTTTGATAGATGGAACCATGAATTCTACTGTCTACCAAAAAATCCTGAAGGAGAATGTCCGGCCATCTGTTCGTCAACTCAAGCTGAAGCGATCTTGGGTGCTGCAGCAGGACAACGACCCAAAACACACCAGCAAATCCACCTCTGATTGGCTGAAGTAAAACAAAATGAAGACTTTGGAGTGGCCTAGTCAAAGTCCTGACCTGAATCCTATTGAGATGTTGTGGCATGACCTTAAAAAGGCAGTTCGTGCTAGAAAACCCTCAAATAAAGCTGAATTACAACAATTCTGCAAAGATGAGTGGGCCAAAATTCCTCCAGAGCGCTGTAAAAGACTTGTTGCAAGTTATCGCAAATGCTTGATTGCAGTTATTGCTGCTAAGGGTGGCCCAACCAGTTATTAGGCTCAGGGGGCAATTTCTTTTTCACACAGGGCCATGTAGGTTTTGAGGGTTTTTTCCTCACTAAATAATAAAAACCATCATTTAAAACTGCATTTTGTGTTTATTTATGTTATCTTTGACTAGTTAACGGTTTTTGATGAGCAGAAACATTTAAGTGTGACAAACATGCAAAAGAATAAGAAATCAGGAAAGAGGGAAATAGTTTTTCACATCACTGCATCTGCTACAGGGGCTGGAGGAAGCCCCATGTAAGTAGATCTATTTTGTTTTCTTCTATTTTTAATCAGACCTTCCCTTTAAATTTGCTTAAAGTTGGAATAAGATGTATAATCATTGGTATCTCATTGACTATCCATCTTAAACTAATAATTTGTTGTCCATCTTATCTAATGTTGATCCAAGGGAGGTTCAATAAAGAATTGCCCTCTCCTATTTTCAGGATTTAAAGTTTTTTCTTTCTTTTTTTATGAAGCCACCATGCAATTTTACACTTTTTTATTCCCCCTTCCATTCACAAGACTACGGATGCTATTTTTTATGGTCATTTGTAAGCTGGCATTATAGGCAACTGCAGGTAGTCTGTCAATACAGTGGTTTTCAAAAGTATTCGGCCCCCTTGAAGTTTTCCACATTTTGTCATATTACTGCCACAAACATGAATCAATTTTATTGGATTTCCACGTGAAAGACCAATACAAAGTGGTGTACATGTGAGAAGTGGAACGAAAATCATACATGATTCCAAACCTTTAAAAAAAAACAAAAAAATGCAAAGTGGGGTGTGTGTAATTATTCAGCCCCCTGAGTCAATACTTTGTAGAACCACCTTTTGCTGCAATTACAGCTGGCAGTGTTTTAGGGTATGTCTCTACCAGTTTTGCACATCTAGAGACTGAAATCCTTGCCCATTGTTCTTTGCAAAACAGCTCCAGCTCAGTCAGATTAGATGGACAGCGTTTGAACAGCAGTTTTCAGATCTTGCCACAGATTCTCAATTGGATTTAGATCTGGACATTGACTGGGCCATTCTAACACATGGATATGTTTTGTTTTAAACCATTCCATTGTTGCCCTGGCTTTATGTTTAGGGTCGTTGTCGTGCTGGAAGGTGAACCTCCGCCCCAGTCTCAAGTCTTTTGCAGACTCGAAGGTTTTCTTCCAAGATTGCCCTGTATTTTGCTCCATCCATCTTCCCCTCAACCCTGACCAGCTTCCCTGTCCCTGCTGAAGAGAAGCACCCCCAGAGCATGATGCTGCCACCACCATATTTGACAGTGGGAATGGTGTGCTCAGAGTAATGTGCAGTGTTAGTTTTCCGCCACACATAGCGTTTTCCATTTTGGCCAAAAAGTTCCATTTTGGTCTCCTCTGACCAGAGCACCTTCTTCCACATGTTTGCTGTGTCCCCCACATGGCTTGTGGCAAACTGCAAACGGGACTTCATATGCTTTTCTGTTAACAATAGCTTTCTTTTTGCGCCACTTCCATAAAGGCCAACTTTGTGCAGTGTACGACTTATAGTTGTCCTATGGGCAGATTCCCCCACCTGAGCTGAAGGTCTCTGCAGCTCGTCCAGAGTCACCATGGGCCTCTTGACTGCATTTCTGATCAACGGTCTCCTTGTTCGGCCTGTGAGTTTAGGTGGACGGCCTTGTCTTGGTAGATTTACAGTTGTGCCATACTCCTTCCATTTCTGAATGATCGCTTGAACAGTGCTCCGGAGGATGTTCAAGGCTTTGGAAATCTTTTTGTAGCCTAAGCCTGCTTAAAATTTCTCTAACTTTATCCCTAACCTGTCTGGAGTGTTCTTTGAAGGCCTTCATCCTTATACACCGCAGTCAATCTTCTCATGGATTTCTTTAGATTTCCCCTCCAAGAAGGTTTACTCTATCACACGTTATGCTCGTTAATAGGAAAACAAAGTCACCAGGCTGAAATGTCAGTCTTAGTACAGAGATATGTGTCATACTTCACCCAAACTGTCAGATCACTGTGATTAGTGGATGTAGGTGAGTGAATTCTTATTGAACTGCAATAGTAATCTAACTTTATATATGGGGCTAGTAGGTCATAATTCATGTTCCAAGAGAACTATGTATTTTGGAGGTTATGTAAACTATTGAAGAAATATTGTTTTATACTGATCCAGGCAGGTTGGTTTTTTATTTATTTATTTTATTCATTTTTTATTTATGTAATTATTATTTCTGTAAAGTTATATTGATGTTCAGGACAAATACAGATTTTCTACTTTGAAACGTGTATTGTTAAATATGTCAAGATATTTAGATATTCAGTGGGATATTTCTGTCTGATCTGTTATTTTCCTTTTAGTTTTTTTAGTTTTTTCAAAACTATTTTTCTGTATCCTGGAAGTACTAGCCTTAAGACAAACCGCATACCTTTGTCTCGAAAGGAAATGACAAACTGCAGCATTATTCAGTAGTAGGACTGTGATGAATACTTGAAATGCTTAGATTTTTTTCATGTTATGATCTGTGTAGACAGACTTCAGTGCATGAATTCTAAAGCTGTTATTTCTCATTGGCTCAATGTAGAACAGAATCACAGCATGTTTCTGTAATTTGTTCAACAGTTGTTCTCGTTTTGACAATGTGTGGTTTTTTTCCTCTTTTTACTAGATCCTTCTGTTCTTCGCGGGGCATTTGAAGGCCACACTGATGCTATTTGGGGTCTGGTGTACAGCGCTGCTCATCACCGTTTGTTGTCTGCCTCGGCAGATGGCACTATAAGAGTGTGGAATGCATTAGAAGCTGCCCCAGCATTAACTATATTTAATGATAGCCAAGGTAACCCAACCACTGTATTAATGAGAAGATGCACAAAATACCTTTTAAAATTTGCTTTCTTTTTATCTTAGTGGATTTAGTAATAGTTTTTTTTTCTATTTAGTTTTTTTTTTTTTTTTTTTTTTTTAAGCCATTTACAAAGAATACAAATGTATTTCTAGTTTACATAGCTTGTCCTTCTATCTGCTGCTCTAACTGAGCCTCACTGCAGAAATGACACTTAATAGTGACCAAAGAAAGGGAGACTCAAAACAATGTGGGGTAGTAGTGGTGAGAGAAATAAACGCCTTTATAATCTGGCCAGTTGACAACAGATTAATACACAGCAATATGACTGTAGCAGAAGCAAATAATGAGAAGCTATTGTTTACCTGTGCAGTTACAACCAGTAGTTGGAGTTTCCTGGTTCAGACAGATTTGTGTACACCGCAGAATCTGCCTGTCTTAGGGCCATTTTGGCTTCTTTATTGCTATGCACATTTGCCAGTCATGTTTGTTATACATCTGCTAGGAAAGAGTGTTTTATTTTGCTATAATATGTATACTAAATAGTTTACTCTAAAGATGTTTACCCAGCTTAGTAATGAATGCCATTTCTTCTATGCCTTTGGGTACTACTCCAGTATAGATCCCAAGGCGCACAGTACATAATGCAGCAGATACACACACACACACTTTGATCGTCTCACTTTTGTCACTGTTGTGATGGAAATAGCTGGCAAGTATGTAATATTATAGATTCACAGTAAGGATAAGCTTTATTTGAAACATATACTATACCAGCCTTTCTCAACCTTTTTACCTTGGAGGAACCCTGTAATAACTTTTGGATCTCAAGGAACCCCTGCAAACAATTTTTTGGTCTCGAGGAACCCCTACATTTATTTTTTAGGAGGCATGGTCTTTAAGTAGGTTAGGCTGCTAATTTCACTTTCTCCTATTATACTGTCTCCTGACCCCCCCAATTTAGTGCTTCTTGTTACAGTACCACCTATTATAGTGTGCTCTATTATACTTCCCCCACGATGGGGTAAAATGCCAAGGAACCCCTGCAGAGTCCTCAAGGAACCCTGGTTGAGAAAGCCTGTACTATACAGATAAATTATTTAGAAATATTAGTATACAAATAAGTATTATTTACTAATATAATAAAGTAAATAAAAACATTTACTGATAGTGAGAATATTGGTGTAAAAATACTGTAATAGTAAACATCTGTGTTTCCTTATACCACACATTAATTTATTGGCTTTTTCATTTTGTGCAGAGCTAGGAATACCTTCCTCTGTGGACCTAGTAAGTAGTGACCCAGCTCATATGGTTGCCTCATTTAGTAGTGGTCACACAAGCATCTTCAACATGGAGACCCATCAAAAAGTCCTAACGTTAGAGTCCTGCATAGAAACAGGTATAGTTTGTTATAACAAAAACTGATATTTTCTTTCATAGCCTTTTTTTTTCTTCTTTGTTTTTTTTTGTTTTTTTTTTTTGGGGGGGGGAGGGGGGGATACACAGGAGCGTGTTATTGATCTGATACTGCTGAATAGATTACATACCTCAAGTTACATTTATTCTGTTAAGCAACTAGTAAGCTGTAGATCGTTTGATAGGCCCCCCCTACTTGGATAAGTGCTGAATTTTCTATTTAGTAAAAGAACAAGTGGAATAAGCTAAGCAGTAAACACCATTCATACAGCAGCTCATTTCCCCGCCGTACAGAAAGCTGGAATAGTGACTTCAGTATTCTCTGGGGTTTTTGTCAAGACTACTTGGGCTGTTTGATATGGAAGTGTTTCAGAAAAGCATGGTGCATGCAATTTTTACATAGAAATGATTATTAGCTGAAATAACTTGTGTGTTTATATTCCCTGTAGGTGTTAATGCTAGCTGCCAGATAAATAGAGTAATCAGCCATCCGACTCTTCCGATTAGCATTACTGCTCATGAAGACCGTCATATAAAATTCTATGATAACAATACAGGTATTGTATTTTTCTACTTGAATAGCATATAATTAAAATATTTGGAATTATACTCAGACCCTGTTAATGTGTCATAATTGACAGAAATGTTGCCACTTACCACCTTCTGTTGCAAAGCGCAGCACGGCTGCCCTGCCACTTATGCTCACTCTTTATGTACAAGCATTATAGAAACTTTAACTTGTGGTACTCCTCTAGTTGGAGGGGGAAGGCAATATGACATTTTTGTTTGGACAGGGGCTTTAAGTCTTTAAAGGGAACCTGTACTGAGTAAAATTATTTAAAATAAACACATGAGGTAACTTCAAATGAACATTAAATAGTTACCTTGCCATCAATTCCTCTCAGAAGCTCACCATTTTCATCTGACAATAATACCTTCCAGTTCTGACAACATTTTGTCAGAACTGAAATATATCAGTTGCTGTCAGTTATAGCTGAGTGGACAACTGATATGGCCGGTAATGTCCATGTTTCCCTATTGCTCAAGAGGGCGATGTTACAGTTTAACAGTGTGCTGACCAGAAAGCTGTCATGGGGTAATGGCCATTTTCAAAATGGAGGACAGAGAATTCCCTTGATCACAGTGGACAAACAGGAAGCAGGAGAGGAGAAAGAGATTGATGAGTAGACTACACAAGAGGTAAGCATGACGTGTGTATGTTTATTTTGACTTTTAATTTTCAGTTCAGGTTTTCTTTAAATGTTATGGATCTAGTCATCCGCTTCATCCAGCTGATATCTGCTTTCATACTGGTTAACTAGGTAGATTGATGCATTGTTAGAGTTCAATGAATGACCTAATTCATACTGGAACTGGTTTGGACTATTCAAGTGTAGGAAAGCTAGATGTGTCTAAAACTAAAGGAGTACCACATGAAGCAAATGGTGTGTCTTAGTATGGCTGAAAATGGAACAAAGGCTGACATCACATAGCCCTTCGCTCTCAAACGAAAGGTGATTAACTGTCGGGTGAAATACTGCCAGTTTCACGTCAAGCATCCAAACAAATGTAAAATAAAAACTAGAAAACTTTTTTGTTTATAACTGAATGTATAACTTCTTTGTTTTTCATTAAAATGGTTGAAATATACGCAGTTTTTAGATCAAATACATTAACATTTGTATTGTCTCCCCTATTTATTGTACAGGGCTGTGTAATATGTTGGCGCTTTTATCAATGAAGCTAATAATTATCTCTTTGATTCTGGATAAATAATCTTTGATTAGCAGGAAATGAATCTCAGCCACTGAAATACAATGACCACTTTTATTTTTAATAAACGAGCAATGTTTTTCTTTTGGTTTTTAATATATATTTCTTCTTTCTCTAGGAAAACTGATTCATTCAATGGTTGCTCACTTAGATGCCGTAACAAGTTTAGCTGTTGATCCCAATGGATTGTACTTAATGTCTGGGAGTGAGTATTTTTGGAATGAGTTGCTGTATAACGTTAATGCTGCTATTTTTGAAATGAAAAAATAAAATGTAGTGGCTACTTGCTCAGTACATAACTTGAAATGGAGGCACACAGTGGGAGGAGCAATTTACAGACTGCACATGGAAATTTTAACATTTCTCCTTCTTAGCCATCCTTCAGAAGGTTGTATCTGCTACCATGTTTCCCTAAAAAAAAGACATTCCCCGGAAGTAAGCCTTAACAGGAATTTCAAGCATGCTCAAATTATAAGCCATAGAGGTTGTAAGGGGAAATTTTCTGTTATTACTGGAGCAATGGTCTCGCAGGTGGGACCATTGCTCCGTCAAGGGGACAATCGTAAATAGCAGAGCCATGGTCCAGACTGCGAGACCATCAGCTCCAGTAGTAACACATGTTGCAGTATCTCATCCACATAGCCTGAAGCCTGGGGACAAAGTGACATGGAGCAGGAGGAAAGAGGATGCAGAGGGACATCAGAGGACAGGAGGTACAACACAACATGGAGCTTGGTGGTAAGAGAAGGAATAAAGGGGCACCAGGAGGACATGGGGGACACCAGGACAAAACTAAAGGTACAAGGGGGACACGGGCACACAAGAGTTGGATCCAGTAGAGGAAGAGGTGGGGAAGGCAGGAGGACACACAGCACAGGAATTTGTGTGTTCATAGAAATGTAAGACATTCCCTGAAAATAGGCCCTAGCACATCTTATGGAGAGAAAATTAATATAAGGCCCTGTCTTATTTTTTGGGGAAACAGTCGGTAGAGCAATCAGTTGCATATTCATTGGAAGCAGCTGTACCCCGCCGAGTTATCTCTGTGACTGGTCATCTTCCCTTAATTAGTGAGTCAATAGTTCTTCAGTCAGGCTTTCAGAACCATATAGCAATAGATACTGAAATGGGCTATTCTGAAGGCCACCCTACTGCCTCTGTGTAGTGCAATTATGTGTAAGCATACCCATTTAGAAAATTTAACAATAAATCTTTACGATGGCCATACAAAATTTAAGCAAATCTATTTTCCTGTGTTTCTGATGTTTTTTTTTTTTTTTATTATATCAATTGATTGTTGATTGCTTTTCTCAAATTGCCGTATATTCCCGCGTATAAGACGACTGGGCGTATAAGATGACCCCCCAACTTTTTAAGTTAAAATATAGCGTTTGGGATATACTTGCTGAATAAGACTACCCCTCTTCCAACACACACCAAATAGATGTTGGAAAAAAAACATATGATGCTATGTATGAACAGATACTGGTGCTGTACTGTATGTGGTACCCAGTATACAACAGTATATAGGGGATTGACTGGTTGGATTGGTCAACTCTCCCTAAGTGGGTTGCTCAGCTCTTCTTGTCTACCGGCTTATCAGGGCGGTATGGAAGAACAGCTTGCGCTGTGCCCATAAAACACGTCTCTTTCACCCATCTGGCCCATGCTTGTATCCTATTTACCTCCTTCACTGCCTCTCAGATGTCGCACATGTGCGCCTGCGCCACTTCACTACTGTCCTCAGCAACGAGATCTGAGTCTCTAACAGCAAAGGGCGTATCACCCGGCATGACACCCGGCGTATATGACGCCCCCTGACTTTTCAAAAGATTTTCAAGGGTTAAAAAGTAGTCTTATACGCCAGAATATACAGTAATGATGTGCCATGTTGAAGGCTTCTATCGGATTTTCACTAAAATTGAAATATTGTGAGGGTGTAGGACAGTGCTGTATCATATTTACTTATTGAACTTTGACACTTTTTTTTTTTTTTTTCAAAATTTGACTGGGCAGCAAGTTGACTTTTAAGGAATATATCAAACCTCTTTTTTTGCATCATAATTTCTTATTGAATGTTGCAGTGATCAAAAAAACTTTTGATCAATATTTGTACTTTGTTTCACTAAAACTGAACATACATGCGTGGTACAATAATCAAAAGCTTCTCTGTAATAGCTGAAATCAATCACTGCAACAAAAACAGGAAGAAATGGAAAAATTGAACCTTGTATAGCCACATTTACATTCATCATAGCTGTAGAACCTGAACAAAACATTCTGTGTAGCTAGATAACTTATGCAAAAACAATTTTTACCTTTTCATTTTCTTAAGCTAATTATCTTGTTTTTCGCAGGTCATGACTGTTCTATACGTTTATGGAACCTGGAAAGCAAGACCTGCATACAGGAATTTACAGCTCACCGTAAAAAATCTGACGAGTCAATCCATGATGTGGCATTCCACCCATCCAAATGCTACATTGCCAGTGCAGGCGCTGATGCACTTGCCAAAGTTTTTGTATGACATCAGTCTTACTAGTAGCTTTTACTTTACCCAAGCAGCCACATGGAACCAGAGACATGCAACTAATGGATTTAACCGCCTTTCTTTTCTTCTTGTGTTCAATGATCAGGACACAATGCAAAAACAATGTTGTGGGTTTAGTTTTGCTGGGTGCTGTTTTCTGATCTAATGGTTTGTTCAGGGTGCTGTGAACGTGACAGGTGCTCAGAGCCAGGATTCTGTCTTTCAAATGACCTCTGAGCTACAGTAGCAGCGTTTTATTTTTAAGAGTGCAAATTTGACCAGGCAGGCCTGGATCAAACTAGTCCCCATCTTCCAGCATGTTGTGAGTGTGGCAATTGGAACATATTAGAAGAAAAAGGCTTGCCAGTGAAATGGTGGCTAAATAGGAAACACAACGTGAAAGTACTTACTGTTCCCCTGTCTCTTAGACCTCTTGCAAGCTTGGGAACACTCTGGCACAGATCGCACGGTGCATCTTTCTCATGGTGGAGCAGGTTATTCTAATAGAAGCAAGTTCCTTTCTGGTGTGGGCAGCTAGCAACATGTCAGATCAGTGTATAAAAATACAAAAGAACATTTGTCTTTTAATTATTTTGTGACTCCAGTGCTTTGTGTTCTCTGAATGTACATCTACAAACAGTTATTTGATACGGAAAGGGTAAAACACTTGGAATATGTGTCCTAAAACTGGCTTCATAATACTGTTTTTTGTTTTTTTTTGTTTTTTGTACTATCTGCATTTAAAATTGTTTAATGTAAATGATTTTGGTAAAGGTTATGGTTCTCTGTGTCAACCTTAACTTGTTTATCCCAGGCAGGTTATTCATTTCTTTCATTTGATGATAGTTAGTAAAACCTGTCTTACAAGGGACATTTTAGAATTGTTGCGCCTCTGTGCTTGCCTGACATGTCCTACAGCACCTGCAAGGATAATTTTCTAACGTAAACATCTGCTAAACTGGCCTTCTCACTTAGTTCAACCAGTATGATGCCAGGTTTATGATCAATAGAAAAATGTTTACAAAATGTCAATAAAAAAATAAGTATTCTGGTAAGAAAGTGCACATTACACACAACTCTAAGGTTCTGTAAAGGCTGCATTTGTCTGGCCAAAGTTCCACCTGGCTTTAAAATATATTCTCAAAGTAGAGGAAAGAAATTGCCAATGTCAGATGCTGCAGGGATCACTAAAAGAGGGATAGCACAGTATGGAGCAGATAAACCGCTGAGTGTTGGTGTGTTGGATCATTCAGCTTAGTACTTCCCTTTGAAGTCAGCCACTCTGCATAGAAACACATGCAGAGCACTTATTTTAGAGGCTGTATCAGCAAGACTTAAGGTGGCCATACACTGGCCCGATTTGCGGCAGTTTCGACAGCAGATTCGATCACTGGGATCGAATCTGCTGCCAATCGTTCGCGCAACACGCACCCGCCGATCCGATTTCCTCCCGAAATCGGATCGGTCCGTCGATCGCGCCGTGCGGGAAATTACCCTCGATTGCCCGCGGGTAGGGAGCGCGTCGCTAGCGGCGGCCGATCCGATCAGGTATACATTACCTGAGGCTGGCTCCCGGGCATCCCGTCCGTCACTGCTCCCGTCATGGCACCTCCGGCATCCTCGTATAACTTCCGCTGTCATGCCAGTGACAGCGGAAGTACAACTAGAGGGCGCTCTATTTGAACTTCCGCTGTCACTGGTGTGATAGCTTAAGTTCTATGCGGATGCCGGAGCCAGAGGTGCCACATGACGGGGACATCACGCCCGGGAGCCAGCCTCAGGTAATGTATACCGGCGGGGGGAGCGGCGGCAGCACCACCACAACAGATTGTGATCGGTTTCAGGCTGAAATCGATTCACAATCTGTTTGCAGGAAAGGCAGCCATACGATCCCTCTCTGATCAGATTCGATCAGATAGGGATCTGTCAGCTGGTCGATCTGATGGCACATCGACCAGTGTATGGCTGCCTTAAATGATTGGATCACAACAATAGTGTACTGCTCCCAAAATATCACAGATGACACATTTGTTTCTATCTAGGAAAACATGCACCATGAGGACCCATAAACCTGAAAAGTTGCCAGTTCACAGTTGGCTTCATACCCATTGCGCTTCATACTTGCAGAATGCCCCATTCACACATACTGAGGCCAGACAAATGCATGCACAGCATAATTCACTTCTAGAGCTGAGGATGAATGGGCTGAATTAATTTCAGCAGTTCTTTACAGCCTGTGATTATCACAGAGGTAATGTGGACACTTAATGCGTAAATTACAGCCCATATACACCGTACATGCTGTGCTGCATCTCCGTCTTTAACAAACTATCACCCAAAGAGCATCAATTTTCAGCCATTTATATGGTGCTCTGCTGTGCGAATTGGTAACTTTGGTAAAAAGTATTTATTCCAGGATTTTAGTCCACTGTGTGGCCATTTCCCTCTCAGTGAACAAAGGTCACAAGGACTGCAGAAAGCTGCACAGCCGCATGTAGTACACTATATTGTTAGGTTATGGGCACTAAGTGGTACATAGGAGAAAGACTACTTAACATCTACTGTATAACCTAAAACACTATAGCATTTCTTTGCTTCCTGGCAAAACTGCTGACTTTCAACAGACCCAGCACAGAGACACCTCAGAGGCTGCATCATGACCAAAAGTTCATTCCCAGTGAAATGTGCACTTTCATCTTTGCAATTCAATCAAACCTGGTAATTTATAAATCTCCTGCTTTCGCTTTTATAAATGTATCCCCAGTTTGTCATTTATGCAGATGTTTGGTGACTTTCTAATCCCCTTGTATTGTGTGAGTGCAGTGATATTTGGTGCAGTACGTCAGGGATACTTGAACCTCACGTGTAAAATGGAGTTGGCAATATGAATTGAGCCAGCCTTGGCAACCATATAATCTCTAGATCAGTGTATCAACCCCCCATGCATTCACATCTAACAGGTGCTGGAACTTTCTAATTCATTCATCAAGTATACCTAAGGAGTTACTCTACAGTTACTCTTCAGCACCAATTATAACCATCTTTTGCTGATTTGGCTGCTGTACGCTAATAAGGTTGCTTTGGATTCCAGTACTGTTTACATTATCGTTTCTCCTTGCAAAAGTCATGTGTGAGGGAAAATAGCATGCCAAATCTCCATTAATAGTGATAAGAATTTGCTCTTGCTTCATTTCCTAGCAAATGTGGTTTATTCCCCTCTACCGGGATACTTTAGGGTAATAGAAGACTTTTTTTTCTCAGCGATCATTTAGATTGCCAGATTCATAGCTAGTATAACCTTCAGATACCTGAGTGCTGAACAAACATTGCTCTATCACTTTAATGATTATCATGAATACCTTTTTATTGTATAAAAATGCAAATGGACTTAAATGTGAAACACACTGATCTTTGGCTGTTGCGAAGTCTTGCTCCAAACAGCTTGGAAAAACTCTTAGCCTGTGTTAAGTTATTTGTTTTGAAGGGTCAGCTTACTCCTAAATATTTAATTTTTATGCAGAGTCTGGTGTACTGAATGACCTCCTGGTAAAATAAATCACTTGACTCCAGCTTTGAACCCACCTTCATTAGCCTTGACTGTTTCTGTACACTTTGCAGTGGTCATAGGCAATAATCATGGGTTTAAAATAGCAGTGGTCAATGATTTGCTATTCCACCTTTTATGCAATTTTGCATGCTAGCCGAATATTCCACCTTTTATGCAATTTTGCATGCTAGCCGAATATTCCACATTTTATGCAATTTTGCATGCTAGCCGAAATCATTAGAATCTTATTGACTATCTAGTAAAACTGAATGTGGCACAGTCTCATAATGGTTGCAGTTTTTATGTAGACCTGAGAATTCCAGAGTATTTGTGTCATCAGCAGAGTCTCTTACGAGATGCAAGAAACCAGGATGTAGTTCAATTCTCCTCATCTACCAGACATTGAAAAATAGTTGAGTGTAGGCTAACCCTTTAAAATAATAAAAGTTTATTAAATCAAGTTGTAATGAATTACCACTAAGATTACCAAATTTTTATTCTGTTTCGGGTTTGTTAAAGAAACATACAGCATAAGGCTTTTTACTTAGACATTGGAATTGTGGATTGTGGATTTGACCTTTTTTTTTTTCCTCCTTTCTTTTTAGACAAAGTAATTGCAAAGATTTATTTGGAAATTCTAAAACGATGTATATTATATATAAATATAAATATATATATATTGTAAACATATATTAAATGTGTCTAGTATGGGATGACTCTGATGGGTGCATTTTAATCTTTTGTATTGAGTTCTCCTGTGTACACAAGATGATGGTATGGGCTTGAATATTTTGCTGTTACATACGATATACAATTACAGCTGTTTCAATTTGATGTACATACATCTTAAGTTGGCATGCTTGTTTTACTGACTGTAATATTTAGTTGATTAGAATTTGAATGTAAGTAAAAACTGGCTATTTAAACTTAAACCAGAGAACAAGACCACATGTCAGTCTATTGTAGTTTAATTAGATACATAATATGAGGGAATGGGAAAGGTGCCTTTTATTTAAAAAGAGGAATAAAACGCCTTATATAGAAGGTAAATGGCTAATGAGTTTGCAATCATCTTCCGTTAATAAATCATTATGTGCACACAAGGAACACAGGAAAACAAATTCAGAAAATGTAAAACTTGGAAAAATAAATGTACAATTTCCCCAGTTCACCCTATTTTTTAATATTGTCTTACTGAAAATACATTTTTTTAGTTGTGATGTACTGGCAAGTATAGTGAATTTGGTTGAATAACAAATTGCACATTTCTCCATTTGTTTTAATTCAGATACATGCAGCAAATGATGTGTCCCATAGCATCATTATTTGTGAATCTGTACATAGATGACGCAGTATATTTGGATTGTAGAATCTATGGAAAGCACTGAAATGTTGTTTTGCTGTCTGCAGCGTGGGATCTGGCCAACTCCACAGTTTTGTTTGACATCCTTTTGAATTTGAGTATTAGTGAAGTGAACCGAAATATTTAACAAGTGCTGGGCAAAGCAGACTAGCAATGGTTCATTTTTAATTTGCAAATCAATAAAGGGAAACACATTGGAGGTATATATTGTAATCGACACACTTTTTTATGGCATCTGTTTTAAAATGAATATATGTTGATAAAATTCCAAGTAATGTTACATCTTCTGGTTGCGTAGTTTATTTAATTCAGTACATCATGCCATTTTACAATGGCAAGGAAACCATGAATGTTGCTTTTTGTTGTTATCCAATGGCAGTGCATTGAGGTTGATTTTCTAAAGCATGGTACACACGTCCTATATTAACCATTCTGCGACTGCCTCACCCCAATTGGCGGCCGCTGAGTTGCTCCACCAGGACCGCCTAACGCCGATTGGCTTCAAGTCCTGGGGCAGAGATCACCAGGGAATGTGATCGTTCCCTGCCAAGATGCAGAGGTCCGTGATCAGCCAGTCAGCCCTCGATCGCGGTTGGCAGGCTAAGACAAAAAATCTGGTATTTATATTGTACAGTGCTGCGATCTAGTGCAGCGCTTAACTTGGGACAGATGTTTCACTTGGCTGCCCCCTGTAGTGGCAGGAAAACAGATCCCTCTCATAGGCCGATGCCAATGAAAGGTGATTTTAGTGATTGGGTCTTGGAGGGGAGGGAGGGAGAGAGGAAGGAAGAGGGGGAAAAAAGTATAATTTATTTAAAAAAAAATTGAACAATAATATTAATTAAAAAAATACAAATCACAGCAGCAATTAGATCCCACCAACAGAAATCTTTTGGTGGGCATTAGGCCTCTTGCACACTGCACGCGATTCCGATTCAGATTTCACTTTTTAATCAGTTTTTACATCCGATTCCAATTTGCAGTGTGCAGGGAGCAAACTGCAAATCAGAATCTGAATCGAATGTAAAAACTGATTAAAAAGCAGAATCTGAATCGGAATCGCATGCAGTGTGCAAGAGGCCTTAAAGGAGGTAAGATTAAAGGGGAACTTCAGCCTAAACTAACATACTGTCATTAAGTTACATTAGTTATGTTAATTAGAATAGATAGGTAATATAATTTTTTACCCACCCTGTTTCAAAAGAACAGGCAAATGTTTGTGATTCATGGGGGCTGCCATCTTTGTCATGGGGGCAGCCATCTTTTTGGTTGAAAGGAGGTGACAAGGAGCAGGAGACACAGTTCCAACTGTCCTGTGTCCTGATTACCCCTCCCAACTGCACACGCTAGTCTTCAAATGTCAAATTCAAAATGTAAAAAAAAACCAAAACAGCAGAACGAGAACAACAACATCAGAAATCCCATCATGCTTTGCACAGCATCAGGGGAAAAAAAGCCCGGGCAGTTTTCTTCTGTGCAGCTAAAAATGAGGCTTGGATAAGAGAAACAAAGTTCTGATGCTGTGAAGCTGTTAAACACCAGGCCTTTTCAGTGCTGCTGAGTCGATTTTTAGTCCGGAGGTTCACTTTAATTTGGCTGCTAAGTTGTATTGCTATGTAATAAACTGCTAAAGCTGCAGTGTGCTGAATTGTAAAAAATGGCCTGGTCACTAGGGGGATGTGAGCCTGTGGTGCAAGAGGTTAAGCAGACATGCAATGTGTGGCCAATTTTAAAATTTCCATGTAGTGTAAGACCCCACAGATTCTGAATACTATGAACAAATTGTCCAGGTAAGCTCTTATACTACATGGAAGTGGTAACATTTGACAAAGATTGGTTAATCAAAATTGGTGTGTACCAGATTTAAGAATGCAGGACAATGGAAAATACTGGAGAGTTAAGTGATCAGGAAAACCTGTATTTTTTTTTCTTTTAAAGTACGGTATTAGATGGCAAAAGAGTGCAATGCTTCCCTAGGTCATTACATTGGAGAACCTCATTCATACTTTCTCATTCATACTTTCTCAGCTGTGTTTTCAAAAACATTTTTTTAACTGCTGACGGGTTAAACAACTTGCTAAATTATTAAAATTCAGAGGGTGATTTATTAAGGACTCTTCAGTAGTCCTCAACTGATCCATCAAACTTAGAATAATTTGTTTTTTAAATTGTGATTAGAAAGTTAAAGATTACATTGCATACCTTGTTTGGTTCATACTAAATATTCTCTAAATTAGCAGTTGTGTGATTGCAAACTCACATACAGTTATCTTCAATTTGTTAAAATAAAAACTGCTGTGAATGCTGCATGCAGTTGCAGTCACACAGATCGGGATACATACATTTTAGCAATCCACACTATTTTCTGATATGACGGACGAAAGGGTGTCATTTCTTGACATGTTTTTACCACTTCGGTACCAGCGGTATCTGTCCCCTTAAGGACCACAGACCGCTGGTATGAATAACTGGGCCTTCAAATTTCACGCTGCATGGATTCACCACTACTGTCAATTGCATCGTCTTCCCATTGCTGAAGCTCACGCGACTCTACATTCGCTATGACAGTAGAGCTCTTTGAGCTGGTCAAGGGCTGATTTCCGTATATGCATGCGGGAATAACAACGTTCCTGCTCAGTATCCCGGAACCTTCTCTGGAACTGGGTGACACTCTCCTTTCGTGTTCCTTGCAGAGGAATTTTCACCTCACTCGGAGGTGTAGTAAAGTTAACTGGAATTGGTGTGAGGGAGGCATCCTAGGACTATTGTGGATGGGGATGTGGATATTATATGATATAATAAGAAAATAATTTGCTTACCTCTATCAAGAACTCGAAGCAAGTAAAGCAAAAATTTAAAAAAGGCAAATTTAACTGTAGACGCCTAGAAGTTTACAGTTAAATTTGCCTTTTTTAAATAAAATTGTTTTGCTATACTTTCTGCGAGTCCTTGATAGAGGTAAGCAACCTCCTTTTTTTTTTTTTTTTATTGTACCATATAATATCCATGCCCCCATCCACAATAATCCTAGGGTGCCTCCCTCACCAATTCCAGTTGCTTTCACACCAGTTGTTTTTCACAGTATGTCACATTCACATGAGTGGCTAATGCAATCGTGGAGAGGGTCATTTAAATCACTTGAAGTCTGCAGTGGTAGTGGTAAAGGCATAGTAAAAATGAACCACGCCAATTGCAGATGGTTGTAGTAGGCTGAATTGCATATATAACAAGGTTTCCAAATTACGGGTATAATTTGTTAGTCACTTGCAATGGTCAACAATATGTGCCATAGTTGAAGTATGCTGTGATTAATGATGGGGAAAAGACAATGGTCTTAGCCATTGGCTAGAGTCCACACAGCAGCTTACATTCACTATAATTGCTAATTACTTTGGGGTAAGTAGGTTCAAGTATTAATGTGGATAATTTTATATTACGAATACAGTATCTTAATGCAATTCTCACGTCAAATTCATCCTAATACTTTTTCGCACACTAACCCTTCTACTCCCGCTTAATCTAACAATAATCCTCCTATTCCTACTGTAACACTAAGGTCTGGTTCACACCAAAAACACGTTTGAAAGCACCAGAGTTTCTAAAAGTGATTGGCTATGTGTGGTTTGTATGGGCTAGTTCACACCAAAGCAATGGGATTTTTTTCCCCAAATGTAAATGTGAGTCCTGCAGTATTTTGGAGACTTGCGCCTCAATGTAAAGTATAGGAGAGAAGTCAGACCAGCACCATCCAAGATATTCAATGCTCTTTTAATGAAGCATAGACAGCCATTACAGCAACGTTTCGGGGTAACAACCCCTTTCTCAAGCTAGGCTGGATATCATTAACAACTTGTGACATATTAGGCTACTATATATAGTACAAATAGGCTGGGAAACACCAATAGCAATGTAAAATACTCACAACCAATCGCAGCGGTCCGTACAGAGTCGGACCTGATGGGGAACTTATGCTACCGGGATCCCATTGGATATCCACATGGAGGTAGTGCCCAAACACACCTTCCAGATTCACGGACGCCGCGACAGCGAACACTTACGGGCTCCGGCTTCCTCCCACGTCATCACCAGCTCCGCCTATCTCCTCCCACTGGCGGACCTGCTGGGAGACGTCGGGAGTTACGTGTGCTGGCGTGACGTATACCGTCTCACCGCCCACCAAGCCAGCAGCCAATGATGAGAGCGCCGACACTGTCGGCGCTACTCATCAGAGTTGGAATGCGGAAGCGTCCATGACGCGGCGGCCGTGATCATAGATATAGCTTGAAGTAACCACGGATACCAAGTATAAACAGTTATGTAAATATCACGAATATGCTAACTTTCGTGCAGGCGAAAACTAGGCAGCTAATCTAGCCATAATAGCTAAAATGTACATAGGAACATAGTAGGACCAGTAGATGAGGTTGCATGTAATACAAGATCCTGTCACCATGGAAACCAGGGATTCAATAACAGCTTAGATAAAGGGTAAAAGATCAAGTTCACGATTAAGACCCCTGGGTTCCATGGTGTCAAGAGTCTTAATCCAATGAGCTTCACGCCACAATAACTTTTTAATACGATCTACCCCTCTCCTGAGGGGGGGTACTTGCTCTAGAACCATGAACCTGAGTTGGCTAACATTATGATTTGCTTGTGTGAAGTGGTAAGGAACGGCCTGATCAATCAACCTCTCTCGAATCGCGTGTTTATGTGAAGAAAGTCGCTTTTTTAACTTTTGCGTGGTTTGACCAACATCTAAAAGCCCACACGGGCATTTCAAAGCATATACGACAAACATTGAGTCACAGGTATAACACCCCTTAATTTTGAATTTTGTACCACGATGGGGATGAATCCCTTCTTCCCCTTTGATGACAGAATTGCAATGTACGCAATTCAAACATGGAAACGTACCTCGCCGTGAGGATGTTGTTGATCTGGCCGTTCCTTGAGTATCGGCGTGTACCAACCGGTCACGTAGGTTATGAGCCCTCCTATAGGAAAAAATGGGTAAATTAGTAAATTGTGGTATCTGTGGAAAACTCTCAGATAACAAGTACCAGTGTTTTCTTATGATCAGCTATTTTGTCACTAGCTGTGTTATATCTCGATACAAAAGGAATTCTATTATGTATTTGTCTACGGGATCTTCTCCCTGCAACCTCCCCTGTTTTTCTCTCTCTAGCCTGACTAACAATGTCAGGTGGATATCCTCTCTCCAAGAACTTAGTCTGCATCTGGTCCATCCTAATATCTCGAGTGTCGTCCTCCGCCACAATCATCTGTACCCTCTGAAATTGACTAATGGGCACCGACCTCCTAGCAGCCCACGGATGAAAACTCCCAAAATGAAGCAGGGAGTTCACATCCGTGGGCTTGACATAGAGATCGGTGACCAACCTGTCCCCCCCTCCTGACCACAAGTGTATCCAAAAAACTAACCTGCGTTTCTGAGCTATGAATGGTGAGCTTAATAGCCTGACACTGTTCCATAACTTCTTGAACAAAATCCTGAAGGGTTGAATGTGGCCCCGTCCATATGCAAAAGATGTCATCAATATATCTAAACCACTGTAGGGCATATTGTTGAAACAATTTATTCGGATAGATGTACATCTCTTCATATGTGCCTATATATATATATATATATATATATATATATATATATATATATAATATGCATAGGACGGGGCCACATTCGAACCCATTGCTGTACCCCTGATCTGCATGTAGAAATCATCCTCCTATCTGAAATAGTTACATGATAATACAATATTCAGCAACGTACATACAAAATCTACCTGCTTGTCATTAAAGTCTGATGCAGTTTCCAATACATAGCGGACAGCCTCCACACCCCCATCATGAGGGATGGAGGTGTAGAGGCTCTCCACATCCATCGTCACCAACAGGTAATCTCCAACAATAGGCTGCATGCTACGGAGAACCCCTAAAAACATGGGGGTATCCCGTAAATATGACTTTTGTGCTATGACATACGGTCTGAGAATTTTGTCAAGATATTTTGCTATTGGTGCAAAGACTGACTCTACACCAGCAACAATGGGTCTGCCTGGAGGATTCTCTAAACACTTATGAATTTTTGGGCAGGTATACAGTACTGGAGTGATGGGATAAGCTTGAATAAGAAAAGTGGCCAATTTGGAATCAATGATGTTGTCCTCCACAGCTGAGAACGGCTTCGGCCATGACAAAACAAACCATACAAGAAAACAACAACAACATAGTGGTGAACATCTCATCAGTGTCTCTTACTCCGTCTCAGTCATGTGCTCTCAACCATGGATTATCATTTGCACCGGTACAAGGTCCTGATCCACTTGAGGTCGATGTTGATCTTCAGAGATTTTTTAGATCGATTAAGCTAAAATATTTTTTCTCAATGCCCCGTGAATTTCCATCTTTGATCCCAACTAGGGATGTTGAACTTCTACAACTGCAGGATATAGGGTTAAGGGTGAAAAGTAATTTTCAGCCTCCCTCCTGTCAAGTGATTGATATTTTTGTTAAAAAAGTACAAGGAGAAGTGGACACTCTCCTACGTGACAACAGATTGATGGGACTGTCTATATCAAATAATATCTCCAAACAAGAACGGTTGGCTATTGATGAATTAGCAACGAACTCCACCTTAACCATCAAAACCGCCGATAAAGGCGGGGCCATTGTGGTAATGGACACCAGCAAGTACCATCAGGAAATTTTGAGACAGCTGTCTGACCAGACTACTTATCGGAAGTTATTCAGTGACCCCCTTCCTGAGATTGAATCTAGAATAGGAGGTGTTGTCTCATCAGCTGTGGAGGACAACATCATTGATTCCAAATTGGCCACTTTTCTTATTCAAGCTTATCCCATCACTCCAGTACTGTATACCTGCCCAAAAATTCATAAGTGTTTAGAGAATCCTCCAGGCAGACCCATTGTTGCTGGTGTAGTCAGTCTTTGCACCAATAGCAAAATATCTTGACAAAATTCTCAGACCGTATGTCATAGCACAAAAGTCATATTTACGGGATACCCCCATGGTTTTGGGGATTTTTCGTAGCATGCAGCCTATTGTTGGAGATTACCTGTTGGTGACGATGGATGTGGAGAGCCTCTACACCTCCATCCCTCATGATGGGGGTGTGGAGGCTGTCCGCTATGTATTGGAAACTGCATCAGACTTTAATGACAAGCAGGTAGATTTTGTATGTACGTTGTTGAATATTGTATTATCATGTAACTATTTCAGATATGAGGATGATTTCTACATGCAGATCAGGGGTACAGCAATGGGTTCGAATGTGGCCCCGTCCTATGCATATATATATATATGGGCACATATGAAGAGATGTACATCTATCCGAATAAATTGTTTCAACAATATGCCCTACAGTGGTTTAGATATATTGATGACATCTTTTGCATATGGACGGGGCCACATTCAACCCTTCAGGATTTTGTTCAAGAAGTTATGGAACAGTGTCAGGCTATTAAGCTCACCATTCATAGCTCAGAAACGCAGGTTAGTTTTTTGGATACACTTGTGGTCAGGAGGGGGGACAGGTTGGTCACCGATCTCTGTCAAGCCCACGGATGTGAACTCCCTGCTTCATTTTGGGAGTTTTCATCCGTGGGCTACTAGGAGGTCGGTGCCCATTAGTCAATTTCAGAGGGTACAGATGATTGTGGCGGAGGACGACACTCGAGATATTAGGATGGACCAGATGCAGACTAAGTTCTTGGAGAGAGGATATCCACCTGACATTGTTAGTCAGGCTAGAGAGAGAAAAACAGGGGAGGTTGCAGGGAGAAGATCCCGTAGACAAATACATAATAGAATTCCTTTTGTATCGAGATATAACACAGCTAGTGACAAAATAGCTAAGATCATAAGAAAACACTGGTACTTGTTATCTGAGAGTTTTCCACAGATACCACAATTTACTAATTTACCCATTTTTTCCTATAGGAGGGCTCATAACCTACGTGACCGGTTGGTACACGCTGATACTCAGGGAACGGCCAGATCAACAACATCCTCACGGCGAGGTACGTTTCCATGTTTGAATTGCGTACATTGCAATTCTGTCATCAAAGGGGAAGAAGTGATTCATCCCCATCGTGGTACAAAATTCAAAATTAAGGGGTGTTATACCTGTGACTCAATGTTTGTCATATATGCTTTGAAATGCCCGTGTGGGCTTTTAGATGTTGGTCAAACCACGCAAAAGTTAAAAAAGCGACTTTCTTCACATAAACACGCGATTCGAGAGAGGTTGATTGATCAGGCCGTTCCTTACCACTTCACACAAGCAAATCATAATGTTAGCCAACTCAGGTTCATGGTTCTAGAGCAAGTACCCCCCCCCCCCCCCCCCCTCAGGAGAGGGGGAGATCGTATTAAAAAGTTATTGTGGCGTGAAGCTCATTGGATTAAGACTCTTGACACCATGGAACCCAGGGGTCTTAATCGTGAACTTGATCTTTTACCCTTTATCTAAGCTGTTATTGAATCCCTGGTTTCCATGGTGACAGGATCTTGTATTACATGCAACCTCATCTACTGGTCCTACTATGTTCCTATGTACATTTTAGCTATTATGGCTAGATTAGCTGCCTAGTTTTCGCCTGCACGAAAGTTAGCATATTCGTGATATTTACATAACTGTTTATACTTAGTATCCATGGTTACTTCAAGCTATATCTATGATCACGGCTGCCGCGTCATGGACGCTTCCGCATTCCAACTCTGATGAGTAGCGCCGACAGTGTCGGCGCTCTTATCATTGGCTGCTGGCTTGGTGGGTGGTGAGACGGTATATGTCACGCCAGCACACGTAACTCCCGACGTCTCCCAGCAGGTCTGCCAGTGGGAGGAGATAGGCGGAGCTGGTGATGATGTGGGAGGAAGCCGGAGCCCGGAAGTGTTCGCTGTCGCGGCGTCCGTGAATCTGGAAGGTGTGTTTGGGCACTACCTCCATGTGGATATCCAATGGGATTCCGGTAGCATAAGTTCCCCATCAGGTCCGACTCTGTACGGACCGCTGCGATTAGTTGTGAGTATTTTACATTGCTATTAATGTTTTCTAGCCTATTTGTACTATAAATAGTAGCCTAATATGTCACAAGTTGTTAATGATATCCAGCCTAGCTTGAGAAATAAGTTTCTACCCCGAAACGTTACTGTAATAGCTGTCTATGCTTCATTAAAAAAGCAATAAAAGAGCATTGAATATCTTGGATGGTGCCGGTGTGACTTCTCTTCAAGCAACTATAATCTGGGGTGCTGCCAGATTGGAACGAGGCACATCCACCTGCTTAAAGCAAAAAGCGGTGCTTCACCACAACTTCAATCAATGTAAAGTATAGGAAAATCATAAGGCCTCTTCCACGGTAGGACGTTGTGGTTCAGTGTGACGTTAAGGTCTCACAAGGCGGCCCTAACGCAACGCATATGGACTTTAACTTGGACGTTGTTGTGTGTTCTTTAACACTGTGTTAAGTGTTACGATGTACACGTGGTGCGACCTTATTGGCGCTCTTTACATGCAATGTTAATGTTCCACATTAAAGGGAACCAGAGGCCCCAGGAAAAAGATTCTATACATACCTGGGGCTTCTTCCAGCCCCATACGCACGGATCGCTCCCACGCCGCCGTCCTTTGCTGCCTGGATCCGCCGGTACCGGGTCCCGTCATGGCTGCCAGTCGGCCGGCAGACGCGGCCAATGGTCCGCATCGCATGGGGCTCCCTCAATATACGTACGCGTGAGGCTGCTTACTGCGCAGCCGCATGCGTACAGGTATGGAGGGAGCCCCTGTGATGCGGACAATTGGCCGCGTCCGCCGGAAGTGACGGGACTTGGTACTGCCGATCCAGGAAGCGGAGGGTGGGAGCGATAGAGGCTTATGGGGCTGGAAGAAGCCCCAGGTATGTATAAAAGCTTTTTCTTTTTTTTTTTTTACGTTTCTCTCTGGTTCCCTTTAAAAACTTAACAAAAATAAACAAATTAAGATTGGTGGCCATACCATAGCTGTGATTAGCATTGCAAGCTACGGTACTGCCAAGGTTGCTGCCTGCATCACCGTTTCGCCACAGCGATGGGTGAGAGCTTTCCAGGCTGGATGTACCTGAGTTTATAGCAGCCAAAGTGCCAACATGTTACACTTGCTCACTGCCAGCATCATCAGGGCTGAAGCTGCTACACTTAATTTTGATAAAGCAGGATAGCTACTATTGCAGATTAATTGTATGTGGATATGTTCTATAAAAGATGAACTCTGGAAAAAGTAGTCCCACATCCATCATCCCACCACTCCTCTCCTGTGTAGAGGGTTGGTTTGCACGTGTTGAGCATCCAAGATGGTTACGACTGGGATTTTTCTTTTGATTGTATTATTAATTGTGCAAAATAAGCACAAATGCACTTACATTGAATAAAGTATACAAGGGGTTTTTTTTATCAATTTGATGGGTATTGATGCCAAAATCCATTTATTTGGATTGCAGCTGAAAGGCGCTTGTGGCTGGCAGATAGGATTCTGAACTGCATGACAAGCACACACTTCAGCCTTTAGCCATCTGTCTGAAAGAGGTCTAATACATGGTCTAAAAGTTGAGTAATCAATTGGTAACTCTCCACATAATAGAAATCCAGCCTTGGTTTTATTATTTATAGCAAACCAGGAATTATGTTCATAACAGCATGTGAAACAAGCTCAGCAGAATAAACATTTGAGGGAAGTTTCATTTTTGTTAAACTACCCATACACTATGTCGATAAACTGACTATATACACCAGATTCGATCACTGTGATCGAACCTGCTGTGAAATCGTTAACACAAATGTTGACTGATCGGCCAATCTCCATTTATTTTCATCTTCCAAGCAGAAAATTTTGCTCGATCACTGTCGGGTCGGAAGTGTGTCGTTTGATTCGGCGACGACCGACGCAGCAATGCTATCACTTGTCCGCTGGCACAAGTCCAGGGGTCTGTGCTGTCCCTTTCTACAGCTGGCCTTCTTCTCCATCTCCTTTTCACTTACTGTCCCGTCCTGTGAGAAGGGGAAGTTCAAGTAGTAGAGTGCCCTCTACTGTTAGAACTTCTGCTTGTCACAGGACGGGACAGGAAGTAAAGAGAAGATGGAGAAGGACAGCCAGAGAAAGGAACAGCACGGATCTGGGGACTCACTCGAGTAATATTGCTGCTAGCTGAGGGAGGCGAAACAGCGGCAGCTCCACAGGTTGTAAATCTATTTCATGCTGAAATCTATTCAAAATCTGTAGTGTATAGGTACCCATTAGCTCCCTCTCTGATCAGATTTGATCAGAGAGGGAGCTATATTTGTTGGTTGATCTGGTGGCAATCGACCAGTGTATGGCAGCCTTAATATAGGGTGCTTTTCTCTCCTGGAATTAGACTGTAGTTTGAAAGTCAAATATTCTTTCTTACTACTTCAAGCTTAAAGGACCAAAACGTATCCACAGGAATGAAGTAAAACACAGAAAACCTCACCCTGTTTATATTTAGATAGCAGGCTGACCAGTTCTCCTTCATCTATTTGTAATAAATCCCCTTAATTCAAGCTGACACCTCTCTGATTTGTGCCACAGCTTTGCAGAGTTCAGAGGCTTTTATGTAAACACAGGAGGTTAACCCTGTATTTGCTTCCAGCAAACCAGGAAGTACCTTTTATTGCTTACATTTCTCTACTTAGATGCTGTTGTTTAAAGAAATGTTTTTCTGTAAAGGATATTATGAAGTTCCACTTTAAGGAAAACTTGATTTACTTTCAAAACTGCTTATTGTCCTGACTTTAATACTGATCATTACAGATGGACAATGGCTTATTAACAATTCTGGGTTGCATGCATATTTAATATAAATTGTATGCAGCTTGGAATTAGGCCAACCAAATCCACTTCCTACTAAATTAGGTTGGCCTATTTGCAAGATGGAATTCTTAGCATCTCACTGGCCATCTGTACTAATTTATATATAATTATGGTGAATACTGTGCCAGCCTAGAAAGTCCAAACAATAGAAAGTCACGTGGGGTCACAGAGTAAACAGTTCCAGAGGTTATTGATGAATGAAATGGGTATGCTGTGCTCTCTGCAATACTGTACATGAATCCTACAATAAAGAAAGCTAACATAGCGTAAAATTGTTACTGGTTGCAATAAAAGATCGTGAGCATTGACAGCCACCCAGTGATATGTGTGCATCAAGTGGAGGTGACAAAACGCACATCACAGGCTTACCAGAATGTTTCCACCTCATATAAGAGGCAGTTCTACCGCATGTATAAATCCTCACTGGCAAATGTCTGCATCTTTCCACAACCCCCACCAGCACCGCTTTCTCAGATAAAAACCTTTCTTTAATACATCTCAAAACAGAAATAAAAAAACGACGCATAGTGTAATATGTATACAGGAGGTTGGTTCGAATCTGTCAGGGTTCAGGCATTTTGTCACCTTCACTGGATGTGCACACATCACTGGGTGGTTGTCATTGTCATGGTCTGACTGAACGACCTGCATGCTTGTCATAGACAGGCACACGGTATGTCTAAAGTATAACAATATGGCAGCATCCATAGTTGTCATGAGGCACGTGCTTTCTCCACAAGGGAAAAAAAAAAGTATCCTTTATGGCATACAATCTGTTACCTTTACCACTGCTGATGTATAATAGCCATATACCTCTGTACATGTGCATTAAATTGGATGCAGGGGGCATGTACAACCCTGCTTCCAAAATAGCTGGGATGCTCTGTATGATGCAGATTACAGGATTTGGTAGTTTGCAAATAATTTAACCCTAAATGGTAGTCAACATATCAAAAATTAAAATGCAGTCATTTTATGTACAATACATGGTCACTTTAATTTTAGTGCAAGCAAGTTTTATAAAAGAAAAGTTGAGATGGGCTGTAAAAGAAGTTTGTGTACTACTAAAAGGAAAAACCTGGTGGATCATCTGACTGCAAATGTAGGTAACTTGCTACAAGTCTGTAACCTGATTGAGTGTAATAAGAGTATCTCTGAGAGCCTGTGTTTTCACATGTCAAGATGGGGATGAGTATGCAACTCTGAAAACCTGAGTGGTCCAATAGAGCAACAATTCAAAAATGAACTTCCTCTTCAGGATGCATGAATATTTGCATGTATGGCAAATTATCTGCTTCTTCCTGAAAAGAAGAATACAATTAAACCATGTTTTAGCAAGTGGATATTTGCATGTATGGCAAATTATCTGCTTCTTCCTGAAAAGAATAAAATGAAAGTATGTTTTAGCAAGTACCGTATTTTTCGGACCATAAGATGCTCCGGGACCATAAGACGCACATAGATTTATACAACAATTTCCAGGGAAAAAAATATATACAGTACTTAACCTGGTGCGTTCATGGTCCAGGAGCATCTTGTGGAGTTATTCTTCAATAATATGGTACAATTTACCTTAAAATAAGAAATGTCTCAATTATCTTTATAAATAAATCTGATTCCCACTACGTCTTCTGACTCCAGGTTCCCCCCAGGCAATGGCAGAGCAAAGCAGCTGTGCTCTCCACCACCTCAAAGGCTCTTTCCCCTAGGCAATACCATTCCAAAGCTGGATGAGCGTGGGGCAGGAAGGGACTCCAGTTTCCCCCGGGCAATCCAGTGTACATCTTCATCGCCCTCACCAGCTTGTGCTCCCCTTGGCAATATACCGTAATTCCAAAGCTGCGGCAAACCCTGCTAGGCTCCAGTCTCCCCGGGAAATGGCAGAGTAATGCTATTCAGCGGGAGTACTCCCCCCTACCAGCTTCCTGCTCCCTCAGGTGATGTACTCCTAAACCAGGGTGACCCCCGCTAGTTTCCTGCTCCCCCCGGGCAATGGCAGAGTAACGCTGTTCAGCGGAAGCCCTCACCTGATCGCCGCCGTGTCCGCGATCCTCGTCTTGCGTCCCTTCCTGCTTGCATCTCCGCTGGCCTGACGCATGCCGGGGTCACGTAGTGAGAGGCCAGCGGCGATGCAAGCAGAAAGGGACGCAAGATGAGGATCGCGGGGTCACGCAGTGAGAGGCCAGCGGCGATGCAAGCAGGAAGGGACGCAAGACGAGGATCGCGGGGTCACGCAGTGAGAGGCCAGCGGCGATGCAAGCAGGAAGGGACTCAAGACAAGGATCGCGGACACGGCGGCGGTGATCAGGTGAGGGCTGAGCAGGAAACTAGCGGGGGTCACCCTGTTTTTGTAATACATCACCCGGGGGAGCAGGAGGCGGGGAGGATTCCTGATGAACAGCGTTACTCTGCCATTGCCTGGAGCGAGCAGGAGCTGAGACAAGAAGGGCGATAAACATTTATTTTGGACTCCCTGGGGGGCTGGAGCGAAGTGGGGGTTGCTGCAGCTTTGGAACCTATATTGTGCAGGGGAAAAAAGGCTCGGGAAAGTCACTTGCACTGGTCTGAATTTTTAGTATTCAGACCATAAGACGCACTGACGTTTCCCCCCCACTTTTGGGGGAGAGAAAGTGCGTCTTAGGGCCTGTACACACTGCTGCGCTCTTTTGAAAAAGAATGAAAATCGTGATGACTTGTACACACTGGTGCGATGCGTTTTTAGAAAAACGCAATCGCAGTGCCTGCTGCGCTTTTTTAACCACTTGAGGACCACAGTCTTTTCGCCCCTTAAGGACCAGAGCCTTTTTCTCCATTCAGACCACTGCAGCTTTCACGGTTTATTGCTCGGTCATACAACCTACCACCTAAAGGAATTTTACCTCCTTTTCTTGTCACTAATACAGCTTTCTTTTGCTGCTATTTGATTGCTGCTGCGAGTTTTAGTTTTTATTATATTCATCAAAAAAGACATGAATTTTGGCAAAAAAATGACTTTTTTAACTTGCTGTGCTGACATTTTTCAAATAAAGTAAAATTTCCTATACATTTGAGCGCGAAAGTTATTCTGCTACATGTCTTTGATAAAAAAAAAAACCATTCAGTGTATATTTATTGGATTGGGTAAAAGTTATAGCGTTTACAAACTATGGTGCCAAAAGTGAATTTTCCCATTTTCAAGCATCTCTGACTTTTCTGCGCACCTGTCAGGTTTCATGAGGGGCTAAAATTCCAGACAAGTACAAATACCCCCCAAATGACCCCATTTTGGAAAGAAGACATCCCAAAGTATTCAGTGAGAGGCATGGTGAGTTCATAGAAGATTTTATTTTTTGTCACAAGTTAGCGGAAAATGACACTTTCTGACAAAAAAAAGAAAAAAAAAAGTTTCCATTTCTTCTAACTTGCGACAAAAAAAAATGAAATCTGCCACGGACTCACTGTGCTCCTCTCTGAATACCTTGAAGTGTCTACTTTCCAAAATGGGGTCATTTGTGGGGTGTGTTCACTGTCCTGGCATTTTGGGGGGTGCCTAATTGTAAGCACCCCTGTAAAGCCTAAAGATGCTCATTGGACTTTTGGCCCCTTAGCGCAGTTAGGCTGCAAAAAAGTGCCACACATGTGGTATTGCCGTACTCAGGAGAAGTAGTATAATGTGTTTTGGGGTGTATTTTTACACATACCCATGCTGGGTGGGAGAAATATCTCCGTAAATGACAATTGTTTTATTTTTTTTACACACAATTGTCTATTTATAGAGATATTTCTCCCACTCAGCATGGGTATGTGGAAAAATACACCCCAAAACACATTATACTACTTCTCCTGAGTACGGCGATACCACATGTGTGGCACTTTTTTGCACCCTAACTGCGCTAAGGGGCCCAAAGTTCAATGAGTACCTTTAGGGCCCGTTTCCACTAGAGCGAATCCGCATGCGTTGTCTGCATGCGGATTCGCATAACCAATACAAGTGGATGAGACTGTTTCCACTTGTCAGTTTTTTGGTGCGTTTTTCTGTGCAGGATTTTTCTGCACGGTAGGGCCTGCAGAATTCGCCTGCGTGAGGAATGCAGGCGATTCGCAGGCTATGTATTTAATAGGGAAAACGCACATGCGTTTTTTGCCGCGATTTCGCGTGCGAATTCGCACGAAAACTAATGCAAATTGAACCAGGCAGTGACATGGTTAAATTCGCATATACCCTGCCTATGCGAAATCGCATGCGAAATCGCGGCAAAAAACGCATGCGGAATCGCATCCGCATGCGATTTCGTCAGCGGTGGAATCCCGGTGATTCGCACCGCACTAGTGGAAACGGGCCTTTAGGATTTCACAGGTCATTTTGAGAAATTTCGTTTCAAGACTACTCCTCACGGTTTAGGGCCCCTAAAATGCCAGGACAGTATAGGAACCCCACAAATTACCCCATTTTAGAAAGAAGACACCCCAAGGTATTCTGTTAGGAGGATGGTGAGTTCATAGAAGATTTTTTTTTTTGTCACAAGTTAGCGGAAATTGATTTTAATTGTCTTTTTTCACAAAGTGTCATTTTCCGCTAACTTGTGACAAAAAATAAAATCTTCTATGAACTCACCATACTCTTAACGGAATACCTTGGGGTGTCTTCTTTCTAAAATGGGGTCATTTGTGGGGTTCCTATACTGCCCTGGCATTTTAGGGGCCCTAAACCGTGAGGAGTAGTCTTGAAACCAAATGTCGCAAAATGACCTGTGAAATCCTAAAGGTACTCATTGGACTTTGGGCCTCTTAGCGCACTTAGGGTGCACAAAAGTGCCACACATGTGGTACCGCCGTACTCAGGAGAAGTAGTATAATGTGTTTTGGGGTGTATTTTTACACATACCCATGCTGGGTGGGAGAAATATATCTGTAAATGACAATTGTTTGATTTTTTTTTACACACAATTGTCCATTTACAGAGAGATTTCTCCCACCCAGCATAGGTATGTGTAAAAATACACCCCAAAACACAATATACTACTTCTTCTGAGTACGGCGATACCACATGTGTGACACTTTTTTGCAACCTAGGTGCGCTAAGGGGCCTAACGTCCTATTCACAGGTCATTTTGAGGCATTTGGATTCTAGACTACTGCTCACGGTTTAGGGCCCCTAAAATGCCAGGGCAGTATAGGAACCCCACAAGTGACCCTATTTTAGAAAGAATACACCCCAAGGTATTCTGTTAGGAGTATGGTGAGTTCATAGAAGATTTTTTTTTTGTCACAAGTTAGCGGAAAATGACACTTTGTGAAAAAAAAAAAACAATACATATCAATTTCCGCTAACTTGTGACAAAAAATAAAATCTTCTTTGAACTCATCATACACCTAACAGAATACCTTGGGGTGTCTTCTTTCTAAAATGGGGTCACTTGTGGGGTTCCTATACTGCCCTGGCATTTTAGGGGCCCTAAACCGTGAGGAGTAGTCTTGAACCCAAATGTCTCAAAATGACCTGTGAAATCCTAAAGGTACTCATTGGACTTTGGGCCCCTTAGCACAGTTAGGCTGCAAAAAAGTGTCACACATGTGGTATCGCCGTACTCAGAAGAAGTAGTATAATGTGTTTTGTGGTGTATTTTTACATATAACCATGCTGGGTGGGAGAAATATCTCTGTAAATGACACATTTTTGATTTTTTTTACACACAATTGTCCATTTACAGAGAGATTTCTCCCACCCAGCATGGGTATGTGTAAAAATACACCACAAACACATTATACTACTTCTCCTGAGTATGGCGATACCACATGTGTGACACTTTTTTGCAGCCTAGGTGCGCTAAGGGGCCCAACGTCCTATTCACAGGTCATTTTTAGGCATTTGTTTTCTAGACTACTCCTCACGGTTTAGGGCCCCTAACATGCCAGGGCAGTATAGGAACCCCACAAGTGACCCCATTTTAGAAAGAAGACACCCCAAGGTATTCCGTTAGGGGTATGGTGAGTTCATAGAAGATTTTATTTTTTGTCACGAGTTAGTGAAAAATGACACTTTGTGAAAAAAACAATAAAAATCCAATTTCCGCTAACTTTTGACAAAAAATAAAATCTTCTATGAACTCATCATACACCTAACAGAATACCTTGGGGTGTCTTCTTTCTAAAATGGGGTCACTTGTGGGGTTCCTATACTGCCCTGGCATTTTACGGGCCCAAAACTGTGAGTAGTCTGGAAACCAAATTTCTCAAAATGACTGTTCAGGGGTATAAGCATCTGCAAATTTTGATGACAGGTGGTCTATGAGGGGGCAAATTTTGTGGAACCGGTCATAAGTAGGGTGGCCTCTTAGATGACAGGTTGTATTGGGCCTGATCTGATGGATAGGAGTGCTAGGGGGGTGACAGGAGGTGATTGATGGGTGTCTCAGGGGGCGGTTAGAGGGGAAAATAGATGCAATCAATGCACTGGGGAGGTGATCGGAAGGGGGTCTGAGGGGGATCTGAGGGTTTGGCCGAGTGATCAGGAGCCCACACAGGGCAAATTAGGGCCTGATCTGATGGGTAGGTGTGCTAGGGGGTGACAGGAGGTGATTGATGGGTGTCTCAAGGTGTGATTAGAGGGGGGAAATAGATGCAAGCAATGCACTAGCGAGGTGATCAGGGCTGGGGTCTGAGGACGTTCTGAGGTGTGGGCGGGTGATTGGGTGCCCGCAAGGTGCAGATTAGGGTCTAATCTGATGGGTAACAGTGACAGGTGGTGATAGGGGGTGATTGATGGGTAATTAGTGGGTGTTTAGAGGAGAGAAGAGATGTATACACTGCACTTGGGAGGTGATCTGATGTCGGATCTGCGGGCGATCTATTGGTGTGGGTGGGTGATCAGATTGCCCGCAAGGGGCATGTTAGGGGCTGATTGATTGGTGGCAGTGACAGGGGGTGATTGATGGGTGGCAGTGACAGGGGGTGATTGATAGGTGATTGACAGGTGATCAGTGGGTTATTACAGGGAATAACAGATGTAAATATTGCACTGGCGAATTGATAAGGGGGGGTCTGAGGGCAATCTGAGCGTGTGGGCGGGTGATTGGGTGCCCGCAAGGGGTAGATTAGGGTCTAATCTGATGGGTAACAGTGACAGGTGGTGATAGGGGGTGATTGATGGGTGATTGATGGGTAATTAGTGGGTGTTTAGAGGAAAGAAGAGATGTAAACACTGCACTTGGGAGGTGATCTGATGTCGGATCTGCGGGCGATGTATTGGTGTGGGTGGGTGATCAGATTGCCCGCAAGGGGCAGGTTAGGGGCTGATTGATGGGTAGCAGTGACAGGGGGTGATTGACGGGTGATTGACAGGTGATCAGGGGGGATAGATGCATACAGTACACGGGGGGGGGGGGGTCTGGGGAGAATCTGAGGGGTGGGGGGGTGATCAGGAGTGGGCAGGGGGGGGGGGATAAAAAAAAAATAGCGTTGACAGATAGTGACAGGGAGTGATTGATGGGTGATTAGGGGGGTGACTGGGTGCAAACAGTGGTCTGGGGGGTGGGCAGGGGGGGGTCTGAGGGGTGCTGTGGGCGATCAGGGGGCAGGGGGGGGAAATCAGTGTGCTTGGGTGCAGACTAGGGTGGCTGCAGCCTGCCGTGGTGGTCCCTCGGACACTGGGACCACCAGGGCAGGAGGCAGCCAGTATAATAGGCTTTGTATACATTACAAAGCCTATTATACATATGTGCGATCCGGGTGCTAGTAACCCGCCGGCGCTTCCGAACGGCCGGCGGGTTACTATGAGCGGTGGGCGGAGCGAGTCCCCGGTGGCTGATCGCGTCACGAATGACGCGATCGCCGCATAGCCACTCCCGCAGCCGCCCCCGCCGATGGGCGTATTGCGGTCGTTTGGGCCTGGACTTTGCCGCCGCCCATCGGCTGGGGGCGTCCTCAAGTGGTTAAGCGCAGCGCATGAAAAACGCATTAAAAACGCATGCGCTTGCGTTTTTGCCTGCGTTTTTCAGAAGTCAGTATCCCAGAAGACTCTGCAATGTCCTGATTCCTGTTGAAATGTAAACTAGAAAAAAAACAAAGGATTCTTTAGCTAATCAGCAATTACAAGAAAAACGCAAACGCACAAAAAACGCAGGCAAAAGTGCATGCGTTTTTAAAACTACAGGCACTTTAAAAACGCATGCGCTTGCGTTTTTGCCTGCGTTTTTCAGTGTGTACAGGCCCTTATGGTCAGGAAAATACGGTATTTAAAATATGGAGTGAACAAGAAACCAGGCAGTGTGGCGAATATCACAATCACACCGAATTTGTTTAATCAAGCAGATTGAGACCTGGGACCCACTAGCGGCACTCTTAGAAACACTTGTGATACGAAAAGTTCTTGCTAATGTAATACTATGAGCAGGGCCGATGCAGAGGCAGGAGAGGCTCCAGCCTCAGGGCACAGTGTAGGAGCTATCATTCCCCTATTGTGTTTGAAGCAGAGAGATACAAGAAAAGAGGACACATGGCAGTGACTGCAAGCCACATAACTAGAGATTAAGGTGTTGGGGGGCCCTGGGCTGTCTTCTTTGTCTAATAGCAATCAGTGTGTGATGGCTGGGGTGGGAGGGAGGGATGGAGGAGCGCACTTTGGGGTCGCAGCCTTGGGTGCTGGAGAACCTTGTCCCGGCTCTGACTATGAGTGTGATCACACTTGAGGGATGTAATTTAACAACAACAAAAATCCACCCTTGTGTTACATTAGCAAGAGCTTTACAAATCACGAGCACTTAGAAAAAAGGCTGCCGTCTTTTTCTTTAACCTTTACTGTAAAGGCTGAATCTCACATGGAAAGGGGCCCTTCTCTCTTCGTTAAAAGCGACCTCTGTGTAAATGACCTATTAAGGGTTAAATCAACCTATCAATGTAATTTGTTGGAGAATAAATGTAAATTAGCTGGTAAAACCATGCTTACATAGCCTCACAAAAAAACATAAAAATGAACTAAAATGGCACATTTTATTAATGTTCATTTTCAAGGTAAAACAGGATCAATAATTTACAAAGTAATAATGTCTACAATTGTTTGTTTAACGGGATCACAACACTCACATTGGTCCAACATGGAGACTGTGAAAAAACTACATGTGGGTGTGGTATTGATGTATACACCATCTCAAAAAATTGCATGGTTCCAGTAATGCTATAACTGCTAATAATGTTGAGTAGTCAATATACAACAGTAGGAGCCCTAATAAGGGCATTTAAGATATAGATGGACCCTTTTTACAAACAGGTTTCCTTTTGCGAGATTGTAAGTTGAATTTGGTCGGTTGTTAACTCGAGACGTTTGTAAGTAGAGGACTGTCTACGAACCTAGATACCATATCTTGTATAGTTGGAACATGAATTGTGGTAGCGCCTGATGCAGCTTTTCAGCATTGTTTTTTTAAGATAATTTTCTTTGCAAATCTTGTATTTAAGACAACTTCAACACAGGCACATCTTGTCGGTTATAAACATTAAAGAGAAACCGTAACCAAGAATTGAACTTCATCCTAATCAGTAGTTGATAGCCCCTTTTACATGAGACATCTATTCCTTTTAACAAACGGATCATCAGGGGGCTCTGTATTGCTGATATTGTGGTGAAACCCATCCCACAAGAAACTCTGAGGACCATGGTACTCCTGGTTTCCTGTCTGTGAACCTTGTTGCATTGTGGGAAATAGCTGTTTACAGCTGTTTCTAATTCTAACTTTCAAAACAGCAAGCAGCAGCTACATCACTTGCCAGCAGTAAATACCATGTGAGAAATGTCAGAATGTAAATCGGGGATTTAAAACATTTTACAATGGGCAAACACTGACTAAATCATTTATACATAATTATTGTAAAAATGAAGCACTTTTTTATTACATTATTTTCACTGGAGTTCCTCTTTAAGTTAGCAGATGACCATTTCATTTCAGAGCATAGTAATCAGTGCAATGACTCGAGACTTGACTGTTTGGTGGCAGTTGTCCTTTAAAAAGCAAGTATAGGTGTAAAGCTGAATAACTGGCAAGTACAGTAAAGAAGTAAACAGACATGTATGGCCACTCTATCAATTTAGTTTTTACCTTGCCACTTATTACGCTTTGTACTTGTATCTCCCTTGACAAAGGGCGACTGGCCCAAAACTGGCTAGAGCAACTGTACACATTACTAAGTTCAGAGCTGGTTCAAGCTAGAATAGGTCCCGCCTTTCCTGGGCTTCGGCACCCCTTTTTTTTTTTTTTTTTTTTTTTTTTTTTTAGCATCATAGAAACTCGTCTGCACTACTCTGTTCGTCCGTGCTGCCCTTCTACATCCTTGCATGGGTGCCTTTTCTCAGTGACCTGGCGCATGTTATGACCTAATGGTGTGTGCCAAGTCACAGAGAAGATGCAGCCAGTTGAGGATGAAGAGATCACATGGCCTAGTGGAGCAGCATGCCAGCCAGGACAGGTGAGTTGCTATGCTACCAAAAAATTGCACGGGTTCTGGATAGCACAGGTTGAGGCGAGACCTGGGGCAATTGCCCAGTTTACCCCTATGATGGTGCTGGCCCTGACTGTGGCCTGGAATATTATAGTCATCTTTTTCATAAAATGGTCATTGTATATTTATAACTGTTGACAGGATGTGTCCCAGCTGATGTCTTGATTATGAGTTCTGCACATAAAATTAATCTAAACAAGCACTTAAAGTGAGTTGAAAGTCCATATTAAATAAAAGAAAAATCATTCAAAAGAAATTACTTGTTCAGCCAACTTTTCCCACTGATTTTAGTGTTTACTGGCAGAATTTAGTAAAAAAAAAAGTAATATGAAAAAAAAAAAAGTGTATATGCTGGTTTCCATCTTGACTGTTTCTCTGTGATGCCAAAAGTGACCACTTCTGCCCTTTTTTTTCCTTCCACCTAGCTCAGTGTTTATTTTTCCCCCCTACTGCCCCTCCCGCAGCACACATCACCTAGACCAGGGGTCCCCAACCTGTGGTCCGCAGGACATTTTACAGTGGGCCGCGGCTTCAGACCGATTTTTAACTTCCAAAGACTGGGAGCCGGACACTGGGAGCCTGACATGTATAGGTACAGCAAACCAGTATGTATGTGTATATATCCGGTGGCCGCGGGGGGGTCAGCTATACTGGGGCACTATACTAGCTATACTGGGCACTATGGGCACTATACTAGCTATACTGGGCACTATACTAGCCATACTGGGCCTTATACTAGCTATACTGGGAACTATGGGCACTATACTAGCCATCCTGGCCACTATACTAGTTATACTGGGCACTATACTAGTTATACTGGGCACTATACTGAGGCACTATAATACCCATGCTGGGGCTCTATACTAGCTATACTGGGGATACTAAACCCCCTATACTAGGGCAACTATGCTAGCTATGCCGCCGCACCCCAGCCTCCACCCATTAGCCCTCCCTCCGTAACCTGCCGCACATAACACTGTCCACTATAACTACTCACTCCCCCGTGGGCCCCGGAGAAAAATTTGGTCAGAAAGCGGTCCCCAGGCCGGAAAAGGTTGGGGACCCCTGACCTAGACAGCAGGCTTACATCACTCTTCAAAGGGGGAGGGAAGGAGGATTCAATAACCTTCTGAGCTAGTGCCTTTGTTGTAAACAAACTAGGAAGTTGCATTGTTAAATAAACCCTTACTGTATCTACAAAGAGCTGTCTGTCCTGCTACAGTGGTGAGAGGGAAGTGCGGGAGGGTTCATTTGCATTCTTTGTATTTTTTGTTATGCTTAGTCCACCCAATTTTCTGTCAGATTGATGATCGAATTGATTAGTTCTGACATGTCTGATCTGATTTCAGACCACTTCTATACAAAATCAATTAGAAAAACAATTGTAAATCAGATTGGGCCTGTTGGAAATAATGAATCCGGCTGTCAATCTGATGGGAAATTGCATGGTGTGTACCAGGCATTAGTGTACATTAGACCTGTTTGCCTGCCTCCACTGGTGTCTCATCTCCATTGCCCCCAGGTGCCAGTACCCCTTGACACCACAACGTCTGTGTCCTTCAAGGGAACCTAAACTGAGAAGGATGATACCAGTTGCCTGACTCTCTTGCTGTTCCTGTGTGTCTAATACCTTTAGCCACAGCCCCTCAACAAGCATGCAGATCAGGTGCTCTGACTGAAGTCAGACTGGATTAGCTGCATGCTTGTTTCAGGTGTGTGATTCAGCCACTACTGCAGCCAAAGAGATCAGCAGGACTGCCAGGCAACTGGTATTGTTTAAAAGGAAACATCCAAATACCTCTCAGTTAACCCTCCTGGCGGTTTGCTAAAAAATCGCCAGGGGGCAGCAAATCTTTTTTTTTTTAATTTTTTTTTTTTTTCATGTAGCGAGACAAAGTCTCGCTACATGATAGCCGCTGCTCAGCGGCATCCCCCCAGTCCCTCCGATCGCCGCCGGCGATCAGGAGATCCCGTTCAAAGAACGGGATCTCCTGGAGGGCGGGATGACGTCACCGACGTCGTGACGTCAAAGGGGATTCCTATCCACCCCATAGAGCTGCCTGGCACTGATTGGCCAGGCAGCGCACGGGGTCTGGGGGGGGGGGCGGCTGCGGCGCGACGGATAGCGGCGGATCGGCGGGTAGCGGCGGCGATCGGGCACTGCACGCAGCTAGCAAAGTGCTAGCTGCGTGCAGCAAAAAAAAAAAATATGCAAATCGGCCCAGCGGGGCTTGAGCGGTGCCTTCCGGCGGCATAGCCCGAGCTCAGCTCGGGCTTACCGCCAGGAAGGTTAAGGTTCACTTTTAGTACCTGCAACAGGGTCACAAGGCAGCAGTGGAATAAGAAACTGGACAAAAAAGGAGTATGCCAGCAGACAGGTGGACCTGCCACACTCACCATGGTCCCAGGGGTTACACATTTTTTTTTTTGAAAAACTTTTTATTTTCATAAGAGTCAGAGAAAATACACAGTTACATACATCTGAATCAAAAGATATAGTCTTCGGAATAGATATAACAGTATAGAAAGATAGATCACAGATCAAAGACATGTAACTGAACTTTAAAGGGAAGGTTCAGGGACTATCTAAAAAAAATAAAAATCCATTTCCACTTACCTGGGGCTTCCTCCAGCCCGTGGCAGGCAGGAGGTGCCCTCGGCGCCGCTCCGCAGGCTCCAGGTGGTCTCCGGTGGCCGACCCGACCTGGCCAGGCCGGCGGCCAGGTCGGGCCTCTTCTGCGCTCCATGGTGCGTTCCACGCCGGCGCGCTGACGTCATCGGACGTCCTCCGGGTTGTACTGCGCAGGCTCAGAACTACTGAGCCTGCGCAGTACAGCCCGGAGGACGTCCGATGACGTCAGCGCGCCGACGTGGAACGCACCATGGAGCGCAGAAGAGGCCCGACCTGGCCGCCGGCCTGGCCAGGTCGGGTCGGCCACCGGAGACCACCGGGAGCCTGCGGAGCGGCGCCGAGGGCACCTCCTGCCTGCCACGGGCTGGAGGAAGCCCCAGGTAAGTGGAAATGGATTTTTATTTTTTTTAGATAGTCCCTGAACCTTCCCTTTAAGGGAAGAAAAACAACTGACCCTTTCATGGTTTTTAACTCCTTACATATATATGTAATACAGCGTGACAGGAGAAGATGCAAAGATTATATATGTAAAAATAACCCCCCCCCTTACCCTATCCCACCCCCCTATCCCCAAAACAATTGACCCCGAGACCCCCCTACTAATTCTGGTCATATTGGAATCAGAAGGGCCCAAGGTCAACCATCACAGTCACTCCCTAACCATACCTTATAGTAAAATAAGGGAAAGTAGGTCTAGATTAAAGTGTACACATATCGGGTGAGGACAGGTGTATTTAAATTCGTCATGTAGTTATTACAAAGAATGCATATTGAACTTTAGGTCAGACATCCTCATCGCTAATTTCCAGGGGTCCTAGGGAACCTGCTATTTTACCTTTCAGGTACCATGAAGTGTAGGTAAATGGCTTCATTATTTGTTTCATTTCTGCTTTCGGGGCAAATTGTAATATGAATGGCCTCCAAAGTCTAAAGAATTTTTTTGTACCAAGCTTTTTAGCCTGTTCCGCATTAAATTTAGCAATATATAGGAGCTTGCGCATCATGTCTAAAACCTGTTTCTGTGAGGGAGTTTCTGAATGTATCCATAAATTCAAAATGCATTTTTTTGCAGCTAAAAGAAACAGATGCTCTAAAGGTTTCAATGGAGCGGGTTTCGGTGAAGTCTGTGAAGGAAAGCTGTGGAATATATATAGTCTCGGGTCTAAAGGCCTTGTAAGTTTAGTTATCTTATATGTAAGCCTTCCCACCCCTTCCCAAAAATTTCTGAGTTTCACACATGTCCAGAGTAGATGATATAAATCTGGGGAGGGTTCTCCACATTTAGGACATGAAGTCAAATAATGTGAGGTCTCAGCTATCTTTCTAAAATTGAATGCATAGTAACCTTTACAAATTATTTTTAATTGCATTTCTCTCCACGCTTCCCCTATCATTACTTGTCTGACACTCTGCCACCCCTGTTCCATTAATAAGATTAATTCCTCCGTCTGACATCCAAGGGCCTTTGTCCAATAGCTTAAATATTTTGGGGAGTTCTGGTCTAGCTTAAAATGTTTTATTTCATTATACAACTCCGAGATTTCTTTTCTTTCATATTACCTAATAATTTTAGAAAACTGTCGTGGTTTGGTAACGAACCGGATTGACCAAAGGTAGATTTAAAAAAATGCTGAAGCTGCATATAGAGGAAAGTATGGGTGTTAGGGAGGCGGAAACGGGCTCGTAGTTCTGAAAAGGTGAGTAGTGTCCCTCTTTGAGTTAAAACGTGTGAAAGAGATGCAACTCCCCTACGCTTCCAGTGTCTGGCCATCATCCCCCCCTGGCCACCAGGAAAAGATGGAGAAGACCATAAAGGCATCAAGGGGGAGAGATGGCCAGGTAAAGCCAGAAATTTCCTTGTTTCTCTCAAAGCAATACAAGTGTCCCTAAGCAGGACATTTCGTTTGATATGAGGTGGAAGTTGGGAAATCCTGGCATGCAGGATTCCTGCTAAGGACCATGGTGTCACCAATTGTTGTTCCAGAGTAGTATTAGTAAAAAAATCTGTGTTTCCCAACCAGTCTCTACAGTGGCGTAACAGGGCAGCTACATTGTAGGCCCTGAGATTAGGAAAATTGGCCCCAACGGCAGATATAGGCCTCTGTAATACCCGCAAAGGAATTCTAGATCTCTTCCCCTGCCATTTTTAAATGTTTTAAAAGCCCTATTGAGGGACTGAGTATCTGCATGCCTGAGCAGAATAGGTAGAGTTTGTAGTGGATATAAAAGACGTCCAAAGCTAATCATTTTTATAAGGTGGCACCTCCCCAGTAAGGAAAGTGGTAGGTTCCTCCAGGTATCTAGTTCATACAGTACTTTGTTTATAATAGGGGTGTAATTTAATCTGTACATTTGGGTGGTGTTTTGCGAAAAATGTATACCCAGATATTTCAAGGAGATCTTTGCAATTTGAATTCCCAAACACCCGGCTGCTGTTCTTGTCCGTTTTGTGTCGGCCGTATGGCTTGATAATGTCAACATTTCCGACTTTGTTCTATTAATTTTAAACCCGGTGAATACCCCGACCTGTTCAAAAAATTTAAATATATTAGCAAGTTCCCTTGCCGGATTGTTAAGGTAAAGCAAAATGTCGTCCGCAAATAAAGAGCAAAACAGCGTTGTGTGGTTTATTGTAATTCCTTGAAATAGGGTCCCCTGTCTCAAATATATTGCCAGGGGCTCAATGGCCAAATTAAAAAGTAATGGGGACAAGGGGCACCCCTGCCGCGTGCCCTTTTGTAGCTGAATGGGAGAGGAAACCACCCCTTCAACCACAAGTTTAGCTGTGGGGCAGAGGTACATAGAGGATATATATTCCTGGAAAGAGCCCTCAAAGCCCATAGCAGACATAACCTGATGCAACCATTGCCAATTAACGTTATCAAAAGCTTTCTCGGCATCCAGGGACAAAACCGCCCCCGGATGCCGAGAATTGCATGAGAGCCTGTTGTATTCTAAGATCGTCCTCACCTTCCTTATATTGGCAACTGCTGCTCTGCCCTGAACAAAACCCACTTGGGATGATTCAATCAGGTTTGGGAGTATAGTTGCCAGTCGGTCAGCTAAGACCTTAGACATTAGTTTAATGTCACAGTTTAATAGAGATATAGGTCTAAAAGACCCTGGGTCAAGTGCATCTTTATCTTTTTTTAGGGATTAATTTTATAAAAGCCTCATATCCTGTCTGGGGAAAGATCTTCTTATCATAGATATAGTTGTATAAATTAGCCAGGCATGGAGATACATGTTTTTTCAGACCCTTATAAAACTCTAAAGAAAAACTGTCTGGGCCAGGGGCCTTGCCGTTGGGGCCAGTCTTCAACAATGAGAGGATTTCTCCTTCCGTTACCGGAGCATTAAGAAATTGAACATCCTCCTCAGTCAGCCTGGGCAGTTGTAACTTGCTCAAAAATTCATCTCCTTTACTCGCATCATGAGTGGGGCTACTGTATAAATTTTGATAATACTCTTGAAAAATCTTAACTATTTTTTTTTGATTCAGTATGAACCACTCCTTTTGCATCCCGTAAATGAGTAATATGCTGAATATGCCTTTTGCCTTTAGCGATATTTGCAAGTAATTTCCCCGACTTGTTTCCAAACTTAAAGAAGGTCCAATCAGAGCGGGCTCTCCATAACATGGCGTATCTGTCATAAGTAAGATCCAAGGCTGCCTTAGCATCTAACCAATTTTGCCTGGATTGCTCCGACATGTCAAACAGATACTCCAAGTATGTTTGTCTGGCCTTAGAGGCTGCCTCTGAATACGCTGCGTACGATTTCTTTTTTCTAGCACTAACATATGAAATTATTTCTCCCCAGATTACTGCCTTGGCAGCTTCCCAGAAAAGCAAGACATTATCTGCATGTCAATAGTTATTTCTCCGGTAGTCTAACCACCAGAGCTCCAATTGGGCCAGAAAATCTTCGTCATGCGCCAGCTGACTAGGAAACCTCCAGCTAACAAATGATCGCTCACTAGCAGGTGATAGCTGCAAAGTCACAGGAGCGTGGTCCGAAATCACAATATCCAAGATCTCTGAGGTGTCAACTGTGCGCATAATATTAGAAGAAACCAAAAACAGGTCAATACGTGATAGAGATTTATGGGGAGGTGAATAAAAAGAGAAGTCTCTTTGTAGTGGATGAAGAAACCTCCAAACATCTATAAGGCCTGTAGCTTCCACAAATTCTGCCAGCGAGCGATCATTTTCGTTCAATCTATGTGTTATATCTGCTGGGTCTTCATAACGTCTGTCCTCCATATGATTGACAACCCCATTAAAATCACCGGTTACTATTAAGTTAGAGGATTGTTCTTCTTGGGCAATGAGTGATGCTATCGTATTGAGAAACGCACCACTAGCTGAATTGGGACAATATACATTAAGGATTGACAGATGGTACCCTCTAATATTTAAGCGAATCATAGCCCATCTACCTTCATCAGAGTCAAAGGATTGTTCCTCTATTTGGCATTGGAGAGATTTATGAATTAAGATAGCCACCCCAGCTCTGCGTTTGACAGAGGGGGCTCCTATAACTGTTCCCACCCACAACTTTTGGAGAAATTTTAGTTCCTCTGCAGCAAGGTGCGTCTCCTGCAATACGGCCACATCCACTTTGAGCTTTTGTAGATGACGTAGAACTTTCACCCTTTTTTCACCTGTCCTCAATCCCTTTACGTTCCAAGTTACAACCTTAACATCAAGGAGGGTCAGAAAGATCCATAATTATGAATAATGCTATGATTGTAACTGTGACAGGAAATGGTGTCCCAGCCGAGCACCCCCCTATCAAAGTAAGATTAGACCTATATAGTGAACCCGAGTAGACTGTGATGGGAGAACAATTAAAAACCAACAGTAATTTATAACATAACAAATAGAAAAATTGAAGTGCAATAATACAATATGGGGTAATATCGCTCAGAAGACTTCCTTTTTTCCCCATGATTTTAGTAACCTCATTAAACGTCGAGAGCCTTATCCTGCAATGGCCCAGGGTGCAGCCCACACACTCCAACTTAATTAAGAAAAAGAGAAAAAAAAATTATTCTAAGTGAAAGAGTCGGAGCAACTACTGCGGGACTACGCCCTGGGCCATGACGAGCCGCTCCCCTATATGACAGCTTTTATAATTTCTGTTACCCCAACAGCCCGCTCCCCCATCCTCAGCCTATTAATGAAACTATTAAGTGAAGAGTGTAAAACTCGCTGGGTCTATATATAAAAGCATACATCATCCTCTGCAGGAAAAAGTCGTTTCAGCTGCATTGCACCCTAAGCAGATCAAATGACAAAATTACGAATAGTATATACGGGTGCTTTCTTGAGAGTGATACAACTAAAATAGCATTTTCTTCATTAATAAACGTTGATAGTCACCGGATCCTGCAGATATACGATAAAGGAATGTCAGTGTCCTAGCTGCTACCACGGCCCCCCGCTCAGGCCCAGTCACTTCCCGCTTGAGATGACTGTTCTTCTGCATTTTCTTGTGTACGCAGTGATTTTGAGGATGGTCCTTCATGTTCCTGATCCCGGACTCGTGGGCTTGAAGAACGGTTATCAGAGTCCTCTGGTAATTTAGAAGATTCATCTGCAAGCGACTTGACAAAGGTGAGAGCCTCCGATGGCGTTGAAAATGATTCTGCCGAGGCATCACATGGAAATATCTTTAAGATTGCCGGATAAATCAGAGCAAAGCGTACCTTTTTTTTAAATAAAAGTTGACAGGCTGGGCAGAACTCCTTTCTTGCTTTAGCCACTTCCGCTGAGTAATCCGCAAACACCAGGAGCCTGTGGCCGTGCACTTGAAGTGATTTTTTTGTACGGAAAGCCTTTAAAACTTGTGCCTTTTCCGCAAAATCCAGATAACGAGCGATCACGACCCTCGGGCGGTTGAATTCAGGCTTGAAGGGGCCTAGTCGATGTGCCCGCTCAACTCGAAAAGGCCCAGGCAGTCCAAGAGCGTCAGGTATGACGTCAGAGCATATTTCCGCCAGCTCTTCAGGCTTAAAAGATTCGGGTAGGCCGATGAATTTTAGATTGTTACGTCGAGACCTGTTCTCTAAGTCTTCGATCCGGTCGGCCATAATTAGTTGTTTCTTGTCAGATAAGTCAGTTTTGGCCTGTAGGGAGTCGAATTTTTCCTGTAGAGAGCTATGCTTCTGGTCTATGTCTGCAAGATGAGCCGCATGTTGCGAGAGCTGTGCTGTGATCGGCGCCATGTGTGCATCAATTGTTTTGGTTAAGATGGCGGTCACATCTTTCTGTAAGTGTGCTGCTACTTCAGCAGCTAATTTTTTATAGTCCAGTTGAGTCGGCCTACCGTCCATTTCGTCCATGATGTCTTCCTCGCCCGCTGAGTCTTGATCTATAGCCGGGGCGGTGGCACGTGTGACGACTCGGTCTTGAGATTTGGCCAGCCGAGATGAGCGCGGAGCTTTGGCCACAAATTTATCCATAGCAGGTACGGGAGAGTGTCCCAGAGTAGGATTCCTTCGATGCGGGGGTAGGTCAAGCAGCCAGGTACCCAGATGGATGCAGATTATGAGGCGAGGGAGCGGTGCTCCGGAGAATTCGGCTACTCCATGAGGCGCCGGAACCGAAAGTCCGGGGTTACACATTTTACATTGGGGATAAGACCGACCAAGGGTCGCTACTTTATGGGGCAATCGAACGACACTACTGACACGCACCCGGATTGTGAGCTCCTGTCAGCACAGTCAATGACATGACTATGTACTCTGTAAAGTGCTGCAGAAGATGTCAGATCTATATAAATACATAATAATAATCTGGTAGGACATTAGACTATAGGTGGCCACAAACCATACAATTAAAGATCCCATTTTATACCAATTTGAGAAATACGATCGGTTGTCCCCAAAAATTGAAAGCTCTTTTTTTTTAGATTGGACATATTGGAAAATTCAGACCAATTTTTATCAAGAATTGTATGGTGTGGGATGGATTGTGAAATTGTATCCAACCATAAAAAAATTGTATGTAACTATTCAGTACATCCCAAACTTTATTCACTTTTTCTCTTGATTTTTCTGACCAACCATTTTTTTTTGGGAGTTTACGATCTTTTAGCCCAAAATTGAATCAATCTCTAAAATACATGCGGTACCTCGGAAATTCCGATCAATCAGAAAATTAGATCGGAATGCTTGAATCGAATCAAAATAACAAAAATTGTATGGTGTGTGGCCACCCTAACACTATGGTAGGATAAGATTGTGAGCTCCTTTGAGGACAATCAGAGACTATGTACTCTGTAAAGTGATGCAGAACATGCCAGTGGTATATACCACCTGCAGATGGTCGGTAGGCTGGAACTGGTTGGGGAGGACATTGCAGGGGCATAGGATCACCAATGTTAAACAGAGGAAAGCTACTGTACACATTTTTATCTTAGCAGTCCACTATCTATTCCTGCTGTGCTACTCTTCTCTGTGCCTAATAGCAGCATCCCTCCAATCGGTTTGGGGGTGGAGCTTAGCACCTGGATGGGGTGGAGCTTCGTTGGCAGTATCGGCCTGACTGTTTAACCCTGGGGTAGAAGGGAGTCGCGGCTTGCCGGCTCCTCCAGTCCTCCACTTCTCTGTTCTTCTACTTTGGGTGGCCCATTCCTCCTGGGCCCATTTGCAATTCACTTTTTCTACGGAGTCTTCTCCTAGGAGATAATTTTTCATCTTCTGTTTAAGATAACTTTTCAGCACTTTGCAATGAAAAAAGTAGGTGACAAAGTACCATAAAAACTGTTTTGAGTATTTTCTTGTTTGTAAATGGTGTAAAAGGCATTTTATCGACAAGGTGTGAAAATAACACCTAGGAGAAAACCCGGGAGAAAAATTGTATTGCATATGGGCCCTGGTCTTCTCAGTCCTCCTTCTCCCTGAGGCTTTGTTCGCATATAAAATTGAAATACTGTCTTTCCCCGAAAATAGTACCTACTCAAAAAATAATACCTAGCTTATATTTCAAGCTTGAAATATAAGCCATCCCCGGAATATAAGGCCTAGTTGGCCGCCGAAAGTGCCCCATTTGCTCCCACCCTCCCTATGCAGAGTGACGAGCGGAGCACAACCTATAAAACAAAGAAGAAACTCACAGGGTTCCGAGGGGCCAGCGTTAACACCTCTCTTCAGCAGTGCGCGGCTTCCTCTCCTTGACAACGGCTCTTGTCATGTGATGCACGCACGTCCCGGCGCGTCACATGATGTGCCTGGACGTGCGTGCACCACATGACAAGAGCCGCCATTGTCAAGGAGAGGAAGCTGCGCGCTGCTGAAGAGAGGTGTTAACGCTGGCCCCTCGGAACCCAGTGAGTTTCTTGTTTGCTTTATAGGTTGCGCTCCGCTCGCCACTCTGCATAGGGAGGGCAGGAGCAAATGGGGGACTTTGGGCTCCACTCGCCACTCTGTAAAGGATGCTGGGGGCTGCCGCTGACTACACGGGGGACACATCTGACTACCGGGGGGGGGGCACATCTCACTACTATACATGGGGGACACATCTGACTACCAGGGAGGTGGCACATCTGACTACATAGGGGGCACATTTTACAAGAGGGAGCACATACAGTAGTGTCACCCCTCATAATTATAAGCCCTAGCACATCTTTTAGGGGGAAAATTAATATAAGACAGTGTCTTATTTTCAGGGAAACACGGTAGCTGACGACAGCAATTTTCAAATTTTTTTTGAAAAAATTTCTATTGCAGAGGGGACTCGAAGAAAGGATACGCGTGGCAAGGCTGCGCTGGCGTCGACTTAGTAGTCTATGGCACGAAGCTGGCGGCGGGAGAACGGTGGCTCGGGCGGGACAGGGCGGCTGCTGGGGGCTTGGGGAAGCCCCGTGTAAGTGAAACTGTGTGTAAAAACACTTTACAGTTCCGCTTTAAGATTGGCGAGTGCTGTAGATCATATTATAAGCAAACAACAAAGTGGATGTAGAAAAAAAAATTTGATCCAGGAATATACCTACGCAGCCGTTTGCTTCATCTATGACTGTAAGAAGAAAAGTAAAGAAAGGATAGTAGTTACATTGGATGCTGAAAAGGCGTTTGATAGAATCTCGAGAGAATTTTTGTTCAAAACTCTAGAAAAGTATGAACTAACTGACAAATTTATTAATAGAATAAAAAAACGATATAACAATCAGTCATCAAGTGTGAAGCTGAATGGCTGCGTGGCTAAAAGTTTTGGACTGCAAAATGGGGTGTGGCAGGGGTGTCCCTTGTCCCCACTCCTCTTCAACCTCTGTATTGAATCTGGTATCAGTCAGATTCAAAATGACCCTCAGATAGAAGGAATGCCAGTGAAGGGGGGAGAACTTAAACTATTAGCATATGCGGACGACTTATTATTGACCCTAACAAACCCAATAAGCTCATTGCAGAAAGCCCTTGAGACACTGGAAGAATTTAGCATATACTTAAACTTTAAAATTAACAAAGAAAGACAAAGATTTTAAATATCAGATGCCTAAATGAGACTCGAACAGCAATACAGAGAGCAAATCCGCTTACATGGTGCGAAAAATAAGTGAAATACTTAGGCCTGGTTCACATTAGCGTTAGCTGTCCGGATTCGCCTGATCGGATCCGGACCGTATACTGTACAAACGGAACGTACGTTCCGCATAGCAATGCAAAGTCTATGCGGACGTTCACATGCGTCCGTTCCGTACAGAACGGAGCCGGATCGGATCCGGACTCCGGACACTTTTCCAACATGCGCTATTTTTCGGTCCGGATCATCTGGCCCACGCACCCGGGCCAGATCCTGACCCGAACATGCGGCCATGCTGTGCAATGAGAAACGGATGTTTCTCATCACACTGGCAATAGGACCGGATGCTTCCAGCACCGGTCCTATGCCACTTGGGGGGCCCGGACTACACGCCAGTATCCCCCATGCTTGCGGTGCCTTTCTGGCACTGCAATGTATCTAGTTCCGGCTACTTTATTGTAGCCGGAACTGATACATTCCGGATCCGCAACTTGTGGCCACCGCAGAGACCCGTACGGTCTCTTTGCGGCCCCCGGACCCCCGGACACTTGCGGACTCGAACCACAAGTGTGAACGGGGCCTTAGCCTGCTTGAGGGAAGAACTGATATCCAACCATGGGGTAAGGTGCAAATTAATAGCTTCCTCAGATCCCTAGGGAAGGGAAAAAAGATAAATATGATAGAGAAATGTATCTTTCTCTATCTTTCTCTAAACCTGCAAAGCTGTTGTCACTAGTATATAAGTTCATTCGTGGAGAAACAACAGAGAAATTATATGTGTGGCAGAAAAAATGGGAAAGGGACCTGGGGATGACCTGGGGAAAAGAGGAGTGGCATAAGATTTTCCAACTAGTATGGAAATACCCTAATCACAAACTACAACTTATTCAATATAAAACAATGATCAGATGGTACCTTACCTTGCTAGAGGTGTGATCAGGGGGGAGGTGACGAGACCCATATGTGGACAGGTTTTGGCAAGAGATGGCTGGGTTCTGGACTAGATATTTGCAAAAGAATGTACATATCTCACCGCTCGAAGCTATGCTTGGGGTCGTAGAAAAATAACAGAATAAACAAATGAAAGAACTGAGAGAAATCGGCAGCCAGGTGGCATGTTATATATTAACTAAAAGATGGAAGGAAAAGGACCCAATTGATTTGCCAGCCTGGATTGCAGGGATGTGCCACTTTTGGGAGGAAATTGATGGGGAAGCGACGGAGCCCTTAAAGGAAGAAGGTGAAAATAAAGTTAAAAGCTCTCTGATTGGATCTACTATTGAAGGGGGAAGAATCAGGAGGAAAGAGAGGTGAAGAACAGGCTGATACACAAATGAATGTATGATTGGGAGTAAGTAGGGATTGAATGTTTATGTAGGATTGGTGGATGAGAGAGATGGTCGGGGTATGAGTGACCCAACTGGACGGAAGAATGTGAGTTAGGGGGGTGGAGGAGGGAGTGGCTATTAGGAGTGTTTTATTTGTTTTTTGATGTTATATTTTTGTTTGGTTTTCTGTTTATCATTTTATTAAATAAAGAATAGTTGACATGCGAACTATGATGCAAACTAAAGAGTCAGACACAAGGAATGTCTCAATGAAGCCCGTGATCAGGTCTGGAAAGGGCAAAGCTGAGCTGAGTTCGTAAAAAAAAACAAAAAAAAACAAAAAAAAAAACCTACGATTAAGAATTTTGACTTGCATAAAGGGTTATAAAAGTATCTCCAAAAGCCTTGGGCCCATATGCAATTCACTTAGTTTTCTCCTAGCTGATATTTTAAAATTTGTCAATAAAATGCTGTTTAAACCACGAGAAAGCAAGAAAATACTTAAAATAATTTTGATAGTTCTTTTTCACCTACTTTTGGTACCTTTTCAAGTGCAAATTGCTGAAAAGTTAGTTTTAATAGAAGATGAAAAATTATGTCCTAGGAAAAAACTTAGGACAAAGCGTTAATTGCATATGGTCCTTGCTGTTTATCAGTCTACGGTAAGACAAATTATCTATAAATGGAAAGTTCAGCACTGCTGCTACTCTCCCTAGGAGTGGCCTTCCTGTAAAGATGACTGCAAGAGCACAGCATAGAATGCTAAATGAGGTGAAGTAGAATCCTAGAGTGTCAGCTAAAGACTTACAAAAGTCTCTAGCATATGCTCACATCCCTAATCTATGAAACAAAAAACACTAAACAAGAATGGAGTTCATAGGAGGATATCACAGCGTAAGCCACTGCTGTCCAAATAAAACTTTGCTCCACGTTTAAAGTTTACAAAAGAGTACCTAGATGTTCCACAGCAGTACTGGCAAAATATTCTGTGGACAGATGAAACAAAAGTTGAGTTGTTTGGAAGAAACCTACAACAGTGTGAGGAGAAAATAAGGCACAGCACACCAACATCAAAACATCATCCCAACTGTGAAGTATGATGGTGCAGGCATCATGGTTTGGGGCTGCTTTGCTGCATCAGGGCCAGGACAGATTGCTATTATTGAAAGAAAAATGAATTCCCAAGTTAATCAAGACATTTTGCAGGAGAACTTAAAGGGAACCTGAAGCAAGTAAAATTATTTAAAATAAACACATGAAACAGTTCTGTAAAGAAGAATGGTCAAAAATTACTCCTGACCGTTGTGCACGTCTGATCTGCAGCTACAGGAGAGGTTTGCTTGAAGTTATTGCTGCCAAAGGAGGTTCAAATAGTTATTAAATCCCAGTGTTCACATACTTTTTGAATGTTTACATGTTTTTTTCAATAAAAACATGGAAACGTTTAATTATTTCTGGGATATTAGTTTAAGCAGACTGTGATTGTCTATTGTTGTGACGTTAGATGATCAGATCACATTTTATGACTGATTGGTGCAGAAATCCATATAATTCCAAAGGGTCCACATACTTTTTACTGCTACTGTACTGTATATATCATATAAACTACATACATTTGGGGAAATCACAATTCCAAGAAATCACATTTCATAATGTGATAGATGTAGTGGATAGCACTCGCATTGCAGTGCTGGGTCACAAGTTCAAATCTGCATGGAGTTTAAAGGGAACCTGTGGTGAGAGGTGTATGGAGGCTGACGTGTATTTTCTTTTAAATAATGCACATTGCCTGGCTGTCCTGCTGATCCTCTGCCTCTAATACTTTACCTAAATACCCAGAACAAGCATGCAGATCAGATGCCTATGACAAATCTGCCAAGATTAGCTGCATGCTTTTCAGGTGCACGATTTAAACACAACTGACCATAAAGATCAGTAGGACTACCTGGCAACTGGTATTGTTTAAAAGGGAATCCGTATGGGAACTTCCATAGGTCTCACACCTTGGGTTCCTTTTAAATGTTTTTACATGTTTGCATTGGTTTCCTTCAGGCACAGATCCCCCCCCCCCCCCCCCCCCCCAAAGAGAAAATGCCTGAAATTGAGATTAGATTGTGAGTTTATTATACTGATTGCAGCTCTGCAGAAAATGTTAGCGCTACATAACTACTAGCTTAATTATTATTATTATTATTTATTTATTTATAAAGTGCCAACATATTCCGTGGCGCTGTACAATGTAAAAAAACACACAAGGGATACATAATGATACAGACAATGATATACATCAAATATAAACACTGATACAAGATACAGCATTGCTGATTACAATTTGATTTAACATGATGACTAAAATGTATGAATGTCTAACAGTGTGCAAGCAATTAAATTAATAACAGTCCATGACACAAAAGTGTGAGAGCCCTGCCCTTGCGAGCTTACAATCTAAAGGAATGGGGTGGAAACAAGAGGTGGGGATGTATACAGTATATGTACAGGCAGTGCGTAATTAGGTTATTTAGTGGGTGCATGGCCTAAGCTAGAGAATATGCTTGTCGGAAAAGGTTGGTTTTGAGTGAGCGTTTAAAGATTTCAAAGGTGGGAGAGTGGCGGATGTGTTGTGGAAGGGCATTCCAGAGGAGGGGTGAGGCATGTGAGAAGTCTTGTACACGTGAATGTGAGGAGGTAATTGTAGAAGAGGATAGAAGAAGCTCATGTGCAGATCTGAGATTGCGGTTGGGTTGGTATCTGGAGACTAGTGAGGCAATGTACAGGGGAGAGAGATTGTGGAGAGCTTTGTAGGTTAGGGTTAAGAGTTTGAACTGAATCCTTTCATTAATTGGTAGCCAGTGAAGAGCTTGACAGAGAGGGTCAGCAGAGGAAGAGCGAGAGGAGAGATGAAAAAGTCGAGCAGCAGAGTTCAGTACAGAATTGAGCGGTGTTAGTCGGTTAGTTGGAAGTCCACCAAGCAATATATTGCAATAGTCCAATCAAGATATAATAAGAGCATGTACTAACATTTTGGTTGTGTCATGGGAGAGAAAAGGTCGGATACGTGCTATGTTTTTCAGTTGGAAATGGCAGGAGCTGGTTAGGGAGTTAATGTGAGGAGTAAATGAGAGAGAAGAATCAAATATTACCCCCAAGCACCGTGCTTTGAGAACCGATGTTATAGACGTGTTGTTAACATTTATTGTAATATCAGGCAAAGGGGTGGACAGGGATGGTGAAAAGACTATTAGTTCAGTTTTATTCATATTAAGTTTTAAGAAGCGAGAGGACATGAAAGAGGAAATAGCGGACAGGCAGTCGGGAACCCGTGTGAGGAGGGAGTTAAGGTCTGGGGCCGAGAGGTACAGTTGTGCATCGTCTGCATATAGGTGGTATTGGAAACCAAATGAGCTGATTAAGTTACCAAGACCGTGCATGTAGATGGAGAAGAGGAGGGGACCGAGGACAGAGCCTTGAGGTACCCCAACAGACAGAGGATGTGAAGAGGAGGCCTGATCTGAATAAGAAACAGTGAAAGACCTTCCAGAGAGGTAGGAAGATATCCAGGAGAGAGAGAGGACCTTTATTCCTATAGATGAAAGGATCTGTAGGAGTAGAGTGTGGTCGACAGTGTTGAATGCTGATGACAGATCTAGAAGGATGAGTATGGAATAATAGCCTTTGGATTTAGCTGTGAGGAGATCATTAGCTACTTTGGTGAGGGCTGTTTCTGTGGAGTGGTTTGGCCGGAAGCCAGATTGGAACTGATCAAGCAAGGAATTTGCAGATAAATACTGACTTAGTTCAGCATGAATGTGGCGTTCAAGTAATTTAGATGCAAATGGAAGAAGTGACACTGGGCGGTAGTTAGCAAGTTCGGTGGGGTCTAGAGATGGTTTTTTAAGTAGTGGTGTTACAACAGCCCTCTTAAATGAGGATGGAAAAATTCCGGTGGAGAGGGATAGGTTAAACAGCGATGTTAGGGCAGGGATGAGGGATGTGGATAGCTGTGGAATGAGATGTGATGGGATAGGATCCAAAGAACAGGTGGTTAGATGGGATTTGGAGATAAGGGAAGAGAGCGAATGTTCGGAGAGTGGAGAGAAACTGGAAAGAGAGCAGTCAACAAGAGGAGTGGAGATGGAGTTTGATGTCTGCGTGGAAAACACACTACGGATTTTTGCAATTTTATCTGTAAAGTATGTTGCAAATTCTTCAGCTGATAAGCATGAAGAAGGAGGAGGAGGGGGTGGTCGGAGAAGGGAGTTGAAAGTACTGAACAGGCGCTTTGGATTGTGCAAGTGGGAGGATATGAGGGAGGAGAAGTATGATTGTTTTGCAGAAGAGAGAGCGATTTTAAACTTGTTCAACTCTTTTTTGTAAGTAATGAAATCCTCATTAGTATTAGTTTTTCTCCAACGGCGTTCAGCTACCCTAGAGCACCCCTTTAACTATTTAGTAGCTTTGGTCAGCCAGGGTTGGCGACTGGCACGGTGTGGGCGGACATTGGTGAGGGGTGCGATTTCATCCATGACTTGCGTGATTGAGCAGTGATAGTGTGCAGCTGCTAAGTCAGGGTCAGTGAACGGTTGTGTGAGGAGAGGTGCCAAGGCATCAGAGACAGATTGCATGTCTATGTTGCGGTAGTTCCTGCGTGTATATGAGCGTGCTTGAGGCAGGGTGGTAGGAAGAGAGGAGGAGAGAGAGAAGTTTAGTAAGTTATGATCAGAGAGCGGGAGAGGAGTATTAGTGAAATCAGCAGTGGCGTAGCTAAGGAGTTGTGGGCGCCGATGCAAGTTTTACAATGGGGCCCCCCAAGCACTCTATATATAGCAATAGATACAGCGCACCAAAATCTGCCAATGGCAACTACAGTGTCAGAGGTGCAAGAAGGGGATGGGGAACAGTTTGTTAATGATTACCATTATTCAAAGTATCTATAGAAGTGATTTTTACAAGCACAGGACCAATAGAGAGTTAATACTGTAATGGAGGGAGGGCCCTTCGGGGCCCCTTTGGCCCAAGGGCCCCGATGCGATCGCTACCTCTGCAACCCCTATTGCTACGCCCCTGGAAATCAGTGATAGAACAGAGACGAGTGAATATGAGGTCAAGTGTATGACCATTAGAGTGAGTTGGAGCAGTGGACCACTGAGACAGGCCGTAGGAGGAAGTAAGTGACAGAAGTTTAGTGGCGGCAGAATTGTTGGTGTCAACATGAATGTTAAAGTCGCCCATAATGATGGTAGGGATGTCGGAGGACAGGAACTGGAGGAGCCATGCAGAGAAGTGATCTAGGAAGAAGGAAGCAGGGCCAGGAGGGCGATAGATTATTGCGATCTGGAGGTTAGAGGGAGAGTATAGACGGACTGCATGGACTTCAAAGGAAGGTAGAGAAAGAGAAGGAATGGGGGTGAGTGGCTTGGAGGAGCATCTATCAGAGAAAAGAATGCCCACACCACCGCCATGTTTATTCCCACTTCTAGGCGTGTGACTAAAGTGGAATCCCCCATAAGAGAGGGCGGCAGGTGAGACCGTGTCAGAAGGCGTCAGCCATGTTTCTGTGACCCCAAAGAAGGTGAAGGCGTTGGAATTGAAAAGGTCATGGATGAAAGGAAGTTTGTTGCAGACTGAGCGGGCATTCCAGAGAGCAGCAGAGATAGGTGGGGGAAGAGGGGGGAGAAGAGGAATATTAATAAGATTGTGGCAGTTTCGGTGTGCATTTGGTTGGCTGTTAGCAGTGCGATTAGTGTGCAAGAGTGAGGAGCGAGGCGGCAGAGAGGGTCCGGGGTTTGGTGAAATATCACCTGCAGCAAGGAGTAGTAGGAGGCAGAGAGAGCGGAGGATAGGGTGGGATTTAGATTTATGGGTAGTTGGAGTATGAAATGTATAGCGCGGTTATATGAATAAGAAAGTTTCATGAGAAGCAACCTGTGGAGAGGATAAAAGAGAGGGAGAAATGTAGAGCGTGTTGCTGACAGCAGGAGGATGCAGTGACTGTACAGATTTGAGAATAGCAGGGGAAAGCAGGCTAATCATGAAGAGCAGAGACAACATTATTTCACTAACCGTGAATCAGATTGCTTAATAAAAATTGTCAGATAAATATACATAATCTATAATGAGAAAATAGTAACATTTATAAATAAGATATATATTAGCAGTTCCTTTATCAAATGACACAAAAAAAAAACATAACAGCGACTAAAACATTGAAAGCAATTAGAAAGTGACTCAAAAGTCTTAGAATAAAATGTCACATAGCTGTAAGAGTTTCATTATTATGGTCTTCCACTAGATGGTGATACAGTGCTAACAATAACATACAAATTACATTCAATACATGAATTATTAGCAAACAATGTACACAGAACAGACATATAACTGATGGTGTTATACAGCTCCAAATACTGCAATTAGTTCTCCGCAGCATAAAAGCAAGAAGAGGTGAATAGCTCAAACAGCTGGAGTTGCTGCTTTATCAGAGAATGCAGGTTCATGTGTACCCACAGAGGGAAATAAGACATTTATTTACAGTGTGTGTCAAAAGCAAAGGTGAGAGGTGTAAGTTCTTCCAGCAATATCTTGGATCAGGACAAGTGCCAAAATCCCTGCTGTCAACAGTAGTGCACAACTTACGGGGCCCTGCAGCAAAACTTTGATAGAACCCTACAATGTTCAGACCTGTTCCTTTGCTTCCCCTTGGTGACCTTCAGGGCTTGAGGGCCCATCTTACAAGGGCCATGAAACAAGTGTGGCCATCAATATCTACACACACACACACACAAGTGTCGCCACAAAAACACATGGGCCCAAATGCAATTCAGTTTTCTTATATGAGTTAATTTATCAGCTTGTATTTAAAATTATTTTTTTCAGCACTTGAAAAAAACCTAAAAAGAAGGTTAAAAAGTTCTAACAAAATTATTTTGATTATTATCTTGCTTCCTGGGGCCATATGCAATTCACTTTTTCTCTTAAAGGGAAGATTTAAGGTGTAGATAAAAAGAACTACTTATCCGGGGCTTCCTCCAGCCCCTGGCAGCCCTCCTGTGCCCTCGCCGCAGCTCAGATCCCAACCAGTGTCCCCTCCGTTGTAGATGTCAACCTCACCAGGTCGGCATCTTCTGCTCCTGCACCAGCATGCGGCCGCGCCGCTCGTGATCGCGCTCACATAGCCTGCAGCGCTCAGTGCAGGCGCAGTACTTGGACCAGAGCAGTTTTGACATTTTAGCTATGTCCCTGTTTAATCAGCAATTTCTGTATCCCTGTCTATGACACCTAAATTGGATACATATCGTTTTTTGCAAGACAATCTAGACTTTTATTGGGCAGTTTTTTTCCCCAAGAAAAATTTTGTTTTCTATACATTTTTGTGGGAGAAATAAGAAGAAAAAATACATTAAATCAGTTTTAACCCAATATAGCCTAAAAAACAAATAGTGCAACTGTAAATTTAAAAAAAAATCCCAAATCTTACTTGGCTGGTTCTCCTTATATTCCTTATATCACAAAACCTTTTTTTTAATGATTATTTTCCTGTCACAATTTATGGAGATGATATTTGATTCTCAAATAAGAGCGGATTGATTGCTATAGTGTGTACTTTTCATTCAGTATTATCCTCGCTCCCTTATTGATAGCCAGATGTGCCCCAGTATTAGCCACCACCCATTATTAGTACCCCAGTATAGCCAGATTTGTCCCCAGTATCTGCCCCCCGTATAGCCAGATGTGTCCCTTTATTAGCCCTCCCCCGATATACATTGCCAGATCCAGATGTGCCCCTTTATTAGCCTTCCACCTTCAGTGTAAATAGCCAGCTGTGCCCCTTATTAGCCCCGCATAGCTAGCCAAATATGCTCCTTTATTAACCCTGTATAGATAACCAGATGTGCACCTTTATTAGCCTCCCTATAGATAGCCAGATGTGCCCCTTCATTAGTCCCCAATAGCAGATGTGCCCGTTTATTAGCCCCCCCTTCCCCATATAGCCAGATGTGCCCCTTTATTATCCCCCAGTGTAGTCAGATGTGCCCCTTTGTAAGTCCCCCTAGTATAGAAAGCCAGTCCTGCTGCTGTATTAGAGCCATCCCCCTTATAGATACCCAGCTATGCCCCTTTATTATTTGCCACCAGCCCCCCCCACCCCATACATAGTCAGGTGTTCCCTATAAATGTATAGGTGTTCCCCCTCTGGATGGCCAGGTGTGCCCTCATATTAAGTGCCCCCCCCCCCCATGCAGAGATCAGGCAGCAGGGAGATCAAGACTAATTATCTCTCACCTGTCCTGTTCCAGTGGCAATCGCAGTCCCCTGCATGCAGTACTGCTGTTAGCCTCAATATGCTGAATGAACTAAGTCCCAGCTTGATGGGAGCCCATCAAGCTGGGACCCGATCCATTCAGAATAATGAGGCTGACAGCAGTAGTGTATGGAGGAGACTGATTGCCGCTGGAACAGGACAGGTGAGATACTTAGTATTGATCCCTTGTTCTAATCACAGTAATGGGGGTGTATTTAAGGGGATCAGGTGGAGGGTGGGGGATTGGACCCCAGGGGGGTTTGCATTATTAGTGTAGTCAGGGAAAGGGGACTTAATGAGCACAGGTGCATGATAACAAGCGCTCTGTGCTCATTAGAGGCCACAGTATAATATACACATTGTTGCATTTTAAAAGGAGTTCTGCAACAACGTGAATATACTATATTTAGGTAGTAAAGTGGTAGGGCATTTTAGTTTAGCAAGTTGTGAAATTATCACCTATGAGGAAACTCTGGAAAAAAGTGGATTACATGTGGGCCCTGATCTGTAGGATGGTCGAGATGATCAAAGAGATTCCTCCGCACACTTTCCATGGGTTAAAACCAGTCCTTTTTATTAAATCATCTCAGAAAAATAGCAAAAAATAGAACAGCATGCAAGCTGACGCGTTTCTGACCCTACCGGGTACTTAGTCGTAGCTAATGTGATACATCACACAGGATCTTAAACAGGCCCGGATTTACATCACAGGAGCCTATAGGCACAGATGTCCTGGCACCCTAGACCTCACCCTCCAGGAACCTACAAACCCCCGCGGAACTGCACTGCAAGTGTGCTGGCTGCCCCAGCTGTCACTCCTCCCTTACTACCCTAGGTAGCTACAGGTGCCCCTTAGTATTAGGTAGCCAGAGGTACCCCCCAGTATTAAACAGCTAGTGGTGCCCAAGACTGAAGGGAGATCTTGTCAGTGGCATACTGAGAGCTGGGTGAGAAACCTCTCATATAAGCTGCCTTATGGTAAATCCGGCCCTGATCTTAAATATCTGGAGACCACACCCCCCTGACCACCACACACAAACAGGTGACCAACATGATTAAAGGGAAATGCCACTGGTGGTAGAGGAGTAGGCTCCAGCATATTGTACATATACATACATACATTAAAATTACATTTAAAAAGACACCATGATGATAGTGGGGGTCAACCTACTATCATTTAATTAACGTAACCCCCAAAGGCACAAGAGGGGAGGGGGGGGGGGGGAGGGAAGAGAAGAGAGGGGAAGGGGGGAAAAGTACAAATAAGCAAAGTGCAGACATAGGGCTTGATTCACAAAAAAGTGCTAACTGTTAGCACGGGTGTTTTCTTGTGAATTTTCACATTGCACGCGATCGTGAATTTTCGCGTGAAACGATAGTTTTTGCGCGCAAACACGAATTTTCCCACTAAATCGATATCGGTTTCGCGCGAAAATTCGAGTTTGCGCACAAAAATGTTATCATTTCGCACGAAAATTTGCGATCGCGCGCAATGCGAAAATTCACGCGAAAACGCCTGTGCTAACAGTTAGCACTCTTTTGTGAATCATGCCCATAATATTTTCAACAGGCCTAGAAAACAGAAGTAAATATAGACCAGGGGTCGAGTCCTGCGTGAACGCGGGGGGACGACGTCCACTTACTATTATTGCAGAGTGGACGCCGTCCCCCTAACACCGTGGAGGGGAGCAGCGCAGCAGAGAGGAGCATTGGGCAGAGCAGCGGGGAAGGGCGGACGTTTCCCCCCCCCCTCCCTCACCTTAGGGCTCCTCTCCCTGGCTCTCCCCTCCATAACATTGAGGTGGTGGCTGGCAGCGGTGGCGGTGGGCGGGACTTACCTCCTCCAGTGTTCCGGCGAGTGGACGCTGTGCGTGCGTGCGTGCAGCTAGCACGCATAGCCACAGCGTCCACTCGCCGGAACACTGGAGGAGGTAAGTCCCGCCCACCGCCGCCGCTGCCAGCCACCGCCGCCAGCCACCGCCTCAATGTTATGGAGGGGAGAGCCAGGGAGAGGAGCCCTAAGGTGAGGGAGGGGGGGAAACGTCCGCCCTTCCCCGCTGCTCTGCCCAATGCTCCTCTCTGATGCGCTGCTCCCCTCCAGCTGGGAGGGCACCTATACACCTGGCTACATATACTGGGGACACCTATACACCTGGCTACATATACTGGGGCCACTATACACCTGGCTACATATACTGGGGCCACTATACACCTGGCTACATATACTGGGGCCACTATACACCTGGCTACATATACTGGGGCCACTTTACACCTGGCTACATATACTGGGGCCACTATACACCTGGCTACATATACTGGGGACACCTATACACCTGGCTACATATACTGGGGACACCTATACACCTGGCTACATATACTGAGGACACCTATACACCTGGCTACATATACTGGGGACACCTATACACCTGGCTACATATACTGGGGACATATACACCTGGCTACATATACTGCGGGGACATATACACCTGGCTATACTGGGGATACCTATACACCTGGCTACATATACTGGGGACACCTATACACCTGGCTATACTGGGGACACCTGAACACCTGGTTACATATACTGGGGACACCTATAGACCTGGCTACCTATTCTGGGGACATCTATACACTTGGCCACCTATTCTGGGGACAACTATACACATGGCTACTTACACTGGGGACACCTATAGACCTGGCTAGCTATGCTGGGGGTACCTATTTTGGGAGAACTGCTGTCAGATATGTATTTTTGGGGAACCGCTGATGCCAGATTACGTGTATTTTGGGGAACCGCTGCCAGATTGTGTATGTTGGGGGACCACTGCTGCCAGATTACATGTATTTTACGTGTATTTTGGGTGATCCACTACCAGGTTTCACGTATTTTGGGGAACTGCTTCCAGATTATGTGTATGTTGGGGGAACTGCTGCTGCCAGATTGTATATTTTGGGGGAACCGCTGCCATATTATCTGTATTTTGGAGGAACCTCTGCCAGATTATGTGTATTTTTGGTGAAATGCTGTCAGATTACATCTACTTTTTGGGGATACACTACGGCAGAGCTCAAACTTCCCCTGGCAGACCTTTTATACCACTGCTAAGGCCATGTATATTTGGCCCCACCCATGACCACGCCCATGCTATGCTTAACCACGCCTATTTTTTGTTTTTGGGGTGAGTCCACTCACTTCTTTTTCCAGGACTAGACCCCTGATATAGACACATTTGGAAGGCCATGAACTAAAGCAAGTACTACTGTAGTATGGTCCCCTGTATTGAAGAAAGGTAAGGTTAGAAGTAGGGGTTCCTCATCAGTTCTGGGCCCTCATCCAGTCACAGGGGCTGCTCCCCTATAGCTATGCCCTGGCTATCTACCTTTCACTAGATATATATCTACATTTCACTATATCTTATATTCTGAAAAATACGGTATTTCTAATAACATCACTCTGCTAGAATTAACTATGCCTGCTTAGATAGCAATGCCCTGTTTCTGTGACAAGACACTTTAAACAGACACCAGGAAATGATAACTAAGATAGAGTGTAGCATAGACTATTACTACTTACTAAAATGTGTTTTTTCACATTTCAGTGTGCTTAAATTGTTCTTTTGTTTCTCCTTTCCTTTATTACTACAAGCAGACAAGGCATCTGTTAGTTAACATGATGCATCTTACCCGTTATATTCCATTTAAGAAAACACGGCAAACATCCCCTACTCACATGTAACTCGTTATAATTTAACTGGCGTCAACTACTGGCAGGAGAGGAGCTTATCTCCAGATTACAGACATTTCTCTTACTGTTGGGATAATCAGTAAGAAATTATCTACAACTCCAGGTATAAATCCATAACATGACTAGTGTTAATGATTAAAGATTCTGCTGCCGTTTAAGTTTCTGATTTTTATACTTATTTAAATATTGAGACTTGACATGTCAGTTAAAAAAAAAAAAAAACATGATGTCACATGCTGTTCTTCCTCATTTGGCTTTCTATTAAAAACCACCCTGGCGTTCTATTAAGATCGCCAGGGCGGCTGCAGGAGGTTTTTTTTTAAATAAAAAAAAAACTATTTCATGCAGCCAACTGAAAGTTGGCTGCATGAAAGCCCACTAGAGGGCGCTCCGGAGGCGTTCTTCTGATCGCCTCCGGCGGCCAAAAGTAACACGGAAGGCTTTTGCTTACTTCGTCGCCATGGCGACGAGCGGAGTGACGTCATGGACGTCAGCTGACGTCCTGACGTCAGCCGCCTCCGATCCAGCCCTTAGTGCTGGCCGGAACTATTTGTTCCGGCTGCGCAGGGCTCAGGTGGCTGGGGGGACCCTCTTTCGCCGCTGCTCGCGGCGGATCGCCGCAGAGCGGCGGCGATCGGGCAGCACACGCGGCTGGCAAAGTGCCGGCTGCGTGTGCTGCTCTTTATTTCATCAAAATCGGCCCAGCAGGGCCTGAGCGGCACCCTCTAGCGGTAATGGACAAGCTGAGCTCGTCCATACCGCTAAGGTGGTTAAAAGCAAGCACCATGACCAGGGTAGGGCCCTATTTGAGCCGACCTTATTAATTACCGTAACAGAAGCTATGACACCCAATTGGAGTTATAAGGCCACAGCTTTATTACAGTATTGACTTTAAACATTAAATGAGCTGTGACAAGAAACACTGAAATAAAAAGGCGGGGAAACAAAAACATATTACAATCACAAACATATTTCTATTAACAGATGGCGGGGCGCTTGAGCGCTCTGCAGGTCCCTTGACAATGCCCTCCCGTGCCGGCCACCAGCCTTCGGCTTACATTATCACATTATACATTATTGCCATTATCCATTATCATTATCATATATATTCCATTATGGGATCCTCATTTGGCGCATTAATTGGTTATGCCAGCTCGGTGGGGAATACTTTCTCGATGTCCAAAGATACGGCATTGTCAAGGACCCGCCACAGCATTCGTCCTTGCCCTCTCAAGGACAAATGCCCGCCCACACGCAGAGCGCTGCCTCGAGAGCCTCTCTCAGGCCATATAAAAGAGACAGCGAGATATCCTCCCGCTGTACCCCCCCCCCCTCTACTTCTATTGGGGCCTACAGTTCCCCCAACCTTAGAGCTCCATGGAAGGCTAATGTAAAAGCCAGTGGAAACAGCCAAACTTTCGTGTTCACTGCGGCAATATACCTCCAGTGCGCCCGGTAGTTCAATCCGCCGTGCCAGCGTGATGGCCAAATTTTGTTTATTTATTTTTTATTTATTTATTTATTTATTTATTTTTTAATTTATTTATTTATTTATTTATTTTTTCTTTAATTCGCCATGGCCGCGGCCCTGACGCAAGATGCATAGCGTACCGCCGCTAAGTCTGGGTCGCTCCCGTCATTTACCGACGTGCCCCATGGGTGCGATAGGTGATGGGTAAAGCGATATTTACCTGCCTCTTTTCTGAGGCCCCCCCCTAGGGGTGAGATGTGTAGGTTGGGTATGGGTGGGTGCTGAAAAGGGGGGGCCTGTCATCCTTTCCATGGCTAGCTCATTGTCAAGTGTCTGTGCCACCACCTCTGGGAATTGGTGAGCGGATTTCTAATTTTTGCGTTTGCCGTTTGAGTAGGCCGATTTGCATGGCATTATAAACCCCTCCCGAAAGCCATATGCTAGAAGGTCGGCCTGCTCCCTATTGGGGTACCTATCTAGCCATGGGGCCATCGCCCCGACATTAACTGGCGTGACCCCCTTTCCCAGTACATTGCTCTGTCTTGGTTCCCTGTGTGTTCTTGTTTCTTTTGAAACAATTAGCTCCTGGATGCCCGCTGGCCCTGCAGGCCGCGCAATCGTGCATATATCTGCATGTGGTTCCCCGCTCGCAGGTGTCATTGTTGTAGTTCCAGCATAAACCTTTTTTCTGCTGGGCCGGCGAGGCATCTGCCTCGCCGTCCGGCGCTTGAAAGGGGGTGTTGTGGCCCCCCTTGTACTCGCTACTGTACTCCGGCTTGGCTGGGCTACTCAGCGACATCCATAGCATGATGTCCCTGTGTTCCCACGTTAAAGATGGCCTGACTGCCATCTTTTGCTGGAACTGCTCATCATATAGCAGCCAGGCCCTCCCTCCATATTTGTGATATGCTTCCCTGATGCCGTCTAAGTAACAGAACATTGCTGCGCACTGTTCTGGGGTCTTCTCACCTACTATGCTGGCGAAGATGTGAAAAGTTCTTGACCAATTAGGAAATATCCTAGGTATCAATCTATACATTCGCCTCTGGTCGTCCTCTTCCTTGCGGTGTTCCTTGCCCCTCTCCCACTTGTCTATGTTATAACTATCTAGCGGGAGCACCGTGAATATGTCAATGTACTAGCCTTTCCAAATTTTTTCTTTCGTTTCCTTTGGTACGTGGAAACCCAAAGGACCCGCAAAACAGACGTAGGTGCTGCTCTTAGCCGAGTCGGCTAGGCGGGGTGTCCGTTCGGATTTCTCGGTCGTTCCCACCTCTGGGGTTGCGGCGACCGGCGGTCGAACATTCCCAACCTCTGGGACCGAGCCGCTCACCTCGTGTTTCACGAGCCCTGCTTCCTCTCCTCCGCCTCAGGCCCCCACCTGCTGAGCTGTATTATTTGCCCTAATGGCCTTTAGAATTTCCAGCAGCAAAGTCCGCTGGTCCCCATCCTGAGAAACATTTTTAGCAGTAGTAGAAACGGGCATTTCATTGGCAATCATTCTGTTAGTCTCACCTGCATGGTTTTCCGCTTCCGGGAGTGTCGCTGGTCCATCCCTTCCATGTGGCCCCTGAGCTACATGCTCCCCGGAGCCGTGATGGGGGACCTGCGGAGGCAATAACAAAGAGGCGACTCCCTCCGCCTAGTTATACTGCTGCCGTGCGCCCTGCCGCTGCCGTCTTTCGCCGCTGTTGCTGGCCCGACCTAGTGCCGGGTCCGCCATTGTTTCCACTGCGTCTTCCTGATATCACCATCCACTCTCCTGCTGGCCCCAGTATCGGTCCTGCTCCTCTTCCTGTTCCCCTTCGCTCTCCCCCCCTTCCTCTGCTCTCTGACTCACCTCCACGGCATGCTCCGGCTGTTGCTGTCGCCCTCTGGCCCCCTCCCACCTGCTGGGCCTCTGTCCTGCCCCCTGGCCCCTGCCCTGGCTTCTTGTGGCCCCCCTGCCCGCTGCTCCCTTCCCCCCGTTCTTGTTGCCCCCACCCTGCGCTGCCCTGCGCCCTTCTCTCCTTGGGGCCCCCTGCCTGAGGCTCCTGCATCCCCCCGCTGGCCCCCAGTTCTGGGTTCTGGCTCTGTGGTGAGCCCTTTAACTAGAGTGACCATATTTTTGTGGGTCCAACCTGGGACGGGGAGGGGGGCGTGGGGGGGGGGGGGGCGGCGCGCGCAGCGCGCCGCGGCGAAAAGTGGGAAGGAGTGAGGAGCGTGCAGTGGCGAAGACTGGGGGAGGGGGGCTGCGGCGCGCGCAGCGCGCCGCGCCGAAAAAATGGGCGTGGCCATGACATTGTATGGGCGGAGCTAACGTAATGATGTAACAGCGAGGCATAAGAAAGCAGTGTTTACGCCATGATGTGGACAAATGAGACTTTGTATCATGGGTGTGCAGAAACTGTGTGATGCTAATAGTATACCGTAACCACAAAGCAGCAAACATAGCCATCTATGACCATTAAATAATAAATGCAGTAACAGTTACCCCGGACACCAGAAAATAAACGCAATAGGCAACATGTCAGTATAAAATAAATGCAATGCGGGCAAACATGTCAGTATAAAATAAACGCAATGCGGGCAAACATTTCGCCAGAAAAGAAACGCACTGCGGGCAAACATTTCGCCAGAAAAGAAACGCAATGCGGGTAAACATTTCGCCAGAAAAGAAACGCACTGCGGGCAAACATTTCACCAGAAAAGAAACGCACTGCGGCCAAACATTTCACCAGAAAAGAAACGCAATGCGGGCAAACATTTCGCCAGAAAAGAAACGCACTGCGGGCAAACATTTCGCCAGAAAAGAAACAATGCGGGCAAACATTTCACCGGAAAAGAAACAATGCGGGCAAACATTTCACCTGGAAAAGAAACAATGCGGGCAAACATTTCACCAGAAAAGAAACAATGCGGGCAAACATTTCACCTGGAAAAGAAACAATGCGGGCAAACATTTCACCTGGAAAAGAAACAATGCGGGCAAACATTTCACCAGAAAAGAAACAATGCGGGCAAACATTTCACCTGGAAAAGAAAGCATTTACTCACCTGGCAGAAGTGTCCGGCCTCTGGCGCGCTGCTCCGTCCCGGGACCGTCTTGTTCCTCCTGCTCTGGTCTCCCGCGCTGACAGGGCTACGGCAAGATGGCGCCCGAAGCCCTGTACTAGTGACACAAATAGGTCTCCAGTACAGGGCTCCGGCAGCCATCTTGCCGTAGCCCTGCTCGCCTGCTGGTGTCGGAAACAGACACCGGAAGAGGAGGCTGGAGCGGGGCTGCGGGCAATGAACTGGCACGGCGTCTATAGACGCCACTGCCAGTTCATTGAGGAGAGAGTGGCCAGAGTCCCGAGGCCGGGACGTCCCGCTGCTCAAAGCGGGACGTTTCCCGGGACCTCATTAAGCCTGGGACAGCGGACCCCGAATCCGGGACGTGTCCCGGGCAATCCGGGACGTCTGGTCACTCTACTTTAAACAGTTTAGGTTCCCTTTAAACAGCGGGGGGCGGGGCAGACTGCGGCGGGAATCCAGTTGTTAGCCAATTCAATGCAGGCAGAAGACAGGGAGGGAGGGGAGCAGTAGCAGCAGGGCAGAGCAGGGCGGCGGGGGGCCGAGGACGGAACACTGATGTCACATACTCCCGCAGCTGGGACGTCCTGCATCTAAAAGTGGGACTTTTCCTGGGACCCAAGCCAGCCTGGGACAGGGGACCCCGAATCTGGGACCCGTCCCAGGTAATCTGGGACGTATGGTCACTCTACTTTAACTGTCTGAACCCCTGCAGGCCCGGAGCTGTGCTGGGTCCCCCTCGGTGGCCCTGTTTGTGTGGCCTGCGTGTGGGGGTGGACGCCTGCCGGCTAGCTGGGGATGGGGTGAGTGCCACGTGGACTGGGGGGGTTGATGCAGGGCCATCGCTGGCCCCACCGCTGCTGGCGATTACTGGCCGGCCGCGCCGACAGGAACTCTGCTGTGCCCTGTCCCGGCGGCGGCCATTTTGCCGGAGACCCGGGTGGCGGCCATTTTGGGTTGGACCAGGGAGAGGGAGGGGGAGGGGGCGTGGGCCTGCAGGCTTCTGCTGCCCGAGTGAGTGAATCTCCTCGGCCGGGCTGACCTCCGCAATCAGGCTGCTCCTCGCCCGCCCATTGTCCTCTCCCCACTCCGCCGCCGCTGTTCGCCCCTGCTGACCTGCTACTTGGGACTGGGCCCCGCCGCCCCCCGCGCCGACCTCCACAGTGATGGGACCTTCCTCCCCCCGCCTCCTGCTCCTGGCTGGAGAGCCTGCGGGGCTGAAGCGGACCGGAGGCCTCCTTCTCCTCGTGCCCTCCGGGCGCGGAGCCCCAGCCAGGTTAGTGAGCTGGGCCTGAAGCCACAGCATCCCCTGCTCCCCTGGCATGGCCCGCACCCGGTCCCAAAGCTGCTGCATAGGGGCATCCATGGTTGTCCCTGCTGGTATACTGTGCAGCTGTTTGGGGAGGGGGATATTTGTATGTGCTGGATGGGTCGGGGCACTGTGGTGGGATCGCTGGGATGGGGTGGCTGGGATGAAATGGATGGGACTGGATGGGCTGCGATGGAGGGAATGGGATGGAATGGATGGGGTGGCTAGCACTCAAAGGGCTACCTGAGGCTGGATGGGAGGGAGGCCTGGAGTGCCCAGAAGCAGTTTGTATGAGATGGGAGGTTAGTTAGACTCTGCAGTTCTGCTGAACTGCAGGTATCAGCCGGGAGGGGAGGCTGCTGTTTGTGGGCCTGATGCTGGGAGAAGGTTGGGGAGGGATTTCTGGCTAAGGGCCTAGTAAGAAAATGTCTGCACTTACCCCAGCCTTTGCTCCAGCGAAGTTTGCTGTATCCACACGATCCCAAAAGGAAGGCTGCCTGGCCAGCCCCCTGGTCTTATAGTGTCCTGGCTCTGGCCAGGACACTCCACCTTTCCTTCACACCTGGCGACCCTATTGTTCTTGGACAGTCCAGCTCAGAGCCCACCCGGTCACGCCCCTTCTCGCCCTAGCTTCGCCCAGCTCTCAGGTTACTGGAGCAGCCTAATAGGTGCTTCTGGCTGTATATGCTTAAAGGACTTACGAGGCCAATCCTTGAGAAAAAAAATAAAAAAAGTTAGCTACCTGCGTCAGCTTTTAAGGCACGGAGGACGCCGTCCGCGCCCTCCGTGCCGTTCCGCCGGGTCCCCGCCGCTCAGTAGCCCCCCCGAACGGTCCCCGATCGCGCGGCCAGGGTCGGGCTCTCCAGACTGTACAAAGATGGCGGCCGGAGCTGGCCACGGCTGCGCAGTCCGCATAGCCGCGAGTGCGGCTGCGCAACTCTAAGGCCAACCCCCCGATCCACCCTACAGGAAACAGCCTGTTACGTGGATCGGGGGGTTGGCCTTAGAGCTGCGCAGCCGCACTCGCGGCTATGCGGACTGCACAGCCGCGGCCAGCTCCGGCCGCCATCTTTGTACAGTCTGGAGAGCCCGACCCAGGCCGCGCGGTTGGGGACCATTCGGGGGGCTACTGAGCGGCGGGGACCCGGCGGAACGGCACGGAGGGAGCGGACGGCGTCCTCCGTGCCTTACAAGCTGATGCAGGTAGCTAACTTTTTGTATTGTTTTTCTCAAGGATTGGCCTCGTAAGTCCTTTAAAGGTGCCCATTACCCTCCCTGGCGGTATGATTATTTCCAGATTTTAGAGTCTAAAAGTGGTGCAATTTTTTTTGCATGCTTTTAGACCCTAAAACTGCAAAACAATCATACCGCTAGAAAGCCTGCAGCAGCCCCTGCACTTACTCTCCTGCCAGGGGCGCCGCCAGTGTGCAAGTGAGCCACGCCCCCGCTTGGGGCCTCACTCACTCTGCTTCTGGCGGTTTACCCCCTCCCCGCTGCAGTGTTCTGCCTCAGTCTGCCACCAGTCACGCTGAGGTTGCTGACTGACATAAAAGCTTTAGCAGCGCTCGTGCATTATTTACAAGCTCCCATCCTTTTTTTCAAATTGCTGCTGGCCGTTTCCGCCCCCTACTGACCTCTCCCCCAGCCAATTGGACCAACAGTGTAACACCCCCTCCTTAGGCCCGGTTCACATCTGCAAAAACAGCCAGAAGGCTCTGGTGAGCGGATCCGGTCTCCGCTTCACCGGATCCGGATGGCTCAGTCCGTGGCTCGGTTCACATATGAAAACGGATCTGATCAATGATTGATCGGATCCATTTTCATTTAGCAAATACATACCTAATCTTCTGCAGTAGCCGGCAGTAGAGGGTTCCTCTTCTTCCACTGTGACTACACAGCGCGTCATGTGACATGACGCGGAAGAAGACAGAAGCCTCTACCGCCAGCTGCTATGGAAGATTAGGTATTTATAAACCCTCCCTAGCCCACCAGCCTGGCTGCTGCACCCTCCCCTCACCCTCCCATTGCTAGATTCGTGTCAGCCCATGCCCCCACCCCCCGTGGAACGGTCCGTTTCTTTACTAGTGTGAAGAAACGTTCCGTTTCCCATTGCCCCCAATGCTGCTGCATTTTTGTCCGGATCCGTTCCACTAAGCAGAACGGTCCGGAAAATTAGGACCTGCAGCAATTTTTAGGTCCGGGGACCGGAACGTATCCGTACCAACGGACGCATGTGAATGGATCCAAAGGTTAACATTGGATCCATTCACATCCGTTCCGTTTGTACAGTATACTTTCCGGTTACGTTCGGGAAAAAAACGCGAATGTGAACCGGGCCTTACAGGGCTAATGGAAAAGTGAGCTTACTTTGTGGCTCCACCTCTAACTCCCGCCCCCAGCCACGAGTGTTTGTTGCCCCCAGCGCTGCAGAGATGGACATCTGCCAATACCCTGGATGAGCATCACAGCTTAGGGGAGAGTGAGTGCTGACTGCTGAACACGGTGGCACTCGCTGTCTAAACTTGCCAGACTGTCATGTCCTGTTTTTTTTTTTTAATTCAATATTGTGTACTGCAAAAACTCTACCCCCTTCTCTGAACTGAAAAGGGGGGAGGGCAGTGTTAGCAGTCAGAGGGTGGTTCTCTTTCTTATCTTATGCTGGGTACACACGTTGCGATTTCCCACTCGGGATCGATCCCGGTCGATCGATTATTTCCGACATGTTTGATCGGGTTTCGATGGATACAGCCGTCGACTTTTGCATACTTAACATGAGTAAATCGACGGCTGTATCGATCGGGAGCCGATCGAACATGTCGGAAATAATTGATCGACCGGGATCGAGCTCGGGATCGGGCAGGAAATCACAACGTGTGTACCCAGCATTGGGAGGTATGGGCAATGTGCTGCCTGTGACCTGGCTGTGAGGGAGACACAAGCAGCGGGAATCTGGATCCTTGCTGGGCTGCACACTTGGGCACGACACGCAGCCATGTCGGGCACCACATTGACCTGGTCCTGAGTCTCCTGACTCCTGTGGGCAGATGAGCTGAGGAGGAGTGGACAGTGGATCAATGTGCATTCTCAGGTTATCATAATGGCTTTTGTTTTTGCTACCTGTTTTTTGCCCCATGACAACTCACCTAGGCACATACAGTAATGCACTGCACTGGCAAACAGAGACTGCTACTGACCATGACCACCATTAAAGTGGACCTGAACTCTTGCACTGAACAGAAGGAAAACAAATAGAAATGCACCCTGTATGTATTTAGAGAGTTTAGCCTGTCTAATTCCCCCTCATCTGTGACTAAGCACAACTGTAATTTGATCTCTCAGCTGTGTCACCTGACTAAGCTCAGATTTATTCAGGATTTGTATCGGATGTAACAAAGAAATGTTTTTCTTTCAAGGTTATTATGCTGGTGCTTACCTTTTAGAGCAGAAAGGAAGTTCTGAGTTTAGGACTGCTAGGATGTGTGTTTTGAGTGCCCAGGAGTGCCTCCACTGCCTATCAGCTGTTCTTGTGGATCTGCCAGGCACGCGCTAGCACTTGGCATGGGCAGTATGGTGGCATCCCCCGCAGACACATCTGACAGCCACAACGCCTAGATAAGATGAGACTTTTTCTTTTACTCTGTAACCGTGACTAATCACCGCTCTAATTTAATCCCACAGCTATGTCAGCTGGCTGTCTCAGCAGATAAGCTCATTTCAAAGCACAGGATATTAACAATATGTGTGCTTCCTTAAAAGCAGGAAGTAGACACACTGCAGATTTAGTGCAAGATTTCTACCAGCTGTAACAAAGAATTGTTTTTATTTAAAGGTTATTATGCTGTTGCTTATCTTTTAGAGTTGAGATGCAGTTCTAAAATTAGGTCCACTTTAAAAGCAAGTAAGCAGCAAGGCTGGGTCCCCGGTTTGAATCCCAGCCAGATCTACATCTGCCAAGAGTTTGTATGTTCTCCCTGTGTCTGTGTGGGTTTCCTCCAGGCACTCCAGTTTCCTTCCACATCCCAAAAACATACAGATAAGTTAATTGGCTTCCCCCTAAATTGGCCCTAGACTACGATATATACACTACACTACATGATGACTATGGTAGGGAGTAGATTGTGAGCCCTTCTGAGGGACAGTAAGTGACAAGACAATATTATATGTACAGCGCTGCGTAATATGTCAGCGCAATATAAATACTTAAAATAAACAAAACCAGCCGGGGACTACCTGTATTTTGCTAGTATTTGGATCCACCCACATCATGTTTTGGCCACGCCCATTTTTCGCTGCAGCGCGCCGCTTTGTTTTGTGGTGTGGCTACCCATTTTTTTGCTGCAGCGCACTTCACGAGCACTTGTTTCATGGAGGGGGGCCTCAAGTTAAGGACTGCTTGGGGCCACCAAAACCTTAGCTGCACCCCTGCTCTCCTCCCAGGGATCCAGTGCTGCAGTCTTTCCTCCATACTCCGGGTGGCGCTGTAACCCTATAGTGAGATCCTCAACTGTCATCATGATGACACATGGTGATCTAACCACAAGGAATCCAGAGCCTCAGAGGAGAGGAAGAGGAATGGCTGCAAGCGTCTGGATCGCTGGGGAGGTGAGTTGAAATGCTCGCATCGTGCTATGCTCTGCATTAACCTTGCAGCGGTCACCACGATGGTTGAACAGAGGTAGTCCCTCATATTGTATAGAAGTGGTAAGATTCTACTTACAAGTAATTACTACTTTTAATATTCCATAGTGAATGGGGCACAGTATATTGAATCCAATTTTTATTCTTGCAATCATCATGGTAGATTACATTGTGGGCACATAGGTGTGCTGTTTATCTTACATACAGCTAAACTTCAGAAGCATTAATAAGTTCATCTTTTATCCCCCCCCCCCCCAATCCTATCCTTATCCTATTCAACATCACATCAAACACATACTTATTCCAGTGCTGCAGACCTGGGTGACTGCCTATGATTCACTGGCTCACACCTTCCTCACAGTTCACACCCCTATAAAGTTGCACCACCCCCACTGTTCACCAAACCACGGACTAAAACCAACCCATCTGTGCTGCAAAGAAGCAGTGGCTGGAGGGTGTATTAGTTAAAGGACATCAGAGGTAACAAATGGTTATTATCCTTTACTTACCTGGGTTGTCTTTTTCCTTGCCGCAGTTCCACTTAGCTCCAGAGCAGTGAAAGCTCCTCTGTAATGATCGATAACGCACCTGGGTCGATGTCTTCTGCGCACGTGCAGGCACCTCTTGCGATCATGCTCTAATGGACATGCATGGTAGCCCGTGAGCATGGTGGTGTAGTGGTTAGCGCTCTTGCCTTGCAAGCGCTGGGGCCCCGGTTCGAATCCCAGCCAAGTCAACATCTGCAAGGAGTTTGTATGCTCTCCCCATGTCTACGTGGATTTCCGCTGGGCACTCTGGTTTTCTCCCACATCCCAAAAACATACAGATAAGTTAATTGGCTTCCAAAAAATTGGCCCTAGACCATACATGCACTACACGATACATAGATATGACTATGGTAGGGACTAGATTGTGAGCCCCTCTGAGGGACAGTTAGTGACAAGACAATATACTCTGTACAGCACTGCGTAATATGTCGGTGCTATATAAATACTTAAATAAATAAATAAAAAAATAACAATGTGATAGGCTAAATCAGGGGTAGGGAACTTATGGCTCGGGAGCCATATGTGGCTCTTTTGATGGCTACATCTGGCTCACAAATAGGGGTTGATTTGCTAAGCTACACTGCTCAAGCACTGCTCAAGCAGTACCGCTTAGTGTGACAGAGCAAGTAACATTTTCACTGCTACTACTGTAGAATGCACTACTAACTTACTGGCGCTCCCCCCAAAATGCGCTCCCCCCAAACAGCTGCTCCAATTGTCCCACTCTGGATCCTGTCAGGTCCAGTGACTTTGTAGGACCAGATCCCTGCACTTGGATTGGCCCAATAGGCTGCCTGTCACTTGACAGGCAGTCTATTGGGCCAAAGTGTGGGGATCTCGTCCTACAAAGTGAATCAACCTCCAAGTCAGCTAGCTAATTGTACAAGCTGTGAGGGCTGGAACCCACAAGAGCGGTTTTGTGAGCATTTTGGCAGCGCTGCGATACGCTAGCGTTTTGCCAAATCGCTCAGCTAATGCGAATGGATGGGGCAACTTCCACAGGAGCGTTTGCGTTTCCCAAAATCGCAAACGCAGGACATGCAGCATTTTTGGAGCATTAGCGCTTCAATGTTAAGTATGTAAGCGCTGCGCAATCGCTGTGCAAACGCAATGGCGCGCGTTTTGTGAGCGTTTTCAAAATTCCGAAAGTACCCAGAAGGCTTACAGCTTCCCAGAATGCTATAAGATAAGGTTTCTGTTTCCTGTTGACGGCTTGTGGTACAACGGAAGTGCGACAGAGCTGCAGGCTGTGTGGAAAGTGGCTTCTTCAGGGCAATGTCTCGGAAAAAATGGTTTACAACGGAGGATGTCATCTCCAAAGTGCAGCCACATGAAGTCCTATACAAGAAAACGAGCAGAGACTACAAAGTGAACCAGCTAGCCAACGAATTATGGGCAAAAATAGCAAAGGAGCTGTATGAGGAGGCTGGATTGACATGGAATATGCTGTCACCCAAACTTCAGGATACAAATAGTGAGTACCTTTTGTATGTATAAATGATGTCAAGAGTGTCTCTCTCTCTGTCTGTTTGTATATATATATATATATATATATATATATATATATATATATATATATATATATATATATATATATATATATATATATATATATATATATATACACACACACACACACACACACACACACACACACACACAATCGATTGATGATGTTACATTGCCTTTTTTTTGGATGCTGTGTGAGGATGTAATGGAGCAGGTGGAAGTTATTCATGCACAATAATGTCCTCTTTGTCCCGCACACAATTATGTAGGACACATGCAGCCTTTACAATTGTCACAGCATTTGCAGTGTTATAATGGTTGTCCTGCCCGGTCGATACTGGTAGTGCAATGACACATATGTATGTACAATAGCTCGAAACCTGTCACAAATTAAAATATTTTAATACTGTTTTTATATTATTTTACAGTACAACAAGTGAAAACTCGCTGGAAGTCCATAAAGGATACCTTTAGAAGGGAGCTGCTGGAAGAGAAACAGGAAAGCAAAAGTGGTTCGGGGGCATCCAATAGGACAAAATATAGCTTCACTGCAGAACTAGCATTCTTAAGACCATGTATGGAATTGGACGAGTAAGTGTATAATTGCTTTTGACTATTCTTAACATACATTCACTTTCTGTACAGGCGAACACACACATCTCTCACCACATTTCTTGTTCACACTTGCAATACTTAACAACCTTTGTCCTTCCATAGGACACAAGATAACATGCCGGCTGATCCTGTGGTGACAGTTGATGGCGAAGATGCAGAAGAAGACAGGGGAAATACTACTGTATCTTTATTAAGCACCTCAGACACACCAAGTGATGATATGTCTCATAGTAGCAGTGCTACTGTATTGTCTCCTGCGCCTCCTACTACCTCCACTACAAAACAGACAAAACAAATAAGCAGAGGAAGGCGACAAGGTGGAGGTGGCAGATCACAAAGCAGTTTTGAAAGTGGTGTATTAAGTTCTATGCAGGAAGCTGTAGGTGTTTTACATCATGCTAGCTGCGATCACTACAATTTTGCTGTCAGTCTTGTCCCATACATGAAAAAAGTACCAGAGGATAGAATTTTAGATCTCAGACAGGCGATCATAGATCTAGTTAAAAAAGCTATCAAAACTACACCCTCTACCTCTGCTGAACAATCACAGAGCTCTTCTTCATCCTCAACACCCTCACCATCCCCTCCAGTGGCAATTCCACCATATCACAAGCAAGCACCATATGGCACCTTTCCATACCATCACAGCTATTATCCGCCTGAAAATGAGTATGCCTACCAAAATTATCCATATAGGCCCCAAAGCAACATGGGCTATTTCCCCCCTTACCAGGGACAACCAACCAATAATGAGCAAACCCAAGAACCACTGTTATATACAGATATTGCACCAAGAAGGCCTCAACCAACAAGTGACAATACTGCCCCAAAAGCACCATGTTTTATGGATTTGCTATCACGAGATGAAAATTAGTTATGTGTAAGGAGTTTGACACAATCGCTATGTGTTTACAATGTTATTGCTTTGGCCTTCATGGGCGTACATATGACGCCTATTATTTTTTTTTTTTTTTTGGATGTTACTGTTCTATTATTTATTAATATAACATTGTAATACCAATCAATACTGTATATATGACATCGGGCACGATAATTAGTGTCTTGAAAGCCATGGTTATAAAAAAGTAACATGTTAACGTACATATTGGTACACAAAACAATGTTTGACATGGAAGGACAACTGAAGTGAGAGGGATATGGAGGCTGCCATTTTTATTGCAAACGAATCAATGCCAGTTGCTAATAATCTGCCTGTAACACTATTAACCATAGCCCATAAACACACAAACAGCATATCAGGGGTTGATGACCTTAATATCAGACTTCAGTACTGTAGCTGCATGGTTGTTTCTTATGTTATTCAGATACTACTGCAGCAGGGCTGCCAGGCAACTGGTATTGATTACAACAAAATAAATATGGCAGCCTCCGTATACCTCTCACGTAACTTCAACTTTGTTACTGTTGCCATGTTAAACAGATATGTGACAACATAATATTTCTTTCTATTATGCATGAACAATCGATATGAACAACAATTACTACTTTATGCAAGCATGCAAGTAAGCATGCATGTTATACTTCCTGTAAGGCCACAAACTGCTGGTTTGTTTACAACTTTTCTTGTACAGTTGTTACAGTAAACTGGACTCCTGTTTTAGTGATTGTGTTAGTTGACATGACATTAAAATGAAGAATAACATATTGGCCTGTTTTATTTTTTGAGTGTATTTACAGCTAAATTATAAGATATATTGATGACATATATTGAGTAACCATTGCCAAGTGTGTTTATTCCATTAGTTACATTATGTCATTTCTCACATGGTGACATTTTCACTGCTGGTAGGTGATGTTCCTAATCCTTTTTTGTTTGCACATTGCAAAGAAAATTAAACAGCTATTGCCCACAATACAGCAAGGTTGACATACAGTAAACTTCACAAAGTAGCTACTTTTCTTGCTTGAGGGAGGGGTTTCACCACAATATAAGCCACAATATCAGCCATACAGCTCCCCCTGATGGTCTGTTTGAGAAAAGGAATAGATTTCACATGTAAAGGGAGGTATCAGCTACTGATTGGGATAAAGTACTATTCTTGGTCTGTGTTTCTCTTTAAATCTGGGCCAAACCTGACATAATTTGAAACAACCAATGAAATAGCAAAACGCTTTGCTACAATCGCTAATCGCAAACGCTGACAAAACGCTCATCATTTTGCAAAAAACGCTCTAAAAACGCCGGAAAACGCTTCAGTTATCGCTGGTAAAACGCGCATACCAAACGCTAGCGCTTGCGATTAGCGATTGCGTTGTGCAGTGGGTTCCAGCCCTTAGTCAGTATCTCCTGTCTGGCTTTCGGGGAAATCACTGATGTTAATGAAACCCAAAAGAAGCTGAAGATGTGTCTGACACTTCCACTGCCCGGCGGATCAACTGTATACACATCACCATGGCAACAGGGACTGAGCCCTCTGCTGTGCCTGCGCACTGTCCCAGTTTGAAACATATTGTATGGCTCTCAGGGAAATACATTTTAAAATATGTGGCGTTTATGGCTCTCTCAGCCAAAAAGGTTCCTGACCCCTGGGCTAAATGGTTGTTTTTTTAATATATATTTATATGCACAGAGGGAGGTACTAATTGCTTGGCAGTTGGCAACCTCTGTTATTTCCCACTATGCAACAAGGTTCACAGACATGAAACTGTCATGACCATGATCATGACATCACATCGTGGGAGGGTTTTCACCTCAATATCTTCCACACAGATATCCCTGATGAACTATTAGAGAAAAGGTAAAGTTCTCATGGGAGAGGAGGTCTCCGATACATTAAATTCTTCATTAAATTTCCTCTTTAATATCTTTTTACATTTTATATCAAGACTGTAGACTTGTAGGACAACTGCTTATGATGTCACGAGCTCACAGCCTTCCTATGATCCATGCCCTTAGATATTACACCACCACCATAGGAAGGATGCGCCAGGGTGGCCTGTGCATTCCCTTAGTGATTGTAATGCTTATAGAGGGACTGGAACTAAAGGTGGCCGCTAACGGTCAAATTTCTAGCGAAAAATCATTAGAGCGATCAGAAATTCTGATCGGAAGTGAAATCGTTCACTACTTCATCAACGAACATTATTTGAATATTTGCTTCCTATCTATCACAAGAAAATCCAAATTTTGGTTCAATGAAAATCCAATCGGACGACCATTTTTATATTCGTTTGTAATTGATTGTGCCCATCAACAGAAATTATTTACAACCAATCTGATCAGAATTTCTGATCGCTCGAACTATTTTTTGCTAGAAATTGGACTGTTAGTGGCCAGCTTAAGAATTGAACTTCCCAATCAGTAGCTGATACCCCGTTTTCCATGGGAAAGCTTTACCTTTTCTCAAATAGATCATTAGCGGGGTTCGAATGGCTAATACTGTGGTAAAACCCCACCTACAGTGTGATGTCAGCACCTAGATCCTGACAGTTTGCTGTCTGTGAACCTCATTGCATTGTGGGAAAAAACAGCTGTTTCCAATAGCCAAGCAATCAGTAACTCCCTCAGTGCATATGTATATCTATAAAAAAAATAAAACCTTTTAGCATATTGCTTTGTTAGGGGGTGTGGTTATTGATAATGGCGGTTCGTGCTGTGTTTTTTTTTTCATGTCTGCCAGTAGTAAAGCGCAGGCTGATTGTGGATCAAACAATATGAACAAATGACATGGTGAATATCAATCATTTCTTGATCTCTTCTCTTTTTTAACTTTTCACTTTGCAATGTATTGATTTATTTGTATCCCCTTTTCGCTATAGATCCTCTTTAAATTGCTTTAAGTCCAGTAGGAGATGGTAGACTCATGCTTCACAAGTGTTCATAATTACACTTAAATTAGCTTTATTTAAAACAGATGCTAATTATATGTGTAATTGATTACTTTTTCATGTGCATGGAATAATGTTCTTAAAGTCAAATATGTTTTTACAATATAATCATCCTTACCTTTATGTTAATTGTGGCTTCGATCACATTTTATTATGTGCACATATGTGTATAGTGATTGTAAGCAAGCATATAGCAATAAACTTTTTACTTCTATTTATTTTGTAGACACTGTCAATGACCTGAAGAATTAGGGAAATACCCACAAGACGACTTGATTGAGTGGACTATTATTTCCCTGCAGTGTCTGACATAGTGATCGCTACCCAATGTTTAACTGAAACACAAGACGTTTTGGCCCCATCGCCCTGTGTGTAAGTCAGCTCTCAGGGCCCTCAGTTAAGTCCACTCTCAAGCTTTTTATCAATCGTGGGTACACTCATTGTATGTGTGGAATGCGTTTACATCCACGACTAACATGAGATCAATGAGATTGGCTCAGGGACTCACCCACATGTCAGTGGATATGTGGAATCAACAATAACGGTTTTTAAAGGTGCTGTGTGTGTCTGCTGGCTTTGTGTGAATCTGATCCAAGGTCCATGTAAATTTTGCTCTGTTTGCATTCATTGAATCCCTGGCTGGCTGAGACCAAATAGAATGTGAATAGGGTTCCCAACGCATTCTAAATGCAATGCGTTTTCATCAAGGTCGCATGGTGTTGGAATGGATGCTATTATAGGTAGTTTTTTCATTACATAGGGATTCGTTTTTTTGCTCAGTTCTAAAGCTCCCAGTTATCAAGTTTGTTTGTTTTACATTACACTGTTATTACGGTTTTAGAGGATTTTTGTGATCTCTGAATGACTATTGACCTGGAGCTGATGATCAAGTGTTGCAAGACAGTGAACTTGAAGACTATAGTAGCAGGCTAAGCATGGGGAAGTGTACGAGAAGCGCAGCACCACCCTATTTTAGAAACCTACTCCTAACCTTATGTCTCACTTGCAGTGTCCTATGGTGTCATGTGATGGGCAGGTAGCACACTTGGCCTTGTCCTCACAGCCAGGTGTACTGTACACGACTAAAGGTGGCAACTAACTGTCAAATTTCTAGCGAAAAATCGTTTGAGCGATCAGAAATTCTGATCGATTGGTTGAAAATAATCTCAGTTGATGGGCACTATCGATTATGAACGATTATAGAAATAGTCGTCCAGTTGGATTTTTGTCCAACCAAAATTTGGATTTTCTTGATTGGTTGTGATAGATAGGAAGCAAAGATTGCTTCATTGATGGTGTAGTGAGCGATTTTTCTTCCGATCAGAATTTCTGATCGCTCAAACGATTTTTCGCTAGAAATTGGACCATTAGTGGTCACCTTAAGATAGCCACTAAAGATCCAATTTCTAGCGAAAAATCATTCGAGGGATCAGATAATTCTGATCAGAAGAAAAATCGTTCACTACACCATCAACAAACCAATCTTTGCTTCCTATCTATCACAACTAACAAGAAAATACAAATTTTGGTTTGACCAAAATCAAATCGGACAACTATTTTTATAATCGTTCATAATCGATTGTGCCCATCAATGGAGATTATTTACAACCAATCCGTTCAGAATTTCTGATCACTCCAACGATTTTTTGCTAGAAATTGGACCGTTAGTGGTCACCTTTAATGGCCCGTACTCACGGGCTGCAAATGTTGCCTGTCGCCAGCACATGTGAGCGTGTGGGCGACAGGCCGGCGACAGCTCCTCGCCAGGTCCCTCCGCGTACACACGCGGAAGAGGGACCAGCGGCGAGGCGGAAGCTGTCGCCGACGTTCCTCCTCCCCCCGCCGGAAGCTCCATATACTTTAATGGAGGTTGCTGTCGCTAGTCCGCGTACTCACGCGGACTAGCGACAGTTGCGGCGGAGGTGCGGCGGCGACTGTCGCCATGCGATTGAAACTTTCAATCGCATGGCGACATGAGCGACGGGCGACAGTTCGGGGCCGCGTGTTGAGGCGACAAAAGTCCCTCGTGAGTATGGGCCATTATTAGATCACTTGTTGTGTCTCATAGAGGTTATTCAGGACTGTTGTGTAACATATTTCTATGTAAAAGCAGACATAAACATTCATGGTTCAGCTGCATCATTACAGTTCTGTTTCAGGCTGGCTGAAAAATTAGTACATTTATGGCTAGTATAACAATAAGTGTATTAAACAAATATGCTATATAAAATGTTATTTTTTGTGGTATAAATTACTCTCAGAGAAAATGTTCTCTAGAATCCTTTGCTTAAAACTCTATAATGCAGAATTACTAATTAAAAATGCAACTACAATAGTGTAAAAAAAATAGGACTGCAAAATGTAACCGATGCTTACAGGAAACAGATGTTAGTATGTGTTATATTTTGTTCTTCCAAGCGGGTACATGCACTTAAAGGCTGAAATTGCCTTGATTCGCCTAATCCTCTTAATCTGTAAATTTGAAGCTTTGCCAAGTGACCTTTATGTCACATTATTGTCACTCCAGTGGATTTAAGTCACATGACGCTGCAAAACAGACGGCGTCTCTTTTCCTCCTGAGAAAATGTCATCTGTGATATTACAGTTTAATGTAGGCTTAACATGTCAGCTTTTTCTTCAGGTTCTTATTAAAAAACAACAAGAAAAAAAAATAATGAATAAACAAATACATGACAAAGATGTTTATATAGGAAATTGTAAGTAAAGAATTTAAAGCAGGTTGTAACATCCAAAAATAAAAAATTGCTAAAAAAAAATAGTTAGTGCCCCAAATATACTGTATATATGCAATCCCCCTTCTCCCCTATATGTCCCCTATTTTTTTATCTGGTCTGTATGCCTGTGCCAAACAGTGCAGTGCCACCAGGATTGTGGGAAGTCTTTGTTTTTGTTTTTCTTAGCTGCAGTAACAAGCTTATCTCAACAAGCAAATACCAGAAACTCCCCATTTCAGATAAGATAAGGGTACTATGACCAGAAGGCAATTGAACACCCCCTCCCCCCTTTGAAGAGTTTATACAGTGATGTAATCCTGTTATCTAGGCAATGATTGCTGTGAGAGGCACAATGAGCTGTAAAATACGCAGTAAATTAACACTGAGCTGGATTTATTTAGAAAAAAGAGAAAAGGGCAGAAGTAATGTCACTTTTGGCATCATAGAGAAACAGTAAAGATGTAAACCAGCAGAAATATGTATATATTTTTTTCATATCTTAGTTCTCTTAAATCGGACAGTGAACACAAAAACCAACAGGATATGTAAGCTAAATAAATAATTTCTTATTGGATGATTTTTTTTCCAGTTAATATGGAGTTTCATCCCACTTTGAAACTGACAGATGCCATGACCTTTCTTAGAAAATGACTTCTATCAATAAACTGAGTTCATTAAAGTGGACCTGAACTCTTGCTCAGGACAGAAGGAAAACAGAGAAATACACCTTGTATGTATTTAGAGAGTTTAGCCAGTTTAATTTCCTCTCATTTGTGTCTAATCACAAGTTGTAGTTTGATCTCTCCCCTGTGTCCCATGACTGCCATGGCAGAGATAGCAGATAAGCTCATTTGAAAGCACAGGATGTTAACAATATGTCTGCTTCCATGATTCAGGAAGTAGAAACAGTGCAGATATATTTTAGGATTAGTATCAGCTGTAACAAAAAAATGTTTTTGTTTAAAGATTATTATGCTGTAGCGTCTCTTTTAGAGCAGAGAGGACGTTCTGACTTCAGGTTCCCTTTAATTCAGCATCATCTGCACTTTGGAAATAAGTTGATGATTTGCTGTATAATTCTATAGGCTGCCTTGTCAAAGTCAGACATTTTTTAAATGTAGTTTCACATCTGAGAAAAATGTCTTGCAATTTACTATAGCAGTTTATCAGAACCATAGTCAGAACATTTGGGATTTTGATATCCCACTAGATGTGAATACTTTCTATTCATACGTATGTAATGCCATCTACAGACGTTCCTTAAATCTATGACAAGGGATGTGAACATGTATTCCCCAGCCAATCACACAAGCAGTATTTCTTTTTTTTTCATTATAATAATTTTTTTATTGAGTTTGAAGCATACAAATGATGATAGTATACAGCATTATTGTTTGTTTCAATTGATTTTCATTAATACTAACCAATTTTAGCATAACAACAAGAAATCATACATAGTATAATTATTACATATTGCTCCTGAAGGTTATAGTACAGAAGACCTATCATAGTGCCATTTGCTAAGCCGACAAGGCTGACACCATTGGGTCTAGGTGCTGTGGTGAGGGTTAACGAAGCCAGTGAGTCTAAGCTCCATCGATAGCCTAAATTTAGAAAGTAGGGGAACATTGTATAACCTAAGCAGAATATGAAATATCCTAGGCTACGAGGAACTCTACAGAACACAAACTACAAACTAAAAACAAGGGTTGTCCACTGAGTCCGACATAATGTCTGCAATACTTTTTCAAGCATATATACTACTCTTTTCATGGAGCGCACTGTAACCAGGTTTCTGGGAGGGAAAAGTTGAGTCGAGAACCTGCAGATCTACTCCTAATCTTTGCTTCCAGATTCAAATTCCTGTTGACTAGGGATAGAAGCATTGGGAAAGAGAGTTAGTCTGCTGATTTCCAGTTAGAAAGGATTAGTGATAAGGCTGTTAGTATAACATGACATATAACAGGTTGTTCACTCGTTGGCAATTTTTCAAGTCCTACGAGGAGTAGTGCTAATTCTGGTGATAGCTGAAAATCATGCAGAAAAAACTTTTTGATTAATGATTCAATGTGATACCAGAAGGTTTTAATTTTTGGGCATTCCCATACCATGTGGATTAGAGTGCCAGTGTCTGAGGAACAGTGCCAACTTAGAGGAGACGTATCTGTGGCAAAGGATGCTATTTTACGGGGGGTGTAATGCCATTTAAACATACGTTTTCTTGACATTTCCCAGTGGGAGTTACATCTTGAGTATTTATTGATTAAGGCTGAGGCCTTTAGTAGGTGTTCCTGTGAAATGTTTAAGTTGAGGTCGTATGTCCAGGTGAGGGCATATTTTTGAAGTGGGGAAGGGTTCTTCCTTAGCAGTTCTTCATACCACGTTGATACGCCTCCTCTATATTCACCTCTGTAATTTAGCATTGTTAGGATTTTACTAGGGAATCGCGGAAGAACAATGTGATGTGATTTAATTGCATGATAAATTCTATGGTATGTGAATAGTTGCGAATGGTGTAGTTTGTAAGCTTGTTGGAGAGGTTTGAAGGACTTGAAGGTATGATTTTCAAAAAGGTCATTTAAAAACGTAATATTGACTGATTGCCATTTGGAACCATCGAGATTAGGGGTGAGTTTTTGCAGAACATCGATTTGTATCATGGGGGTGTGAGAGGTCTCTGGGTCTGGAAGGTGTTTAAGGAAGTGCTCCCATGCTTTCAGTGTTGCTTGTACAGTGGGGTAAGGAGATCGTGGGAAAGGGGAGCCCAGTGCTACAGCTAAGAGTATTTTTCTGAGAGGGGAGCCTAGTAAGCTTTTTTTCGATGGACACCCAAGGTTTAGGGGAGTCTGGCGACCACCAATGTCTGATCGCATCTAAATTTGCCGCATAGTAGTAGGAGGTAATACAAGGTAGGCCCAAACCACCTTTGCATTTAGGAAACGTCATTATATCGAAGGGGACTCTGATTTTTTTCCCCTGCCATATGTAGTGGTTAATGCTTCTTTTAAGGTCAAGGAGGAATGATTTACGTAGGGGAATGTGTAGTGTCCTGAAGATGTATAAAATTTTTGGGAGAAGAAACATTTTAAACGCCGCTATGCAGCCAGACCATGACAGGCAAAATTTGGACATCTCAGATGTTTCTTTGTGTATGGTGGATAGTATAGGGATATAGTTGCTTTTAAAAAAGGTCAGCTGGATTTTTTGTAAGTTTGATACCTAGATAGGAGGTTTCTAAGGGGGTTCAAGGGAAGTGAAACATATTGGTTATATTAGATTTCACAAGAGGAGGCAGGTGGAATCCCATCAGGAAGGACTTATGCTGATTCAATTTGTAGAAGAAAGCCTCTGAGAAGGATTGTAGATCTTTTAATAGGTGAAGTAGGGATTTTTCTGGATTTGTTCAAATTAGAGCTACATCGTCTGCAAACATGCTAATCAGGTGATGATTATTATCAATCATAATACCTGATATGTCCGGATTCATCCGAATTCTTTGGGCAATTGTTTCCATCAAGAGAACGAAAATTATAGGAGACAGAGGGCAGCCTTGGCGGGTGCCATTGGTAATTAAGAAGGGCTTAGAGACAAAGCCTGCGGCATTCACTCAGGCTGAGGGAGTTGTGTACAAAGCCATAATGGCCGAGGGTATCTTTCCTGTGAAACCAAATTTATGCAGAGTAGCCTCCAGAAAGCGCCAGTGTACTCTGTCGAATGCCTTCTCCGCGTCTAAGGTCAGGAGCACAGAAGGCATCCGACAGAGATCCACAAATTTAATTGCGTCCAGCATGCGTCTAGTGCCATCTGAGGCCTGCCTTCCCCTTGTGAAGCCCACCTGATCATATGACAGTAGGTAGGGGGTACATATCATTAAGCGATTAGCAATGAGTTTGGCATAGAGTTTTGTGTCCACGTTTAGGAGTGAAATAGGACGAAAGTTGGCAGGGCTAAGCGGGTCCTTCCCAGGTTTGGGGATTACTGTAATTATCGCTTCTAGATATTCTGAAGGGATTTGTTTACTCACTGCAAAGGTATTGAAGAGAGTGGTAAGATGTGGTGCTAGTTGGTGTGCAAAGGCAAGAAGGTACTCATTACTGTAGCCGTCAGGCCAAGGGGCCTTGTTGCGTTTCAGGGTTTTGATAGTTGAGACTATTTCTAATGTAGAAAAGGGTTTATTTAGCATTTCTAATTGATCGGGGGATAACCGTGGGAGATTAATATCGCTGAGAAATTTAGCTATTATTTCATCATTAACACGAGCAGTATTTCTGCATGTTTAAAGAGTACTTTAACCACTTCACACCTAGACCTCCACTAGACCTAGGGTCTATTGGCCCCTCCACCCCTTTATATATTGTTCCCGTGTAGTCTAGTGGTCCCTCCCTTCCACTTTAAGGTTGGCCCTGGTAGTCTAGTGGGCCTCCTTCCCCTTTAAGGCATTTCTTGGTAGCCCAGTGGGCCCCCGTTTGTGGGTACCCCAAGTGGGTACCACTAGACTACCAAGGAAAACACTTAAAGGAAAACTCCTTTAAGTGTCCTTGGTAGTCTTATGGTACCCCCTTTCCCTCTGAGGGTGCCCTGATAGTCTGGTGGTGTTCCCCCTTTATCCCTGGTAGTCTATTGGTGGCACCCTGCCTTACAGAGATCGACAGCTGTAAGTGGCTGTGTAAGTATAACTCGCTCTCCTGGCTCTCTCTTTCTGTTTCTCATAGCAACACCTTCTAGTGTTTGCATAAACCAAGTCCTGGCCAGGGCCAGTTCTAGCTACAATGGGGCCCTGGGGCTGGGGGCCCCTCCCAGCAGTAGAGTCAAACGCCCCCACACACACAGTATTCCCTGGTGGCCTAGTCATCCCTCCATCCCCAAAACAGTATTCCAAGTAGGTAGGGACTACAGATGACAATGAAGGCCACTTCAAAAACTACAATTACAAGTGGGCAATGGAAGGTAATACAGGGGCATCTGAGGGCCACACACTATATCACGGGGCATTGAAAAACAAGAAATTAGGAAGAGTGTGTGTGTGCGCATGTATGGGGGGGCAGGGTTAATGCCTCTTGACGCCCTTTGGCCTGTAGCTCTAACACTAATGACACACACATTCACAACCACCACACACTTTTTCCTATTTTCTTGCTCTCTGATGCTGCCCCAAATTATAGTGTGCCTCAGATGCCCCAGTATTGCCTGGCCTTTCCATTGCTAACTTTGGCCTGTTGCTAAACCCCCTGTTGACACCCCCTCCCTCCCAGCAGCACGCAGAGCGGAGGCTGAGCACAGTGGAACACTTTATTGCAATGTGCAGCTCCTGCAGTGGCTGACTCACCCATAATAAGCCGTAGCCACTCTGGAATCTGGATACATCCTTGGTTGTTGAAACACTGGCGTCCATCTGCCCCTGCGCCGCTTACATCCTCGCAGGCATGTATGACGTGACGTCACATGCCTGCGCCACGTCGGGAAAGCGCCGCTGCAGCTGGTCATGTGACAGCACCAGGAGGCAGGAAGTGGAACTATAGAAACCATGACGCTGGTGAGATCAGGTAATGTATGTTACCCTGCTGCCTCAGTGGCAGGGTTGCTTCACCCGACTGTCGCCTCACCTCCACCACCATTCACACCGGAACTACAGTTAAGTAGTTACATGATCCACACGCTACAGTACACAGCCGGCAGCTGCCACGGCCAGAGACATATTTTGAAAAGGGCAATGGGAGATGCTTGGACTCTAGGGCCTGGGGGCAATTGCCCCTTTTGCCTTAATTGTAGCGCCGGCTCTGGTCCTGGCTGATGGCGTCATCAAGCCGAGACCCAGGAATTGGATTTAGAAAGCCTCCATATTGGCCCTTTAATATGATGCTTGACTATGCTGACCAATAGGTCATTGCTAAATTTGCTTTACATTTACTTTGCCATCAGTAGCCTGTATCCCTTGAATTCTTATTGTTCAGGCATTCCATTTTCACTGAAATTAATCTTTATTTATATATTTTTCATAGTATGCTCTGTGCCACTTGTGATAGGCTTGCTTAACATGAACCAGAGGTGAAAACAATTATATTTATCCTCCTCCTGTACGGCTGTGCAGTCAAGAGGGCTGCAAGGTCTGTTGAAGCAAGGAAGCTGCTGTAAAGTGCTGGAGGGGAGTTGGCCTCCAGTACTTGTAATCCAGAAGAAGCCTGGAAAAAGGTGAGTGGCCCAGGACTGTCATTAGGCCCGTGGCAGGGTGTCACTGAACAGCCGGTGTGGTTGTTGAGAGTGCACAGTGGTGGTATGCAGTAACCACCGAAGATAACCCGAGGTCAGGGTTGGCACAGAAACAGAGTGATTGCTGAATACACAGTGTGATTGCTGAATACCCGGTGTGGTGTATTTTTGTTGCTGTTTTTGGACATTGTTTGACTGAGAAAAATAAAGCTGTGTTGTTTTGTTTTAACCCTAAAAAGACCAACTGGCTGGTATATTTATTGTGACCCTTAAAGGGACACTTAAGTCAAACAAAAAAATGAGTTTTACTCACCTGGGGCTTCCAATAGCCCCCTGCAGCTGCCCGGTGCCCTCGCTGTCTCCCTCCGATCCTCCTGGCCACGCCAGCAGCCACTTCCTGTTTTGGTGACAGGAGCTGACAGGCTGGGGACGCGAGTGATTCTTCACGTTCCCAGACACATTAGCACCCTCTATGCTGCTATATGGTATATGATATATGCTATAGTAGCATAGATGGCGCTATTGTGGCCAGGAACGCGAAGAATCACTCGTGTCCCCAGCCTGTCAGCTCCTGTCACCGAAACAGGAAGTGGCTACCGGTGGGGCCAGGAGGATCAGAGGGAGACGGCGAGGGCACCGGGCAGCTGCAGGGGGCTATTGGAAGCCCCAGGTGAGTAAAACTCATTTTTTTTTCTGGCTTAAGTGTCTCTTTAATACTATGATCTCCTCTACCAATATGAGCTAAACACCAGAACTTCCCCCAGAATATATATATATTATAATATATAGTGCCAACATATTCTGTGACGCTGTACATCGTAAGAAACAAATATGGGGTACATAATAATACAGACAATGGTATAAAACACCAATCTGCAAAATACAGAGTTGGTACAAAATACAAAACTGATAATGACAGTGACAAAATAATTATGGATAAATGTTTAACAAATTCCAAGACACAAATGTATGATGCCCTTGTGATCTCTCTCTCTCTCTCTTCAACTGATCCCTAAATCATTTAAAAGCAAGACGTTTTAAATCAGATTGATGCTTTTGTGGTCACTTTTATGTTTCAGAACTTCTAGATTGCTGCTTTTGTGGTCACTTTTATGTTTTAGAACTTCTAGGATTCGTTTTGGTAGTTTTCTGAATTAAAGTGATGCATATTATCCCATTACCACATACATGAACTGGCATTTACCTGGAAGTAATTTGATATGACATTGGTATACTAACCCAAATGTGAATTTTCCGTTGGCTTATTAACAATAATTGTATGACTTAGTGGCTGTTGTACCCCGTGGCTGTGACAGCTGCAACGCATTGTGGGGAAAAAAACAGAACACTGTCTGCACCATTATGAAAACCTACAGAATAAAAGCTATCCCCTGTAGCCATATTGTAGCAGACATGGCGTTCGGCATCTAAAGATTATTGGCTAGGAAAATGGCCCTTTTTAGAACTGCTCATATTGGATAAAAGATCAAAGTGGATCATGATGTTGGCCTTGCCAGAGGTATCCTGTCTGATTTAGCTAGAGAATATGTCCACATAGAAAAAATGAAATGTGGCTACAGTAAATATAAAAAAATTCACTTATAAAATGTAAATTCGAATGGTTTGATACATTATAAATTAGCAGAACTGTATATTACAAGAATATAACAATACAGATTTTCAGAAAAAAGCCTGTTGAGATTATGATGAAAACAAATTTAGGAAAAGCTAACTGTAATATCCAGTCTAGATAACAAAAAAGGATCTACTTACCCGGGGCTTCCTCCAGCCCCTGGCAGCCGTTATGTCCCACGCCGAAGCTCTACTCTCAGCCACTGGCTCCTTGTCCCCTCCGGTCCAAAGGCCTGCGCAGTGCACTCTGGACAACGTGGACTTGATTGACAGCATCGCTCGCGCAGGCACAGTAGAGGACGACCTGGCGAGGTCGGCCTCTGCACTAGAGGGTACCAGGAACCAGCAGCTGAGAGCAGAGCTGTGGCGTTGGACATAACGGCTGCCAGGGGCTGGAGGAAGCCCCGGGTAAGTAGATCTTTTTTTTTTCTAGCCTAGACATTCCCTTTAATAGTGATTGGCTAAGGTCACCATCAGAGGGTAAAGGCAATACTTCAAGTATGGGGCCGGCCCAGGGTGAGGAGATCAAATGTAGGGTCATCATTAATGGACTCCTCACATATTTTAAATAGTCAATTTTTCCCCCTAAAATGTTTTGTCCCCCTCTCCTTCTCCTATTATCCTCTAATGTTATTAGACTCTCCCCCTTCTTCATCTACTGTTGTGGCTCTCCTGGTTCAAGATCGCAAGTGCTCCTGAGTGCACCTTTCCCAGAATAGTTTTGCCTTTTGCCTATTTTAGGCTGCATTTGCAATTGCACTTTGCATTTTTAGGCTGTGTTTGGGTTTGCGTTTTTGAGGTTGCATTTGCTTTTGCATTTTGGTTTTTGAGATTGCGTTTTCGTTTTTAAGAGGGTGGTTATGGATGGCAATGCTTAAATGATACCTTAGTGCTAACTTTTATTCAAAAAGGACGCCTAATGTGTGTATAGGGAGCTGTGCGGATGTTTACCGCACTTCCTGTTCCTTGGCGTCTCCCTCCGTTCTCTGATAATAACTCAATTCCCCCTTATCCTGGTTGGCACGGTCAGCAACTTACGACCTGAATATACTGCGCTGCACATGTACAGTATGTCTGCTAGGGCGCCTTTTGACCGCACTCCCTGGTGATGCTATATGGCGTAAGCACATTTGTGTGGTCGCAAGGTGCCCTCAATCAGCGCATGCTCAGCGTAGTACTGGTATATCTGTGTTGGAGATCACCTACCATGCCCACCAGGAAGAAGAGAAATTGGATTATTACTGGAGAATGGAGGGAGACGCCGGCACACGGGAGGTGTGGCAAGGATCCGCACAGCTCCTCATACACACATAGGCGCCCCCAGTATAGGTAGCCAGGTATGGGTGCCCCCAGTATAGGTAGCCAAGTATAGGTGCCCCTGTATAGAAAGCCAGGTATACAGTGGCTTGCAAAAATATTCGGCCCCCTTGAAGTTTTCCACATTTTGTCACATTACTGCCACAAACATGAATCAATTTTATTGGAATTCCACGTGAAAGTTCAATACAAAGTGGTGTACACGTGAGAAGTGGAACGAAAATCATACATGATTCCAAACATTTTTTACAAATCAATAACTGCAAAGTAATTATTCAGCCCCCTTTAGTCTGAGTGCAGTCAGTTGCCCATAGACATTGCCTGATGAGTGCTAATGACTAAATAGAGTGCACCTGTGTGTAATCTAATGTCAGTACAAATACAGCTGCTCTGTGACGACCTCAGAGGTTCTACAGCTCAGGTGGGGGAATCTGTCCATAGGACAACTATCAGTTGTGCACTGCACAAAGTTGGCTCTTATGGAAGAGTGGCAAGAAGAAAGCCATTGTTAACAGAAAAGCATAAGAAGTCCCGTTTGCAGTTTGCCACATGCCATGTGGGGGACACAGCAGGCATGTGGAAGAAAGTGCTCTGGTCGGATGAGACCAAAATTGAACTTTTTGGCCAAAATGCAAAACGCTATGTGTGGCAGAAAACTAACACTGCATATCACTCAGAACACACCATCCCCACTGTCAAATATGGTGGTGGCAGCATCATGATCTGGGGTTGCTTCTCTTCAGCAGGGACAGGGAAGCTGCTCAAAGTTGATGGGAAGATGGATGGAGCCAAATACAGGGCAATCTTGGAAGAAAACCTCTTGGAGTCTGCAAAAGACTTGAGACTGGGGCAGAGGTTCACCTTCCAGCAGGACAAGGACCCTAAACATAAAGCCAGGGCAACAATGGAATGGTTTAAAACAAAACATATCCATGTGTACTGTGTTGTGTTGGTGGTATAATGGTTAGGATAGCAGCCTACCGAGCACTAGACCTGGGTTTGATTCCTGGCCAATGTATGTAAGCTGGATTTTGAAATCCTACAATTCCCTAAGCAAGATCATTTTTCTCTTGGATATATCACAATGGTACATGCTAGGCTGGCTTCAGCATGTAGTATTGTAGTGTGTTGTGTTGGTGGTATAATGGTTAGGATAGCAGCCTACAGAGCGGTAGGCCTGGGTTCAATTCCTGGCCCTGACCAATGTATGTGAGTTGGCTTTTGACATCCTACAAATCCCTAAGCAAGCTCATTTTTCTCTTGGATATATCATAATGGTACATGCTAGGCTGGCTTCAGCATGTAGTGTTGGTGGTGGTATAGTGGTGAAGAGAGCTACCTACCGAGCACTAGAACTGAGTTCAATTCCCAGCCAAGGTATGTAAGCTGGCTTTTGAAATCCTACAATTCCCTGGAAGATGAGACCCTCCTCCCTCTGGGGGAAGGAAGGGAGTCTATCGAGTAGAAATTCTTCTTATTAGGCAGAAATCAGTTCGGTGGGTAAAAAATTTGAATTCCGTAAAATTTCGCAGAATTTTATATTTTTCCGTGGAAATTCCGCCTTAGCACTATAGCAATTCCGTTCCGTCGCCTCGGAACCGGAATCACCAAATTCCGGCCGGAATCGCAGAATTTATAATTTCGCGGAATCCAGCGACCATCCCTACAGAGGTGCTCAAATTTGAAAAAGAGGCCCTAATTAATCAACCATGCTAAATTGTGTATGCACTACCTACTCTCTCTCCAGAAAGCAGTATTAAGGTGCCCATACACTTACTCGATTTCCCGCCGATAGACAGCAGATTCGATCACTGTGATTGAATCTGCTGTGAAATCGATGCGCAAACGTTGATTTTCATCCGAAATCGTTCCCGTCGATCTGTCCGCGAGGAAAATTTCGCCCGATCGCCTGTGGGTTGGGAGTGTGTCGATAGTGGCGCTCGAAAGTCTGACAACCAACGCTAGCGGCAATACATTACCTGTTCCACCGGCGCCTGTCCACGCGGTCCCTTCTCCGCACTAGGCTCCAGCTGGCTTCACTTACTTCCTGTCGGGGGAAGTTTAAACAGTAGAGCGCCCTCAACTGTTTAAACTTCCCCCGACAGGAAGTAAAGTGAAGCTGAAGCCCAGAGTGGAGAAGAGACAGCGGAGACCAGGGCACTCGCGCCGGCCGGATCAGGTAATGTATGCTGGGGGCGGTGGCAGCGGCAGCTCCACAGATTGTGAATCAATTTCATAGTGAAATCAATTCAAAATCTGTTTGCAGTGTTGGCAGCCAATAGATCCCGCTTTGATCAGATTCGATCATAGAGAGATCTATCTGCTGGTCGATCTGGTGGCAATCGACCAGTGTATGGCTGCCTTTAGGCAGTCTTAGCCCCTTCCCCCCCTTTCTTTATAGCAGTATCAGGCAGACTTTGAGTCTCCTTCTAACCAAGTCTTTTGGCACCACCACCCTCAAATCAGCAGTGATAGGTGCCCGCTATTAGAGTGGACACAGTGGAGCCTGATGTACGCAATGTGCAGTGGTTGCCATACCCCCCAACCGTCCCGTTTTCGTCTGGACTGTACCGATTTTGGGGTGATCTCCCGCTATCCCGGTATGAGCCCCCCAAGTCCCGGGCGGCAGTGGGCAGAGAGGGTAAAAAAAAAATGATCGAGGCACCTGCTGCACCTAAGTGGGATGCGGGATCCCGATGCCGGCAATACATTACTACCTCCCTCCCTCCCTTGAAATCTGCCCCCCTGTGTCCCCCCATTAGCAGAGTGCGCAGGGCAGCGGAGCGGGCTGTCATCTTACCGGCGTCCATCGATGCGTACCGGTATCCAACTTCCTGCTTCCTGTGACATCACAGGAAGCACGAAGTTGAATGAAGCCAGATGTTGGTGCGCATCAATGGACGGAGGTAAGATGGCAGCCCGCTCTGCTGCCCTGTGCACTCTGCTAATGGGGGGACACATAGGGGGCAGATTCCGAGGGAGGGAGGTAGTAATGTATTGTCGGCATCCCACTTAGGCGCGGCTGATGCCTCGATCATATTTTTTTACAGTGGCACCCATCCTCACCCTCCTCCCCACCCAGGGGCTTCCTTACCCTCCTCCCCACCCACGGGCAGGGTATATGAGGGTTATTTTTATTAAAAATTATAAGGCCATCAACATTCATTAAAAAAAATATTTAAAAAACTTTATGGTAGGCGTGGCTAGGGGGTGTGGTTAGGGGTGTGGCCTGTGTCCCGATTTCAAATTTTAAAATGTTGGGAGGTATGGGTTGCTAAGCATTAGTAGGACCAAAACTGCAGTAAGTTCCAAGGTGCAGTGGGTGCCCAGATGCAGTGGGTGGAAGACAAAAAAGGTCCAGTTTGTGCAAAGTTGCAATGGGTGCTAAGGTGCCAAAGTACAGTCTGTGTCAAGCTGCAGTGGGTACCAAAGTCCATTTTGTATTGGGGGTTTATTTGTAGTGGGTGCTAAGCAGTATTGGGTACTGAATGAGTAGCAGACTGTGATAAACAATAGTGGGTGCCGTGTGACTGCTAATTGGTACAGGAAGCCGTGTGAGTGCTGGGCATGAGTGAGTAGGGAGTGCCATGTGTGGTCTGGATGGGTGCCATGGGAAAGTACTGAGTCTCCTATCGGTTCGGACCAAGAGTGGGTACTAGGTGCTATATGGGTGCTGGCCACTGACGGGTACTAGGTGCATATGATGGCTTGGGAACTTGGTGTCGTGTGAGTACTGTGCCATGTGGGTGTTAATTATGGGGTGTATCATGTGTCATGTGGGTCCTAGGTGCAAATACTGAGTGCCAAGTGGGTACTGGGAGTGAATTACATGGTGCCACATGGGTGATGGGTGCTAAATGCAGATGCTGGGCGCCATGTGGGTTCTGGGTGCTGGCACAGGGTGTCATGTGGATTCTGGCTGTATGGGTGGGTATCAAGCATCATGTGGGTGTTGATTGCAGGTATTCAGTCCCTTGTGAGTTCTGGGTGCATGTACTGGATGTCATGTGAGTGCTTGTTGTTTGTGCTGGGCACCAAGTGGAGGCTTGGTGCAGCTGGAACTACTGCAGATGAAACATGTGGGTGCAGGTGCTGGGTATCACATAGGTGCAAATACTTGGTGCCATGCCTGCACTGCTATGGGTGGGCATTGGGTGTCATGTGGGTTCTGAGTGCAGGTACTTTGAGTGCTAGTACTGGTTATGTGGGTGCAGATAGTGGGTGCCATGTGGAGGCTGTGTGCATGTGTGAGTAGTGGGTGCCATGTCGGGGCTGGGAGCAAGTACTGTGCCATGTGGGTGTGAGTATAGGGTAAAGGGGTGCAGGTACTAGGTGTCATGTGGCTATTTGATGCAAGTTGCAAGTACTAAGTGCCATATAGAGGACGGATGTGAGCATTAGGTGCGGTGTGTGTGTGTCTAGACTGGATATTATGTGGGTGCATGGTGCAAGTACTAGGTGCTTGTTATATTGGGGTTACTGGCTGAGTGTAATGTGGGTGCTAGATATTAGTGAGATTGCTGTGGGTGCAGGGGGTGGGAGGACACTGTGGGTACTGCTATGAATGGCATAGTTGCTACTAGGAGAGGTAGAGGTCAGTGTGGTTGCCGGGGGAGGTAGAGGTCAGTGTGGGTGCTGTGGAAGGTAGAGGTCAGTGTGGGTGCTGGGAGAGGTCAGTGTGGTTACTGGAGGAGGGGGAAGTCATTGTTAATGCTGGGTGTTGAGAGAGGTCACTGTGGGTGCTGGTGATGGGAGAGGTCACTGTAGGTGCTGCTTTTGGGAGGTCCCTGTGGGTGCTGCAGGGGACAGGAGGGTAGCCGCTGGGGGAGGGAAAGATCACTGTGGGCACTGGGGAAGGGATAGGCCAGTGTGGGTGCTGGGGTAGGCAGGATCACTGCTAGAGCTGGGGAGGAAGAGGTGACTGTGTGTGCTAGGTGGAGGGAGAGGTCACTGTGTGTGCTAGGTGGAGGGAGAGGTCACTGTGTGTGCTAGGTGGAGGAAGAGGTCACTGCGGGTGCTGGGGGAGGGGAGAGATCACAGTGGATGCTAGGTGGGGGAGAGGTCACTGTGCGTGGCAGGTGGAGGGAGAGGTCACTGTGAGTGCTAGGTGGAGGGAGAGGTAATTGATGGTGCTGGGTGAGGCAGGATCACTGCTAGTGCTGGGGAGGTAGAGGTCACTGTAGGTGCCAGATGGAGGGAGAGGTCACTGTGGGTGCTGAGGAGGGAGAAGCCACAGTGGGTGCAGCTAGAGAGACACCATCTTACTTGCTTCCACACAGCTGATGGAATAGCCACACTAGGATTCCGATCCGGGCCTCTTCACTGCAAAGTGTACTGTGTGGGAGTAGAGCTTCCTGCGGGTGGGCGGGGCTTATAGTGATGGAGCGGGGCTTCTTTTGCACAGCTAGAGGGTCTGTTTTTGAAGATTTTAAAAAGAGGGGTGCTGGCACCCAGAGCACCCCCCTCTGCAGTCTGCACATGTCTGGCTATGGGGATTTTTATAAAATCACATCACTCAAGTGGGATCACACCTATAGCATTACTTTAGCAAGAGACACAAAGACAAGACACAAAGCAATCAGAAAAGCGCTCCTAGTAGGTTTCAGGCCTTAGGGTACGTATGCAATTTTGATCCCAAGCTTTGGCTTCTGATCACTTTAAAGCGGAATATAACCCTGCATTTCAACTTTGCTCTAAAACATTATTTACAGTATATTATATGCAACCAGCATTTTTTTTTTTACTAGACCAGCATTGGAAGGGTTACACAGGGCTTTAAAGTTCCTGGAGATTTCTGCAGACGCATCCGAAGCTGAAATAGATACATTTTGTTTACATAAATGTATCTAAGTGTTGAATGTGACTCACTCTCTCTGCCTGAGAAGGAGCTTGGAGGACAGCCAAAGAGTGTGTAACATTTATCAATAGATACATCTAACTAAATAGAATGTAACAATCTGAACTTCTGCATATCTCTCCACAGAACTTGACACCTCTGTGTTTAACCCTTCCAATGCTGGTCTAGTAAAAAAAAATGCTTTTTGCATATAATATGCTGTAAATAATGTTTTAGAGCAAAGTTGAAATGCAGGGTTATATTCCGCTTTAAATAATATCCTTGATATTCTAGTACATAGGGAGTAGTGTAAAACCATTTAGCATATTATATTTCTACTAACTCAATTAGTCCCCTTTTTTCACATAACATAAAATAACTGACAAGGCTGTCCAACAGACAGAACAGATGTAAGTCCTCCTACCCAAGGATGCAGCTCTAGGCTGCGTGCACTCACTAGCCCCTAGCCCCCCAGGCTCTCCGGGACAGCTGTACACTATAGATAGGCATGGTTCCTGGAACAGGAAACATCCAATACTGCCTGACCTCTGGTTCCGTTTGAAATTTATAGGGAGGTTCTTGGATGTTTCCTGTTTCTGGGAGGGACCAAGTCTCAAATTGTACCTGTCCTGGAGTGTACTGGAAAAAATATAATCAAAATAAGCTACCTATTAAGGTGCCCATTAACGGTACAATTTTTTATTTAGATGCTTTCTTTGGACAAGATTTGAATGACCATAACTAATCAGAAGGCAATTATAGATTGTTCCCAATAATGGAACAATTTAAGTAGGTTTTACTTTCTGTTTCGATCATAAAATCCAACTTTCAGATCGATCATTTTTCCTTTTCCGATCGACCAAAGAATCGTATCACATTGATTTGTGCCACAAATGGCACAGTTTTCTATAAAATTCGATCATAAAAGTGCATCAACAGATCAAATCTAAAGGAAAAATTGTACTGTTAATGGGCACCTTTAAACTGATCTACTTCATGAAGGTAGTTTAAACTGATAAGGTTGCTTAAAGTGAACCTCCGGACTAAAAATCTACTCAGCAGAACTGAAAAGGTTTGGTGTTTCTTTAACAGTTTCACAGCATCAAAACTTTGTTTTTCTTACCAAAGCATCATTTTTAGCTGCATTTTAGCTAAGCTCCACCCATCAAAGAAAACTGCCCGAGCTTTTTTTCCCTGATGCTGTGCAAAGCAGGATGGGATTTCCTATGTTGTTATTCACGTTGCCTAGCAAATGGGAGGAGTGATCAGCACACAGGACAGTTGGAACTGTGTCTCATGCTCCCTGTCACCTCCTTTCAACCAAAAAGATGGCTGCCCTCATGAAATCAAACATTTGCCTGTTCTTTTAAAACACGGTGGGTGAGAGATTATATTACCTATCTATTTTAATTAACATAACTAATGTAACTTAATGACAGTATGTTTGTTTAGGCTGAAGTTCCTCTTTAAACTGACTCTGCTACAAAATGGCATAGAGGAGAGATCGTTTATCTGATCAAGTTTCCAAACACTTCTGTACAAAATCGGATCAGAAAAAAACGATTGGAAATCACATCAGACCTGTCAGAAATAATCGATTTGACCATCAATCTGATAAAAAATTTGGAAAATTGCAAAATATGTACCAGGCATTACACAGATCAAAAGTCTATGGCAAAGATTCATTGTTGGCTTGTCTCTCCTCTATGCCATGTGTACCAGGCATTAACCAGATTAGGCACAGGACAGACCAAAACTTTGCACAGGGCTAATAGGATTTTGGAGGTTAATCAAGTTGATAATCCCAGTGCAAAATTCTGGTTCAGTCCTCTCTAATTCCAAAAGTATTAACTGGGAAGTTGAATTTCAGATTACATATCTACCAAAGAGCAATGGCAACCTTCAGCTAAACTATTTGGAAGCCCTCCAAGTAAAGGGAAAAATATTGCCCTTCATCCCTGCTGAAATATCAAGCTTGGCACTTGGTCTCCGGCCAGCCCCTCTGTCTGTAGCGCCTCCCCGTCATGTAGTGAGAGCGGAGTCTGAGGACTAAGGGGGAGAGGTATAGGCAGGTGCTGTTAGGTGAGGAGGAGACGGGCTGATGACAGCGGGAATACAGGCAGCGATAAGAAGGCATATTACATAGAGGAAGGTGGGGGCGGATAAATACAGGCGCTGAGCTAGAGGGAACATTGCGGACGGCGTTATGAGGAATTAGCATTACTAGAGGAGAATAAGGAGCAGCAGATCTGACGTGTGAAGCACAAGGATCGCACAGGGGGCCGCGCACACATTGGGCTCTCCGGATTGCTGCGGGCACCCTGCTCTTCTCAGGGAGATGTCGGCAGTGAGTGGCACAGAGCCTAGCCCTGCAGCCGGGGGAAGGGTGTTCTTCCAGACCCCACTGGCAGCCCCTGGAGCCCGGGAGGACGCCCCGCAGGTGGTCGTGTCTCCGCAGCAGCACAAGCAGCAACAGCAGAAGAGGCAGCAGCAAGGCAAAGTGACTGTGAAATACGACAGGAAAGAGCTGAGGAAGCGGCTGGTGCTGGAGGAATGGATTGTAGAGCAGCTCAGTGAGCTCTATGGCTGCGAGGTACAGTATACAGAGAGATCCATGGGGGCTGCTGCAGGGAATACTGCTGCCACTGCTTATTGTGTGGCTCTGAGCTCAGCTCATGCACGCCTAGGATGTATAAACGTGCTGCTATAGAGGGCATAGTCCACGGCACGAGTTGTAGGATGATGCTAGAAGTGAATATAAGACCATAGTAAACGTTTCTGAATCATAGAGGTGCATGGAAATACATTGGCTGCAAAGCACATCTGTGCCATTGAGTGCTGCAGCATCTTTCTCATCCAGTACTGTCCTGTTTCTATGTGTGTATGATGTTGATGCATGCCTTGGGTGGGTGGCTGTGTAATGCTATTGCTGCTGCATATTTTCTTCTCTCATTATGTCTCCTGTCTCCCTGAGCTAAGTGACTCAGAATGCTAGAGGTACAGTATAGCTGCTGCAAAGCTAGTATCTCCTCATTCATTGCAGTGCCAAGTTCTGTATGTACATACTGTATATGCTAGCAAAGGAAGGCTGGATGAATACTGTTGCCACTGCACATCATATTGCTTCTCCTCAGGTCCCTGTAAATTATAAAGTTCTGTATACTGCCCTGATGAGTTATCTAAGGAAGGTATCACAAACCTATTTTCTTTTATTTAATTACATTGGCAGGTTAATGCCTGTGTTAATAATGTTTGAGTATCAGTACTTTTATAAATCTTGTACACAAAATTGTGTGTGTGTGTGTGGTGGTTTTCATTGTTTATTGCATGCTATTGGAGTACACTAATAAAACAATAATAAACATTACATCTCCTCTGCATTCAGGTTCATCAGTCATGTGTTCATCAGTGATACATGCGAGTCTGTGGTCCTATGGTTGATGTGCTTTGCTGTTTAGTTTTCTTGTGATTCCTTGACTGTGTGATACATGGAAAGCATTTCGCCTGGGTCACCTTCATTTAATGCCATTAGTGGTACGTACCGTCTGGGTAAGGCTATTGTGTCTGGAATTCAAGAAGCCTCTTTTGCATTAGATCAGTTTTGTTGACTAGTGCAAAGGATTTCATTTCCCATATGATACTGAAAGAAACTGGTGGATGTTACCAACTACATTCTGGTTGTTTTCCTGATTTCTGATACCCCTGCTTTGTGTACTGTGTGGGGGTTTGTTTTGTTTGTTTTTGTATCTCTGATTTATGGACCACCCATGTCACTGCTATAAAACTGCATCGTGATGTATTTATTATCTGTGCTAACATAGTTTCTGCATACAATGGTGTTGCTTTAAATTAAAGTGTTCTATTAAAGTGTTCTTTTGTGTTCATACCCTGGCAGGAAAGAACAGAGGCATCCTACGCAAATCATGTAGTCACGGCTAAATATATCACAAGTCATTCTGTGTGTTTGGTTTCATTGATGCTACTTAAGTTATTATTTTTCTCCTTATTCTGCAGTGGGAAATGGTGAGAATGCCACTAAGCATTGCAATGTGGGACTGCTATAACATAGACGGCTGTAGATGCACTGGAATATAATCTGGGATTATAGAAAAACTACTTGTAAACTACAGGTGTCTAGGAAGCTAAGCCATATTAGAAGATTTAGGATATTTTATTGGATTGCTTCTAGACACAGTGGAGGATGAAAGGTTAGGCTGGGTTTACACATGCATTTCTTGCAGGCTCCCTCAAGTATCACTCACAGTGCATGTTTTTGCACTTCTAAAAGGTTTCACAGTGTTATCTGACATTTTTACACTGTTTTTAACAAACTAAAAAAGTAACTCCAGCCTCCTAGACAATCTTCTCTAAACATTCCTTATCTAATTAGACTCCCATTACAACTTAAAAAATTCAAACTTACAGGTGCCTTTTTATAATAGATTTGGGTTTTTGATGAGATAACTATTGTAGCTCCAATGTACAATCCCAACAACTGGTCTATTGCTAGGGCTCAATGCTGCCTTCTGTGACAATGTTGTGTTGGACACAAGACTACACTTCCCATGATCCCTGCTTCCAATGCTAAATACTGATGGCTCAAGTAACGGGCTGGGCAGCAGGACTACAGACAGCAAAAGATACTCCCAAAACAGAAAGTAGAACCATACGGACTTTTTTTTTTCTGCCCACCTCTGCAGGACAATACAAGAAATACCAAGAAAAGGTTCATTGATATTTTAATTTATACCTTACATACAGGTACAACTTTTTTCATGATGTACCACAAGTCATGGGTTTGTTTGGTTGGGCAGATGGTTGATTCTTTGCAAAACTCTGGAAAGGGGCTATATGCATAAGCGGCTGTTTCCTGTATTCCACAGATATTCTGAAATGTCCGTAATAGGACCTAGTGCTATGAGGTGTATAATTTTATTTTCTAGTGTCGCTATATCTCTTTGTAGAATGTTTTCTATAAAGCAGGTAAAATAAGTGTGGAACACTCCTGGTAATTTGGGTTCTTGCGGTAATGGAGGCACCAGAGTTCAGCTAAAGTAGAGACCTAGTCCGGCTATTTTATAACCAAACTCAGGCTAGTATGTAGCTGTGTTGTTTAAATAGGAAATAAATATGGCAGCCTCCATATCCCTCTCACTTCAGTTGTCCTTTAAGCGTAGGTAGAGAAAAGGTTAGGTGTAGGTCGGAGGGTTAGGCATAGGTAGGATTTATGTGAGGTTTAGGTTGGAGAAGTGCATAGTAAAATATTGGTAACATCACCGATATTCTAATATTGGTATGATCCGGCACCCCAATTAACGTACACAGTCAGTGCCTCTGTCTGTAATCCCAGCTGTGGCCAGCAGCCTTGGTGTCCTGGTGGTAAGAACCTAGATTGGCGGCAAGAGTGGATAGGTCCTGGGTTCAGTGTACCTGCAGCATCATGACGCGTCTTGGCATTTCAAGCCTTCGTCCAATAACGCAGCACCAGGCACAGGTATTTGTTAGTGCGCCGTTGTTAGGCAACACGTGCACATGGGCGCCAATTCTATTGGGAAGGGTGGAAGCTGGGGGGTGATGGGGTTTTGAATATCCACTGCTGGCTCCTGGCAAGTGTCAGTCAGAGGCAATCATGCCCTTGGGTGATGTGTAGCTGCATATAATTTGTGTGCAAAGAGTGGTGAATGCCAGTGCTTGCTGCACAACGGTGTAGTGTGTTTAACCACTTAAGGACTGCAGTCTTAAACCCCCTTAACGACCAGACACTTTTTTTTTTTTTCCATTCAGACCACTGCAGCTTTAACGGTTTATTGCTCGGTCATACAACCTACTATCTAAATGAATTTTACCTCCTTTTCTTGTCACTAATACAGCTTTCTTTTGGTGCTATTTGATTGCTGCTGTGATTTTTAGTTTTTATTATATTCATCAAAAAAGACATGAATTTTGTCAAAAAAAAATGATTTTTTTTAAATTTCCGTGATGACATTTTTTAAATAAAGTAAAATTTCTATATACATTTTTGTCTAAATTTATTGTGCTACATGTCTTTGATCAATAAATAGACACTTATTGGATTCATGAGGTGCTAGAATTCCAGGATAGTATAAATACCCCTCAAATGACCCCATTTTGGAAAGAAGACAAGGCTTTACACATACCCATGCTGGGTGGGAGAAATATCTCTGTAAATGAGAATTTTTTTTTTTATTATTATTTTTTTTTTATTTTTATTTTTTTATACACACAATTGTCCATTTACAGAGATATTTCTCCAACCCAGCATGGGTATGTGTAAAAATACACCCCAAAACACATTATACTACTTCTCCTGAGTACGGCAATACCACATGTGTGACAGGTTTTTGCAGCCTAGGTGCGCTAAGGGGCCCAAAATCCTATGAGTACCTTTAGGATTTCACAGGTCATTTTGAGGCATTTGATTTCCAGACTACTCACGTTTTAGGGCCCCTAAAATGCCAGGGCAGCATCGGAACCCCACAAGTGACCCCATTTTAGAAAGACAACACCCCAAGGTATTCCGTTAGTAGTATGGTGAGTTCATAGAAAATCTTATTTTTTGTCACACGTTAGCGGAAATTGATTTTTATTGTTTTTTTTTTTTTTCACAAAGTGTCATTTTCCACTAAGGCCCAGTGCACACTGGGCGGATCCGCCGGCCGCATCCGCTTGAAAATCTCTATGGGCTGGTGCACACCGGCGGTTTGAGGTTTTTAGCAAGCCGCAAACGTGCCTCTTGCTGCACGTTTGTGGTTTGCTTAAAACCTCAAACCGCCGGTGTGCACCAGCCCATAGAGATACATTAGCCACGCGGATGCTGATGCGGCCAGCGGATCACATACAAAATCCGCTTGGTGTGCACCCGTCAAATATCGGCTCTCTGCTCCCAAAACCGCTAGCGTTTTGACGATCTGCTAGCGGTTTTGGTGTGCACTGGGCCTAACTTGTGACAAAAAATAAAATCTTCTATGAACTCATCATACACCTAATGGAATACCTTGGGGCGTCTTCTTTCTTAAAATGGGGTCAATTGTGAGGCTCCGATACTGCCCTGGCATTTTAGGGTCCCAAAACCGTGAGGAGTAGTCTGGAAACTAAATGCCTCAAAATGACTGTTCAGGGGTATAAGCATCTGCAAATTTTGATGACAGGTGGTCTATGAGGGGCCAAATTTTGTGGAACCGGTCATAAGCAGGGTGGCCTCTTAGATGACAGGTTGTATTGGCACTGAAGTGCAGGAAGTGTAGGATGTTCTGAAATCGTGACCTGGACATGGCAGCATGGGCATGTGATGTATTGGGTGCATAGACCAATAAGACCGCAATACATTATTTTTGACTAGACCCATGTTAAGGAGAAGGCCCCAAAAATGTTACGTTTGGAAACTTGGAGTGGTTTCCACTGAAAAGGCTGGGCATGGTATCTTCTTGGATTGGCGGTTGCGTATTGTGTGGCATAACGGTTGGTCTCAGCCACAATTAAGTCGTAGAGACCAGCAGTGATCAGAAAAAAAATTTCTGTCACTGCGGTGGGGCGGGTGAGGGTTTGGCCGGGTGATCAGAAGCCCGCAGGGGGCAGATTAGGGCCTGATGGATAGGAGTGCTAGGGGGAGACAGGAGGAGATTGATGGGTGTCTCAGGGGGTGATTAGAAGGGAGAATAAATGCAATCAATGCACTGGGGAGATGATTGGAAGGGGGTCTGAGGGGGATCTGAGATTTTGGCCGAGTGATCAGGAGCCCACACAGGGCAAATTAGGGCCTGATCTGATGGGTAGGTGTAGTAGGAGGTGACAGGTGGTGACAGGAGGTAGGTGATGGGTGTCTCAGGGTGTGATTAGAGGGGGGAATAGATGCAAGCAATGCATTGGGGATGTGATCAGGGGGGTCTGAGGGCGATCTGAGGGTGTGGGCGGGTAATTGGGTGCCCGCAAGGGGCAGATTAGGGTCTGATCTGATGGGTAGCAGTGATAGGTGGTGACAGGGGGTGAATGATGGGTTATCAGTGGGTGATGAGAGGGGAGAACAGATGTAAATAATGCACTGGAGAGGTGATCAGGGGGTGTGTGATCGATCTGGATCTGAGGGTGTGTGGGGGGGGGGGTGATCAGGAGCCCCCAGGGGGCAGTTTAAGACCTAATCTAAAACATAGTGTTGATAAATAGTGACAGGGAGTGATTGATGGGTGATTAGAGGGGTGATTGGGTGCAAACAGTGGTCTGAGGGGGTGACCGGGGGGGGGGGGGGGGGGGGTCTGAGGGGTGCTGTGGGTGATCAGGGGGCAGGGGGGGCAGGATCAGTGTGGGTGTGTTTTTACTAGAAGGGCTGCCTCCTGCCCTGGTGGTCCCTCGATCACTGGGACCACCAGGGCGGGAGGCAGCCCGTGTAATACACTTTGTTAGCTTAACAAAGTGTATTATACACTTTGTATACGGCAGGGGTTAACAACCCGCCGACGCTGCTAATTGGCCGGCGGGTTGACGTTGCGGGTGGGCGGAGCCTAATGCCGGCGGATACTCGCGAGCCCTGGCTACTCAGTCCCCCAGGTACCGCCGCCGATCGGCGTTAGGCGGTCCTGGGGGTGCCACTTTGTCGACGCACATAGGTAGAGGGTGGTCGGCAAGTGGTTAAATCTATAACCAATCCAGTCATTTCAGATAGAATCAATCGGCAGAACGGATTAATAAACCAATCAGTAATATGATCATTTGTTGATGATCAGCTCCATCAACACTCTCTCAAATTACAACCGATCCTAATAGAAGATTGATTGTATAAAAAAAAATGTACTGTTAATGTGTACCTTAAAGAAAACCTGAACTGAACATTAAAAGTCAAAATAAACATACACAAGTCATACATGCCTCCTGTATAGTGTACTCATCAATCTATTTTTCCTCTCCTGCATCCTGTTTGTCCACTGTGATCAATGGAATTCTCTGTCCTCCATTTTGAAAATGGCTATTACCCCATAACAGCTTCCTGGTCAGTACACTGTTAAACTGTAACATCGTCCACTTGAGCCATAGGGAAATATGGACACATCAGTTCTCCTCTCAGCTGTAACTGACAGCAACTTATATATAACTGACAGCAACTGATATATTTCAGTGTCAGAACTGGAAGGGATCACTATAAAAAGAAAATGGGGAGCTTCTGAGAGGAACTGATGGCAAGGTAACTATGTAATGATCATTTGAAGTTACCTCATGTGTTTATTTTAAATAATTTTACTCAGTACAGGTTCTCTTTAAGTCCTGTATGTGGCCAGATTTACAATTCCTTTGGTGATTTCTTTGTTTTTAATCTACTGCACTGAAACATCTCAAGGCACATCTGTAAAACCGTGGTGCTTATATTCATCAATTTGAAAAACCTAAACAGTGGGAGGTATTACAGCTTTTCTTATCTGAGCCTTTTTCTTGTCTAAAAAAAATGTACTATATGTGTATAGTACTATACTATACTATATGTACTGTACTACATGTTGATCAATGTAACTAGAGATGAACGTGTGTTGCCTTAGCACAGCGAAGCATACAGTCATGTGAAGAAGTAAGTTCATCACATGTAAAGATTTTCTTTTTGTAAGACAAAGCAGATGCAATTTCCTTGCATGCAAAATGTAACACACCCTTGTGTCTTAAGGGTCGGCTCACATTTGTTTTACAAACGTATTTGTGGCTCTGTTTTTTTGGCCTGGCCCTGGACCAAAACCGGAGCCATGGATACCGATGTTATCTGGGCTGTCTTCACACACTTCAAAAACGGATCCATGGGCTAGGTCTGTGGGATCCGGATTGAACAACTGAACGGAGAGTCCAGATTTGGCGGGACTTCACAGACCCCCGACAGACCCTGGATACACGGAGGAGTAGTGAAAAGCAGTGCAAAACCGGATCTCCCTCTATACAGAGAACTTTGCACACAGAAATGGAAGGAGATTCAGGGGGAAGCAGCCAGGAAGGGGGGCAGCGGGCACATCTGCGGGAAGGGGGGTCAGAACCCCCTCCCTTACCTGGGTCCCCCCTTCTGTGCTCCCCCTCCAGCTAGTTTTGTTAAAATCAAGCCAGCAGGGAACTCACTAACTTCGTTGCGTTCTACCGCTCGCCGCGTCACTTCCTGCAATGCCGCCCTCTGTTCTTCATTGGGCGGCATTGCAGGAAGTCACGCAGCGAGTGGTGGAACAAGGAAGTGAGTGTGTCCCTACTCACCACCAGCTTGATTTTAAGGAAACTAGCTGAAGGGGGACTCAGGTCGACCCCCTCTCCCGCCGCTTTGCCTGCTGTCTCCCTTCCTGGCTGCTACCCCCTCCATCATGGTGGCCCCCTCCTCACCCACGGCTGTAAGACACAGATACGTTTTTGAAAATGTAAACGAACTGGAAACGTGCTGCAAAAGGGCAGCACGGATCCGTTTACGTTCCGTTTTTTTGAAAAACGGAGCCCGGATTGTGGCTTGCCTTCTGCAACCGCACTAGTGTGGACCGAGCCTAATACTTGATGTTGTCCCTTTCCGGCTGAAACAACCTCAGGTCGGCATTTCTTATGATTGTCTAGCACCCTCTGACATCGACTGGGAAATTCCTATGCAGAATATTTTCAGCTCTGTAATGTTTGAGGGGTTCCTTGTACCCACTCCCCTTTACAGTTTAGCTCCAGGCTTTGATTTGGCCATAGCAGAACAACTTTTTTTTTTCCCTTTCATTCATTCTTGCCTCAATAGATTTACTGGAGTTTTTGAGGCGTTAGTCCTGTTGCAAGGTCTATTTTCTATTAGGCCCTAGCCTCACATTATCCTCAAGCACCCTCTAGTACAGGGGTGTCAAACTCAAATACAAAGTGGGCCAAAATTGTATACTGGGACCTAGTCACGGGCCAACCTCAATCTCTACTTGCCACCTTCCTCCCTTATAAATTTCCCAGGTGTCTAATGGGTCCCTCCAACTCCTATACAGTTCCCAGGTGTCTAATGGCTCTCCTTCCCCTATACAGTTCCCTGGTGTTTAGAGGGCCCCCACCCTACCCTATACAGTTCCCTAGTGTTTAGGGCTTATCCTCCTATCTCCCCCATATGGCTTCCCTGGTGTTCTAGAGCTTCATCTCCAATATAGCTTCCCCGGTGGTCTAGAGTGGGCCAAACATGCCAAAATGCAAAGTGGGGAAACCACTTGAGGGCCAAATTTAATGGCTCTGAGGGCCAGATTTGGCCCACAGGCTGGAGTTTGACATGTATGCTCTAGTATAATGAATACTTAATTCACAGCAGCCCCCAACCATTAATGTGACCATTAACCACTTCCCGACCGCCTAACGCACAGCGGCGGCCGGGAAGTGGAGCCCTGAAGGACCGGCTCACCCACAGAGGCGGCGGTCCTTCTAAGGGCATGGGCGGAGCGATCGCGTCATCAGTGACGCGATCCTCCGCCCGGGATCGTTACTCGGGCATTTTGTCTCCGCTCGCCGGCCACTTAGCAGAGCCGGCGAGCGGAGGAATCCGCATAGCTGCCCAATCAGGATGTATAAGGCACTTTGTTAGGTAAACAAAGTGCCTTATACGTGCTTCCTCCTCGCCTCGTGGTCTCATTGTTCCAGAGACCACCAGCGAGGAGGAAGCACTTTGTAAGTCTCACTGCACATTGCTTTTTTTTGCCCACAGCCCCCCTGATCTCTCACCCCAGGCCTCATACCCCCCCTGATCACCCCAGCAGACCCCTGCCCAGCACCCTAGCACCCTTATAAAACCCCCACCCCCCCCACCTGCCACTAACTAGCGACGCTGCCCTTTAGTTTAGGTCCCTAACTGCCTCCTAGTCACCCCTGATCCCCCCCCCCTACCTTTAGATCACCCCCACACCCCATCCCAGACTACCCCCCTGTATACTGTATACATCTGTATACAGCTACCTTACCCCCTGATCCCCCTCTGATCACCTGTCTATCACCTGTCCATCACCCCTCAGCACCCCCACCCATCAGAGCAGACCCTAACTGCCCCGCGGGGGTAACCGATCACCTGCCCAGGCCCTCGATTGCCCTCATACCCCCCTTCTGATTACATCCCCTGCTGTTTGTTTACATCTGTCCTCCCCAGCAATCACTAACTGATCTTTGATCAGTAACCCCCTGTGTCTGCCTCTCATCAGATCAGGACTCAGTCTGCCCCGTGCAGGCTCCTGATCAACCCCCCACCCCCTCAAATCGCCCTCAGACCCCCCCCCCTAATCACCGTCCAAGTGCATTGTATTTGACTGTGCTGCGCTTGTATTCGATTGTGCTGCGCTTGTATTCAATTGTGCTGTAATTGTATTTGATTGTCCCGTGATCGGCTTCGATTGCCCCGTGATTGTTTGATTGCCTGAGACCCCACTTCCCACCACACCCAACCCCACCCTCCCCCCCACCACACCCAACCCCACCCTCCCCCCCCACCACCTTCCGAGTGCATCAGATTTGCTTGTGCTGTGATTGGAGTCGATTGTGCTGTAATTGTATTTGATTGTCCCGTGATCGGCTTCGATTGCCCCGTGATTGTTTGATTGCCTGAGACCCCACTTCCCGCCACACCCAATCCCACCCTCCCCCCATCACCTTCCGAGTGCATCAGATTTGATTGTGCTGTAATTGTATTTGATTGTCCCGTGATCGACTTCGATTGCCCCGTGATTGTTTGATTGCCTGAGACCCCACTTCCCGCCACACCCAATCCCACCCTCCCCCCATCACCTTCCGATTGCATCAGATTTGATTGTGCTGTGATTGGATTCGATTGTGCTGTAATTGTATTTGATTGTCCCGTGATCGACTTCGATTGCCCCGTGATTGTTTGATTGCCTGAGACCCCACTTCCCGCCACACCCAATCCCACCCTCCCCCCATCACCTTCCGATTGCATCAGATTTGATTGTGCTGTGATTGGATTCGATTGTGCTGTAATTGTATTTGATTGTCCCGTGATCGACTTCGATTGCCCCGTGATTGTTTGATTGCCTGAGACCCCACTTCCCGCCACACCCAATCCCACCCTCCCCCCATCACCTTCCGAGTGCATCAGATTTGATTGTGCTGTGATTGGATTCGATTGTGCTGTAATTGTATTTGATTGTCCCGTGATCGGCTTCGATTGCCCCGTGATTGTTTGATTGCCTGAGACCCCACTTCCCGCCACACCCAATCCCACCCTCCCCCCATCACCTTCCGAGTGCATCAGATCTGCTTGTGCTGTGATTGGAGTCGATTGTGCTGTAATTGGATTTGATTGTCCCGTGATTGTTTGATTGCCTCTGAGACCCCACTTCCCACCAACCCCAATACCTCTCAAATACTCCCTTTTTGCTAGGTAGGTGCTCTTTTTTTCTGGGTAGTCTCGGAGGAAAACCCCATAAATTTAGCAATCCAAAATGACAAGAAGGGGGCTTTCCGATGACGAGGTATACAGGTACATGGACCATTCGGATGAGTTCTTTTGGGAAGAATCATCCGTCGAATCTTCCGGGTCCGAATTTGAACCTGTAGAAAGCAGTGGTTCCCTGACCGATAGTGATGACGAGGCTATGGTCCCGGCTAGAGCCAGGCGTACCAGACCCCACGTCGTTAGACCGCAAGTGGCGCAGGATCCGCCTCAAGGGCAGCAGGGTGGTGCTAGCGCTGTTGATAGTTTTCTTGGTGAGGCAGGCACCAGCAGCGCAGCATCTCCTGGACTTAGTGCCAGTGCTTCCGTAGACCCTGGCGAAGTGGTGAGCGTCAGCATGGAAGTTGATACTGGTACGGTGGCAAGTGCAGTAGTACCCCCGTCGCAGCCACCAAGAAGAAGACGGGCCCGTAGTACCCATAGACTCCCAGAGGTGCTGGCACAACCAGATTGGCAATCCCCTGATTCCGCCGCACCCGTAGTGCCCCCTTTCACCGCCCAGTCTGGAGTCCAGGTGGCGACAGCTCATCTAGGAACGGCCCTAGACTTTTTGCAGCTGTTCATCACCCAGGTTCTCTTGGACTTAATTGTGGTTGAGACCAACCGTAAAGCCACACAATTCATCACCGAGCACCCGGAGAGCATGTATGCCCAGCCTTTCCGGTGGAAACCAGTCCAAGTTTCCGACATTAAAATCTTTTTGGCCCTTATCCTTCACTTGGGACTAATGAAACAGAATGTACTGCGGTCGTATTGGTCTACGAACCCAGTAAATCATGTTCCCTTGTACCCTGCTGCCATGTCCAGGACACGATTTGAGTCCATCCTGCGCTTCCTGCACTTCAACGACGACGAAACCTGTCATGAAAAGGGCCACCCTGCTTATGACCGGCTCCACAAAATTCGGTCCCTCATAGACCACCTGTCATCAACATTTGCAGATGCTTATATCCCTGAACAGAACATCTGCGTAGACGAGTCCCTCTTACGCTTTACCGGGCGCCTTGGCATCAAACAGTACATCCCAAGCAAGCGCGCCCGGTATGGGGTGAAACTGTATAAGCTCTGTGAAAGGGCCACAGGCTATACATGTCGTTTTAGGGTCTATGAGGGAAAAGACTCAAAATTGGAGCCGGTCGAATGCCCTGACTACCTGGGGAGCAGTGGAAAGGTTGTGTGGGACTTGGTGTCACCCTTGTTCCAGAAGGGGTACCATCTTTTTGTGGACAATTATTACACAAGTGTGGCCCTCTTTCAGCACTTAAAGTTAGAAGGAATCCGATGCTGTGGCACTGCGCGGCCTAGTCGCCAGGGCTTCCCCCAACGGCTCGTTACCACCAGACTTTTACGGGGGCAGAGGGTCGCCTTGCGTACTGAAGACCTGCTCGCGGTGAAATGGAGGGACAAGAGGGACGTTTACTTTCTGTCCACCATTCACACAGACACGACAGTCCAAATTCAACGGGCAACTGCGGTCATTGAAAAGCCCCTTGTCGTCCACGAATATAATGTCAACATGGGAGGGGTGGACTTCAATGACCAGAGGTTAGCGCCCTATTTAGTTACCCGGAAAACAAGACGCTGGTATAAGAAAGTGTCTTTTTATCTGATTCAATTGGCAGTTTACAACAGCTTTGTTCTCTACAGTAAGGCTGGGAGAACTGGATCTTTCCTCCAATTTCAGGAAGAGATCATTATGGACATCCTGTATCCAGGAGGTGCCAGGCCCCCCCCCCCCCAGATGCAACTAGCCGACTGCATGGAAGGCATTACGCCTATCAGCTTCCGTGTGCCCCAGGTCAACGCATCCGAAGAAAACGTTGCCGTGTCTGCAGCAGGGCTGGAACAAGGACTGACACCGTTTATTATTGTCCCCGCTGTCCTGACCAGCCTGGTCTATGCGTAGGGCCGTGTTTTGAGAGGTACCACGAGCAGGTACACTATTAGAACCTAGGGAACTCCAGACACAGGAGTAGGCACACACTCAGTGGTCTTTCGCACATTGTCGCAGGGAGAGGAGAGGTAAGCTTGAAGACCAAACGGGTAAGCATAAAAATGGGAAGAAGGATCGGTTTCCATGCTTGATATTGCTGATCTGTCCTGGGTTGGTGATATAAGACGGCATGTTTGAATTTCCCTTGAGTGTGGACACCCCCGGTTTATATGTGATTTGGGCCTATGATGATGCTTTAATGCCACACAGAGTCATCTCTATTGGCAGGCATATTGCTGTATCCTACAGGCATAATGCTGTATACTAAAGTTCTGAGGCCCAGTCACATAAGTTGGTGGCTCACCCTGAGTGCAGGGTGGCACGGGGTGTCTCTCTCCTGAGGTTATCACTGCCATTGATGTGGAGGAAGATCTGCCATTGATGTGGAGCAAGGTATGTTTGCCGTTCATTTTTCCTTTCAGCCCAGAGTGCATTACTTGTATACCCAATATAAGGAGTATAGCAGAAACTCCTAATACTGGCCATACATGTAATGATTGCAGAGACCCTAAAATGCCAGGACAGACTCCACAAATGACCCCATTTTGGAAAGAGGACACCCTAAAGTATTATGTGAGGTGCACGGTGAGTTCATAAAAGATTTTAGTTTTTGTCACAAGTTAGCAGAATTTTTTTTTTTATTTTTTTTTAACAAAGTGTCATTTTCCGTTAACTTGTGACAAAAAATAAAATTTTCAATGACCTCACCATTCCCCTCATGGAATACCTTGTTGTGTATTCTTTCCAAAATGGAGTCATTTGTGGGGTTTGTTAACTGTCCTGGCAAGTGGGCGGGGTGCTAAATTTTGAGCACCCCTGTAAAGCCTAAAGGTACTCATTGGACTCTGGACCCCTTAGCGCAGTTAGGGTGCAAAAAGGTGCCACACATGTGGTATCGCCGTACTCGGGAGAAGTAGTACAATGTGTTTTGGGGTGTATTTTTACATATACCCATGCTGGGTGGGAGAAATACCTCTGTAAATGACAATCTTTTGATTTTTTTACACACAATTGTCCATTTACAGAGTTATTTCTCACACCCAGCATGGGTATGTGTAAAAATACACCCCAAAACACATTGTACTACTTCTCCCGAGTACGGCGATACCACATGTGTGGCACTTTTTTGCACCCTAACTGCGCTAAAGGGCCCAAAGTCCAATGAGTACCTTTAGGATTTCACAGGTCATTTTGCGGAATTTGATTTCCAGACTCCTCCTCACGGTTTAGGGCCCCTAAAATGCCAGGGCAGTATAGGAACCCCACAAATGACCCCATTTTAGAAAGAAGACACCCCAAGGTATTCCGTTAGGAGTATGGTGAGTTCATAGAAGATTTTATTTTTTGTCAAAAGTTAGCGGAAAATTGATTTGTATTATTTTTTTCACAAAGTGTCATTTTCCGCTAACTTGTGACAAAAAATAAAATCTTCTATGAACTCACCATACTCCTAACGGAATACCTTGGGGTGTCTTCTTTCTAAAATGGGGTCATTTGTGGGGTTCCTATACTGCCCTGGCATTTTAGGGGCCCTAAACCGTGAGGAGTAGTCTGGAAATCAAATTCCGCAAAATGACCTGTGAAAGCCTAAAGGTGCTCATTGGACTTTGGGCCCTTTAGCGCAGTTAGGGTGCAAAAAAGTGCCACACATGTGGTATCGCCGTACTCGGGAGAAGTAGTACAATGTGTTTTGGGGTGTATTTTTACACATACCCATGCTGGGTGGGAGAAATACCTCTGCAAATGACAATCTTTTGATTTTTTTACACACAATTGTCCATTTACAGAGATTTCTCCCACCCAGCATGGGTATGTGTAAAAATTCACCCCAAAACACATTGTACTACTTCTCCCGAGTACGGTGATACCACATGTGTGGCACTTTTTTGCACCCTAACTGCGCTAAAGGGCCCAAAGTCCAATGAGCACCTTTAGGCTTTCACAGGTCATTTTGCGGAATTTGATTTCCAGACTACTCCTCACGGTTTAGGGCCCCTAAAATGCCAGGGCAGTATAGGAACCCCACAAATGACCCCATTTTAGAAAGAAGACACCCCAAGGTATTCCGATAGGAGTATGGTGAGTTCATAGAAGATTTTATTTTTTGTCACAAGTTAGTGGAAAATGACACTTTGTGAAAAAAACAATAAAAATCAATTTTCCTCTAACTTTTGACAAAAAATAAAATCTTCTATGAACTCGCTATGCTACTAACGGAATACATTGGGGTGTCTTCTTTCTAAAATGGGGTCATTTGTGGGGTTCCTATACTGCCCTGGCATTTTAGGGGCCCTAAACCGTGAGGAGTAGTCTGGAAATCAAATTCCGCAAAATGACCTGTGAAATCCTAAAGGTACTCATTGGACTTTGGGCCCTTTAGCGCAGTTAGGGTGCAAAAAAGTGCCACACATGTGGTATCGCCGTACTCAGGAGAAGTAGTACAATGTGTTTTGGGGTGTATTTTTACACATACCCATGCTGGGTGGGAGAAATAACTGTGTAAATGGACAATTGTGTGTAAAAAAAATTTAAAAATTGTCATTTACAGAGATATTTCTCCCACCCAGCATGGGTATGTGTAAAAATACACCCCAAAACACATTATACTACTTCTCCTGAGTACGGCAATACCACATGTGTGGCACTTTTTTGCAGCCTAACTGTGGTAAGGAGTCCAAAGTCCAATGAGCACCTTTAGGCTTTACAGGGGTGCTTACAATTTAGCACCCCCCAAAATGTCAGGACAGTAAACACACCCCACAAATGACCCCATTTTGGAAAGTAGACCCTTCAAGGTATTCAGAGAGGGGCATGGTGAGTCCGTGGCAGATTTCATTTTTTTTTGGTGCAAGTTAGAAGAAATGGAAACTTTTTTTTTTTTTTTTCGTGTCACAAAGTGTCATTTTCCGCTTACTTGTGACAAAAATTAATATCTTCTATGAACTCACTATGCCTCTCAGTGAATACTTTGGGATGTCTTCTTTCCAAAATGGGGTCATTTGGGGGGTATTTATACTATCCTGGAATTCTAGCCCCTCATGAAACATGACATGGGGTCAGAAAAGTCAGAGATGCTTGAAAATGGGAAAATTCACTTTTTGCACCATAGTTTGTAAACGCTATAACTTTTACCCAAACCAATAAATATACGCTGAATGGGTTTTTTTTTATCAAAAACATGTTTGTCCACATTTTTCGTGCTGCATGTATACAGAAATTTTACTTTATTTGAAAACTGTCAGCACAGAAAGTTAAAAAAATCATTTTTTTGCCAAAATTCATGTCTTTTTTGCTGAATATAATAAAAAGTAAAAATCGCAGGAGGAATCAAATAGCACCAAAAGAAAGCTTTATTAGTGACAAGAAAAGGAGCCAAAATTCATTTAGGTGGTAGGTTGTATGAGCGAGCAATAAACCGTGAAAGCTGCAGTGGTCTGAATGGAAAAAAAGTGGCCGGTCCTTAAGGGGTAGAAAGCCCTAGGTCCTCAAGTGGTTAATAATCCAATCTTTTTTTTTTTTGTTCAATCCTTCCATTTCTGTGTAATATAAGGGACTGTATAAAGCAGTGTTTCTCAAACCTGTTCTTGTGACTCCCCAACGGTGCATGTTTTGCAGCTAACCTCACCTATGCTCAGGTGGGGTAATTAGTATATCAGCTAGGTGGATTCCATGTAGCTGAGACACTAATTACCCCACCTGTGCATGGGGAGGTTGCCTGCAAAACATGCAGCGTTGGGGAGTCACAAGGACAGGTTTAACCTTTTCGGGACCGGCCACCTACCCCCCCTTAAGGACCAGGCATTTTGCGCGGGAAGGGGGTGCGCGCGTTTGGGGGGGTCAGGCGGCCGGATCCCGTCTGTGGCTGCCTGGATTTGTGTCCCCCCATGGTGGTCTGGGCTCCCCCTTCTGCCAGCAGCCTTCACTTACCTTCCAGGCTCCAGCAATGAGCCGCACGGGACCCTCTTCTCCAGCCGGCATCTCCGTTCTGTCTGACGATCAGTTCCGGGTCGCGGCTTGATGACGTCATCAAGCCGGGACCCGGCGCTGACGTCAGACGGAGCGGAGACGCCGGCCAGAGCGGAGGGGGGCGCCGATCGTCGCTGGAACGGCAGGGAGGTGAGTGGATCCTCTTCTTTCCCCCCCCCCCCCCCCGCCGCCGCCGCAGCTGTCAAACTGATCACTACGATCCGACGGCAATCGTAGTGATCATGTGATCAGCAGCCATACGCGATGGCTGCTGATCACTCGGGGGAGATGTCGGCTGTCATATGACAGCTTAATCTCCCCCTCCGGGTGCGCACGATCGCGTCGGGAGCGGAAACTGCGGGCCGGCATAGATCCTACGCCGCATCAGGCTAGAACAGCCACAAGTGCGGCGTAGGATCTCATAGAGGCGGTCCCGAATAGGTTAAAGGGAACCTTAACTGAGAGGGATATGAATGTCTCCTTTTAAACAATACCAGTTGCCTGGCAGTCCTGCTGATCTCTTTGCTGCAGTAGTGGCTGAATCACACACCTGAAACAAGCATCCAGTCTGACTTCAGTCAGAGCACCTGATTTGCATGCTTGTTCAGGGGCTGTGGCTAAAAGTTTTAGAGACACAGGATCAGCAGGAGAGTCAGGCAACTGGTATTATGTTTAAAAGGAAAAATCTATATCCTATTCAGTTTAGGTTCCCTTTAAGAAACAAAGTATCCATTCCATTATATTCACTCAGTTTACCCTTCTACTACAGAGATATGATAAGATTGGACACAAAAATGGGGTGCAGCCTAGTTAACAGTGCTTAATTGTGTTGCAGAATAATTTTGCATGTCAACTCACTGCTCATATAATTCTATGGGGCAGTGGTCGGAATCTGCGGCTCTAGAGCCGCATGTGGCCCTTTAACCACTTGTGCGGCCCTGTTGCACAGTGGCGTAGGAACCACTGTAGCAGGGAGAGCAATTGCTATGGGGCCTGCAGCCACAAGAGGGCCCGCTGGTTCTGGCTGCCTGTGATCTTTTTTTTTTTTTTCTTTTAATCCATGCCGCTAGACAACCCCTCAACCCAAACCCCCCTTCACATATAGAGCCATTGCAGGGAGGCAGGAAGGTGAAGGCGGGCTATTTTTTGTAACCCTCCGCCTCCCTGCACAGCCCAGCCGACAATTAGCTTTTAGTTCCGGCAGGCCTAAGAACACAGTGCACTTGATGTGGCTTCCCTCAACAGATCAGAGCAGAGCACCGCGGGAGATTTGAGGCAGAGAACAGCTCAGCCACCATGTACAGCTAATTATGGAGCAGCTGTTTCTCTGCCAGCTTCTGTCCTGCACTGCCCACTATTTGCTGTCACACCACCCTGTACACAAGACTCTCCCCCCCCCTCCCCTTCCTGTCTTCCAGCTACTCAGCTCCGTCTGAGGATGTACGGCCTGAATGCTCCTGTGTTGTCACTGCAATAAGCTGTATGATCCTTAGTATAAATCAGATAAGCTGTGGGGGAAGGGAAGTGAGAGCTGGTCTGCCGGGACAGTAAGGTTTAAAGTTTGCAGGGAGTCCTCTTGTGTATTGGCAAGAAGTTTTGAGTCAGTACAATACTGCTACTCCTGTTTATAGGGGTCTCTCTGGCAGGGATTGGGCTGACGGGTCTCTCTGGCAGGGATTGGGCTGACAGGGGTCTCTCTGGCAGGGATCGGGGTGACAGGGGTCTCTCTGGCAGGGATTGGGGTGACAGTCAGATTACATGTATTTGGTGGTGAAATACTAGGGCTGGTGGAGGGGGGGGGGGGTAGGGGGGGCTACAGCGGCACTCAAACTTTCCCGGCAGACCCACTCATACCATTGCTGTATGTTTGGCCCCACCAATGACCATGACCATGTTCTGTTGTGTGGCCACGCCCATTTGTCGGTGCTGCTCTCAAAATAAATTTTTATCGTCGTAATGCTGGTATTTGGCTCTTTTGACGAAGAAGTTTGCAGACCCCTGCTATGGGGTATTCACAGTACTGGGTTGTAACCGATCACGTTATTTTAACTCGCTGCATGTAGGCTTTGTATTAAAGTCTATATCCAGTCTCCATTGCATCTCACACTCACGCGTACGTTATGCAACTAACCACTGTGAACCTAGCCTGAATCATTAGTGACCACTGGCCACCATAACGTTGCTGCCACTATGCTTTTCTATTTCTATCAGTATCTTAGGTTGAAACACTTTAGTGTTTTTGTTTTTTGACAGTTCTTTTGATACAGTAGCTAAATAACCATCTGTTTACCTTGTCTGTTCAGAGCTTGTTGTTGCCATATTCCTGGTCTAAACCTAGCTGTTTGAGCATAGTTTAGTTTTGCTGTGATGGGTTTTTCTCTAAACAGAAAAGGGTTCCCACAAGCAGCTTAATTATAATAGCAGATTCATGCACTTTGCCACATAGTGTTGAGAGTTACTTGCAGGTCATGTGAAGATATTCCAGAGTTCTTAGACATCTTTCAGAATCTTGCATTTTGCTGTTGTGCTGCACTTGCTGAGCCTGCCTGGCCAAACTGGCACTTGTATGAAACCTTCACCACTTGTGAGTGACCTTATAGACACTGGAATGACTGATGTCCAGTTATTTGGTGATCTTTTTACATTTGCCTGATTAGCACTCACCCATCTTTGCTATAGTTCTATATAGATTCTTGTAATCGCTGACCTCTCGACACTTGCAGTGACAGTTGGAAGGTTCGCCCATTTTTGTTTCTATTCTGATGCCCCAATGGGAGACCTTGTGGATGATCCGGGATGTTATCCTAGGTTAGTGCTTGTCTTATGCAACTACACACTATGGAAAAGAATTTAGGATATGCACTTTGTACCTTTCCCTTTGTAAGAACTAACATGGGATTATGCATTATTGGAAACAATTGTACTATCTCCACCTATTATTGCTTTATAACCTTCAATAAAAAGTTTTAAACAAAAAAAACAAAAATATAATTTCTGCTACACAGGAGAAAAGGGATGTGTGCTCAGACCAGTCAACTCCTGACTTCATTGCTGGCTGCCTCAAGTCTGCTGGCTAATTAAAATGGCAAAGCGTTTGCATAATGCATTCGCCTACCAGAATGTGCAGGATCTAAACTATCAACCTGCCTTTCCTGCAGGAGTTGGCCTACGCAATGTGCCAAAAAAGAAAAAAAAAGAAAAAAAAAAACAACTCCTGCAGGAAAGGCAGGTTGATAGTTTAGATCCTGCACATTCTGGTAGGCGAATGCATTATGCAAACGCTTTGCCATTTTAATTAGCCAGCAGACTTGAGGCAGCCAGCAATGAAGTCAGGAGTTGACTGGTGAGTTGACTGGTCTGAGCACACATCCCTTTTCTCTTGTGTAGCAAAAATATAATTTCTGATACATGGTATGCCTGCAGTCACACAACTGCTAACTGGAGTAACTTTTTTTAAATGTTGTGATGGTTGTAAATATTTGCTACCTAATATCAAATAATTCTTAAAAACTTATGCTGGGAATACACGGTTCGTTTTTGCCTTCGTTTAAACCTTCGATTCGTTCGGTAAACGAATCGAGTGTTGAAAACGTATGTGAAAATAGTCATAATCTCATTATAGTTTCGATTAATAGACCTCAAAAACGAACGACTAGTGATCGAACATGTTTGATATTATCTCTCTTTATCCATCTAATCGAGCCATTGGTAGGCTTGATGGCTGTTCAGATCGATTATATATTCGTTTATGCTAGTCCGTCCCTGTAAAAAGGGATTTTCGTTTCGTTTCTTTGCAGCCTTCGATCATTGGAAAAACGAAACCATCAGAATCGAAAAAAAAAACGAAACCGTGGGTCGTGATATTAACCGTATGACCGATTATTTCGGGATCGAAAAGGACAAAAGGCACAATCGAAACGAAGGTTTAAACGAAGGCAAAAACGAACCGTGTATTCCCAGCATTAGTCCAAGTTGTCTGCATCACTTATCTTCTCCAGTGTTCTCCAATGTTAGTAAGCCATCTGCTTATCTAGCCCCTAGTTACTATCACATCCAGGTTCCTGTGCTGAGCAGAATGATCAAAAGTCAGTTGTATTACTGTAGATGTGAATATAGTGAAGCAGGAGACTGAAATAGACCACACGTGTTGCCTGATTTACATCAGCAGATGAGCTCATACAGGTGATAGCCCGAATTTTCTGGGCATGGCACCTTGTATTATAATTGTCAAGCTATTCAGTGAGTCTTTCATTGATTGTGAGTTGTATTTTATTTTACGTGTAGTGGAAGAGTTTAGGAATGACTAAGAATTCATGAGATGGAGGGAAACAATCAGTTCTTAGGTATATGGGTGTGTTTTCCCAGAGGCAAGTAGCCTGTTTTATACATGCCTGACTTTGTTCACATGCAGGTAATGCTTTATTTGTTTAGATAAGGTGCCACAGTTTTAATTTCTTCTATTCTAAAATAAACTGTACTAATGAGATGAAGTTTCTCTACAGAAAAAAAAAAAAAAACCTCTTCCCCACAAACCCCAAGGTGGGTCACCTGGAAAAGTACAAACCAAAAAGTGTCTGCTTGTTTTGGAACCCTGTCTGTCCTAGTATCCCCCCTTCACAGTACCATAGACACCTGCTTCCTGAAAATGTAAATAATGTTTTTATTTTTTTTCCTTTCCAAGTAGCTTTTTTCGAGAGGGGGTATCTAGAACTGACAGACATTGATTATGGTGGGTTAGACTGTTGAAACAAGTCATTATTCAAAATGAATCTTTTTCCCATCTGCCAATAATGTCACTGTGCAGTTGGTTTGACATTTCGGGCTTGATTCGCTAAGGCAAATAGCATGCCTTGTCAAAGTTAACACTCTACTTATCAGAGTAGCACAGTGAACACTACGAACCCGCAGGGGCTCAGGGCAGGACGAGTGAAGCTCTCGTCATTGCCAATTAGCAGGCATAAGTTCGCTATGCTACTCTGATAAGGCGTGTTAACTTTGATAAGGTGTCCTATTTGTCTTAGTGAATCAAGCCCTTCATCTGCTACAGGAGGCCACTGGTGGTTTTTTGAACATAGTCAGTGGTCCCAACAGTGTACACAGGACTAGGTGTATACTTTTTCCTCCCTAGGCCTGCTTTATATAGCTTGTCCTTATGTGTGCTGAACTTTCAATTTCCTATGTCTAGACTCTATGGCATTCATTTATAAAAGTCTGTTCGCTAAAAAGAAACAAGTCGGGAAAATACAGCATTTGGTATTTTAGACTTTTGTGTGCTAATTCATCAATATTTTCACAGATGTGGTAGAAGTTTGGTAATTTACCAAAACCCATTGTTGGTAACAGCAGAAGAGTGTGAGTTGTCCATGTTGTTACATCTGTTCTCCATGCAGAGACAGCATTACAATAGTAACAGGCATCCCGTTAGATGTTTGTTATACTGCCTCTGCTTGCTCTATATCTGTCTATTAGTCTCCATTAGTCTTTCTTAACATTTTATTTAATTGCCACAGCTTAGATGAACTTCCAGGAGACAGTACACATGCCTGCTTAGGTGATTTCCCACTAGCTCCTCTGCATCTTTAAACTGGAACCTAAGAGGTTAAACTGCCAAAGGGTGGCAGGAAAAACCTGTTTTGTTAGATCTCTCTCTGCTCGCTTCCTGGGGGTTAGAAAATCTGGTCCCGTCTGAGAAGCCTGTGGGTCTTACCAACGGGACTTGCAGGAGACAGGGGCTGTTTCTATTGGCTTCTGCTCCTTTCAGTCATAGGTAATCGTCTCGGCTTCTGTGAGTCCCGCACTGATTCTGCCCTGATTCCGACAGAGGAGAACTGCAGGTAATGGAACTGTCTTTCACCGCATGCTCAAACCTTGATGAATTGACATTTACTGACATTTGTTTAGGTATTTACCGAACAAGTCGGTAATTTACCTTACTGCTCGGTAATTTCAGCTTTTCATGTGGTAATAGCCTTGATGAATTAACATTGTCCTAAGTGCTCGGTAAAGTCAGCTTTTTACAGCATTACTGAATGGGGTTGAGGCTCATGTGTCACTTCTCCCACCTACATGCACTGTGCCCCCCTTCAGTTTGCAGTCTTTAGTTTACCTCCTCTTAGATGCGTAGCTGTCCATCCCCTCCTTTGGTACTCCTGTGCAGTAAGTATCAAACATGTACTATGGTCACAGCTGCTACCAGTCACTAGATGTTTGTGCCCGAGATAATAGTTTGTAACAGTCTTGGGTAAAAATAGTGCGAGTATGTGGACCTTGATGTTACCGGACATCCCCACAAGGATAATAGGTTATACTTGGCTGACTACTTTTATACTTCCCACAGTGAACTTACTATAGATCTGGTATCAAGGTTGTTGCATGATTTTACTTCCTTGTTCCTCATCCTTCGTGCAGCAAGTTGAGGTTTAATTAGTTAATGCAAGTTGAAGGCTGATTTTAAATGGCATGAAATATGACCTCCTTGTACGAGACAGCTGGCATGAAGAACAATTTTGGTAATGATTAGATTGTCTCTTATTTTCTACTCCTGTCATGAGGAATTGTCATTCTGGTCAGTATTGTTAGACAAAGTGTACTCTGAATTTTTACATTCCACAGTTATAATCTATTAGTTATTATACCGGACCATAAGACGCACCTAGGTTTAGAGGAAAAAACAAGGGGAAAAAACGCTTCCCTCATCTCTGTTGCCGAGAAGCGAGGCACAGCTTGAGGCAGACGCGGTCACACGGCTCCTAGACGGCTCTATAAGGACCACCCAGGCTCCCTCTGCCAAACGATGGGAGTCCTTCTGTGGCCGCCCTCGTCACTGTTGCTGGGAAGTGAGGCGTAACTTGAGACAGACGGGATCACGCGGCTCATTTCCGGACCACCCAGGCTCTCTCTGACAAACGCTCGGAGTCCTTGTGTGGCAGTCCTCATCGCTGTTGCTGGGAAGCGGGGAGCAGCTTCGAGGCAGATGGGGTCACGCGGCTCCATGCTGGATTTCTTCTAGACCACCCAGACTTCCTCTCTAAAATGACTGGAGTCCTCCTGTGGCCATCCTCGTCGCTGTTCCCGGGAAGCGACGTGCAGCTTGAGGCAGACGAGGTCACCCGGCTCCCTGGCAGCTTTCTTCCATACTTCAGGCCAGGCTGTCTGTGCATTGCCAGCCGCTGCACAAGAAGCCCTGCATCTAGTAAATGTTACAGGAGGGGGCAGGGGTGGCCGCGGAAGTAATAGCAATGCGGGGGGGGGGGGGGGGGGGGCTGGTGCAAGTTCAAGACGTAGTATTCGGACCATAAGCCGCACTGACTTTTCCTCCCTTTTTTTTGTTATTTCTGCTAACTTGTGACAAAAAAAAATGAAATCTGCCACGGACTCACCCAGCCTCTCTCTGAATACTTTGGGGTGTCTACTTTCCAAAATGGGGTCATTTGTGGGGTGTGTTTACTGTCCTGGCATTTTGGGGGGTGCTAAATTGTAAGCACCCCTGTAAAGCCTAAAGGTACTCATAGAACTTTGGGCCCCTTAGCGCACCTAGGCTGCAAAAAAGTGTCACATGTGGTATTGCCGTACTCAGGAGAAGTAGTATAATGTGTTTTGAGGTGCATTTTTACACATACCCATGCTGGGTGGGAGAAATATCTCTGTAAATGACAATCTTTTGATTTTTTTTTACACACAATTGTCCATTTACAGAGATATTTCTCCCACCCAGCATGGGTATGTGTAAAAATACACCCCAAAACACAATATACTACTTCTCTTGAGTATGGCGATACCACATGTGTGACACTTTTTTTTGCAGCCTAGGTGCGCTAAGGGGCCCAAAGTCCTATGAGTACCTTTAGGATTTCACAGGTTATTTTAAGGCATTTGGTTTCCAGACTACTCCTCACGGTTTAGGGCCCCTAAAATGCCAGGGCAGTTTAGGAACCCCACAAGCAACCCCATTTTAGAAAGACGACACCCCAAGGTATTCCGTTAGGAGTATGGTGAGTTCATAGAAGATTTTATTTTTTGTCACAAGTTAGCGGAAATTGATTTTTATTGTTTTTTTTCACAGTGTAATTTTCCACTAACTTGTGACAAAAAAATAAAATCTTCTATGAACTCATCATACACCTAATGGAATACCTTGGGGTATCTTCTTTCTTAAAATGGGGTCACTTGTGGGGTTCCTATACTGCCCTGGCATTTTAGCGGCGCAAAACCGTGAGGAGTAGTCTAGAAGCCAAATGCCTCAAAATGACTATTCAGGGGTATAAGCATCTGCAAATTTTGATGACATGTGGTCTGAGGGGCCGAATTTTGTGGAACCAGTCATAAGCAGGGTGGCCTCTTAGATGACAGGTTGTATTGGCACTGAAGTGCAGGAAGCGCAGGATGTTCTGAAATCGTGACCTGGACATGGCAGCAGAGAACATGGGCATGTGATGTATTGGGTGCGTAGACCAATAAGACCGCAATACATTCTTTTTTACTAGACCCATGTTAAGGAGAAGGCCCCAAAAAATGTTACGTTCGGAAACTTGGAGTGGTTTCCACCGAAAAGGCTGGGCATGGTAGCTTCTTGGATTGGCGGTTGCGTATTGTGTGGCATAACGGTTGGTCTCAGCCACAATTAAAGAGACTCTGAAGCGAGAATAAATCTCACGTGTGCCCCTGCTAAACCGCCGCTATAGAGCCGCTAAACGGGGGTCCCTTCACCCCCAAACCCCCCACTTGGTCGCTCCTGGAGGCAGGGCTAACGGCTGCAGCCCTGCCTCCAGTGGCGTCTATCAGCGGCGCATCGCCGCCTCTCCCCCGCCCCTCTCAGTGAAGGAAGACTGAGAGGGGCGGGGGAGAGGCGGAGATATGCGCTGACAGACGCGTGTGGGGCAGAGCTGCGGCGGTTAGCCCTGCCCTAACCAGGAAGCGCTCCCCCGCTGAAACGAGGGGATTTGGGGGTGAAGGGACCCCCGTTAAGCCGCGGGATAGCGGTGGTTTAGCAGGGGCACACGTGCCCCTGCTATCTATGAGGTCTGAAGCGAGATTTATTCTCGCTTCAGACTCTCTTTAAGTCTTAGAGACCAACATTGATCAGAAAAAAAAATTCTGTCACTGCGGTGGGGCGGGTGAGGGTTTGGCCAGGTGATCAGAAGCCCGCAGGGGGCAGATTAGGGCCTGATCTGATGGATAGGAGTGCTAGGGGGTGACAGGAGGTGATTGATGGGTGTCTCAGGGGGTGATTACAGGGGAGAATAGATGCAAGCAATGCACTGGGGAGGTGATCGGGGGGGGGGGGGGGTGTCTGAGGGTGGGGCGGGCAATTGGGTTCCCGCAAGGGGCAGATTAGGGTCTGATCTGATGGGTATCAGTGACAGGTGGTGACTGGGTGATTGATAGGTGATCAAGGTGTGATTAGAGGGGGGAATAGATGCAAGCAATGCACTGGCGAGGTGATCAGGGGGCTCTGAGGGTGTGGGCGGGTGATTGGGTGCTCGCAAGGGGCAGATGAGGATCTGATGGGAATGATGGGTAGCAGTGACAGGGGGTGATTGATGGGTGATCAGTGGGTGATTAGAGGGGAGAACAGATGTAAATAATGCACTGAGGAGATGATTAGGGGGGGGGGGGGGTCTGAGGGCGATCTGAGGGTGTGGGTGGGTAATTGCGTGCCCGCAAGGGGCAGATTAGGGTCTTATCTGATGGGTAGCAGTGACAAGTGGTGACAGGGGGTGATTGATGGGTGATCAGTGGGTGATTAGAGGGGAGAACAGATGTAAACAATGCATTTGGGAGGTGATCTGAGGGCGTGTGGGCGGGTGATCAGGTGCCCGGAAAGGGCACCTTAGGGTCTGATCTGATGGGTGGCAGTGACAGGCGGTGATTGATGGGTGATTGACAGATGATCAGTGGGTGATTACAGGGGAGAATAGACGTACACAGGGTGGGGGTCTGGGGAGGATCTGAGGGGGGGGGGTGATCAGGAGCCCCCAGGGGGCAGTTTAGGACCTGATCTAAAATATAGCGTTGACAGTGACGGGGGTGATTGATGGGTGATTAGGGGGGTGATTGGGTGCAAGCAGTGCTCTGAGGGGGTGATGGGGGGGGGGGGTCTGAGGGGTGCTGTGGGCGATCAGGGGGCAGGGAGGGCAGGATCAGTGTGCTTGGGTGCATACATACACAGCTGCCTCCTACCCTGGTGGTCCCTCGATCACTGGGACCACCAGGGTAGGAGGCAGCCTGTATAGTACACTTTGTATACATTACAAAGTGTATTATACACTTTGTAGCGGCAGAACAAGGGTTAACAACCTGCCGGTGCTGCTAATTGGCCGGCGGGTTGACGTCAAGGGTGGGCGGAGCCTAATGCCAGTGGATGTAACTATTCAGTCCCCCAGGTGCCGCAGCCGATCGGCATTAGGCGGTCCTGGGGGTGCCACTTTGCCGACGCCCATAGGTAGTGGGCGGTCAGCAAGTGGTTTTAAGGTCAATTAGCCCATGCAGCAAAACTGGATTTACCAGCACACCCGATCTCTCATCCACTGATTATTGTTTATCAATCATTTCCATTCAGTCTACTGAAAAATAATTTTTTTAACATCAGACAATTCGATGGGTAGGGATTATTAAATTGTCTATACCATCCCTTATAGCATACAACCATGTATGATGAATGAAAGGCTAAGGTGTTGGGAAAAGGGTGAATAAGGACTGTGTCAAATGAAGCAGAAGTGGTTCTCATTGCATCGTCTGTCTAGCTCGATGTTGGGATCATGTTACCCAGAAGTCTAGGACCTGCTGAGGTGAGTATCTCAGTTGGTGGACACAATCGATTGTGAACGAGTGAAAAAAATGTGGTCCGAATAAATTTTCGTCGCACCAAAATTTGTATTTGCTTGTTGGTTGTGATAGATAGGAAGCAAAGATTGGTTCGTTGATGGTAGTGAACGATGCATTACAATATTTCACTTCCGATCAGAATTTCTGAGCGCTCTAACGATTTTTCGCTAGAAATTGGATTGTTAGTGGCCATTTTAAGTCGTTCTCCAAGATTGATGTCTCCATCTGTATCCCATTTATTTTGTATGGTGCTAGACCATTGGTACGACCAAAATGCATGACTTAAGTTTTCAACATTGAATTTCATCTTCCATTTGTGTGCCCATATAGCCATTCTATCCAGATCCTGTTGCAATATGTCACGATCTTCCTGAGAGTGGATGATTCTACACAATTTTTATCATCTGCAACATTGCTTTCTACGATAGATAGGTAGGTGCCCCCCTGTATAGGTTAGATTAGGTAGCTGCCCCCTCAGTATAGGTTAGATTAGGTAGCTGCCCCCCAGGTTAGATAGGTAGCTGCCCCCCAGTATAGGTTAGATAGGTAGCTGCCCCAATATAGGTTAGATAGGTAGCTGCCCCCCAATATAGGTTAGATAGGTAGGTGCCCCCCAGGATAGGTAGGTGCCCCCCAGGATAGGTTAGATTAGGTAGCTGCCCCCTCAGTATAGGTTAGATTAGGTAGCTGCCCACCAGGTTAGATAGGTAGCTGCCCCCCAGTATAGGTTAGATAGGTAGGTGCCCCCCAGGATAGGTTAGATTAGGTAGCTGCCCCCTCAGTATAGGTTAGATTAGGTAGCTGCCCCCCAGGTTAGATAGGTAGCTGCCCCCCAGTATAGGTTAGATAGGTAGGTGCCCCCCAGGATAGGTTAGATAGGTAGTTGCCCCCCAGTATAGGTTAGATAGGTAGGTGCCCCCCAGGATAGGTTAGATAGGTAGCTGCCCCAATATAGGTTAGGTAGGTGCCCCCAGTATAGGTTAGATAGGTAGGTGCCCCCCAGGATAGGTTAGATAGGTAGGTGCCCCCCAGGATAGGTTAGATAGGTAGCTGCCCCAATATAGGTTAGGTAGGTGCCCCCCAGTATAGGTTAGATAGGTAGCTGCCCCCCAGGATAGGTTAGATAGGTAGCTGCCCCAATATAGGTTAGGTAGGTGCCCCCCAGTATAGGTTAGGTAGCTGCCCCCCAGTATAGGTTAGATAGGTAGCTGCCCCCCAGTATAGGTTAGATAGGTAGGTGCCCCCCAGGATAGGTTAGATAGGTTGGTGTCCCCCAGGATAGGTTAGATAGGTAGCTGCCCCCCAGGATAGGTTAGATAGGTAGCTGCCCCAGTATAGGTTAGGTAGGTGCCCCCCAGTATAGGTTAGGTAGGTGCCCCCCAGTATAGGTTAGATAGGTAGGTGCCCCCTAGTATAGGTTAGATTAGGTAGGTGCCCCCCAGGATAGGTTAGATAGGTAGCTGCCCCAGTATAGGTTAGGTAGGTGCACCCCATGATGGAGGGGGTAGCCGCAGCCGTGGGGAGGGCAGCCCGACCTCTCCCTCCCTCTCCCCGGGCCGCCCTCCATGCGATCCCCCCTCGGACTGCAGAGTAATGCGCAGGGAAGCGCTATAGAAAACTACTCACCTCCCTGGTTCCAAGCGCTGCTCTCTCGCCGCCAGTCTCATCTCTCCATACACGCTGATATACACACACACGCTGCTTCCGGCTAAACAGGAAGCAGCGTGTATCAGCGTGTATGCAGAGATGAGACTGTCGGCGAGAGAGCAGCGCTTGGAACCATGGAGGTGAGTAGTTTTCTATAGAGCTTCCCTGCGCATTACTCTGCAGTCCGAGGGGGGATCGCATGCAGGGCGGCCCGGGGAGAGGGAGGGAGAGGTCGGGCTGCCCTCCCCGCGGCTGCGGCTCCCCCCTCCATCACAGCACCCCCCTCCCAGCAGCGCTCAGTGCGGCGGCACGGGCCGCACGGCAGTAAAAACGGCCCTGCTCTGTTCCCCTACCTTTTGTGTCCTTACCTCTCCCTCTAGATTGTAAGCCTTTGGGCAGGGTCCTCCTCCTTTTGTGTCCTACCTGATCATGCACCTCCGTTACTGTGAACTCATGCTATGCATCTGAGTGAACCTAACTTGCCTAATCTCCATGCTCCCATCCAGTGACTGACTAAGCATTACCTTGTACACATACTGTGCTGCATGATCTGGTCTTCATGTATTGTCATTTTGCTGTATGTCACCCCTAAATATTGTCTGTAACCTAAACTAATGTCCAGCGCTGTGTAATATGTTGGCGCTTTATATGTACAATAAATAAATAAATAAGTCTCCTAATTATTATTATTATTATTTAGTATTTATATAGCGCCAACATATTACGCAGCGCTGTACAATGTATATATATATATATATATATATCTTGTCACTAACTGTCCCTCAAAGGAGCTCACAATCTAATCCCTACCATTGCCATATGTCTATATTATGTAGTGTAAGTGCTGTAGTCTAGGGCCAATTTTTTAGGGGGAGCCAATTAACTTATCTGTATGTTTTTGGAGTGTGGGAGGAAACCGGAGTGCCCGGAGGAAACCCACGCAGACACGGAGAGAACATACAAACTCTTTGCAGATAGTGCCCTAGCTGGGATTTGAACCAGGGACCCAGCGCTGCAAGACGAGAGAGCTAACCACTACGCCACCGTGCTGCCCTAATGCTTACATGCTGGTTTGTATGTACTTTAATTGGACATACCATGAGATAAGTTTAGTGTATGATTTTATGATTTTATTGAGAAATAACCACCTTATGGCCGCCTAACGCCGATTGCCGTCAAGTCCTGGGGGAGGAGATTGCAGGGTATTGCACACGCCCGCTTGAGTGACAGCTCAGCTCCGTAAAAGTTTGCCAGTGGTGATCATCGCTAGCAGACTGTAAAAACAAAAACTGTTGTTTTTTTAGGTTGTACAGTGCTGCGATCTACCGCATCGCTGTACTAGGGACAGCCCAGTCACTTGGCTGTCCCCTGGAGAGTCTCTGAACGCGATCCCTTCTCATAGGATGATGCTTATAAGAGAGGATCGCCCTGATTGGTTATCATGGGGGGGGGGGGGGGGAGGGAGGGAATTAAAAATAAAAAAATAGTTACATTTATTAAAAGAAAGAAATTACAAATTCATAAAAAAATACTGATGGCAGCAACAATCAGAAAGCCCTGTTGGTGGGCAGAAAAAGGGGGAGGGGATCCTTTTGTGTGCTAAGTTGTATGGCTCTGCAGCGAGCTATTAAACCTGCAGAGCACGGAATTTTAAAAAAATAGCCTGTTCACTAGGGAGGGTGTAAGCCTGTGTTCTTGAACTGGTTAAGTTTTTAAGGGAGTATTTCACTATCCCAGTCCCGTTTTATTTTCATGGTGCACATTTGGAATAATCAGAGACAGGACCCCGTTTGCCATGAGCCTTTTTCAGACCAGATAGGCTGGGATTTCCTTTGACTACTTCATGACACTTTGCTCTGTCTAAACATCCGGTGATTCTGCACCTGTGTGGGGTGAGGTGACCGTCTACACTGGCTACTGGATCGATTTTGAGTGAAGATACATTTTTCTTTTTTCATATATATTTGAGTGCCGAACTGTTTGTCACATTTCTGGAATATTGCACCTGTGTGTTTCTGGCAGCTAATATGAATTCAGTTCATTCACAAGCGAACCAAAAACTTTGGACTCTTTTACTTCATAAAATGCATAAAGGAAAATTATTAGAAGCATCCATTTACAATAATGGAGTACTTGTAGCATATATTTGTGTGTACTTGCAACAGGAGATATTTAGCCAACTGATCTGCTGAGTGTGCACTGTGTGACTCACATTACGCACCTTTTTTATTCAAAGCGGCTCATAATTTAATTTAGGGCCAGTTTCCAATAACGCGAATCTGCATGCTTATTCTTTTTGCAGATTCGCTTGACAATACAAGTCAATGGGCCTGTTTCCACTGCAAACAAAATCTATGCGCAGGGCTGTGCATAAGGTATTTGCACACCGCATGCATAGTGTGCGATTCGCATGTAATGTAATTAATAGGAAAATCGCCTACGTTTTCACCATGCAAATTTTCCACGCAAATTCGCATACGTTTTCGCTTAAAATCACACCGGCACGGACATGGTTAAAAATGCATATTCAGAAAAATACGCATACAAATTTGCATTAGCATGCAAATTAATTTACATGTTTTTCCCGCAAAGAAATCGCAAAGCACTAGTGGAAATGTAGCCTCAGTGTTCTTAGTAACGGTACATACATAGAGCAATTTTAGGGAAGGCAACTGAACTAGCTTGGGGCTGGGAAGGGGGGAATTGTTTGAGAAAGGCAAGCCAGAACAGCCCAAAAGAAGCCCGTATACTGAAAACACAACCCTTTTCCTTCTTCGCAGTCGTCTTACTACTAACGACTAGGGACCTAGTTGTTGCTGAACTATGACTGCAGTAAGCACCTCCATGCTTCCGTTTATTATTTATTTATAAAGCACAAGCATAATATGCCCCACTGCACAATAAATAAGTAAGAAGTGTAGATTACAAAGAGCTGTACGATCACAGAAACATGACTCAGGAGGACGAGAGGACTCTGCACTGTAAGCCGTTCTCTTTTGCTGTTTTGTTATTAAAACCGCAGAATTTTTCCTAATGGCTCTACATCCGACCTCATAAGACTGCAGCTCTGGACTTGTGCACGTTTTGTCACAGTATTTACTACCAGAGGTAAACTAACATTTTGGAACCTTAAAGAGGAGCTGTTAGGTATAAGGTCTCAGAGAAAAAAAACACATATATCAGTAGCTAAATATTGGCTCTACTTACATTACATATGCATTTCACTGTCCACATCTGGATTTCACAGAATTTTTATATAGTATTTGCAGAGAATGATGCTCCTGACAGCTCATGGCAGGTTCCATGTTTGTCTGTCTTCTATGAAACCAAATGTGTCGTCATGTCCTCCCTGCTTCCTGATGATTCGACTCTGTGATTTTTCAGTGCTGTGAGCTGGACTGCGTTACACGCTGTTGTAACATAAGCCTGTAACTTCTCACTAGCAGCAGAGGGGAGGACCCAAGGTGGGAAGAAGCAGCCCCAGAATGCTTTGCAGTATGGTATGCGGCCTCTTAAGAGCTTGGGTCTAACAGCCTTGCTGTTCAGCACACATCAAAAGTAAGAGAGATTTTTAACTTCAGTATTGCCTTTTTGGCTTCCTTCTAAACTGTTTAACACAGGGGAATAGAGGTTTAAATTAGCTTTTGCAGCCTGACAGTTACTCTTTAAAATGCCAGTTTTGTAGAATTTTGTCACTTCTCATGTGCATTTACTTTTCAGAAAGGGAAGATGTAATTGCACTTTTTTTGTTGATTTTTTTTTCTGTCCAGATCAAGTCTTCAGAATCAAATGCTGTGACAGATGAGGAGTTTTTGGTTAAATTGGCGAAGTTTGCCAAACTTTGCCACCTTTAGAGGAAACAGCATGACAACATGATTTGGTTGAAGAGCTATACCTAGTATCAGGGCCGCCATCAGAAATTTTGGGGCCCCTCACACATCAGACCTGGGCCCCCCGCTGAACCCCCCCCCCTCCCGATTTGGAATGAGGGATGATCGCACAACACCCCACATTTTCACCCTCAGTATAGGTAAGTAGCAAGGTATAGGTTCCCCCTGTAGAGGGTATCCAGGTATAGTTAACCCCAGTATAGCTAGCCAATATTGTTGCCCCCCTGTATAGGTACCTTAGTATAGTTGCCCCTGTATAGTTAGCTAGTAAAGTTGCACCCAGTATAGGTAGTTAGTATAGTTGCCCCAGTATAGGTAGGCTAGTTGCCCCCAGTATAGGTAGGCTAGTTGCCCCCAGTATAGGTAGCATAGTTGCCCTAGTATAGTTGACAAAGTATTGGTAGTATAGCTGCCCCAGTATAGGTTAGCAGTGTCAGTGGCAGTGGGCGGGGAATGACTCACCTGACTTCCATGTTCCTGATACCAGAGTGCTGTGTGCCACAGGTCTTCTCCGCCTTCAATGCTGCTCACTGTACTTCCAGTAATCAGAAAGTTCAGTGAGCGGCACTGAAGGTGGAGAAGACCTGTGGCACACAGCGCTCTGGTATCAGGAATGGTCAAAAACAGTCAGTGAGACAGTGGCATGACTATGTACTCTGTAAAGTGCTGCAGAAGATGTCAGTGCTATATAAATACATAATAATAATATGGTAGGACATTAGACTATGACTATGGTAGGATTCGATTGTAAGCTCCTCTGAGGACAGTCAGTGACATGACTATGTACTCTGTAATGTTCTGCAGAAGATGTCAGTGCTATATAAATACATAATAATAATATGGTAGGACATTAGACTATGACTATGGTAGGATTCGATTGTAAGCTCCTCTGAGGACAGTCAGTGACATGACTATGTACTCTGTAATATTCTGCAGAAGATGTCAGTGCTATATAAATACATAATAATAATATGATAGGACATTAGACTATGACTATGGTAGGGATTAGATTGTGAGCTTCTCTGAGGACAGTCAGTGACATCACCATGTACTCTGTAAAGTGCTGCAGGAGATGAGCTATAATACATAATTATAATAACATGGTAGGCCATTAGACTGTGACTATGGTCGGATTAGATTGTGAGCTGAGGGACAGTTAAAGGGATACTGTGGGGGGTTGGGGAGAAAATGAGTTGAACTTACCCGGGGCTTCTAACGGTCCCCCGCAGACACCCTGTGTTGGCGCAGCCACTCACCGATGCTCCGGCCCCGCCTCCGGTTCACTTCTGGAATTTCAGACTTTAAAGTCTGAAAACCACTCCGCCTGCGTTGCCGTGTCCTCGATCCCGCTGATGTCATTAAGAGCGCACGGCGCAGGCCCAGTATGGTCTGTGTCTGCGCAGTACACTCCTGGTGACATCAGCGGAAGCGAGGACACGGGCGTGCAGGCGCAGTGGTTTTCTGACTTTAAAGTCAGAAATTCCAGAAGTGAACTGGAGGCGGGGCTGGAGCATCGGTGAGTGACTGCGCCAACACAGGATGTCTGCGGGGGACCATTAGAAGCCCCGGGTAAGTTCAGCTCCTTTTCCCCCGACCCCCCCTACAGTATCCCTTTAAGTGAGATGAAAATATAGTCTGTACAGCGCTGCAAAATATATAAATACTAAATAATAAGAATGCAATATAATCTTAGTGCTATAAGGCAATAGCACTCTTGCCTTACAGTGCTGGGTCCCCGGTTCAAATCACAGCCAGGGCACTATCTGCATGGAGTGTTCTCCTTGTGTCTGTGTGGGCTTCTTCCGGGCACTCAAGTTTCCTCACACATTCCAAAAACATACAGATAAGTTAACAGGTTTCCCCCAAATTGTCCCTAGACTATGATACACTACATGATCCATACACAAACATATGACTATGGTAGGGGCTAGATTGTGTGCCCCTCTGACGGACAGTTAAAGGGAAGATCCGCGCTGGTAATAAAAAACAAACTGCACTTACCTGGGGCTTTTTTCAGCTCCTTGCAATCGATCGGTGCCCTCGCCACAGCTGCTGCGTCTCCCGGTGTCCAGCGGTGAAGAAGCCGACCTCGCCAGGTCGGCTTCCGGGTCGGCTTCATGTGCGCTCCACGGCGCAGGTTACGTGGTGTAGAGATGCCATCTGGTCTCTACTGCGCAGGCGCAGTAGTTCTGCGCCTGCGCAGTAGAGACCAGATGATGTCTCTACACCTCGCGATCCCCCGCCGTGGAGCGCACATGTGACACTCTCCCACTTTCCTGATCTGTCATCTTCTACTGTCCCTCCAATCTACCTGCCTTCTCTCTGCCGGGTCGGCTTCTTCACTGCTGGACAACGGGAGATGCAGGAGCTGCGGCAAGGGCACCGATCGACTGCCAGGAGCTGAAAGAAGCCCCAGGTAAGTGCAGTTTGTTTTCTATTTCCTGCATGGATCTTCCCTTTAAGTAACAAGACAATTACTATACAGCACTGCGGAAACAGTCAACGCTATATAAATACATAAGAATAATGAGACAGAGATAAGTGAGAAAAACCTAGCAGAGAGAAGGCAGGTAGATTGGAGGGACAGTAGAAGATGACAGATCAGGAAAGTGGGAGAGTGTCACAAAAGAGAGGAGGGAAGAATATAGGTAGATAGGAAGGAGAGATGTTGGGAAATGGAGGACAGTCAGAGTGAATGCGAGAGACAGACAGGGGAACATGCTGAAGCATGGGGAGGAGAAATACAAGAGGAGGGAGGGAGACAGGGAGATGGGGCATATGGGAGCAGAGACTAGCAGGGCAGTCACACAGGCACTTTATAGCAATACCTTCTCCTGTCATCAGAGGGGGGCTCCTCACACAGCTCTCTCACATGCTCACATGACAGCCATGCCTGCTGTGCTCCTGGAATTCTATCCTGTCCCTCTGGATGGAGCTGGCTCTCTCTTCTCCTGCTCTGCTGTCCGTCAGGGGGTATGCAGGGGGGCACAGACTGGCCAGCTTCTAAAGTCAGGGGCCAGCAGCATGGTCCAGCCTGACAGGCTTGACTGGCAGTGGGCGGGGTTAGGGGCGTGGCCACACACAGTAAACACTGCGTCTGTGGCTGAAGAAAGGAGGAGAGGCGTGGAGCAGAGCTTTTCCCTCCTGTCTATTGGCTGGCCAGCTTCAGGGGGCGAAGGGGAGAGACTTGAGTGCCCCGCACGCTGCACTCACATTGTAGCATCGTCCTAAAGCTGGCTGCCGCTACTGACAGGAGGTCGGGTCGGGGCATAGCTAAACGTTGGTGTTGTAGCTGCGGTGCTCCACTCCAGTGTAGTTAGAGCAAAGCAACAGGAAAATGGCTACCGATGTCTGCATTTGTGGACATCGGCAGCCGTTTTCTTGTAGCCTTCTCTAACTACGAGCAGAGATGCGGGGAGAGAGACCAGAGCGGGACCCGGGGACACATACAACAGGTGCCGCATGTCAGAGGGGGGGCCCGGGCACCCTGGGAGCTTGGGGCCCATCACTGTAGTGATGTTTGCCCCCCCCCCCCCTGATGGCGGCCCTGCCTAGTATAGTTGAGCATTGCACACTAGTATTGAATATTTTCGTAAAATGAGCAACATGGAATTAGGAGGACAGATGACAGGAAGATAACACAGACCAACAAGGGAATGCGGGGATGATGCTGAGGGGATGGATAATAAGATGACTACTTAATAAGATGACACCTGAGGCTTATAAGGTGGCCACTAATGATCCAATCTTTTTCATCCAATTTTACCAAATCTACTGTATGTAGTATAAGAGTAATTGAGTGAATATATTGAATGGATACACTAGGCAGTTCCCTTATATTACATAGAAATGGTAAGATTGGATGAAAACGATTGGATCATTAGTGGCCACCATTAGACCAATACCACGGACACCAAATGAGGCCATCTGAGGATGATTTTGAAGCTGGAACAGCTGTTAGTATGACAGTGTATGAGGTCAAGAGGGAGGCCTTCTTTTGTAATGCAGGAAGTAGTATGATTTACTAGGCTATAAAATGGCTACTGTTATGTTTGTTCAAAGGGCAGTAGGGAAATGAAGCCAGCTTCTTCCAATGTTTTTTTACGATATTTATTCATCAGACTGTCATTATTTCATCCCAACTTTTCCGAGCGATGACATGGGGAACTGTTTAAACAAAGTTTGAACCAATGAAACAGAGCAACTCACCGTGTGTGAAAGAATGGCTAGGAGCGAGATTTCCACCCACCTTCCGGGACAGCCCCTCACCTGACTCAGTAGCGTGCCTCCACCAATAGGCCTTATGGTGAACTGAGAGGCAGCTCGGCAGATGGCGGAAACGCACAGAGGCCGCCGTCATCATAGTAACAGTTTATGGGACGATGACCTAACTTTACAATTTTGGGTAGTTTCCCCAACGTATATAAGTCCACATCTCTATGGTAAAAATCTATTAACCCTTCGCACACTCACATGCAAATGTTCACACAATTGCATTCACAGATTCACTCATCCAGGCACAACTGTTATCCTTACAGCTAAATTAAAAGCCAGGGTTTTAGTTCACAGAAGAATGCATTCTTATGCTTAATCACCTATACTGCGCAGAAGTACCCAGGTAAACATAGGTGTCCTAACTCTGGCCCTGTAACATGCATAGTGCAGACATGCAAACACATTCATTGCATCAAATCTATCAATGGATTAGGAGCACACATCCTAACTTCCTCTCCTGGGAAAGACAGTGCATCTTACCAATCGCACAAGGGAGCTAATGTTATGTGTCCATGTGCACAATGCGCATACACCAGCATAAGCTGTCTGCATGCTGACAAACATACAGGGGAAGGGGGAGTGCACCGAATTGGACCCTAGCCACAGGGGTCAATGATAAGAATAAACATACATATATCCAGGCACATCGCCTCTAGTTAGGACATTAAATAAATTATTAGGGAAAGGGAGGTGCTGAAGGGGGTGTGGCTAGAAAACAGCAAAAATCTATTAACCCTTTGCACACTCACATGCAAATGTTCACACAATTGCATTCACAGATTCACTCATCCAGGCACAACGGTTATCCCTACAGCTAAATTAAAAGCCAGGGTTTTAGTTCACAGAAGAATGCATTCTTATGCTTAATCACCTATACTGCGCAGAAGTACCCAGGTAAACATAGGTGTCCTAACTCTGGCCCTGTAACATGCGTAGTGCAGACATGCAAACACATTCATTGCATCAAACCTATCAATGGATTAGGAGCACACATCCTAACTTCCTCTCCTGGGAAAGACAGTGCATCTTACCAATCGCACAAGGGAGCTAATGTTATGTGTCCATGTGCACAATGCGCATACACCAGCATAAGCTGTCTGCATGCTGACAAACATACAGGGGAAGGGGGAGTGCACCGAATTGGACCCTAGCCACAGGGGTCAATGATAAGAATAAACATACATATATCCAGGCACATCGCCTCTAGTTAGGACATTAAATAAATTATTAGGGAAAGGGAGGTGCTGAAGGGGGTGTGGCTAGAAAACAGCAAAAATCTATTAACCCTTCGCACACTCACAGTAGCCATCTCTTCTCCAGCCGGCATCTCCGCTCCAAATGACGCTCAGGTCTGGGTCTCGGCTTGATGACGTCATCAAGCCGGGACCCGGCGCTGACGTCAGACGGAGCAGAGATGCCGGCCAGAGCAGAGGCGGGCGCCGATCGTCGCTGGAACGGCAGGGAGGTGAGTGGATCCTCTTCTTTCCCCCCTGCCGCCGCCGCTGTAAAAGTGATCACTGCGATCGTAGTGATCACGTGATCAGCAGCCATGCACGATGGCTGCTGATCACTCGGGGGAGATGCCAGCTGTCATATGACAGCTTAATCTCCCCTCCGGGAGCGCACGATCGCGTCGGGACGGTTTGTTAGCGCGGACGTTGAATCAACGTCCAGTCAGAACGGTAGCACCACCTGCTGGACGTTGATTCAACGTACTTGGTCCGCAAGTGGTTAAGGAGGCGCATGCGGCAACAAGCTCTGTTGAGCTGAGTATTGTATTTGAATCCGTCTGGAATCTTGCTGCAGCGATCCTAACTGAGTGACAGCGGTTATTGATAAATGAACTGGTGCAGTAATCTGTTTGAACTGAACTATTGAAACCACTGACTTCAGGTACCCAAAATTGCTCCTACTCCTCGACTCCGACTCCACAGTCCTGTCTGTATCACATACTCTGCTGAACATACATACACAGCCTCATCACATACATACACCATACACTCTGCTGAACATACATACACTGGCCACCATCACTTAGTTTCACTGTGCATCACATGCATACACTGGACATTACATACATACGCTTTGCTGAACATGCATACAGTGGGCATCACATGTATACACTCTGCAAGCATGCTTCACTCTGGATCACATGCACAGAACTCAGCACCACATATGAGGGGAGGCACTTTGTACCACATACTGGGGGGGTGCACTCTGTACCGCATACAGGGGGGGAAACATTGGAGGGTCCGCTTATCCACAAGTTACACATTATTCGTTTTTTTTTCAGAGGCAAAGGTTGGGGCTTCAGCCTATACACGGGACAGCTTAAACACGAATATATATGGTATTTCTGTTTATTCACTGCATAATATGTTGGCGCTTTATAATTATTCTATTTATTTATTTTTTTCATCAAAAAATGAATAATCTATTTTCATCCTTTATAGCTGACTAGCTTTGATAAAAACATATCCTGAAAAAAATTGCTAAAGCATTTTGAAAATGGAAAACCTTGTCTTTTTGTATTTGGCTATATATTTGAATGCCACTATATTCCAAACAGTTTTTTTCTTTTTGAAATATACTATTTACAACTGTCATCCTACATGAATATGGAAACATCTGTTAAGTCAGACATGCCAATGAGAATTCTTGTCTATCTTATCTAATGGTCCAGCCAAGGTTTTATCTTCCAGGAAAATGCTGAACTTGGTATCCACCCTTTTAGCTTTTTGTGGCATTTTGAAGGTTACTTGTCCATTATGTGCACACAAGAGGGCTTGTAATTACAGTGCACTAGTATTGGCTATATTCTCATTATTTATTATATATGTGCATTTTCCATTACGCTCTATGGAGTACATTGAATAATTTAGGAGACTAACTGTCCCTCTAAAGAGCTCACAATCCAATGTCATGTCTGAGATATAGCAGTCTAATATCCCTCCCACAGTGTAGGACCAATTTGGGGGGAAGCTACAGTAATGAACCTATATTGCTTTGTTTTTAATGCATTGAAGGAAATCAGAGAAGTGGTTATTCTGACCCAGATTTGATCTGGGGGAAAAGCGAGAGTGAGGTCGACTTGTGTAAGTCAGACACTAATCAGCCTGAATGATGAATGCTGCTTGCTCTGTGCGCCAAACAGGCACCATATTGTGCTTACTTATACCATTATGTTAGTATACAGCCACGGCTGAAATTGTTGGCACCCCAGAATTTTTTCCAGAAAATCAAGTACTTCTCACATAAAGTATTGCAGCAACACATTTTGTTATACAAATGTTTATTCCCTTTTTGTGTATTGGAACAAAACAAAAAAAGGAGGAAAAACAAATTGAACATTGTCACACAAAACCGCGTAAGAAATTTTTTAAACATTCTCACGTCGCCATAGACTAACATCATTATCAGGCCAATGCAGATCGCCGCAGCTTGGCGCAGTGCCGCATCGTTAACGTAATTCTTGACCTGTGTTGGAGATGTGGCGAAAACGTCACTTCCGTCGCGCCTTAAGGTCGTAGTATGAAAGTCTCCATAGACTTTCATTGCACGGCGGTGAGGTGCAGTAAAAATAATGCACAACCTCTGTGTGAAAGGGCCCTCAATGTTCCTGACATTTTTGACACTTTAGCTGTGTCATTTTGATACAGCTGTAACTTTTTAATTACTTATGCCATCTTAGTGATATATAACTTGTTTTTTGCAGTACAATCTAGGCTTTCTTTGGGTAATATTTTTCTCCCAAATCAATTTTATTTTATGGTCATTTTATGGGGAAAAATTAGGCGTAAATGCAGAAAATACCCATTTTGTTTACCTTTCCTAATTTTCACATGACACGTCACTCCTTGTTTGAGTGAAGGCGTGTGAGAGACGCCGATTGGGACATTGGCAACGGGGGAGAGCCCGTAATAATTACTCTATGCACATATAAACTGGAGGGTCATGTGAGCGGTTTTAATTAATAAAGTTAAAGTATTATGCTATTGGAGTTTTTTGCTTTTTGAGGGGCACATAAACAACACTTAAAGAGGCACAAGGGACTGGGACCCTGATGACACGGAGGATCCCGGTGATAAAGCTCTATTTACTAACCTAACAGTGGCCATCTAACTTTGGTGAGTTTGTTCCCCAAAGGGTGCCCTGGTGTTGGTGGATACTCATCCCATTGCATTGAAGAATCATTGACTGCATATTAAGAACTGAAGCTGATTTAGCACTAAAGGTTAACTTAATATTTGGTTGCACACTCTTTTAAAAACAAACAAACTGAAATCAGTTGCTTCCTATAACCATTTATACGCTTCTTACACCTCTCACCCAGAATTTTGGACCAATCTTCTTTTGTAAACTGCTCCAGGTCTCTCTTACAGGAAAGGTGCCTTTTTCCAACAGCAATTTTAAAGAACAACTGTAGTTAGAAGTATATGGAGGCTGCCATATTATTATTATTATTTATTTATACAGCGCCAAAATCTTCCGTAGCGCTGTACTTACCCCATTTAAGCAATACTAATTGCCTGGCTGTCCTGCTGATTCTGTCTGCCTCTAATTCTTTAACCCATAGACCCTGAACAAGCATACAGCAGATCAGGTGATTCCCGCTAATAGCCAAGGCGCTAGCGCTTTTTAAAGCGCTAGCGCAATAGTAAGTATATGGCAGTGATCTCACTGCCGCAATTGCAGCCGATCGCGGGTGATTAGTGGCAATCATCAAACGCGTTGCCTGCATCATTTTTTGGCGATTCAGGAGTGATCGCGATTAGCATGCTATAGAAGCGCTAATCACGATCGCTCCAAGAACTCCTATTTGTCCAGTGATTTTTTTTTTTCTGCGTTAAATCGTGGGAAAAATCACCTGTGCTTTTAAGTGTGAATGGGCCCTTAGTGAACGCCTCCTTTTTATCTGCTTTCAGGTGTGATTTTTAAATTGCCCACACCTGTTATTTGCCCCAAGTGAGTTTAAAGGAGCATCACATGCTTGAAACAATCTTATTTATCCTCAACTTTGAGATGGCCATTCCAGAACTTTGTACTTGTTCCTCTACATGAATGCCTTAGTGGATTTTGAGCAGTGTTTAGGGTCGTTGTCTTGTTGAAAGATTCAGTCCCGGCGCAGCTTCAGCTTTGTCACTGATTACTAGACATTGGTCTCCAGACTCTGCTGATACTGAGTGGATTCCATGCGTCCCTCAATTTTGACAAGATTCCCAGTCCCTGCACTGGCCACATAGCCCCACAGCATGATGGAACCACCACCATATTTTACTGTAGGTGTTTTTCTTGGAATGCTGTTGTTTTTCCTCCATGCATAATGCCCCTTGTTATGCCCAAATAACTCAAGTTTAATTTCATCAGTCCACAGCACCTTATTCCAAAATGAAGTTGGCTTGTCCAAATGTGCTTTAGCATACCTCAAGCGGCTCTGTTTGGGCTGTGGGTAGTGTTGGGCGAACAGTGTTCGCCACTGTTCGGGTTCTGCAGAACATCACCCTGTTCGGGTGATGTTCGAGTTCGGCCGAACACCTGACGGTGCTCGGCCAAACCGTTCGGCCACATGGCCGAACTAAGAGCGCATGACCGAACGTTCCCCGAACGTTCGGCTAGCGCTGTGATTGGCCGAACGGGTCACGTGGTTCGGACCCGAACGCGCTCTGATTGGCCGAACGGTCACGTGGTTCGGGTAAATAAATACCCGAACCACGTCATATCTCCGCCATTTGTCTGTGGGTTTAGCTTTGGGTAGGCAGGCAGGGTAGTTCGCGCTCCAGCCACGCTAGCCAGGGTCCCCCCTGTCATTGTGTCACTGCTGGGAACAGTAGTACACCGCTTGCTCAGCCACACTATATAGCATTCTGTTTACTGCCACTCTGTGTACCTCGCTCAGCCACACTATATAGCATTCTGTTTACTGCCACTCTGTGTCTGCTGGGAATAGTAGTACACCGCTTGCTCAGCCACACTATATAGCATTCTGTTTACTGCCACTCTGTGTACCTCGCTCAGCCACACTATATAGCATTCTGTTTACTGCCACTCTGTGTCTGCTGGGAATAGTGGTACACCGCTCGCTCAGCCACACTATATAGCATTCTGTTCACTGTTCTGTGTCTGTTTGGAATAGTGGTACACCGCTCGCTCAGCCACACTATATAGCATTCTGTTTACTGTTCTGTGTCTGCTGGGAATAGTGGTACACCGCTCGCTCAGCCACACTATATAGCATTCTGTTTACTGTTCTGTGTCTGCTGGGAATAGTGGTACACCGCTCGCTCAGCCACACTATATAGCATTCTGTTTACTGTTCTGTGTCTGCTGGGAACAGTAGTACACCGCTCGCTCAGCCAGAGTATATAGCATTGTGTTTACTGCCACTCTGTGTACACCGCTCAGCCAGACTATATACCATTGTTTACTGACACTCTGTGTACACCGCTCAGCCAGACTATATACCATTGTTTACTGAAACTCTGTGTACACCGCTCAGCCAGACTATATACCATTGTTTACTGCCACTCTGATTCTGCTGGGAACAGTAGTACACCGCTCGCTCAGCCAGACTATATACCATTGTTTACTGACACTATATAGCAGACTATATAGCATTGTGTGTACACCGCTCAGCCAGACTATATACCATTGTTTACTGACACTCTGTGTACACCGCTCAGCCAGACTATATACCATTGTTTACTGCCACTCTGATTCTGCTGGGAACAGTAGTACACCGCTCGCTCAGCCAGACTATATACCATTGTTTACTGACACTCTGTGTACACCGCTCAGCCAGACTATATACCATTGTTTACTGCCACTCTGATTCTGCTGGGAACAGTAGTACACCGCTCGCTCAGCCAGACTATATACCATTGTTTACTGCCACTCTGATTCTGCTGGGAACAGTAGTACACCGCTCGCTCAGCCAGACTATATACCATTGTTTACTGACACTCTGTGTACACCGCTCAGCCAGACTATATACCATTGTTTACTGCCACTCTGATTCTGCTGGGAACAGTAGTACACCGCTCGCTCAGCCAGACTATATAGCATTGTGTTTACTGCCACTCTGTGTACACCGCTCAGCCACACTATATAGCATTGCGTACTCTGCCAGTCAGTGTGTATATTGCTGGGATCAGTAATACTCCACTCACCGTCAACCACTATATGAGCTCAACATGAGTTCCCCAGAGACCTCCGCTGTGAGCAGCACTCCCAACAACAGCAACAGCCAACGCCCCACGCAAGCTATAACATCCACCCCAGCAGCCAGTGGTCAGCAGCAGCCCTCCCCGGAGGAGAACGTTGTGTCCATCAGTCCGTCGCCAGAGCGATTAATGAGGGCTGCCATTGAGGAGATGATGGGGCCTGATGTGGAGGAGGAGGTCTGGCTCAGGCCAGCATCCCAAGTTAATGTTGAGGACGATGAGGGGTCTGTGTCTGGGGATGTTGGGGTGGCAGAGGTGGTGGGTGGGTCAGACTCAGGAGAAGAGTTGTATGATGAGGATGATGATCGGGACCATCTGTATGTGCCTCAGAGTCCGACCCCGGAAAACATGTTGTATCGTGTGTTTAGGTACTAAAATCTGCGTTCCCTCCCAGTAGTGTTGGGCGAACAGTGTTTGCCACTGTTTGGGTTCTGCAGAACATCACCCTGTTCGGGGTGACTATATAGCAGACTATATAGCATTGTGTTTAATGCCACTCTGTGTACACGGCTCAGCCACACTATATAGCATTGTGTTTACTTCCACTCTGTGTCTGCTGGGAACAGTAGTACACCGCTCACCCGCCACTGTATAGCATTGTGCTCTGTGTCACTGCTGACAATAGTGGTACACCGCTCACCCACCACTGTATAGCATTTCTGTACTGCCACTGTACTGCTGCCAGTCAGCGTGTACTTTAAGGATAAGTGAAATGAGGAAGAAATCCGGTGAAAGAGGGAGGGGCAAGGGAAGAGGTGTTTCCCCTGACGGTTCACGTACAGGCCACAGGGGAGCACCCAAGAAAACCCACTCAATACTGCCCATGTTGTCCAGGACAACAACCCTCACAGATCCAAAAGAACAGGACCAGATAATTACTTGGATGACCTCTCAAGCGTCCAGCAGTGGGTTAAGCAGCACCAGCACATCACGCACGAGGTCCGAGTCCTCAGCCAGTTAAAGTCTGGGCTTTCTTTGAAGACTGCACTGAGGATGTTACCATGGCGATTTGCAAGGTGTGCAAGACCCGCCTGAGCAGGGGGAAAAGTATTAACAACCTCTCCACCACCAGCATGAGCCGCCACATTCTATCCAAACATCCCACTCTGTGGGCAAACGCGGCAGGACAGGGTACCACCAGCAACACTGCCTCCCTTGGGTTCACCAGACTCACCACCAGACCCGCCTCAGCAGCAGCAGTAGCCCAGCCATTGCGTGGTTCACAACATTCACAAACATCAGACGATGCTGACACTGTCACTTTCCGGACTAGTGCTCTTGAGGTCTCCCAGTGTTCATCAAACACAACAACCAACAGCCCTTCGGTGTGCAGCGCTACGGTTGAGTTGTCTGTCTCTGAGATGTTTGAGCACAAGAGGAAATTGCCAGCAAATGACCCCCGGGCCGTGGCAGTAACAGCCAGCCAGCATAGCCAAGCTTCTGGCCTGCGAAATGCTGCCATATCGAGTGGTGGAGACAAACAGCTTCAAGGGCATGATGTCAGTGGCCATCCCACGTTACGTGGTTCCCAGCCGCTACCACTTTGCGCGCTCTGCAGTGCCTGAGTTGCATGAGCACGTGGTCAGCTAAATAACCCGAAGCTTGAAGAATGCCGTTGCCTGCAAGGTTCACCTCACCACTGACACCTGGACGAGTGCGTTCGGCCAGGGTCGATACATCTCCCTTACCGCGCACTGGGTGAACCTTGTGGAGCCTGGCAGCGATTCCTCACCTGCTACGGCGCGGGTGTTGCCCACGCCGCAAACAGCTGGATAACAACAGCAGCACCTACCTCTCTGACTCCTTCTCCTCCAACGCATCTCAAAGCTGTACCTCATCCGGAAATGCTAACCCAGCACCAGCAGCAGTAGGATCGTGGAAGCAGTGCAGCACAGCTGTTGGCATGCGTCAGCAAGCGTTGCTGAAGCTGATCTGCCTTGGGGATAAGCAGCACACAGGGGAGGAAATTTGGAGGGGAATAAAGGAACAGACGGATTTGTGGCTGGCACCGCTGGACCTGAAACCGGGCATGAAGCTAGACACCTGGCACGAACTGGCAATGTACGCAATAGAGGTGCTGGCTTGCCCGGCAGCCAGCGTTATGTCGGAACGCTGTTTCAGTGCTGCCGGAGGCATCATCACAGATCGGCGTATCCGCCTCTCCACAGAAAATGCAGACCGTCTGACTCAAATTAAAATGAATCAATCCTGGATTGGAAACGACTACGCAACACTCCTGGACCCCAACCAAGTAACATGACCGATGAACATCTGGGATGGTTTAGCGTTTCCGGTCCCTGTTTATTGAACCTCTCATCTGTATTACATTTATGACTGCATGGCGGCAAAAAGCATTGCTGCTATATCCGCACGCTTTTTGTCCTCATGCAAGGCCTGGGTTGTTGTGTCTCACAAAGCGTGGCCTTCTCCTCCTGCGCCTCCTCCTGTTCCATCACGTGTGCTGCTGCTGCTGCTGCTGCTGCTGGGTTACCGTTGCCGGTCCCTGTTTATGGAACCTCTTATCTTTATTACATTTATGACTACATGGCGGTACAAAGCATGCTATCCGCACGCTTTTTGTCCTCATGCAAGGCCTGGGTTGTTGTGTCTCACAAAGCGTGGCCTTCTCCTCCTGCGCCTCCTCCTGTTCCATCACGTGTGCTGCTGCTGCTGCTGGGTTACCGTTGCCGGTCCCTGTTTATGGAACCTCTTATCTTTATTACATTTATGACTACATGGCGGTACAAAGCATGCTATCCGCACGCTTTTTGTCCTCATGCAAGGCCTGGGTTGTTGTGTCTCACAAAGCGTGGCCTTCTCCTCCTGCGCCACCCTCCTCCTGTTCCATCACGTGTGCTGCTGCTGGGTTAGCATTACCGGTCCCTTTTCCTGGAACCTCTTATATGTATTACATTTATGACTGCATGCCGACAAAAAGCATGTTACCTGTGCAAAGAAAACAGACATTTCCCGCATTTAAAAGACAGTTTTCCCTTTGAAACTTTAAAATCGATTTTCTCAAAAACTATAAGCTCTTTTTGCTAAATTTTTTTTCCTCTTGTACCCACTCCCAAGGTGCACATACCCTGTAAATTTGGGGTATGTAGCATGTAAGGAGGCTTTACAAACCACAAAAGTTCGGGTCCCCATTGACTTCCATTATGTTCGGAGTTCGGGTCGAACACCCGAACATCGCGGCCATGTTCGGCCTGTTCGGCCCGAACCCGAACATCTAGATGTTCGCCCAACACTAGCTGTGGGCGGAGAAAAGGCTTCTTCTGCATCACTCTCGCATACAGCATCTCCTTCTGTAAAGTGTGCTGAATAGTTGAACCATGCAAAGTGACTCCATCTGCAGCAAGATGATGTTGTAGGTCTTTGGTGCTGGTCTGTGGGTTGACTCTGACTGTTCTCACCATTCGTTGCTTCGGTTTATCCGAGATTCTTCTTGGTCTGCCACTTCGAACCTTAACTTGAACTGAGCCTGTGGTCTTCCATTTCCTCAACATGTTCCTAACTGTGGCAACAGACAGCTGAAATCTCTGAGACAGCTTTCTGTATCCTTCCCCTAAACCATGATGGTGAACAATCTTTGTCTTCAGGTCATTTGAGAGTTGTTTTGAGACCCCCATATTGCTACACTTCAGAGAAAATTTAAAAGAGGAGGGAAACGTACAGTTCATCCCCTTAAATACTCTTTCTCATAATTGGATTCACCAGTGTATGTAGGTCAGGGGTCATTGAGCTTACCAAGCCAATTTGAGTTCCAATAATTAGTTCTAAAGGTTTTGGAATCAATAAAATGACAACAGTGCCCAAATGTATGCACCTGCCTAATTTTGTTTAAACAATTATTGCACACTTTTCTGTAAATCCAATAAACTTCATTTCACTTCTTAAATATCACTGTTTGTGTCTCCTATATGATATATTTAACTGACATTTTTTATCGCAACAACCAACGATTTATACAGGAAAATCATTAACAAGGTTGCCCAAACTTTCGCATCCCACTGTATTTTTGATTTGTGAAAGGAAATTACAGTATATTTAGAAGGAAAGAAGCACTCACAGTGTATACCGTATTTTTTGGATCCCAAGACGCACTTTTACACCCCCCAAGGTGGGGGGACAAGTCAGTGTGTCGGATGGTCTGAATGTCCCCACCTAAATATCCACACGCTCTGTCTGTCCGTATGCTCTGTGTCTCCTAGCATCCGCATCCCCTGTCTCTGGGGGAGTGGCTTAGAGGTCCCACCGGTGTGTCAGAGCACCGGCATGCTCCGCACACAATCCTTTCCTTCTCCGTTTCTGGGGTTGCATCTGCCATAGCTCCCACCGACATTTATTAGCCCCGCCATCCTCCATGCTCAAAGTTTTCCTCCTCCGTCTCTGGGGGGCATGGCTTAGCGGCGATATGACCAGCATATGTTAAAGCAACCGGTATCCTTAATGCATCCTGTTGGCCGTGGTGACCAGAGGGAAGAGGGAGGAAGCAGGGGAAAAGGCAGGATGGCACCAGGAAAGTTGCAGCAGTCATGCAGTCCAGAACTAAAGGTGGCCATAAACGTATAGATTTGAAGCAGATTCGACTATCAGATAGATTTCTGTCAGATGCTTCTCAAGTCGAATCTGACAGGAATCTATCTGATGTGTGCGACACACTAGGAACAGATTTCCATTAGATTTCAGAATGAAATCTATTAAAAATCTATCTAAATGCAATATTGGACCATTTAGATCCAATGCAACTCTATGGACCATCAATCTGCTGCCAACAGCAGATTGACCTAGATTTTACATCCTGTCAGATCAAATTCATCGAAATCGATTGAAATCTGCCACAAATCGATCAATAGATTTGCTAGAATCGATTTTCGGTCGATTCCATAGAATTGATGAATGGCTGAAATTGACCAATGTATGGGCCCCTTAAGACTGCAGCAGATAAGGATCTGATCAGGCAAAAGAAGTGGTGTGGCAATCAGACTAGGAAGAAATCAGGGAAAGGTGACCCTCCTGACCTCTCTTTGTGCCAGGACTCGGACGTGGGGGGGTGTAGGAAATGGAGTCAAATTGCAGCCCACACAAGAGGAGTAAGGACTAGAAAGTGGACTCTGACACAGATACCACAGCTCTCCTGACCTCCATGTTAAACAGAGCCAACACTTGCTCCATAAGACGCCCCTGTACCATAGATGCACCAGGCTTACTATATTTTTTCCTGGTTTTTTTTGTCCTTTAATCCTAGGTGCGTGTTATGGTCCAAAACATATGGGTACTTGGTTGGCTGATAGCCGTAAGGACAGGTCTCACTTGGTTCTGGTGGGCTGTGTGAAGGACACATAACTTGCACCAAGCACCTCTAACAGGAGCAAACACCTCATAATCACACAGCCCACTAGATCCTATTGGAGAACCTGCATCCCATTGGAGAACCTGACTGGAACTGAGAGCCTGGTCCCTGGCCACAAGTGAGACAAATGTCATCACTGGGAGTTGCATCCTTCACACAGCCCACAAGAACCAGGTGAGACACCAGTACACACTGTGAGCACTTCTTTCCTTTTTGTCTCTCTACATTCCAGTGAGTACAAGAAGCTGCTACCCTCTCTTCACCTGATTGTACCACGATCAGGCATTCTCAATCCCAAAACGCTATCTAGCGTATCCTGTAGATACAGATGAAAACATGGGAAGAACGTTCATGCAGAAAGCATGCTGACTCGTATTCTAACATGGGACTTCAGTGCTGCAAGGCAAGAGTACTAATCACTACCATTATGACCCATGCTTTATAGGTGGAAAAATGAATCTCTAGTTTTAAGCAATGGATGAATGATCATACAGAACAACACAGCAGAACAATAAATAAAATGGCAGAATAAAGCATTCTTTTTTGCAGATTTGTAGCAATGGCAAATCTCCTGCTGCCATTGCTGCAGATGACATTCAGTGCTGCTGCCAATAACTGTCACCCTACTAGTGATCTGTAGTTGTATATACTTGTTTAGTTGCCTGCAACAAACCTCTGCCACAGAGCAATTATTATGACATGACACAAATACATAGTGCTTGGGAAAACCTTTTGCAATTAAAATGCAAGTGTCCCTTTTGACTACTTAATCTGTTTTATTTTGAATAAAAGGTGGCACTCCCGTTTAGGTGTGTTTCATGCCTTCTGGTGCTTCATTCACTTTATGAGTTACAGTTGCAGAAATGTCAGTTGGGTGCGGTAAGCTCCAGTTCTTCAGGGTGCAGTTGGTTTCCTTGCCTCAAGCAATATACAGTAAACTTGCTTTCAAAGATTGACATTACAATACTTATGGTTAACTATTGCTATTTTTATGGCTCTAGATTTATACTATAATCACATTTGTATGATGGTTGCAAGAGTTATTAGTTTTATATTAGAGTTATTAGTTTATAAACACTAATTTGTCCTTAGTCAAATCCATTCACACAGTTTCTTTCTGCCAGTACAACTTAACCACTTTGTCCTCTTTGACGTATAAAAACGTCAAGGAGGACACGCGCACTCCCGGCCGCGGATTCGGTAGCCCAGGAATCAATTAATCGGGCTATGGTGCCCGATCACTGATTCCTCTCCCCCGCAGAAAAACTCAAAAAAACCAAACTCAAAAAACCAAAAACATTGCAATAAAAAAAACAAACACATAAACTAAGGGTTTAAACTATTTAAATATCTATGTAAAGATGAAATATTTATATATATATATATATATATATATATATATATATATATAAATTTTTTTTTTTTTTTATAAGCTTGTAGATAGTGATGGATGCAAAACGGAAAAAATGCTCTTTTATTTCCAAATAAAATATTGTCGCCATACATTGTATAGGGACATAATTTAAACGGTGAAATAACTGTGACAAATGGGCAATTACAATACGTGGGTTTTAATTATGGAGGCATGTATTATTTTAAAACTATAATGGCCGAAAACTGAGAAATAATGAATTTTTTCCGGTTTTTTTCTTATTCTTACTGTTAAAATGCATTTACAGTAAGGTAGCTCTTAGCAAAATGTACCCCCCAAAGAAAGCCTAATTGGTGGTGAAAAAAAACAAGATATAGATCAGTTCATTGTGATAAGTAGTGATAAAGTTATAGGCAAATGAATGGGAGGTGAACATTGCTCGGATGCATAAAGTGAAAACGACTGAGAGCTTAAGTGGTTAAAAAAGGAAACCACCAAAGAATATTGAACCATATCAGCAAAACTAATGCAATCTCGCAGGTGACACTGTCATTTGTAACAAGCTGTAGAAAATAAAAAATAATGAATGTTTTTCCATCACATTAATCATGAGAATGAGTACATATTAACTCGGCGCGGGGAGAGCCGAATGACGGCTCTCACCGCTGCTACAAAACTCCGAGGCGGCGGTAAATACTATTCCCCCTCCGAGTTGTCGCAACTTGGAGGGTGATGGAATTCGGGTCTGGCAGCCGCTGGAGCCCCGAATTACTACTACGCGCCCCGCGCAGAATAACAATGCTGCTATGGGGCGCCCAGCTTCGGCGCGCGGCTCTAAGAACTGATCCGATGAGAATATTTTGTTTCTGAGCACCTGAAGCCAGTACAAAATATACCTGGTCTCCCTGAATGCTCCGGGAAGAGAATTCAGCCTAAGCTAAACATCACTGTGAGGGCAGGGTTACATACCAATATACAGCAATATATGGAAGTGCTTCTGATACTGAAACTAAGAAAATTACAGAAAAGTGGGTATTTACTGCATTGGACTATATGTCACTTCAGTGCCTCTTCAACTTTTTGTTTTAACAATAGTTCTTTTATGATCATTTTTGTTTAGTTGAGAAACTTTGTGAGAAATAAGCTCCAGAATGTAGAAAGCCTCACTGCTTGACTTTTTGTGAAACGGGATTAGAATCAGAATCAGAATCATATTTATTTCGCCAAGTACAGCAAGAGCTATATTCGGAATTAATTGTGGTACACATGGCATAGACATAGTATAAGAAGACAAGATAAACAACTATACACAACTATAGTAACGGTATACATGACCGACCCGGATTGTCCTTAAGTGTTTCTTCCTGCCGTGCAGGAGCAGTCCCCTAATAATATTGATAATAATAATAATGATGGTGGTGATGGTGGCCCCTGTACAGTCCCTGGGCAAGAACAAGGACAAGGGCGGGCAACAGCAGGACCTGACTGAGAGACCACCGCTAGGGCCTGCCTGTAGGTGGGCCTGACAGGGGAAAGTTGGAGTTTAGCAGCTGAACCGCTTGGGGGAAGATTAGGTAAATTGAACCAACAGGATTTCATTGTACAATTGGATAACAAGTTGTTTTCCTGCCAACAATGATTCACATTGAAGGGTTTGCAAACATTAAGTGCCTGTTTCCCTTACATGCAGTCCTGAAACCAGTGCACGGCAATGGAACAGTTTCCATTGCGTGCTGAGCGATCTGAGAATCTGCAGCATGCTGCAGATGCTTGCACAGCTGCGTCCACCTGCTGCCCCCCCCCATACACTTCCACATCTCTCGATGCGGTAGTGACGTGAACAGCAGCGGGAGTGATACGATGTGGAGAGGTAGCCTCATTCGCATCACTATTCAATGAAAAAGGGCCCTCAGAGAAAATATCACATTATTTTCTAAAGCTAGCATTGATTGCTTTGTTTAAAGAGGCTCTGAAGTGAGTTTAAAAATGGCTTTTTAGCTTCTATTCAACAGGGGCATGTCTGCCCCTGCTAAAACGCCGCTATCCCGTGGCAGAACGGGGGTCTTTACCCCCAAATCCCCCCCTGCAAAATCCACGAACAAGTTGGTCGTAGATTTTGCTGCTCATGGAGGCAGAGCTTTCGGCTGTAGCGGTGCCTCCATGCGCGTCTATCAGCGACGGATCTACGCCTCTCCCCCGCCCCTCTCAGTGAACGAAGACTGAGAGGGGCGGGGGAGAGGCGGCGATTAGCGCTGATAGACGCACTACGAGGCAGGGCTGCGGCCATTAGCCCTGCCTCAACAGGAAGCGATCCCTGGACACCATGGAGGAGATTTGGGGGTAAAGACCAGGGCCGGGCCGAGGCATAGGCTGGAGAGGCTCCAGCCTCAGGGCGCAGTGTAGGAGGGGGCGCAGAATTCATTCAGCTGTCATTCCTAATTGTGTTTGAAGCAGAAAGAAATAGAAAAAGGGGACACATAGCAGTGACTGCAAGCCAGATAACTAGATATTAAGGTGTTGGGGAGGTTGTGGGCCCTGTGGCACCTCTTAGTCTAATAGCAATCAGTGTGTGACGGCTGGAGAGGCAGGGATGGAGGGGCGCACTTTGGTGTCTCAGCCTTGGGTGCTGGAGGACCTTGTCCCGGCTCTGGTAAAGACCCCTCATTCTGCCTCGGGATAGCTGCGTTTTAGCAGGGGCAAACATGCCCCTGTTGAATATAAGCTAAAAAGCCATTTTCAACTCACTTCAGACTCTCTGTTAATGTAGAGGATAAGATTAAATATTTATGTTTTCAGAGTTTGAAAATACATTTTCAGTGAGGCAAGTCAGTCAGTCTATCTTAACCACAGACAGTAGATAAGTAGTTGAGGCTCCTGATTTGCTGTCCTGAGTTTAAAGTAGATGTCTGTAATGTTATTGCAATGTGGAAAGTCAGCCACTGTCCCTGATAATGACTAATAAGAACAGTGTCATGTTTTCTTAAAGGTTAAAAATAAGTATCTAGTAAAACAGTTCTCTTACTGTGCGAGACAGCATGTGGGATATGCCCTGTTCCATTCACTAATACAGGAGCTGCATCATTGGAAAGTGACACACACACCTGCCATGGTGACCGCAAAGGAGGAAGACCTGTCTGCCATTACATGATTACAATATTCTTCATTAATAGGACTTTTTCTAAGAAATGTAAACTATAGCAGTGCTTGTCTTTATGAAGGATAAAAGCTGACTTTTATAATACAAGAAAGTTCTGGAGATTTTCTATAAATCCCATGTCTAGGCATGAACACAACTAAAAATATAAAATGATGGTTAGTTTGATAGTGATGGAGAGGCAGTGTCAAGAGAAAACTGAGGTTGCTTATAGAGGCAGAGGTTGACGAGAAATTGGGGACGGAGCAGTGCTTTTCAGCGCTGCTAGATTTGGGTGCAGTCGGCGCCACCATAGACTATTATAGGAATCGCATCTATAGCGGCGCTCAGTGAGTAACGTCGGCTCTGTCAGAAGACGGAGCCGAAGTTGCTTAAAAACACAATAATTCAGCCTCCAGCAATCGCTGGAAGCCAAATTATATCATCCCCTACTATCCATGGCGGCCTGGAGGGGGAATAGTAATTAACACGGCCTGGACTTGTGCAGAAGCAGGATCAGCCATATACCGGCTGTATCCTGCGCCCAAGTCTACCGGTGCCGATTTCAAATGTATGCATTGGGGAGGAGGGCAGAATACTTGTGGAGTAAGTTGTAGGGTAGCAAGAATTGAGAGACAGATGTGATTGATAGACAGAGAGGTACCAGATATTGAGTAAATGGTGACAGAAAAATGGAAGTGAGTAATGAGAGAACGTGTTAATGAGGGGAAAGTAAGATGAGGGAGAGCAAGATAGGTTGAGGAGAGGGAGATATACCATCATTACACCTTGATTTATTACTGTACCAGTCCATATTACACCCAGTCATATGACAGAGAGATGTGGCTGCTAGTGGGGTCCTTTGTCCGAATAGAAGAATTATACAGCTATATTCATGTAATTTATTGGCATCTAAACGCTCTATTTGAGAGATACACCATGGATATCTTTAAGATTTGTTTTACCTGTGACTAGGCCCTTTCTCCTAAGAGTGGAAGTATTTATTTTTTTTAACAGTGAACATCCATTAAAATTGCAGTTCACATAATGCTGTTGCTCTTTGCCACCAGTTATGCTATTGCTTACAGTAAGAAGCTATATATTTAATGACATTAGAGTTCTGCTGCAGGTTAAGAAAATTGTGTGCAAACCCTGTTCTTTTACCTAAAGAAGTTAGTTGATTGGGAAATTGAGTGTTTAAAGCTAAGGAGAGTTTTGTTTGTTTCATATTTTTTAATCTGTCAATTTTTGGTTGTCTCAAGGTTTATCTGTTATACTGTAATCGGTTTATTTGATGGTCAAATAAAGTTATTTATACTGAGATGTGACTTCCAAGGTTATAGTCCAGAGGTCAGGAACCTTTGTGGCTGAGAGCCATGAACGCCACATATTTTAAATGTAATTCTGGGAGAGCCATACATTATGTTTCAAACTAAATACATGTACAATTGGACTGGCCATTAGTTTTGGGGGGAGTACGAGTAAGCTAGTAGTGCAGCTACAGCAGTAGTGTGTCTACTTTGAAATTTTTACTCGCACTGCCACAGCTTAGTGAATCAACCTCTCTGATTTGTCTGCGAGCCAGATGCAGCCATCAAAAGAGCCACATCTGGCTCCTGAGCCATAGATTCCCTACCCCTGTCTGTAACTAACCTCTGTAATGTCTCACTTTACTGATACTTGTAGTGCCCTAGAAAGATGCAAGACACTCATGGTTCTAGTTTGGGGAATAGAGCAGGCTCTGTTTTTAAATGGCTAGGAAATAATCTGATTTTAAGTGAAGAAACTGATTAAAGTGCTAAACACATCAAAAACAATGTATGCTCTTTATTTGATGCTGTCTGAAAATACATGTAATAACTAATAAATGTAGTCAGATATGACATCTCAGTGCATCGACATAGTTCAGAGCTGGAGAAGCATGTGGTGAGTTTGATCAGGTGACAAGTCTTTCAGGAAGCACAGAAAGTACACATCTAAAAAGCAACTCCATTTTTGGTGCACATTTTAGACATACTGAGGTGTATTCACTATTCAGCAATCTATCAGTAATGCCAACAGTACAGGTGACCCTACACTTATAGATTTGCAGCAGATTCAACCATCAGATAGATTTCTGTCAGATGACTGTCAAGTCGAATCTGACAGGACTTTATCTGATGTGTGCCACACACTAGGAACAAATTTCCAATAGATTTCAGAATGAAATCTATCTAAATGCATTATTGGACCAGAAGATCCAATGCAACGCTATGGGCCATCGGTCTGCTGCCAGCAGCAGATCGACCTAGATTTTATATCCTGTCAGTTAGATCAAATCGATCTAAATAAATCGAAATCGGCTGCAAATCGATCAATAGATTTGATAGAATTGATTTCCGATTTTAGCCCTTGTGATTTTAAAAGGTCTTGCTAATGCACAGGTTGTCAAACTTGGTGCCACAGCACCCTGGTGCACCTTGAGCACCTCTGAGGAGTGCCATCTGCATGCATCCATCCCCATCCTTGTGCATTGCCATCAGATAAAGCAACTGCACATTGATATACAATGGGTGGGTCAGTGACCACTTGGAGGGGGGATGCTGCCTAATGGGGGTCACTGGCTACTTGAAGGGGGAATGTGGATTAATAAGCAGGGTGGTTTTGACTTAAATCAAACTGATTTATTTCACAGTTTAAAATACTAGTCAGGGTGCAGTTTAAATCACAAGACTTGATTTAGGCTAGGGCCACACTAGCTCCGGGTGCGGGACGCATCCGCGGTCCGGGCTCAGATTTTCAAAAACCGGAATGCAAACGGATCCGTGCTGCCTTTTTTGCAGCACACGTTTTGGATCCGTTTGCGTGGTTTTTTTTTTTGTTTTTTTTGCTAGAGGGGGTAGTAGCCACAATGGGGGGCTGCGGGCAAAGCGGCGGCCAGGGGGTCACCTCCCCCCTCTGGCTCACCTGGGTGCCCCCTGTCCCCGCTCCCCCTCCAGCACGCACATAATGTAAAAAATTGTACCTAAGGAAGTTCGGCGAGCTGGGCTTTTACGCCCACACCACTCGCCGTCACTTCCTGCAATGCCGCCCTCTGTATTTCAGTGGGCGGCATCGCAGGAAGTGACTTGAGCGGTGTGGGCGGAAGTGGCCGGCTGGCCGAACTTCCTTAGGTATGATTTATTACATTATGTGCGAGCTGGCGGGGGAGCGGGGACGGGGGGCACCCAGGTGAGCAGAGGGGGGGTGTGACCCCCATGGCCGCCGCTTTGCCCGCAGCCCCCCGTCCTGGCTGCTACCCCCTCCAGCATGGCGGCCCCATCCTTCACCAAGGGACACTGGAAACGGATCCGTTTCCAGTGTCCCAAAATGTCAGTGAAGAGGGTGGCCCGTTTCCCCATTGATTTTCACTACCCGTACGTGTATACGGGTCCGTGAAAAATGCTGCAAGTCCGGACTCTGCGTTCCGGGTTTAAAAACGTATTCCACGGATTGCACGCGGATACGTTTTTAACTTGAGTGTGTACTGTTCCTATTTTTAACATTGGTATCCGTGGCTCAGTTTTTCGTCCGGGACAAAAAACGTAGCTACGGATACGTTTTTAAAGCAAGTGTGAACTAGCCCTTAAATAATAGTTTTATATATAAAGACTTATTCTTGCTGGTATAACTTCAACATGCAAGTAGATAAAGACTTTTAGAATAAACTTTTCACATTAGTTTTTTTTATCCCTAGTACTGCTTGTCTGCTTGCCCCTCCCTTTTCACACTTAGGGGTCGATTCATAAAGCATTACCGCATTCGGTAATGCAGAAAACAGCTGACTTTACCAAGCACTTAGGGAAAACGCCAGTTCATAAAAGCTGTTACTGCATGATAAACTGAAATTATCGATAGGTGAGGTAAATTACCGACTTGTGTGGTGAATACTTCAACACACGTCAGTAAATGTCAATTCATAAAGCCTACAACATGTGGTAAAGGCACAAAATAATACTGTCTGCTTTGAAGTGGTGAAAAGAGTGCGGAATCTGTGTGAGGAGACTGCTGGGAGCCGTGACTCACAAGCAGAAGCAGTGAGAACTGTGACTAACAGGAGCAGGGAGCCAATAGAAACAGTCCCTGTTCTTCTGCAAGTCTGAATGATGGAATCTGATAGGACCTGCAGCCTTCGCCGGCGGGACAAGCTTTTAACCCCCCCCCCCCCCCCCCCCCAAGGCAGCAGCAGAGCGAGATAGGAACAAAACAGGCTTTCACTGAATACCTTAGGCGATGTGGCTTTTTAACCTTCTTAGCGGTATGCCCGACACTGTCGGGCTTAACGCTTCCTTCAATTACAAGTCCCCCACAAAGATTTTAAAAGATGTTATGGCCCCACAAGCTGTAGCTAGCACTAGGCTAGCTAGTCCAAGTGCCTGGCACCCTCCGATCCCTCCCGATCCAGCCACTTAAAGGGAAGGTTCAGGGAGGGTGGAGAAAAAATAAAAATCCATTTCCACTTACCTGGGGCTTCCTCCAGCCCGTGGCAGGCAGGAGGTGCCCTCGCCGCTGCTCCGCAGGCTCCCGGTGGCCGACCCGACCTGGCCCGGCCGGCTGCCAGGTCGGGCTCTTCTGCGTTCCAAGTCCTGGCACTTCTGCGTCCCACGCCAGCGCTCTGACGTCATCGGACGTCCGCCGGGCTGTACTGCGCATGCGCAGAACTACTGCGCATGCGCAGTACAGCCCGGCGGACGTCCGATGACGTCAGAGCGCCGGCGTGGGACGCAGAAGTGCCAGGACTTGGAGCGCAGAAGAGCCCGACCTGGCAGCCGGCCTGGCCAGGTCGGGTCGGCCACCGGAGACCACCGGGAGCCTGCGGAGTGGCGGCGAGGGCACCTCCTGCCTGCCACGGGCTGGAGGAAGCCCCAGGTAAGTGGAAATTGATTTTTATTTTTTCTCCACCCTCCCTGAACCTTCCCTTTAATACATTACCCCCCCTGGCTCCAGCGATCGGTGCAGCTTTTCCGCACAGCTCCGGTCTCTCTATGGGGACGACCAGGTCTGCGCATGACGTCGGCGACGTCATGTGTGCTCCTCCCCATATTGTAGACCAGAGCTGTCAGGGGAGGCTGCGCCGATCACTGGAGCCAGGGGGGGTAAAGTATAATCGGGGGGAGCGGTGGCGATCGGAGGGTGCCGGCTGCTTATGCTAGCTAGCCTAGTGCTAGCTGCAGCTTGTGGGGGCAAAAAAGCTTTTAGAATCTCTAGGGGCACTCTAAATGGAAAACCTCCTGAGCAGCGTAACGCTCAGGAGGTTAACCTTTTAGGTTCCTATTTTGAAGATGTGTAGGAGCTAGTTGGGAAAATAACCTTAGCATGTGTAAAGTTTCTTGAAGTTCTTCTAAGCTGTGGAAATTAAATAGAATGTTAATAAAGACCAATAGGCAGATTCAGAGCAAGCAGAGGCAGTATAACAAAATGTGTTGATCCCCTGATGACGCAAGACTGTGAAACCGGACGGGAAAGAGACAGGCGGCACCTTTTATATTTTCTTACTGGCTGTGGACCAGCATACAAGCGCAATACTCTTTCGGGGTCCCCATTGTTTGGGCCCCGTATGTAAGTTTTATTGAATTTCATTCCTCCTCTTTTATGGCTATGTGCTATGCTTTTTAATAAACGGGTTACACTTAGATCTACCGTTTATTTGCATGTTTCATTGGCCTTTATCTTCCGGATGGTGTACCCGAACTAACATAAGGATTTTTGGAAGTCCTGGATCTTGGGTGGTTCCTGGTCCTCTTCTTGCCACTGAATGCGAGACATACAACCTTATAACGTGGGTTGTCAGCAGTTGGTAAGCTCCCTCTAATCCTTTGGGTGACGGTCTACCACTTGATATGAGAACTCAATAATCACTTTGGTGAAAGACTATTGATTGTGAAGCAGTGTATTCACTTACGATCTGCGCTGACTTTTTAATAGCTTCAACAAAGACCAATAAGCAGATTCAGAGCAAGCAGAGGCAGTATAACAAAATGTGTACATCTAAAGGGATGTCTGGGATTCCTCTTCTATTGTAATGCCCTCACTGCACGGAACAGCTTGTAACTCTCTTCTACTGTTACTAACAGGTTTTTTGGAATGGGCTTGGGTAATTCACCAAACTTTTACGGCACCAGTGAAAATTTTTATGAATTCGCACAGCCTTTTATGAATCGACACCTTATTTTCACTTTCTTCTTGTGCAGATCTATTCCACTTCAAACAATCAGAAAAATATTGTTTCTATTCTATTCACTGAACTCTTGAAACTTGGTACTGAAGGGGTTGATTCTGTATTCCATAGGTTTGTAGAACAATAGGATTAAGGTCTTTTTCTCAACCCAGTTCATGTTATAAAATTTTTGTTGGCATGTGATCTCTGCCGAGTTAAATTTAGTTTTGAGAACTGCAAGAGTAAACCAAGCATTTGTGATAATACCTAATCTACTTTTTTTTTTTAAAAAAAACATAATTGTTTCCTAGTGCTGCTAATCATAAATGCTATACACATTTCTTCATGCCTCTTGATATCTGTGATAATATCTTGTAGGCAGAGAAACTGCCCAATAATCTTACAAAAACCTCTGGAAGAGCATGACGTTGTAAATGTATTGATGGAATTTAAAAGAAAGAATGAAAAGAATTAAACATATACAGCCTTATTCTACGCAATGAAATACTAATCTTTATTTCATCATGGAATAACCTTTGCATGGTACTGGTAATGTATTTTCATCAAAAAGCATTTTATTTAAAAAAAAAAAAAAAAAAAAATCAGATAGAAAAAAAAAACACATTTTTTTATCCACCCTGCTAATAAGCATCAGTAGCTACTTGGAGGGGGGCATGATTTTGTAACTAATTGGGGGGGAGGAGTTTCTTGCATACTACTTGGGGGGGGGGGGGGTGATTTCTAGTAAGCATCACTAATTACTTGGAGGAAGGGATCTGCCTATTGACAGTCATAACAGCATTTCGGTCACTGATTTTTGCCCAGGGGTGGCATCAAGATGCCCTCACCCCAAAACATTTTAGAACCATTGTGCTAATGTAATGCTATGTGTGTGTTCTCACTGGAGTGATGTGATTTTGTAAAAATCACCCATAGCATAGCATTAGCAGGAGCTTTTCAAATCACTAGCTACCCTGGCAATGTATGCGTTACCTAGGTAATGTAGTCCACACTAATTGTGCATCAAACACTACTTTACTGACAGGATTACTTGTAAAATTGCTGAACACTCCTTTACCGTGCCTTGATGAATTCATCCCACTGTTATCAAGCTGGCTCCTGTGGGTTGTTTACCCTCACAGAAGGGCCACCAGGAGCCACCGCCAGCGACAGACAAAAACTACAAAGGATCATCAGGTCGGCGGAGCGGATCATTGGGAGACCTCTGCCTCCACTTGACCTCCTGCATAACACAAGACTGCGTGCCAGGGCACTGAAGAGCGAAAGTAACCCCTCACACCCAGGCCACTGTTTCTTCACCCCACTACCATTGGGCCGGAGACTTCGGGCCATCCCCACTAAGACCACCAGACACAAGAACTCTTTCTTCCCTACGGCTGTCAGCCTGCTGAACTCCCTTAACATTTTCCCATTCCCACCCATCCCTATCAGTGCCCTACCACCTACATAGCAGCGGACTGCAAAAATAATTCGTTTTTTGGAGCAACCAATCATCACATTTAAACCGATTAGTCTTTTCCGTGCACCTTGTAGACCTCAGCAGTGTTTTTGAAAGAATGCATAAGGATTCTGAATGTTTATTTGTGTATGTATATTTTTTGGGGGAGAACGATATGTTTAGAGTACGATGTCTTTAATGTCATGTTCTTACTGTATTTACTGACGCTTTTCCCTGCCTTTAGTCTATGTACCACTCAGGAGCTATGTATTGTGCCAAACCCAATTCCGGACATGACCCAGTCATGCTTGGCGAAATAAAAACGATTCTGATTCTTATATTTCAATGCATCAAGACATACAGAGAAGGATTGTAAAAGGATTTCCATTGCTTTGTCTTGGAACGGATAGGTGCCTTTAGTTTGTGCATGCTTTTAATGTGAAATGCAAATTACTTATGAGAATCTGCCAATATGGTGTTCCTTTTCAGTCTTATTACGCCCATTCGTTTCACAGTCTGGGTGTGTTTTATCAACTTTGTTATTGTAAAACAGGTGCGATAGAAGAGGCTGGCAGAATATGATTCCCCCACTGTTTTCTATTTAGCATTGACAGACTTCCCATACACCCACTAATTTCTTACAGCTTTGGCGATCATTTTGTCATGTCAGGATCACACGTGCCACAAAAAGACTTGTTTACTAAGACAAAGCAGCAGCTACAAGAAATCTCACATTTTTCTGATTTGACTTTCGAGTAATTTTAATGTGCTCTCTGGTAGCTGTAGGTTGCTTCACTTTCTGCTTCCATAAACCTTGCACATGAATGCGGATATATCAGAAACAATGGGGTCTCATCATACCTTCTCTGTTATCTATGGTCCTTTCACTAAATAGTGGCATCTATATTACAACATATATGGGCAGCACGGTGGCGTAGTGGTTAGCGCTCTTGCCTTGCAGCTCTGGGTGCCTGGTTTGAATGTCAGCCAGGTCAACATCTGCAAGGAATTCGTATGTTCTCCCCGTGTCTGAGTGGGTTTCCTCCAGGGAACTCCGGTTTCCTCCCACATCCCAAAAACATACAGATAAGTTAATTGGCTTCCCCCCCAAATTGGCCATAGACTACGATACATGCACTACACAATACATACATAGACATATGACTATTGCAGGGACTAGATTGTGAGCCCCTCTGAGGGACAGTTAGTGACAAGACAATATACTCTGTACAGCGCTGCGTAATATGTCGGCGCTATAAAAATACTTAAAATAAATAAATCTATTACAGTAGATTGGTGCTGGAGCAGACTTGCCTGGAGGCTGTACAATGCCTTCCTCGGGTGTGGTGTATAGACAACAAATGCCAGTCATACTAAATGACGCCAGTGGGAAATCACTCCCCCCCCAATCAGGCTACACTCCCTCCTGGAGCCACTCCCCCCTCCTTATAAAAGGCAGGCCCCGCCGGCCATTATTCTCACTTGTGTGCCTGCAGTAAATAGAGAAGGGACAGCTGCTGCAGTGCAGACTCTCTCATAGGGAAAGATTAGTTAGGCTCTTGTAGGCTTGTTAGCTTGCTCTTGTGATCTATTTTTTTTTCTGTGTGTCCCACTGACACTTGTGTTGCATAGACAGCCTTGATAATCCATACTGTGTGCGTGCCACTGCCAGGCCCAGCACATTCAGTGACTACCTGTGTGTGTGACAGGTGCACATTGTAATACCCAGTACTGCATATACCTACTACCTGTTGTTCACAGTGCACCCGCCTACCCACGTGAGCGCAAGCAGTGTGATATACCACTCCGTGCATACCTGTTAACTGCACCTGTGTGACTGACTGCACATTGTATTAGTCAAATCAGTGCATACCTTTCACTTCATCCCTCCCAATATGGACAAGATACCAGTAAAACACAGGTCTAGTGTGTGGAGGAATGATAGATTGTATTAAGTCCAATCAATGTTTTCTTCACTGGTTCCTTTTCTTTAGCTGTGTGGTTTCTAGGATTATTGATCCTTTCTGCACACTAGTTGTTTGATAACCCTTATTGTATTTATGGGACAGCTTGTGTATTTACTTGAACTTAATAGTATTAGTTTTGGATGGGGTTTACCTATTTTTGGTGTTTTGGATTCTTCACCGGTTCTTGTCAATCTCAAGAGATTCTAGTCTCTTACACTGTTCATAAAAATTTACATCCGATATTTCATGATTTCAGATGGGTCATTTTCATTCCTGCCAATTTTTTGCTCGGGGAATATTTTTATTGGTTAATATTATTGTGGAGGTGTCAGCATTTTATAACTATGTTTTATCATGCATTGGTATGGGGAACTCAGAGGTCCTTTATCGATGCCTAGACTGTGCAGAACAGAGCATCGCTGTCTGTGACCATTAATGTAACTGGGAACTGCTTGTCATGAAGTAGGCCTGAAGGGGGAAGGGAACATGCTGAAAGATACTTAAACACACTGAAAGTTTATAGTTCTCCGTCCCCTTTATATTATGATAGAAAACATGGCAAAAAATATGTTCTAGGGTGTCATTTGGAATATGAAAAGACTCAACAGCAAGTACTACAGAGCTTCTGTTAGCTTGAGTTTTTGCTTAAAGGACTACTATAGGGGGGTCAGGGGAAAATGAGTTGAACTTACCCGGGGCTTCTAATGGTCCCCTGCAGACTATGGTCCCCTGCAGCCACTCACCAATGCTGTGGGCCCGCCTCCGGTTCTCTTCTGGAATTTCCGGCTTTAAAGTCGGAAAACCACTGTGCCTGCACAGCTGTGACCTCGCTCCCGCTGACATCACCAGGAGCGTACTGCGCAAGCACAGACCATACTGGGCCTCCGCAATACACTCCTGGTGACGTCAGCGAGAGGTTCAGCGGCTGTGCAGGCGCAGTGGTTTTCAGACTTTAAATTAGGAAATTCCAGAAGTGAACTGGAGGCGGGGCCCGGAGCATCGGTGAGTGGCTGCGCAGGCACAGGATGTCTGCGGGGGACCATTAGAAGCAGGGAAGTTCAACTCATTTTCCCCCAACCCCCCTATAGTAGTCCTTTAAGTAAAATGGCTTTGACAGTAACAGGAGCTAAGCCTGCTGGAAATAGCTTTTCTGTGGGCCTAGCTAGTGAGGACAGTTGTGAGCAGTTTAGTACTTTTCTGTTTTCCAGGATGGCATTACAGCAATCCCAAGACTAATCAAAGTGCTGTATTTATACTTACCTGGTGCCGTAAGTATAAATACAGTAGGCCGCGGGCTTCTTCGCCATCCTCCTGGGCCTTTCCATTCCTCCGCTGGCCAACCCAGTCTCTTCTTCATTTGGTCCAATCGTGCTGTACTGTGCATGTTCAGTCCGCCACACGTTTGCTCCAGTTGCCGGGAGTGTTCTGCGCCTGTAATGGGAGCGTGTCTGCAGTCGGGCCGGGCCACGCTGTGCTGTACTATACAGCACAGCTTGGCCTACTAAAGAAGAGACTATGCCAACCAGAGGAGGACTGGAGTGGCCCGGGAGGATGGCGAAGGAGCCCACGGTCCACAGAGGTCTGGAGAAAGCCCCAGGTAAGTATAAATGCAGCACTTTGATTACTCTCGGCTACACTTTAAAATAACTTAGTTTTTATCTATGCAAAAAGAGCTTAGACAGCTTGTGAAATTCAGTTTGATTTTCTGGAAAGTAAATAATAAAACAGCTGATATCTGTCAGGGAAAGGGAATATAATAAGGTTTAACTGCAGGAAAGTTTAAACGGTCATCATTTCTTTATTCTTTTCTGCTAAACAAAGCAGAGTGTGGATTCTAAACTGCAGCAGTGACAGTCTTAAAAATAATGATATACAAGTGAAAATAAAAATGAGACTCTCTTCTATACTAATAATGTTTTATTTATCAGCCATACTATGCATTATCTCATAAGTCTATTTTCGCTTCAAGTTCACGTTAAAGTGAACCTCCAGACTAAAAATCTACTCAGCAGCACTGAAAAGGCTTGGTGTTTCTTTAACAGTTTCACAGCATCAGAACTTTGTTTTTCTTACCAAAGCATCATTTGTAGATGCACAGAAGCCAAGCTCCGTACCATCAAAGAAATATGCCAGGGCATTTTTCCCCTGATGCTGTACAAAGCATGATGGGATTTCTGATGTTGTTCTCCTTCTGCTGTTTTAGCGCAAATTTCGTGTTTTTCTTTTTAATTTGAGATTTGAAGCTTATTGCGCACAGCTGGGGGGATGATCAGGACACAGGACAGTTGAAACTGTGTCTCATGCTCCCTGTCAACTCCTTTCAACCAAAAAGATGGCTGCACCCGTAAAATCACAAACATTTGCCTGTTCTTTTGGGTAAGAGATTATATTACCTATCTATTTTAATTACCATAACTAATGTAACTTAATGACAGTATATTTGTTTAGGCTGAAGTTCCTTTTTAAGCTACATACACACAAGATAAATGTCACCCAAAGAGATTGTGATAGCTTTGGTGACCGTTTACTTGTGATCAGTGTACAAATCTGCTGTCCAGATTTATGTTTTATAAAGAGAGGAGCGGACCAGCTGAGGATGTCTCACTGCACCAACTCAACATATTGCCAGATTGATACAAAACCTGTTGCAAATGATTGTTTTGGGAACATAACTTAAACAGAACACAACAGTTGTTTACAAGTTGGCATACATGCTTGGAGGTTTCCTACCAGGGTATCTAAACTTTAACACATATCAGAATATAGTCTTACAGGCTAATGACATGGTGCCCCAGTAACTGCTGAAGAGTGGGTGAAAGGCATGATCCATGTATTTTTTGGAAGTAATTCTAGTTTTATTTTGGGAATTTAGAACCTTGTTCCAACCGCAGGGGTGGGGGCTGGAACAGTGTACCTTGTGTGCCTGCCATTCTTTAAAATTGACAAGCAAACATTGTTCGGAGAACCTTGTTCACACCTAGCAACACAAATGATAACCACCTTGCAGCTTTATATTGCTGAGTAGCTATTATTCAAGTTATTGCAATGTGAATGCTTTCATGTGTGCTGTGTTAACCTGCCTTCTGTAGAAAGTGCAAGGTCTTTTTATTTCTTAATTGTAGCTGTACATTTGTTCTATTTCATCTCCTGCTGTTCTGCTAAACTTTTAACACTTTTTTTTGCCTAGAGGAAGAACATTTGTGTTAATTGCTTCAAGGCCAGAATTCTTAAAAGCAAAAGGCATAAAGAACAACTCTGGCCAAATAGTGATGCATCAGATTTGTTCTCCAGATGACCCACCAGATGACAAGATCTGAATGTTACAGAGTGGCACGTGTGCAAAATATATTAGTCACAGTGAAGTAAAAATACATCTAGTGCTTATGGTGGCTACTCATCTTCTCGCCCTATTTATTTATTTATTGTATTTATAAAGCGCCGACATATTACCAGGGCCGTTTCTAGGCTAAATTGCACCCAGGGCGAGGGTTTAAAAATTGCGCCCCCTTGCCTCCACCCCTGTGGACTTGCGAACCCTTACTTTTTAGGGACAGTCACACAGCTACAGGTCACAAGTAGATCTGCCTACTTACTAGTTACCAGCCACTCATTCAGGAGAAAGCAGGGACAAGGAAAACCTACAGGCGAAGAGAGCCCGGAAAGCTGACTCCTCCATTGTCGCTGCGCACTGACAGCCTGCAGTACTGGTACAGGACATCAGGTGTCATCACGCGGTGGTGATGTGATGATGTCTTGACGTCGGATGCAGGCAGCCCAGGAGGAGTCAAGGAAGGTGATTGCGCTGGTAATCTTTTTTCGTTCTTCCATTTGGCTGCACCGAGCATCACCAGTTCCCTAGCTGCCTGCGCTCCCCCTTCTTCTTCTTGACGGTCTGCACCCAGGGCGGCCGCCCTGCCCGCACTGCCCAAGAAACGGCCCTGCATATTACGCAGCACTGGACATTAGTTTAGGTTACAGACAATATTTAGGGGTAACATACAGCAAAATGACAATACATGAATACAAGAAAGACCAGATCATGCAGCACAGTATAAGTACAAGGTAATGCTTAGTCAGTCACTGGATGGAGCATGGAGATTAGGCAAGTTAGGTTCGCTCAGATGCATAGCATGGGTTCACAGTAATGGAGGTGCATGGTCAGGTAGGACACAAAAGGAGGAGGACCCTGCCCAAAGGCTTACAATCTAGAGGGAGAGGTAAGGACACGAAAGGTAGGGGATCAGAGTTCAGCTGTGGGTTTAGAGCACTTGTGAGGCGTAGTAGGCTCTAAAATTTTACTTCCAATTATATCATCACATAGAATGATATAAATAACTAAATGACATTTTCTAAAATACCATAGAGAATTTTCTGTTTTTGAAAATTACAGGTGGAGTACTTATGACACACTGAGAATATGTGGTTACTTTTACTGACGCTCACATACTCTTTCCTAAAAGAGGTGCATTTCTATGTTGTTCATATTGACACAATGTGTCACTGTCCCAATTCTGCAGCCTCAGGCAGTTTGTGTTTAACATGGTGAGAGCATGACAGCTGTAGTTTTGGTATCTGTTGAGTCAGTGTGATATTAATGTTCTTTGTATGTCATTTTAGTCTTTTGTGATTTTCTTTTTCTTTTTTAAAGTGTAAATGCATCTTCTGTTTTTACTTTGTGAATCATTCATTGCCCTTATTGCATTGTACTGGACCTTTTTTTTTGTTTTCAGACATCCCCGGGTTTCTTGGGTGGAAGTGCAATGACTGGCAGCCTTTTCCGGTAGATGTCAGCCCCTGTTCCCTTTGTTTACTAATTGTAGATGATGAGACTAGAGATGGTCATGTCTAGGAGAACTTGTGGAGAAGCATGTGATTTGTTTTATCAGCTGATAGATTTGCAAAGCACTGATTTGCTGTGATCACATCCTGCTTTTGGTCATGACTAGTGTGACAAGTGTTACATATGTGAAGAGTGAAAGTTCTCTTGGCACTGCTGAACAAACTTTAACTTTTATTACATCAATTGACTTACATCATCCTTCGCAAATGGATTTATGACATATTTCCATTTCCGGGAGGCTGTGGGGTGGTGTCAAGGGGGGCAGCGAAGCCTGACTATCGTTTTGCACTCCTGCACGTTGTCAAAGGCTCTAAGTACGCCCGTCTGATATCCCTTTTGGGTTAAATAGTGTAGGGTCGCTCTTCCATTCAGTAGGCCGTATTCGGCAAGCGTCGTCATGCCCCAGAAGTCACACCTACTACTGCACTTTATTGGACTGGTGGAATGCAAGCTCCTCTCCAGCCTGTGGGAAGGAGGTGGGGTTTTGTTTGCTTACTGCTAGTGACACACCTATTGGACCAAGCAGTACATGTATAATCAGTCAGCTGCTGGGTGGAGTTGGGGTTTTGTTATGTGTTGGGTGTTACAAAGTATTCACAAATGTTTTCAGTGGGCGACAGGCCTGGACTGCTGGCAGTCCAGTTTAGCACCTGTTCTCTTGCATTATGAAGCCATGCCATAATACATGCACATTGTGGTTTGGCATTGTCTTGACTGAAAAAGACACCTGCATAGCAGCATATGTTGCTACAAAACATGTATAATTTAACATTAATGGTGGCTTCTCACTTGTGCAAGTTCCCCACACCACCACTAATGCTGGATTTTGAACTGTGCCAATCTCTGTGCCAACATGCTGCTAGCACCAAATTCAAAATGAGCAGGTCTATTTCATAAAACAATAAAGTGTATTTACAACATTTGATATTCTGCCGTTGAACTATTGGCAATTAATTCTATGGTTTAAGGTCTTAAGCATCATGTTTTCCCTTTATTCATACATTTTGCACAGTGTGGACTGCACAGAAAAAGCAGTGCCAAGTACTGCAGCTTTGCCTTCCCAAAATAGAAAGTATTTGCAAGTATTCACTTCATATGAGCGATAATTTACCCCTATTATGGTTAGTAAAGAACAAGAAAAAGAACACAGGGAAACTGGTAGTTCAATATAGTGTGATATGTCTCTGATCAGGTGTGGAAAACCATTGCACTGATGCTGTTATACTCACAAGTCTGGGTTATTTAATTAGGCAACCATTTTTGACGGCATGTGGGGAAGTCCCGTCCTTACTCAGCCTTGGCGTTTGTTGTGGTCACAGCTTCAAAAATGTAAAGCCTTAGGGCTGGTTCAGACGGGCGTTTTTGTGGCGTTTAACGCAGCGTTTCAGACGATCTACTGCCATCCCATGCAAGTGAATGGGAGCGTTTAGAGCTGGCTTTTGCAGGCTTTCATGAAAGCCTGGCAGTAGATCCCAGCGTTGCGTCTAGTCTCAAAAGCAACATGCTGCTTTCAGAGGCGGTAAACGCGAGGAAACAATAGCAGAGACCAGAACTGCTAGCCTTGAACGCTTTTCAAAAGCCTTCAAAAGCTAGCTTTTAAACGCTGGCGTTTAAACGCTGGCGTTTGAACGCAATGCCAAGCAAAAGCTCAGCAGACGCCCGTGTGAACCAGCCCTTATGTGGAAACATTCAATTAAAAAAAAACCCAGAGGTGAAACTATGAAGAAGAAAACAATTGGAGGTGCCAAAAAAAATAATAAAATAAAAACAGGTTAACGAGGCACTGTAGGGGGACATGTAGTAGAATGCAGTAAACTATTTAGGATACCCACTTTTACGTATATATTGCTGTATATTGGTATGTAGCCCTGCCCTCCCAGTGATGCTTAGGCTAGGCTGATCAGATATGCAGAATTACCTCAGATCATTCTGGGAGACCAGGTATATTTTATACTGGCTTTGAAACTCTCCGTAAAGTAAACATTCCGCTGGAGTAAAGATGTCACTACCAGTGATCAGTGATAAATTGCAGAATGTGAATCAGGTTGGGGAAAGATTTTACAATCGGCAAACGCTGACTAAATAATTTATAAATGAATATTGTAAAAAAAATAAATAAATAAAATGTATTAATTATGTTATTTTCACTACAGTTCCTCTAAGTGTGGGCTTACCTTTAAAGAGAACCCGAGGCGGGGTTCTGAGAATAAAATCCCCATACAGAGGCTGGGTCTGTCTATAGAGCCCAGCCTCTGTTACTATATAGATCGCCCCTAAGCCCCCCCCCTGCGCTCTGTAATCCCCCCCATAAAACAGTCGCGCTGCTGACACGCAGCTTGACAGAGCGCGCTGTGTTTACCTCTCCTCTGTCAGTCTCGCCGCGCCCCGCCTCCTGCATCACTCCGGTCCCCGCCCATGTCCCTTCCCTCGCCGCTGATTGGAGGGAAGGGACGTGGGCGGGACCGGAGCAATGCAGGAGGCGGGGGAGCAGCCGAGATTGACAGAGGAGAGGTAAACACAGCCGCACAGCGCGGCTGTGAGTTATGGGGTATTGCAGAGCGCAGGGGGGGCTTAGGAGCGATCTATATAGCAACAGAGGCTGGGCTCTATAGGCAGACCCAGCCTCTGTATGGGAATTTCATTCCCAGAACCCTGCCTCGGGTTCTCTTTAAGTAGAATATTGTACCCTGTTGGTATCAGCAAAAGCAAGAAGTTTTGGATCGGGATGATATTTATTTGCTAACTTAAAAAAGGGTAATTTTTCGAAAGCTTAGGCCCGGTTCAAACTGGCAATTAGTGGCAAATGGATCTGTGAAAACGGATCTGATTACCAGTCCATCAGATCCATTTTTACCCCGTTGCTGTTCAGCTGCTTCCGTTCAGCTGCACCAAAGTGGATTTTGCTGGCTAGAATGGTCCAGAAACATTCCGGTTTCTCATTACCCCCAATGCAGTGCTTCAGCTTCCGTTTCTGTTCCGCTGGGCTCAGTGGCGCAGAAAAATTGCTGCAGAACCGAATTCTGTCCGTTCAGTGGATCGTGCAGTACAGTTCCATTCTAACAGACCAATGTGAATGGATCCAAAGGTTAACATTGGATCCGTTTGCATCCTCAGGATCTGCGAGCGGACCATTTTTTCCACCAGTGTGAACCAGGCCTTATTCTTTTTTTTCTTTTAAGTCAGCCAAAAAATTGTACCATCCTGATTCAAAATGTTTGCCTTAACTTTCAAATAATTCACTGATCATTATTTCAGACTTTTTATTCAATTATGGCTCAACATACAACCATGTGTTTCACGGCCTATAGCTGCTTCATCAGGTCAAGAAAAAAAGTGATCTGCAGTGTTCATGAGCGCTGAGCTCCTTTAGCACCCCCATAATGTATCACTTGAGCTCAGTGAGTAAATATATCAGCAATATTCAGCCATCTTGGAACATTTATTTTGGGTAACTTTTGACAGTCACTTTCCAGAACTGATGCATTGTGGGAGAGTGCAGACAATCAAATCATAAAAGAACACTGTACAAAGGTTGTTATTTACTCGGAGACCCAAAAAGGGATTAGTTCCATCCAATGTATAGGTGAAAATAGCATAGAGGCAAGAACTCTGCTAATGAAATTTATTTCAAAGAACTTCCAGTACAACAATGGTAAGAGCATTTTGCTGCAAAGTATTATGGCATAATGAGCATACTCCATTGTGGAATGTACTCTCATTGAAGGACTACATTTCCTAACATGCATTGCCACAGCCAGGAACGCGCAACACCAGACATAGCTGCGGGTCTGCCTGGAGAAGATGGAGGCATGCATATAGAAGGGGGGCTAGGGAGTAGCCCTCCAAAAATAAGTAATGCCTTTCGCCTCAATCAACGGCCCACTCTCTTTATGAACCTCCCTTAGGAGGTTTGTTTTACATATTTTGCAAAGTAGGTGCTCAGATCTTTTTAACTTGTATTTTCTTTTTCAAGCTTTGCTTAGCATAATTGTAGTATACCCTTGACCTGTTTATGTTTTTAGCGCTTTTGTGACTGTGTTAAGGTTGGCAGTACTACAGTATAGATCCATCATAAAAGCAAAAGGCTAAATTGATCATAAATGCACAATGGCACATAATTAGACAATCCCATAGCTGAAATCAGGCAATCCCCTAGCTACGTTTAATTTTATTGGTATTCTTGCATCTTTGTACTCATAACCTAAAACTGTCAAACTATTCTTTGCAACCATGGCAACACTTCTTGGTTTCTATATAGGTTCTTCTATTCTGTTCCCTATGTTCCAAAAAGCTTTCTGCTTTTCCCAGAGGTGTGGCCATTCCTAGAAATATTCTATTTTAGGGCTCACTCCTCTAAGCTATTTATAATGCTTCTGCATGTCTAAAGGGATGCAATATGCCTAAATCAGCACACAGCAAATAAAATCTGAATCTGCCATATTGTACAGGATCTTAAAGGGAACTAAGCAACCTTTCTTTCCCTAATATTTATCCTGGCTTGTAATAGCTATAGGAGTTGTCATGTTCCTAACTCCTCTTCTAGTTTTCCTTATTTACAGAAGTCACAAATGCTATGTTCACACCTTCCCTCTAGTTAAGCTCTTTGAAGAAGTTGTCCTAATTACACACTGTTGATGAAAAGGTATTGTTTACTTCTTTTAATGAGTGCAACAAAATGGTGCTTGGTTCCCTTTAACGTCCTGAGCGTTACGCTGCTCAGGAGGTATTATTTTTTTGCCCGTTTTTTTAATAATTGTCCCTAATGGCTATAAACCCTCTAGCTAGCCTAGTGCTAGCTAGGAGAAGTGTCCGGCACCCTTTGATCGCCGCCGCTCCCCTGTTTATACGTTACCCAGCCTGGATCCAGCGATCGGCGCAGCCTCCCCAGACAACTTCGGTCTTCACTATGGGGCGGAGTGCACATGACGTCATGATGCCGCCGACATCATTATGTCATGCGCAAACCCGATCCTCCCCATAGAGAGATCGGAGCCGTGCTGGGAGGCTGTGCGATCGCTGGATCCAGGGGGGGGGGGGGGTAACATATAAACCGGGGGATCGCAGGGGAGCGGAGGGTGCCGGAGACTCTTACTAGCTAGCCTAGTGCTAGCTAGTGAATTTACAGCCATTGGATCAATTTTTTTCTGCACGGGGGACTCCTGGGACCACAGAGCGGTATTCCTGACACAGTGTTGGGCATACCGCTAAGGAGGTTAAAGGTGCGTACACACGACTGACTGACACAAGCTACCAGTCGTCAGACTCTTGCGGGACAGACGTTCTGACGACAGTTTCTGCGTGTGTACATTCTGTTGGCCGGATGATAAGGCTGGTCGGCCAAAATCAGCCTTATTAGCCGGCTGACAGACTGTACACATGCAGAAACTGTCGTCAGAACGTACGCCCCGGGCGCGAGCGGGTCTGACAGGGCTTGTGTAAGTCCGCCGTGTGTATGCACCTTAAGGCCTGGAGTACCCTGG